>NC_092509.1:82594766-83794766 GCF_047511675.1 Marmota flaviventris | reverse complement strand
CCCACCTTTTTTGTTTTATTTATTTTTTTTTTGTACACCCACCTTGCTAAGAAGCTACCTGTCTGCTTTCTTGGTTTCATGCCTTGGGCAGCCACAAGAGTGGTTTCTCTAGTCTGCCATCTTGAAACCCCCTCCAAAGACAAAATGACTTTAATGTAGACGATTGTAATATAATTCAAGGAGTGGAATCCCAGTGACTCTCGTTCAAGTGTAGTTTTTTTCTCAAGTAATCTGCAATACTCAAAAGAATTACAAAATTAATTGGGGTTCTGGGGATTGATTCCAGGTCCTCACACCTGCTAAGCATGAGCTTCATCCCCAGCCCCAGAGAAAAAACTTTTAGTTTTTAAAGCATTATTCTTAAAAATAGTTTTTATTGTACATTTAAATTTATAAATGTTTTGGTACTTGAATTTCGATAGTATGCATTTTCTTTCTACCATGGTTCTAATTTTATAATTGCAGCCTTTAATTTTATGAATTTGTAAGGAAGAGGTATTCCAAATAAGAAAAATGATTTTTCAATGTTATTTGCTAGTGTTACCTACTTTTAAAAAATTAAAAAATGTGAGAGAATTTTATACAGTATTCCACATTTGAATTAAAATAATAATCATTAATAAAAATTATAATAAAATAATTGAATATTAATGTAAGGATTCAAGACACCTATCAGTTTGACTTTGAACTATTTCTTAGTTTGTTTTCTTTATTTGTAATATATTAATTATATAATTTTTTAATGTTACTCTAACTTCAAATACATTAGAGATGCTTTTTAATATAATCTATTTTCTCAATTATATTAAACAGAAAAGCCAGTTTTTTAAAAAATGTACAATTTAAAATTTATACAAAGCAGGTTGATTTAATATGAGAATAATTCTGTGTTTTAAGGGTACAAAAATATGACATAAATTTTACAAATATCAATAATAAGCCAGATTCAGTGAAAACTAGTTGAATTTGCAAGTTAAATTTCAGGACAGATATATTGCCATTCAATATCACCATATTTCTCAGAGTCCTAGATGAGTAAATTTAGGCAGTGAATAAAACTAATCTGTAACATTTTTTCCAGGAAGAGGATTTGTCTGATACTGTCCTGTATATGCATCACTGAACACCTACCTCATTTTAAAATGACAATGTAAAATGTAATTTGTCAATGATTATTTTATTTTTTATTTTAGAAAGGGAATGCAGGATTCCCAAAATGGGAAAATTCTTAATGGCTGATCCCAAGAAAGATAAATATAAAGTTGGAGATTTGTTGAAATTTTCCTGCCGATCAGGACTTACAAGAGTTGGACCAGATTCAGTACAATGCTACCATTTTGGATGGTCCCCGGATATCCCAATATGTAAAGGTGAATATTTATCTTTCTGTTGTAAATATGATGATTAGAATATTGAATATCAACCTTTTTTCTTTCTTCTATTAATTTTTTATTGGCTTCCACCGTATCTGTAATCTAATTAATGAAGTTGTTGATATGTGCTATGTGGCAGAAAGCACAACTAGTTTATTTAAGAATTTAATCACCAATTATTTCTTGAAATATGTATTGGGAGTATTCATACATACAAATATGGTGGCTGAGACTAGAGAGATTTACTTTGTTACTTTCCATTTTTCCTACACTGCTACCATTAATACTGGACATATTATATAGTACAGGACTTCTCTCAAGTTTCATAGAGTATATCTAAACAATACTTAAACAGTTTATAGTTAATTCAATGGAGTACATTAGAAAATCAGTTAAAGATGTTGATCAAATGCTTGTCTCATTGATGATACTTTCTCAAAAAATTATGATAAAATGTTACTATAGAATTAAAAATTAATATAATTTACACAACCACATTTGCTAACAGTTTGTATGTATCTTCAAAATATCTACATCATTGAAAATATTCAAAGCTTTAAAATATTTCCAATGTTACTATAGTAGAATTAATCCAACTTGGAAATATGAATATAATGTAAAAATTTATTTTTAATTAAGAATTTTACAATTAATCATATGAAAAAATGATCAATTAAAAAAGCATTCTCTCCATTTTTCTGGATTTTTTTACGTGCAAGATAGACTATTTAACCATTAACCATTGTTTCTACTATAGATCAAGTACAGTCATGTGGTCCACCTCCTCCACTATTCAATGGGGAAGTTAAAGAAACAAAGAAAGAAGAATATGGACACAATGTAGTAGTAGAATATAATTGCAATCCTAGATTTTTGATGAAGGGACCTAATAAAATTCAATGTGTTGATGGAACGTGGACAACCTTGCCGAAATGTATTGGTAATATATTAAAAATACTAAATTTAAACTGAAATATTTTTGTATTTATTTAAACATACATACTGTGTCTTCATTATCAACATGTATTTGTGAAATTTACATAGAGGAGGAGAGAACATGTGGAGCTATACCTGAACTTGACCATGGCTTTGCCCAGCCTTCTGACCCTCCTTATCACCATGGGGATTCAGTGGAGTTCAATTGTACAGAAACCTTTACAATGATTGGAGACAGATCAATTACATGTATTAGTGGAATGTGGACCCAACTTCCTCTGTGTGTTGGTAAGACTGCTCTCCTCAAATTCACACTTAATGAAGTTTAAGTTTTATGGAAAAGATATTTGCAATCTATTCATAAAATTAGAGATATTCTTGAAAAAAGTCTAGTCTTAACTATAATGAATTTTATTGCTCAGCATTTAATATGAATTTCCAGAAGAAATAAATAAAAGTAGTGATAGAATTTATTAATGTTTCTATCCCTATTAATATTATTTACCTTATAAGTGTAAAGCTAGATTTTACTTAATCACATGATTAAAATGTGAATATTCCTTTCCAAAAATATGAGTATTCTACATAGATATTGTTGTTGTTCTATATGGCACTCTGTCTTTCAAGCCCCGGAAAACAAATAAAGTCCACAAAATACCCACTTGTTACTAGCTTTTCCTATAAGAATCTTTCTCTGTCAGAGATTCTGACAAGGATAAATTCTCAGTTTCAAAGTTAGCAAGCTGAAGTTCATGAGCTGCAGCACAGGTGTTAGTAGTAACTTAGCAACATTGCATATCTGGTGTTTGGCCAGGAATCAAATATCACTGATTGATTTCACACTTTCCCTGTTGGTGATCAAGCCTTTGATGACCAAAGGAAAGATTCTTCACTTTTCTCTTAGACTGAGTTCTTTCCTAGATTTCCCTGGGTCCTTCATTTTAAGTCTGTCCTGGGTATCCAGTCTTATTTATTCATTGGATTTCTAGACATAATTAATCTCAGAACAGAGTAGAATTCCTCCAGAACAGGAATTACCTTTGTTTTGTTCTCATGACATTAAGATGGATTGACATACAGAAGCATTTATTAAGTTTTTGTCAAATGAAACAATAAATTATGTTGATTATTAACATTTTTTGCTAAACACATTTCTGTGAATAAAGTGTCTTCAATCCTTTTGGACCTCACCTTATCCTTGTCCTTTTTCATACACAAATGGTTTTATCTGATTTCATATGGGAGGAAAACTAATATTAGGCAGCAGAAACTCTCAACTTTTCATTTTAATTAAACTCAAAGTTGTGCTACAATTATTATTTCTTCTGATCTCAGAGTTTTTCATCCTGTGAGTCATCTTCTGCTTACTGCCTATAGTCCGCTTCATATAAGTCCTTCCAGCTCTCATAGTTTGGTCTATAATTCTACCCTTTCAATATTCATTTTGTACTTTCCACCACCCTAGCTTTTCATGCTTCTCAATATATTTATTTACTCCCAAAACCAAAGAAATCCTTTCAGAAACCGATCAAATCCAAGGCACAAACAGTTTCCCTTGACCAAAGATGTTCCTTTAGTTTCTACCTCTTGTTTTTCCTTTCTCAACACTGTGGACCAGCCCCAAGGATGAGACTAATTCTCAAGTACCTCATGTACTTTTAAATTTCCCATTTCATTGTTTTGTTTTTAAAGATTGGTTTACAAACTTACTGTGCTTTGGTAGTTACTGATTTTTCTTTGCTCTGTTTATCCTCACTTGACTCTGCTTTTCAAATTGTTAATAACAAATATTTACAGAGACCAATACAGACATTTTATCATTTTCAAAAAGAACTCTCATCTTCCCTGAGTTATTGAAATATATGGTACATTGAAAGCTTCTGTAGTACTTATTGAACTCATAACAGAGTCAGCAAAATTTTGTTGTTATGGTATTACAATATTATTTGATTATAGTATGATCTGGTATACATAATAGTTTCTTAAAGACTCTAAGAATGGAAAAAGAGAGATTATGATTTTAAAGCACCTGATTTCTTTTTTACTTTTTCTTTTTATGATGTAGGGATTGAACTTAGAGCCTGGAAATGACAGGCAAGCCTCTACCACAAAGCTACACTTCTAATGAAAGTACACAATTTCTTATTCCAAGTATTTCCTCTCTCTCTCGGATCATATAACAAATCTGCTTAACTATTCATGTCCTATAAAATATATTTTAGATAGATTTTATTATATTATGTTACTACTCTCAAAAATATGTTTAAATGAACAACTTGTTATATTACATTTCCATAGATGATGTTTTTATTTTAATATTTAAGGATTCTAGATTATAGATAATATAGTGGTGGTTGCAATTAGGAAAACAAATGAATATGAATCTTTTGCACAGGTTTCAAATATGGGACCAAATCTAGTGTTTTAAAATTTTTTTCCAAATTTAGTTCTTTGATAACTATTTAGTATGCAAATCTTCTGAGAAAATGAGTCTCTTGTGCTCTTTCAGTTACCAAAGTACAAAATATCTTTATGACAGGTATTCTCTATAATAGTTCAAAGATAGGACATAAATGCCATCTCATGCAGTGGTGACCAGGAATAATTTGGTTGATAGAACTTAAAGGCACAAATCAAAATTTCATTTGACATTGACTGTACAGCTACTTTATATTGACTTGATTCTTATAATTGGTCTTTTCATGGAAATATTTTCATTTTATAGCAACAGATCAACTTGAGAAGTGTCAAGCACCAAGACTAACTGCAAATGAAGCAAATCAATCAGATAAAAATGAATATAATCATAATTTTAACTTCAGTTACCCATGTAGGGGAAAGTTGGAGCAGAAACATTCAATCTGTGTCAATGGACGATGGGACCCTGAACCAACCTGCACAAGTAAGTTCTTGTGTACAATGTTTTCTAAAATTCATTACATTTTTCCTCACTTATGGAAGTAGTATTTTGTGTTTTTTAAAAATTTAGCTATGTGTTGATATAATTTCTTTTGAAGTTGGAAGGTAATTTTTGTCTCTATCTGCCTTGAAAATTCTGGGTTGTACTGACACTTGCAATTCCAATTGAATAGCAAAGAGCATTCTAGTCTTTCAGTTTTTTATATCTTTTTCTCTATAACTATAAGGACTAGCTTCAATAGTTTTGAAATTCTGCCATACCAATATATAGGAAGTATGGCCATACCAATTTAAAAAAGAAATGTAAGGCATATATTTTAACTTGATAATTTTCTTTCTCTATTTTATTTTGGTAATATTTATTTATTTATGTTTGCATTACAATTCTTAATACACAATTATATCATAATTTATCATATCTCTGATTATATATAATATATGTTGAGATAATTTTTTTAAAAGGAAACAATTTACATGCAGTGAAGAACACACGTTCTTTTACATTTTCTTCCTGAAGCTTTATAGCTTTATAGTACTAGAATTTAGTTTTATCACCTTATATTAATTTTGAGTACAAGATTAAGTAGCAGTTGTTTTTTTTCTCTGTATGGATAGCCAGTTGTTCAAGCAATGTGTATGAAAAAGAATCAATTACTATGAAAGTATTGATTTATTTCAGCACTCTTCATTCAATATTTTACCATAAGTGTCATGTTATTTTGGGATTTACATAGGTGCTGTTTATCAAATTGAGGGGGTTTCTTTCTGTTCCTAGTTAGCTGAGAAATTTTGATAATTGGGGGGTGTTGAATAAATGCTAAATACATTTTCTTTATTGATAATACAGTGAATTTTACATGTTTGTGTGCACACATACATATAAAAATCTTAAATCTTTCATTCTTTTTAAAAAATATTTATGCTTTTAGTTGTAGATGGATACATATTTTATTTTTATATGGTGCTGA
The DNA here is from genome assembly GCF_047511675.1 of Marmota flaviventris. Taxonomy (NCBI): domain Eukaryota; kingdom Metazoa; phylum Chordata; class Mammalia; order Rodentia; family Sciuridae; genus Marmota; species Marmota flaviventris. Next base: position 83,788,570 of record NC_092509.1, on the reverse strand, counting down.
GGATTGAACCCAGTGCCTCACGTATGCTAGGCGAGTGCTCTGCCTCTGAGCCACAACTGCAGCCCTTAAATCTTTCATTCTTGAGGAAAAACTCTACTTGTACATGATGTGATGTAATTCTCAGTTCTACTGAGCTGAATTGTATGTTTGGGCAAGTTATATTTTCATTTCCATGTGTCTCAAGATACTATCTAAATTTTCTTTTGATTTCTTCTTTGGCTTATTGCTTATTTTTATGTTTTAGATAAGTTGTCCCCAAAAAAACCCATGTGTGTGAAATGCAGGAATGTTCAGAGGTGATATGATTAGGTAATGAGAGCTGTAACCTAATCAGTGGATTAATCCATTTGATGGATTATTAATATGAAAAAACTACTGACTGTACTGTACTGTACTGTACTTTCAGCTTAAAAAGAATTTATATAGGCATGTGACTAAAAACAGGTAAGATATGACTGGAGGAGGCACATCACTGGGGGCATGTCTTTGAGCATTTGAAGTATATTCCATCGCATCATGACTTTGAGACAATTGACACAAAATTTCAGAAAATTCAGAGCATTTGACACAAGCTCCACTCTTCCTTTCTTTGCCCAATAAAAGTCTGGAAACTGGACTTTATTATCAATTGTGTAGCTCTGTGCTGGGGGAGAGGATATGGAAAGACATGAATTTTCCTACTGGCTTTGATGCATTTGTTTAGGGCTCACCTGGCATTAAGAGCCTTTCAACCACTTTGTAGATTTCTCTCAAAGAGAATTGGTTCATGTATTGTTGACCAGTGTCTATGGGGAAAAGGAGGATTGAGGATTCCTGATCTGTCACTCCTTTGTTACATTCTTGATATGTTGTCCTCTATCATGATTCTTTATCATTTTTCTGTTAGTCAGCTTTTCATTGCTGTGAAGAAAATACCTGAGAACAGCTTAGGGAAGGAAAAGTTTATTTGGGGCTCACAGTTTCAGAGGTTCAGTTCATGGTTGGCCAAATCCATTGTTCTGAGCCTGAGATGAGGCAGGGTATCATAGCAGAGGAGAATTGCTTAAATCATGATAGCTTGGAAGCAAAGAGTGGGGAGCCACAGGGATGGTGAACATCATTTTAGGGCATATTCCTAGTGACACACCTCCCCCATCTTTCTACAGTTACCATTTAGTCCACTCAAACTGGAATGGTTTGATTAGGATAGAGCTGTCACATATCATTTCACCTCTGAACATTTCTGCATCAACACAGGAAGTTTGGGGCCAAATCATAACAGTTTTTTTTTCAATTTTATTAATAATTTTAGTAACCAACTTTAACACCCTATTTTTTCCATTTTCTCTCATTCAGATTTAGATTTTTAAAGTTTCAAATTTAAGCTTTGCTAACTTTCTCTCTTCTCTCTTTTTAATTTTGTCAATTTTCTGTTTATTGTTTTCTTCCTTCTAAAGACTTTGAGTTTAATTTTATTATTACCATTCACCTTTATTTTATTCATTTTTTTCTGTGCATGGTGTTGGGGATATAATCCAGGGCCTTGCACCTCCATCACTAGGCAAGCATTTTATGACTGAGCTAAATTCATAGACCACTGCTACCATTTTAAGTTAGTAATTAATGTGTGAATTTCAATCATCATACATTTGAAATAAAAACTTCAAATTTCCACTTTTTAAAGACCTGCCCTAGCTGTGTCCCACAGTTAACATATAAATATGTATATGAATATCTAACTATGTATTTTATTTTATTTAAAATGTATTTATTTATAAACTCAAATTATGTATATATATTATATATAATTTATATTTAATTTGTATTCCCTTTGAAATATATTCTGATTTTCCTTGTGATTTATCCTTTAGATCAACAATTATTATTTTGAAGTGTGCTCTTTCATTTCCAAATATTTATTTTCTGTAGATAACTTATTCTTATCAGACTGTGTAGTTATTTAATTCTGTTCTCAGGAAACTATGCAATATTTCAATACTATGATTTTTAAAAAAAAAAAAAATTTGACTGTATGTTCTCTATTTTATTTATAGCTCCATTTTCACATAAAAATATGCATATATGGGACTGGGGTTGTGGCTCAGCAGTAGAGCACTTGTGTGTGTGAGGCCCTGGGTTCGATGCTCAGCATCACATAAAAAAATAAATAAATAAAATAAAGATATTGTGTTCAACTACAACTAAAAAATAAATATTTTTTTAAAATGTGCATATATTCTATTTGTAATATAAGGTTAAAGTGAATAGTGGTTTTCAAATTTATCCATATTGTTTCAAAACTTTACCTATTTTTTCAGTAAGTCATAGCATGAATGGTGTCAATATTGATGTGTAGGATTAGGGATTTGCCTTTTTCTTCTTTATTTCTGTCTATTTTTTAGGTATTTTGATATTTTTAGACATATGTTCAACATTTGTTTGGACTTGTTAAGTAACCCTTTTATAGTTATAAAATATTTATTTCCAAGTTTTTACACACTTACCCTAAGGTATACACTATCTACTTTTAAGGTAGCCAGGTCATTAAAAAACTAATCATATCTGTGTGATAAAGGAAATCTAGATGAATTTTAAATAATCAACTTCCTAAAGTATTTTCTCTAAACTAAAAGTAAAAATTAAAGCAATGAAAGTGCTAACTAGATATCTTGAATACTCATCTTGCAAATTTGGAAAATTGGAAAACAAACAAACAACTTCATTATCAATTATTTACTACCAAAAATTACTCTAAATTAAATGACAGTAATTGTAGTATAAACTGAAATCTATGGAACAGATTTAATACAGATATACTTATAGCATTAAAACATACATTAGAAAACAAAGAACAAAATAAAAGCAATATATAAAACAATCTAGAAGCCAAAAAAGAACATACTTAAGGAAAATAGGAAGAGTAATTAAACATTATTAATAACTGAGGAAAATAAATTTATGAAAATATATAATGAAAACATTGAGAAATATGTCAAAATATTTAAGAATAGAAATTAGAAAACATTATTGATAAAATGTGATTATATTGCTTAAACAAAAACAGAAACCTTGGAGTAAATAATAATCATGAATCAAGTTTATTCAGTAAACTATCTCCAGGAGCTATTAACAGCATAACACACATTTGAAAAGATTTACAGTATTTCCTAGTGTACACTTGCCTAAGGCTTTTAATGAACTAAAAAATACAGTAAAATAGGAGAAAGCAAGCTCAAGAAATCAGAAGTCCAATTGCTTTCAGATTCATCCAGAGCCCTCCCCCAGTCAAAAGGGACATAGTTCATCTTCACATTATAAACCATCAAGATACATCTGAGGAATTTAGCTTTATGGGAACTGAGATATAAGTTTGCAAAGGGGTATTTTATACCCTACTAATTGTGTAACTACAGTTAAACTGTGTAGTCATTAAACTGGATATATACCCTCAATTTATATACCCCTAGGCAATGTGAGTGTGCTTCTAAATGGTAAGTTCAGGAAGGTTGAAACTTCAAATGGCACACTGTAAATTATTTGTAATTATGGTTAATGATCTAGAAGCAATACAAATTGTTTGTTAACTGACTGCAAATTTTTACTCTTGTTAATCAGCTTCTGTTGGTAGATTTCAAAAGGGTTTTATTATAGTCCCAATACATTTGTTCATGTATATTTCTAAAATCACCTTCATTGCATACTTTATTTAATACTTGTGATTAAAAATGTATTAATCAGTTAAGATTATCTAAAGATTATAAATAATAAGTTTCTTGTAAATAAAGAAGTTTGCTTTAAAAAGAAGAAATGGGAGGACCATCAAAATAGGTAATATTAAACTGCCATCCAAATTGAAAAGTATAACATATATAAATATGGAACATAATTACATCATCATTTTGTGATACATAGTTATTGAATTTTCTATTTTTTGTAAAGTATTTTAATATATGTAAATTACTATTTTTTATTCAAGAAATCTAATTTTAATATTTTCTAGAAGTGGAGATAAACTTCTGCCCACCTCCACCTCAGATTCCCAATGCTGAAGATATGAAAACCACAGTGAAATATCAGGATGGAGAAAAAGTATCTGTTCTTTGCAAAGAAAATTATCTGATTAAGGAAGCAGAAGAAATTGTGTGCAAAAATGGAATATGGCAGTCAATACCACGCTGTGTTGGTCAGTAGTGTACAATTTGCTTTATAACATGCTTTCAGTTGAAGTTAATAATCCCCTCTGCTTTATGTAAATGAAAAAGATGAGGACCTTTTCTATTTCTCTATTACACTTGATCCTAAAACTGTAAGTTATGATCTAGGTTCATAAACCAGTCACCATCTTTCATTTCTGTCAATAAAATTGGACAACACTTTGGGATATTATGTAACTAGCAGATAAATTCCTATTTATGAATATTTTTCATATAATATAAGAGACACAAATCAAGGGAGATATTGGGCAAGAGGATAGCATAGATGTTTTGATGACAGGCTTAAATAGTATTTGATTTTAGTTTTAATTTAAACATTTTATTTATCTTTGACCCTTTGATTTCTGTTTTTCATACAGAAAAACTTTCATGTTCTCAACCACCTGACATAGACCATGGAAGAATTAGTCCATCTAGATCTTCAGAAGAAAGGAAAGAAGCAATTGAATCCAGACAGTATGCACATGGCACTAAACTGAATTATAGGTGTGAAGATGGTTTCACAACCTCTGAGGAAGATGAGATAACATGCTACATGGGCAAATGGAGTCCTCCACCTCAGTGTGTAGGTGAGGACTGCATGAAAACTCGAATTCTGATTTGAGAATACAAATACTTAAATAATTGAGAGTACAAATAATTGAATATAATATGCTTTTGTCAAAGTCAGGGTATAGAATAATATAGATTATCATATGTATTTAATCATTTAAATACTTTACCATTAAAATACTATTGCATTATTGAATCAATCCTATTTTTATTAATTTTATTGGTTCATTATAGAGTCAGTTTTTAATTTGGCATTTCTTTTTAAAAGAATAAAACATGTAGTGAATTTAAATTTATGTAACTTGTAGTTTTTGCTTTGCAAACAAGATTTTAAATATTTTAAAAATATTTTTCTTACAGCGTTCCTTCTGATGTCTTACAATACTTGGTAAATCCATCTCATCAATTTATTCAATGTTATTAATTCTGAGTATGTTTCTGTTTTTCACTCATGGTTTATTAGAGAAGCTCTGGTGATCTCTTAAAAGCATCAACATTTTTTATTTCAATTTCTTGCTCATGTTTTTACAGTATGAGAGGTGGACATACATGAGAAAGGTAGACTTAAGAAGCCTTTATGCACATTCTCTGTGACTTTATAATAGCTTATTTATTATTATTTCTTTTCAAAAACTGTGAAATATCAAAATTGACCTATAAAATTGAATTTCTGAGTTGTAAAACATGGATTCATTCTTTCATTATTTTATTTTTTAGGACTTCCTTGTGAACCTCCACCTTCCATTCCTAATGGTGTTGTGTCTCATGAGTTAGACAGTTACCCATATGGACAAGAAGTTATTTACAATTGTTCTGAAGATTTTGGGATTGATGGACCTGCATTTATAAAATGTTTAGGAGGAAAATGGTCTTCCCCACCAGAATGCATAAGTACAGTGTATTTAATTTTATAATATGTGTGATAGATTCCCTCATTCAAAGTATAAGCGGTACAAATAAAAAAGTAAGCTGTTATTCTAGAATTTTACAAGGTACCTGAAGTTTCTTGAGTCTGGCAGAGAATTATAACCTAGTAATTAAAAAATGTTTGACAGTAAGAGCCAAGTTGTTTCATTGTCACATCATTTTGTGTAAACATTTAGCATCCTCTAATGTACATTCTCAGAATTCTTATCTCTCTCTGTTCCTAGAAAAACTGGCCCCTACTCATCCATCTCATGCTCAGTTCATCACCAATCTCACTACAAAATACATATTTCATAAAACTTTGAAATAGTTATTGTAAGTAATTCACATTTGCAGAGGCAAAAAGTAGAAATACATAAATTTACATGTGGCAAGTGTGGGCAAAAAAATAATTTGAAAGTAAAAATCTGACCTAAAGCATTAGAACTACTAATATTTCTTCAAGCATCATTCCTATCTTATATGTTTGATAAATTTAGAACAGTTCAATTGAAGTCAAAAAATCATATTTTGCCAAGGTGTAAGAAGTATATTATTCATTATTCATTGGTTCTATAGGTAGCTAAGTATTATTTTAGAATATTACTATTAAATATTACATATTTTTTAATTTAGTGAACAAATACATTTTTTTTTTCTTTCAGGAACAGATTGTTTTAATTTACCCAACTTTGATGATGCCACGCTTTTAGGAGAAAGGAAAGAATCATATAAGTCAGGAGATCAAGTGACTTACAGATGTCCAAAATTTTACCAAGTGGAAGGGTCCAATACCATAACATGTATTAATGGCAAATGGATAGGAAAGCCAATGTGCAAAGGTACGTTGATGGCATTATAAATTTATGTATAGTGTCTTATGAAATATTAAATTTTCTATACCATTCTTAAAAATGAGTATAGGTTAATTTTCAGGCCAAGACAAAGTAAGTTTAAGATTAGAAATAATCTAATTATTTAGGTTGGAATTAAATATATAGTGGTTAATCTCACAGTTCAATGTATACCAAAGAGTTCTCAGAGTGTGGTCCCTAGACCAGCAGCATCAAATTTTGAACAGATTTTTATGAATTCAAATGAAAATTCCTGAGGTCATCTTAGGCCTACTGGAAAAAATAATCTTGAGATATGACTTGAAATTATTCATCAAGTTCCCCAAAGGATTTTACATACTCCTCAATTTGGGAACCATTGCTATAGTCTGTTATTACTAACCATGCACCTAAAACTCTCTGAGGAATTACACATAGTTCATCATAGTATCCAAAAGCACTTATAAATAAATTTTAAAAGCTATGTTTCTATAAATATAGTTGTACTTTTCTGTTACTTTCCCACATCTTTAGTTTTTTAATTGATAATCTTCCTCTTTTTTAAAGATTTACTTAACTATTTTTTTTGCTTTTATTGGTGCATTATAGTTGTACATAACATCTTTAAACTGTGTTTTAAGAATAAAAAATTATTCTTCAAACTATGTTTTTAATTCTTGACTTATTCTCTAAAGAGATGCATCTTTCAGTTTTTATTTTAAGAGGCTAAAATGTTAATTAAAGAGCAAGATAATTGTATACCAAAGAGTGATGCTATATAATCTTGTTACTCTTATTTTTTGTTGAATTTTAAAATTCATGTTGCACTTATGGACTTTGTAATATTTGTTGTACTCAACTCAAGGGGAAATATTTCATTCTCAGTGGCTTTTAAGGGGATAAAATATCTATCAGTGTTCTAGTGAAGGATATCGAAGAGATTTAAAGGCATGAAAGGTTAGCTCTGACAAAAAAATATTGCTATATATTCTTTTCCTTGTATTACATGTGAATTTATTAAAATCAGAAAAGTTCTTCATGACAAAGTATCTATTAATCTTCAATCCAATTTAAAATGTATTCAGAATCTTATTCATTGTTTAGCTACTCAAAATGAACACTAGGTGGAGATACTTTCTTTTCTTTCTATTCAGATATTTCCTGTGTGAATCCACCCAAAGTGGAAAATGCTAATATAATATCAAACCAGATGCTTAAGTATCCATCTGGTGAGAGAGTACGTTATGAATGTATCAAACCTTTTGAAATATTTGGGGAAGTAGAAGTGATGTGTCTAAATGGAACTTGGACAGAGCCACCTCAGTGCAAAGGTAGAAGATCATATTTTCTAATTTTTCTTTGCTTGGGGACATAATGTGAGTAAAATATGTTGATAAAAATAAAGTCAAGTCATTCTTAGGGATTATATTTTTTCAAATGCAAATAATATGATATTGCTAAAGATTTATTTTCTGGCAAAATGAACTAAGAAATATGGTGTATTTTTTTCAAGACACATTTAACCAGATTAATAGAACAGTTACAATCTGAGAAAATTCCTCATCTTAAACGTTAAGACACTCAGTACATTTTGACAACTCCAAGAGATATCTACTTTGAGAAACAGAAAATAGGTCATTGAAGACTGATCATAGAATATAAATATACATTTGGGCATCTTTAGTATATAGAGTATATTTGAAAATATGTGACTGAGGCCAGCCAGGGAATCACTATATTTATAAAAATAAGTTTGGATATTAGGTCATCAGCATTCTAATATTTAGAATTCAGGAAATGAATAATGGAGATATTATATCATCCATTTCTATTTTTAAAAATTAATGTTTCCTAATTTATTTTCTCTCACTTTACTTTGATTCTACCTTTGGCTAATGGTAAAGTCAGTTTTATGTAAACCACAGAATTAGGTCTCCTTTACGTATCTATCTTGCCCTACTTGCTCTTTCCTCTAGTATATTTAGATCATTTATATTTAAAATAAATATTGGGCTTTTTGTTTCTTGTTTTATTTGTTTATTTTCTCTATTTCTCATTCTTGTTTCTGATCTCTTCCATTCTTTTCAGGGAACAGTTTAAAAGAATTTCATTTTGATTTATCTTCCTGGTTTTGAGTGTATCTCTATGATAGCTTATCCCACTACCTTTCTTTTTAAAAATATTGCTTTAGGAATTACAATATATACATAATATATTTGCAACTTACCACTCTACTAGTAATGGCACTTCATTTTCGATCAAAACATGAGAATCTTGCTTCCATTTAAATCCATTTACCCTTTAGTATTTCCTGTTTATACAGTGAACATTGTTACCAAATGATATAATTTTCTTTCAAACATCAAACATAAATAAACATAAATGAACAAACTGAGGAGGAAAAAGTCTATTATATTATATATTCTTCCTTTTAGCAATTACAGGAGTGAGAAAATGATACTTAATTGCTAAAAGGAAGAATATATAATATAATAGACTTTTTCCTCCTTAGTTTGTTCATTTGTTTGATAACTCAATTATCCTTTCTTCCTTCTTTCTCCAACATTTTCTTTTCCTCTAAAGGTCTCTGAAGTTTGATTCATTGATTTATTTTTTCAGTCTATTTTCACACTGGGTAATTTATGTTGTTATATCTTTTTTTTTTTTTAGAGGAAGTTTTTTTTTTTTTTTTTTTTTTTAAAGAGAGAGAGAATTTTTTTAAATATTTATTATTTAGTATTCGGCAGATACAACATCTTTGTTTGTATGTGGTGCTGAGGATCGAACCCGGGCCGCACGCATGCCAGGCGAGCGCGCTACCGCTTGAGCCACATCTCCAGCCCCAATGTGTTGTTATATCTTGAAGTGCATGGATTTGTCCTTCTGTCATCCTCAAACTGTTCAGTCTGTACAGTGAGACATTTTGTTTTGTTTTTAATTTGTTATATTTATCTGTTCTAAACCCTACTGAGCTTTTAAGAAACATTGACTATCAATATCTTTATCACATCAGTATTCTCTTTTATTATCTTTTTGTTTTTAAATGTTTCTGATCCTTAATATGATGAGTAATTTTTAATTTTACACTTGATATTTTAGGTATTACATTTGAGACTCCCCCATTTTATTTAAATTTCCTGTTCAGTAGTTCTCCATTACAGCCATGCTGGATTTAAGTCCAGGTTTCTCATTCACCCTCTACAGGCATACAGTATCTGTTCTGCCACCCCTATATGTGGGTGGTCTCTGGTCATCAGTGCCTTATGATGTTTTTATGATTTTCTCTAGATTAGGTCATGTATTGTTTTAAAGATCTCTTAGACTAGCAAGGCCGCTCCCTTCCTTGTCCTTAGGTTAAAGGAATGAGACTCCGCATGAGCTTTTCCTTATTTATCTCTACCTGATATCATTTCTGAGATTACCATCCTTCTCCAGTGCTCCATCTAGAACACACAAGAGCCCAAAAGTGAACTCATATAATAACCTATTTGCCATTCCTTGAGTCCTGAAGTTCCTAGCCAGAGTGAATTCTCTGTACCTTCTAGAGTCTTCTTATATTGGCATTTAAAATTTATTATGTCCAAGATTATAAATAATGCTTAGCAAAAGGGGAAGGGAGGGGTCTTGGGGATAGGAAAGACAGTGGAAAGAGATGGACATCATTACCCTAAGTACATGTATGAAGACAAGAATGGTGTGACTCTACTTTGTATATAGAGATATGAAAAATTATTCTCTATATGTGTCATATGAATTGTAATGTATTCTGCTGTCATATATAACAAATCAATATTTTTAAAAAACTCCAACATACAAAACCTGAAAAAAAGGAATACGTGACAATGATTTTTACTCATCATGTCCAGATTAGGAAGACAATATTTCCCTATTATTTTCTACAAATTTACTTCCTTTGAACTTTTTTCAAGGAGTTTTTATTTCTTTTGTAATAAAAAGGAAAATTAAAAAGAAGTCATTAGGGACACAATAAATACTGCGTAATGTCCTATATAATAAGAAACTTTCTTAGTTTGTCCTCACTATCTACCTGTTGAGCATTTATATATTGACACATTTTTTAGTATTGAATCACTATAAAGCAGACACGTTTGTTGATGGTTTATATGGGCCTTCAGTGAGATGAAAAGAAGAGCTTAAAATGTAACTCTCATTTTCTATGATTAAGATTTCTGTGAGCAATCATTTGTTACCAGAAATCATGAAATCTTGATGCTATCTAGAGTGATGTTTGTGCTGGCTTTAATTTTATCCTGTATTTTGATTTGTTCTCTCATAAATGAAATGATATTTTTCCAGATTCCACAGGAAAATGTGGGCCTCCTCCACCTATTGACAATGGAGACCTCACTTCATTCCCATTACCAGTATATCCTACGGGCTCATCAGTTGAATATCAGTGCCAATCCTTATATCAACTTGAGGGTAGCAAGACAGTAATATGTAGAAATGGAAAGTGGTCAAACCCGCCAAAATGTTTACGTAAGTACTTCAGTAATCTCATGGGACCTGGGAAAATCAGCACCTTGAGTATGATACTTTTCTGTGTAAAATAGCAATAATTCACATATTAAAAAATAAATATTCTGTGGAATGCTTCTCTACCAAATATTCATATGTGAGGAAATAAAGATTAATAAGTTTTTTAATTTTAAAATAATTAATAAATACAATTATATATATATATATATATATATATATATATATATATATATATATAAGTTTTTTATTAGCATGTAATAGTTGCTCTTATTAATGGGGGTCAGTGTGATTTTCCATATATGCATACACTCAGCATGATCATATCCAACCTCTATTTACCCACCCTATATCCCTTCTCAACCTCTATTGGTCACTATTCTACATTCAGGTCACCCTTTTTAATATTCCAGATATGAGAGAGAATATATGGGTCTTATCTTTCTGTGTCTGGCCTATTTTGCTTAACATAATGTCCTCCAGTTCTATCCATTTTGCTGTAAATGTCAAGAGCCAATTCTTCTTTGTAGAATAATATTCCCTTGTGTAAATATACTACATTGTCTCTATCTCCTCATCTATTGATAAACACATGTTCTCATTCAATATCTTAGCTACTGTGAATAACACTGCATGGGCATGCAGATATCCCTTTGGTATGCTGATTTCTTTTCCTGTGGATATGTACCCAGAAGGAGGATAGCTGGGTCATAGAGCATACCTAATTTAAGTTTTTTGAGAAAACTTCTGCTCTCTATAATGATCGTACCAATGTAAATTCCCACCAAGAGAGTGTAAGTGTTCTTTTTCTCTCACATCATCACAAACATTTATTAATTTTAGGGTTTATTGTTAATAATAGACCTTCTAACTGGAGCGATATGGTATCTCATTGTAGTTTTCATCTTGAGTTCCCTGATGGCTAATGATATTGAGTGGGGTTTTTTTTTTTTCATGTATTTTTGACTGTTTGTACTTCTTTGAGATATGTCTATTCACAAATCATTTGTCCAATGTTTAATTGGATTACTTGTTTTTAGTTTTTTTGAGGTCATTATACATTCTAGGTATTAACCCTTTGTGAGACGCATAGCTGGCAAGTCTTTTTCCCATTCCATGGCTCGTCTCATTCTGTTGACTGTTTCTTTAGCTGTGCAGAAGGTTTTTCAATTTAATATATCAACTTTGTCAATTTTTGCTTTTGTTTCTTGTGTTTTTGTGGTTCTATCCAGAAAATTGTTGCTTGAACCAATTTCTTATTTCTCCATATTTTCTCCTAGTAGTTTTAGAGTTTTCAGGTTTTACATTTAAGCCTGTGTGCTATTTGAATTTAATTTTGTACATGGAAAGAGGAATCAAGATTCAATCATATGTATGTGGATATCCATTTTTAGCATCATTTATTGAAGAGGTGATCCTTTACCAAATGTTTTCTTTTTTAGAAACTTTGTTAAGAATCAGCAGATATAGATGCATGGATATATCTATATCTATCTATCTATAAATACACACATATATATATACACACATACAGAGAGAGAGAGAAGGAGAGTGTGTCTCTATTCTGTAGCATTGGTCATTGTATCTATTCTTATGCAAATACTATGCTGTTTTGGTTGCTATGGTACTGTAGTATGTCTTGAAATAAGTTATTGTGATGCTTACAGCCTTTGTGTATTTATTTTTTTTCTCAAGATTTCATTAGCTCTTCAGGGTCTTTCGTGCTTCCATATGAATTTTAGAATTTTCTTCTCTAGTTCTGTGAGGAATATCTTTCATATTTTAATGGGAATGGCTTTTAATCTGTAAATTGCTTAAGGTATTATTGCTGAAGGAATATATGCTTAAGGTATTATTACCAGCACTAATTCTTCCAATCCATGAGCATGGAAAGTTTCTTATTTATTTTGTATCTTCTTCAATTTCCTTAATCAGTGTGTGGTAGATGTCTTTTGTTCTTTGCTGTTTTGTTTGCTGTTGTAAAGATTAGTGAATGAGATTGTTTTTATTATTTGGTTCTCAGCAGATTCATTATTGGTGTATAAAAATCTCACTGATTTTTGTATATTGATTTGTATCTTGCTACCTTAATGACTTTATCCATTCTAATAGTCTTTTGGTGGAATCTTTGGGTTATATATATATATATATTTAAACATATCATCTGCAGACACAAATAATTTGACTTCTCTCCTTTCAATTTGTATGCCCTTTATTTCTCTTATTTCGCTATTCTGACTAAAATTTCTGGTACTTTACTGAATAAGAGCAGGGAGAATAGATACCCTTGTTCCTGATATTAGAGGAAATGTTTTCAACTTTTCTCATTTCCAGTATATTGCCTATGGCTATGTCTTGTATGGTCTTTATGATGCTGTGGTATGATCTTCCCAAACCTTATTTGCTCAGGACTTTTATCAGGAAGTGATATTGAAATTATTATTCAAATGCATTTTCTATATCTATTAATCACATGATTTTTATCCTTCATTCTGTTAATGGGATGTATTATGTTTATTGATCTGAATATATTGAACCATCCTTGCATCTCTGGGATGGAACCAATTTGATTATGATGAATAATTTTTATGATTCTCTGTTGAATCACATTCATATTTACTCATATTTTATTGAGAAATTTTACATCTATGTCCATCAGGTTATTAGTCTACAGTTTCTTTTATCTTGTGTTCTTGTTGCTATGGTACCAGGGTAATGCTAGCCTCAAGGAATGGGCTGGGAATGATTCTCTCTCTTTCAAATCTTCACAACAAATTTAAAAGAAATTGAATTAGTTCTTCTTTAAAGATTTAAAAAATTAATCAGTAAAGGCATCTAGTCATGGGCTTTCCTCAACTTTTTATTACTGATTCAATCTCATTACTCATTATTGATCTCTTCTGGTTTATATGTTTTCATGGTTTAATTTTGGCAGAATCTATGTGTCTAAAAATTTATAAATTCCTTCTAGGTTCTCTAATTTGTTGGCATACATTTTCTCATAATAATCCTAATGACTCTTTGTATTTCTGAGGTATTGGTTGTAATGTCTTTTTTTTTCTCCATCTCTTATTTTGTTTGAGTCATCTCTTTTTCTTGGTTACTCTTATTAAAGGTATGTTCATTGTTCTTACCTTTTATGATAACCAACTTTTTGTTTCTGAAAGAACAAACAAGGCTTGTCGTCAGAGAAAATGCCCATTTATTGAGGAACAGCTCTGCATATTTATAGAGCTGGGGGTGGTTTGGCAATTATGACAGTTTAAAGGTTGAAGGGTTTGACAGTTGGCATGAGGTGCTTTCAGATTGGTGGGTAAGGATCATGTGGGTCAGCAGGGCTAGTCTGATTGGTGGGTAAGGATCATGTGAGCCAGCAGGCTAGTCTGATTGGTGGGTAAGGATCATGTGAGCCAGCAGGGCTAGTCTAATTGGTGGGTAAGGATCATGTGAGCCAGCAGGGCTAAGTCTGATTGGTGAGTAAGGATCATGTGAGCCAGCATGGCTCACCATTGTACGGCTCTTCTCAGGGGATGGGGAAGTTAGTCTTTTGAGCTGGGCAACTCCCAACAGTTTCATTAGTCTTTTATACTGCTTATGTATGTGACACCCTCTCTATCTTATACATTATATAACTGAAAATTTGTAGCATTTGACCAATATTTCTTTTCTTTTTTTTTTTTTTTTGTGAGGCTGGAGATGGAACACAGGGCTTGTGCATGTAAGGCAAGAACTCTACCAACAGAGCTATATCCCTAGGCTTTTGACCAATATTTTAATTAAAGAAAAACCAGCCAGTCATGATAGTGCACTCTTGTAATCCCAAAAACATGGGATCCTGAGGCAGGATGATCACTATTTTAAGGCAAGTCTCAATAATTTAATGAGACCTTGTCTAACAATAATAATAAAAGAAAGGAATGTGGATGTAGTTCAGGGATAAAGTGCCCCTGGTTTCAATCTCCAGTCCAAAAAAGAAAAACAAGATCAGCCAATACCATAATGGTTTTACACTCTAAAATGCCAAGCTCTTAATATGATAAATTATCTTAAGAATTGGTAATAAAATATAATTATCACAAATTAACCACCTAATTCTTACATCATTTACTACTTTAACTTTATTTTAATCTATCTGGCATTCACACAGAATTTGTTCAGGAAGAGTTTTCAGGAAGAATTTCTGAAATATTAAAAACATTCTACTTGAAAACTCCAAAGTCTTGGTAAAAGACTCATATCTAACTTAATATATTATACTCATTTATTTCTTTCAGATGCATGTGTAATATCAGAAGAAATCATGGAAAGATATCACATAACCTTAAGATGGAAAGAACATCAAAAGCTTTATTCTTCATCAGGGGACACAGTTGAATTTGTGTGTAAATATGGATATTCTCCATCAAAGCGAAATCAATCATTTCGTACAAGGTGTATTGATGGTCACCTGGAATATCCCGCTTGTATTAAGAGATACTCTTAATTTCATTAAAATGTGCACCTAAATTCAGAATTTTTATTACTAATCTAGTTTTCAATTTTATTTTAAAGTATTGTTTAACTCATTTTTATTCATAAATTAGAATTTGTGTTGATAGCTGCTAATGTGTTTAGAATCTGAGAGGATAGAGCCGCACATCTTAAAAGCACTGCATTCAAATTTGACAAACCAAAGTACCATGCATCCTATTCATAAAACATCTATGCAAGAAATTAGATGCAATTACTTCCATGTTTGTCTGTATCCCTCATTCTCCAAACCTAAAGTTTTCTACATAACTTTTGGGGCTCTCTGAGACTCTGTTTCACAGTGCATGAAAAGATAGACTCTCCATCTTCAAAATTATAAAATTCAGAAAGATCTAAAAACCAAACTAAGTCATGACTTATTTTAGTAAAAAATATAATCAATTACTAAGTATTACTTATCCATAAGCAAATGTAAAAAGATGACATGTGAGCTTCTAAAACATATGAATATAGTACATTTAACAATGTAAACAAATCATAAAGAGGAATAGAAGTTTAATTGGATATATAACTATAAAACTATCATAACTGTTACTATATAACTAGGGAAAAATGATTGGCAGAAAATGCAATAAAATCTGTAAAAACTATATTTATACTTAGAGTTAAGAAGATTGACTTGTTTAATTCCTTTAAAAAGACAGTCTCTAAATTATGAGACAGTCTCTAAATTTTTGATTTTTTTACTTTACAGTAGTATGAAAGTGATATGTATTCAGTAGAAATTGTATTTTAATCTTTTTTTCTGCAACTAGAAATACATGGTAGACTACTTTTATGGTATTGGGTAACAGCAGTTAACCACATCCAATTGGCATTGTGATTAACAAAGTAAGCAATCACTATACTACAGAGTACTGTTCTGCTAAGCTATGATATATGATAGGTTGGTATATTAAATGCATGTTCAACTTAAAATAATTTTAATTTATCATGAGTTAATCAGGATGTAACACCATTCTAAGTTGAAGAGTATCAACATTTATTATATTGTACAATTTTTCAACCTTTAATATACTCAGTTTTGAACTTTAAGAATAAGTTGTTTTAAGACAATAATGCCTAAAAAGCTAGGTGATAATGTGGAGAAATATAAAGGCCTTATTGGTAATGATCTCAAGGTCAAATAATGCTTTAATGAGTTTTTGTTGCAAGAATTTTTTTTCTGTTTTTAGAATTTCAGTAACAAGATTTTGAAGTGTAATTTTATGTCTTTACATTTTAGACAGCACTATTTAGTTAAAATCACTTTGGCTAGAAACATTTTTGATTTTTAAAAAGCTATAATCTTAGGATGAAAATAGAGATAAAAATATACAAAACTTAAAGGTGATAAATTGTTACCTCTTATTGCATAAAATCATAAGGCTTATATTAAATGCTTTCCTCTTGTTTGAGATCCTGATTTAGATAAATTGAGTTGAGACAGATTTTCAATTTCAATGAAATTGGTTACAATAAGCAAGTAATCCTTGTGTTTAATATTAACACCTGAATATACTTAACTCAGTTCCATTGTGCCACTATAACAAATATAATTTGTTCAGTGTGGCTTATTTTTAAAAGACATATCTTTCATACAGTTCTTGAGGTGTCCAAGATCAAGGCACCAGCTAACTTGGTGTCACAGGAGGGCTTATTCTCTGTTTTGCAAATGGCATCTTCTCACTAGATGAAACTAACTAGGTGGAAGTGGCAAGGAAGTGCTCTAGCCTTTCCTTGTAAGGGCACTATTTCTACTCTTGAGGATGGAACCCCATCACCTATTCACCTAAAAAGACTTCATCTTCTAATATGCTCACTGTGGTCACTAGGAATGAAACAGTGACATTTAGGGGGACACAAACATTCAGGACATAGAAGAGAATAGGGAAGGAAAAAGACAGTCCATTCCACAGAACCAAAAGGCAGTAGTGGTGTTTACAATTCAATTTCACAGAGGAATTCAGCCAAACATTGTAAGACAGAGATAAAAGAAGTTCATTATATATATACACACACACACACACACACACATTCTTTCCAACATGGGAGAACCTAAATATAAAAAAGCAAATGTTAATAGATCTTGAGGGAGAAATAGATTGCAAAATAATAATAATAGTTGGGTGCTTCCATACTCCATCTTTAATACAATAGATAGGTCATCCAGATATAAAATCAATAAGAAAACCTTGTACTTGAGTTGTATGTTACACCAAATAGACCTAACAGATATCCATAGAATATTCTACACAATAGCAGAATACACATTATTCTTAGGGCATACACAACATTCTCCAAGATAGGTCATATGTTATGCCACAAAACAAATTTCAAATATTTAAGAATGCTGAAATTATATCAAGTATCTTTGCCAAATAAAAGCACGAAACTATAAATCAATAACAGGGAATGTTGATATATTCACAAATATATAGACATATATGAATGACATCCTCCTGACCTTCTAATAGTTCAATGACAAAATTGAAAGAAAAATTAAATGACACTTACAGACAAACATCAAAACACAGCATACTAAAACATATAAGGTGCAGAAAAGGAATTTTGTAAGGGAAATAAGTATATAACTATAAATGCCTACATGATTTAGATCTCAAATAAATAATAAAGCTTCAAACTTTATACATCAAAAAACTAGAAAATGAAGAAGTAACTAAATTAAAGATATTAAGAGGGAGGAAATAAAGATACACACACAAAAAAACAATATTAAGAAGATACTCAGAAAACACTATTAAGCATCAACAAACCTAAAAGTTGATTTTTTAACCAATAAACAAAATTGATAAAAGTTTAGCTAGAAAAATATGGAAGTAAATAAATTTCAAGATGAAGAAGAAACATTACAGCTAATAGCACAAAAATACAAAATGTACTACAAATTCTTGTATGAACAATTATACCCACAATTTGGATGACCTAGAAGAAATGAATCTTTGTAGAAAGTTGCAACCTACCAGGACTGAATCACAAATACAAAATCCCAACAGACTGCTAATGAGCAAGGAGTTTGAATTAGTTATTAAAAATTCTTTTATGAAAGAAAAGCCCAGGACCTGATAACTTTACGCCCAGGACCTGGATGAACCCAACTCCCGTGTATAACTATAAAGCTTTAAAAAAAAATAACATGCATCCTTTTCATGTCCTTCCCCAAAAAACGGATGAGTAGTAAGCACTTCCAAATTCATTTATGAGGCCAGCATTATCTTGACAAAAAAGCCACACAAGTATACTATGAGAAAATTATATCCCAATACACCAGATGAATATTCCTGGTGAATAGAAATCCAAAACTCCTCAATATAAGATGAATTCAACAGCACACTTAAGGGATCATAAGACTCACTCATCTGTGATTTATTTCTGGGACTCAGAGATGGTTCAATAAATACCAGTCATTAAATATTACCCATTACATTAACAGAATAAACTTTTAAAATCATTATTATTCAATAGATGGGAAAAAAGCAACAGTACTGGAACAATGGAAACCTACTTATGATGTACTATTAAGTGGAAAACTAATATAGAAACAAAAATAGGTTACCATAAACTATTAGGATTAGATTGGTTAAATCACATATGCATAAATACAGGAGGAAAACATTAGAATTGGGGAAATTTTTGAGAGCTTGTTATGGCTTGGATATGAGGTGTCCCCCTAAAACAAATGTGTGAGACAATGCAGGAATGATCAGAATTGAAATTATTAGATTATGAGAAGTATAAGCTAAATCAGTGGATTTACTCACTTAATGGATTAATAATTTGAAAGGACTACTGAACTAAATACTAACTGTAGGCAGGTAGGGTGTGGCTGGAGGAAGAAGGTCAATTGGGTCATGACTCTGAAATTTATATTTTGTCCCTAGTGCCACATTACTATCTCCGCTTCCCAGCTGTCATGAGTTTACCAACTTCTCTGCACTAGGCCCTTCTACCATAATGTTCTGCATCATCTCAGGCCCAAAGCCACAGAGTCCACCAACCATAGAGTAAACCTCTGAATCCAGGAACACAAATCAACTTTGGCTCCTCTAAGTTGTTCTTGTCAATGAGATGAGAAACTGAACAACACAGAGAAATTTTTAAGTTTCTGATAATTGTTTTAATTGGTATTTTCTACCTTTACTATTGTAACCACTGAGACTTAAATAATAAATATAAAACACAAGATACATCATTGTACCTATTGATATCAGGATCACAAGTTTTAACCATGATTTTACTTCCTAAAACTTTTATCCTTTCAAAATCACGTTTTGATATTTAAATACATGAAAACTCAAATAGATACTTTCTAGTGATATTAGGTCATTTAAAAAATAGGCATATTAGAAATCACATCACACCCTTTCTCTAACTACTATTTACTAGACAGTTTAGCCAGTCAGACTTCAATTGCTCCCAACTTCCAGAATTATCTGTTGTTTCAGATAAGAACTTTTTTAAAAAAAAGAATCAAAAGCCAAATATTGAGTATAAATAACAATTTTTCAATGGACCTTTATTTTATTTGTTTATGTATATGTGGTGCTGAGAATTGAATCCAGTGCTGCACACATGCCAGGCATGAGCTCTACCACTGAGCCACAACCCCAGCCCAAACATAGGTTCCTGACCTTATCGCTACCCCCAAATTGAATACTGTCATGTCTCATTAATTTTGTTCTGCTGAAAAGACAGTGAGGAGTTTCTCATTCATTTTTTTCAAGTACATTGTACACATTTTTCACTTATAGCTCTGGAGTCCTTTTCTTCAATTCAGATAAGATGGACTCATACTTTTCTCCCAGGCCCATCAGGGAAAAGATTATTCTTGCAGTTCCCAAAGCAAAATCTTTCACAGATTTCTGAAATGACAAGTTCACCTGAGGGTGGTAATGTTGAGAGAAGTCACACAGAGTGAAAGAGCTCAACCTCTGTAGTTACATTGATTTCTTTTAAAATTCAGCCAAGGAACTGGAAAACTACAGGATTCAGATGTACAAAAAGCATTTGGAATTACTTGTTCTGAGACACTTTCCTCTGCATACAATGGAGGTAGTGATTCCTACTTCTTAATGTTAAAAAGAAAAAAAATGAGAATGTACATGAAATACCTATTATAGAAACTGACAAGAAAAAGCTTCTCAACTATCTTATGTCTTTACTAACTTTATATACTTAAAACCAATATTATCAGAGAAGGTTGATAAAGCTTCATTTAAAAGCTAATAGACTTTCAGTAAGGCCACATGATATTATCAGAGAAAAATGGCAAGCTTCTTGAATTAATGAAAATGACTTTAGAGCCCAGGGATTATTTCAGCAGTCTCCAGTCAGTTGACATGAGAGTCTTTCTCTGTAAAGTAATGAAAGATGTTTTTATTTCAGTAATTTATGTAATTAATAAATGCCTGCTGTAGAAGTTGAGCAGTAACTACTAAAGGGGTATTTCCTAGAATTCAGAAATCACATGAAGTGGCAATCAGTGGGTAGTTGGAAGAGACTTATCTGTAAGTCAACTTTCTTGTTCTGGTTATAGCCACCAAGACAGTCAAATTTGTAGTTTAGCTTATTTTGCTCAACACTGCAACATTTTTTTTTTTAACTAAACAAAGCCTCCATATCATTATTGTTTTTCCCTCTTAGAAATGGGATATCTTATCACATGTTCATATTTACTTACTTCATGGTGATTGCAAAAGAAGGATCAACAGAAATAATATTCTGATTTAAAATTTAAGTCCATGAGACCTTTTTTCAAAGTATCAGAGTATAGACTAAATGCAACCAGGAACAACTCTTTATGACTCTGAATAGCTCATAAACACTTGCAGTGGCCAAGCAAGAAACAGAAAAATGTGGTATTTACATTTTCCACATAATTTATTTGGACATGATTTTAGTTTCCAAGACTAACATCAATAGAACCATTCAAGAGTCAACTTCATTTTTTGACTTAAATATTCTGGAACTCTTTAACCTTTCCAAGTTCCAACTTGTAATGAGTCTTATTAACAAGAAAAGAAGAAAAATGTTGAGATAAACAAAAGAAAACATATATATGATCCTTGAGATTATGTTTCTTATTTCATTCTTGAATTTTCATCATAACTAGCTGAATTCAATGTGCATGATATTGATAAATGACATAAAAAGAAAAAAAGGAGGAAATTGTGAATATATGCCAAGAATTTATCATCAGGACTACTGATGTCACTGTAACACGTTTAAGGACTCTGTTGCTGAGTTCAATTTATTTACTGCCACTCTCTATATGAACTTTTCCATGTGTAAAGGGATATTCAAATGACAATATTCTATTCTATAAATATGCTTTGATGAATAACCAGGTTAATGAGCTCTTCATATAAACTGAGGCATAAAACCATATGACCTATTGCAGAAAACACAGTAATAAAACAAAGATCAGATTTCTTTCTTCTCTATATAATATTAGAAACATTGTTTCCTCCCAGGAAAATGTTGGTCACTCAAAAACTGGCCCCTTCTAGAAGAAAGCAGTGGCAATGCAAAAGCAAAGTGGTTCTCAAGATACCACACAACAGAGACCTTATCTGGTCACAATTGAATTCCATTCTTTTCCCGGGCAAACCAAAGATAATATAAATTATGTCAGAATAAAATTTATATTATTTAGTGACCAAGTTGATTATTAAGGATATCACAATCCAATTTAGTCATTGTTTCTATCTATCAGTATCTTCTAGTGCACAAGACTTAGTGATGCTGACAGAATGACTAAGAGAAACTCATTGATGTATTAAAACTTGCTTCCTCAATGTACAATTATAGGTCTTCTTAGGACTCTAGTTTAACAAGAAAACTGCCCCTTGATTACAAAAAAGAATCATGGTATGTATCTCTAAGGAGAAGTCTGTATGTCTCATAATGATAAGGATCATTTTAAAAGAGAAAATGGTGATCCAGAAAGAAGCAAATATAAATATAGACCAGTTGGACTAGCATTAACTGATATCACTCCTGTGAACCAAAATGCACTGGGAACATTTTCAAGTTCTTCAATCTTCTGGGTATTTCATCTCACAGAAAGCCATTCTCCCAGATCAGAAATCTAGCAATTCTTTCAATCAATCCACATAAAAATAAAAATATTTACCTGGCTGCAGAGATATTTATTCCTCCAGTAATATTATACTTCTTTCTATTGTGGTTAGCAGTGTAGTTAAAGCACTAAACAAACTAGTTTTTGTTATCATAGAACCCACATGAGAGTCAGAAGAAGAGGAAAATAAATGGAAATAAATGTTTAATTAAAAGTTATAGCAAATAATATGAATGAAGAGCCCATGAAGTAGAAAGAATGTGTATATTGAGTGGGTGGAAGGCAGCAAAGGCCTCACCACTTCTACCACAAAGCCTGGGCCAAGGAATTTCTCAGGAACCAAACAGTGATTTTGTTCACTGAAAACTGGCTTTTAGTCACAAGTTTCAGATAATGCATGATATCTGCCATTAAGGCCCAATACTCTTATCCTCTGAACAAAAGCTTGGAAGGTGATGGAAGAGGCTGGGTTTAGGGGAAAGAAGGGAACATTTTTACTTAAGACATAGCAAGGTACTATCTCAGAAAACTATGCTGATTGTCCATATTTCAGTGTTAAGTGCTTTGACAGATAACCATCTTCAATACATTTAAACTCCAAGAGAAAATTATATGGAGGTAATGTTCCATGGAGTTTCCTACTAGACTATTGTTAGAGTCTGTAAACAAGTCAGGATGGTGCCTGGCAAAATGCCAGAGAAATGTTAGAGTCTGTAAACAAGTCTGGATGGCACCTGGCAAAATGCCAGAGGGAGTGGTTTGTGAAGTAACACCAGCGAGCCCTTAAATGTGGAGATTCCTTATTGGTTGACTGATGTATCTAGTTTATGCTAATTAGATAAGCTGTGTAGAATGTATAAATACTGCTCCTGTCCTGCAATAAAGGGTTCCCACTCATGCTGTATCAATCTACACAAGTTGTTCGTCACCCCCCCCCCCCCCCCCCCGCTAGTTTGCCCAGCCAGCCGGACTCCGGCAGATGGTGGCCCGTTACGGGGAGCCCCGGGACACTTGGGGGTAAGTGACGAAAAAAAGCTGCCCGTCCATAGATAGGACGGGAGAAAATCTGCTCGTCCCTAGGCAGATAGAGCGAGAGGAAAAATGGCCATTTTGAGAAAATGGAGAAGATTGATACAGTATGTTTGTGTCTTGTTTTGTCTCAGTGTATTGTATTGTCTTTATGATGAAAATATGGAAGGGGTGAGAAGTAAATTACTAAGGGAAGGAGGCACCCCAGTGGAACCAAGAATAGTTAGGGCATGTGTTGATAAAAGCCCAAGAACTCTAGTCAGAAAGAAGAAAAAAGTTCAGAGGAGGAAGGATTATCAGGAAAAAAGTTGCAGCAAAAGGCTGTTACTGAATACTTTTCGTTACCGGAGGGTGTGTAAAGCCGCGTGGCGGCTGCCACGTGCGCGAGCCAGTCATGGCGCAGCAAGGAGTTTCCAAGCAGCAGCAGCCGGCTCTTCCCCGCCCCCCGCCCTGGGAGCTGGACACCACTGCGAGAGCCCAAATCTAGACCTGACCTGGAGGCACAGTCTCGCAGGCCCTTGCTCCCTGTGCCCAGTAGCAGTTTGAGTCCAGGACACTCCCCAGGGCCATCTGGGGCTGCCCAGGTGCTACAGCCAGCAGAAGACGCTACTGGTGTCCCTGATGTTTGGTCATTTTCAATGCCAATAACTAAGCTACAATGGTTCTCCCACACCTGGAAGCTAATGAGTAATGAGCACTATATTAAGGCTTATTTCAAATGTAAAAAAAAAAAAAAAACCTTGAGATATGTACTAAATTGTTCACAAGGTTTTTTTCTTAGTGAAATACTACAGGATTTTCTTTAGCCATCCGGAGTTCCTGCCTTCGTCCCAGTGCCAATGAAGACGAAGGTGGAAGAATTTCCAGTGTTGCTGAGAACCAGACAAAACTTCGGCTGAGAAACGGACGAGACTTCGGAGCTGTTGCTGTTTCTGCTGCTACAGCTTAGGCTAGCTGCCTGCAGAACTTACCTGGACTGTGATTTAAGCTAGCTGCCTGTAGAACTTACCTGGACTGTGATTTACCTGGACTGTGAGTTAATCTATTGAGACACTACTTTACCTGGACTGAGACAACAAACTGCAATCTACAACAAATTGTAACTCGGTATCTTTGCAAATGGTGTCATTGCTGGTATAATTTTTCCAAGGGCTTCTTGCATGGAGCCATCAATTGGCTTGGTATTGTGACATTTTGTATCCTCCCCTTCTGCTTGTAGCAGATTATTTATGGTGTTTATGTAAAAACCACTATGGTCATTATTTAAATTAAACAAAAGGGGGAAATGTTAGAGTCTGTAAAAAAGTCAGGATGGCGCCTGGCAAAATGCCAGAGGGAGTGGTTTGTGAAGTAACACCAGCGAGCCATTAAGTGTGGAGATTCCTTATTGGTTGACTGATGTATCTAGTTTATGCTAATTAGAAAAGCTGTGTGGAATGTATAAATACTGCTCCTGTCCTGCAATAAATGGCTCCCACTCATGCTGTATCAATCTACACAAGTTGTTCGTCACTCCCCGGTTAGTTTGCTGCAGCTGGACTGCGGCAGACTATAAAGTCACTGTCTCTGCATGAGAAGCACCCAACTGGTGAGGTAAATTACTTTAAAGTATTTTGTTCTTCAATGCTACCCAAGGCAATAAATATGCACAAGGCACAATATAATTATTAACACAGTATTTACTAGACTTGAGAGACTATTTGTGCCAGAACAGAACTGCCTATGTCCTCAGATTATCCTCAGATGAAGAATAAGAAGAAATGAGAAGATCAAGAAAGCTACTTCATAGTAAATTAACGTAAAGTAGAACAAACATTAAAAGAAAGCTTTCATCTTAGCCTTTAAAATGGGGAGGGGGAAGATGGGAAATTGTTTCTTAGATAGTTGATTTCAAAATACATAGGAATAAATTTTATGCAATTATGTGTATGATGTAGATCTTTAAAATTCTATTCATAGACTTTGTATAGAACTGAGATGATTTCAGTGAATGCTTTGTGCTGAACCATCTCTAAAAAGGAAGAGTAAAACCAGAAAACAAGTTAGCATCCCCCATACTAGAGAAGTATTTTATAATTTTCCTAATGGAGACCAGTCACAACAGAAACTACCTATTATATGCCACTCAAAATCATCCACTGTCTATTTCTTTATTTATCTGATTGCATATTATCAAAGTATAGTTCTGATTACAATTTCCCTTTCCACACGTATGATTTAATAAGCTACTTCCTCAGCATTGCACTTTGTATCTTGGTCATACTTTAGTTTGCTAAACATAGACATAATTTCTAAAACTGCACAACTATGGAAGCCCTCATGAATTCATATGCCCAGCTTTCTAAGAGAAAGGTCTAAGACACTGCACCTCAGGCTGATCAAGGTAAGGCTTTTGATGTACTAAGTGGCTAATCCCCACCTCAATTTTTTCTTTGATTTGGCTTTTTCTTTGAAATACCAAAGGATGAGGTTTTGATTGTTACCTATGTGCAGTAATGTCTTTCCTAGGCACTACTCATTTAAAGGTAGCCTCAGTGGCACATGGGATATTGGAAGGTGATGGAAGAGGCTGGGGTTGGGGGAAAGAAAAAGCCTGAATCAGTTAACAACAAGCCCATCCAAAAATGACAACTAGGTATCATTCTAACAAATATTTGAGAAAATGTAATGAAATTTAATCCAATTTAGCCTCATTAAGAAGCTCCCCCTAATCTATTTTTGGAATCATCCTCATTTTGTTTGTTTTATTTGCCTTTCCTACAGGTAATTACATTTATGGGGAAATGATCATTTAAAGTTGATGACTATGCATAATGGGAAGCCATATTACAATTCGATTTCACTAAATCATAAAAATTTTAATGGACTCTTTGACTGTATTTACTCTAACTATTCTTAAAATTTCCTAACTTCTGCTTAGTATCCTAGCATCACCCAATTAAAAAATTAACTTTAAAATTACCAAGAAGGTTAGTGCTTGAAAAATGAAATAAGACTTTCCATGAAATATATCTCTATTTGAATTCAAAGAAAAAAAATGATGTTACCTTCTTTGTGTTTTATTATGGTACAGTTTTATATTTTGTCTAAGCAAGGTCTTCTCATGCATTTCATGAAAACTGTTCTTAAATATTTCTCTGATGACAAAAACTTGAAATGAATATAGAAAAAGAAGTTATATAGTTTAGTAAAAATTATCAATGATAAATCAGTTTCTTCTGATATAAAAATAAATACTAGTTTATTGAGAAATGATATGAGAAAATAATAATTTTCATTGCAAAAGCAATGTATGTGGACAGATTCCATTCATTAATTCACCCAATAAATATCGAGCGCCACATATGTATTGGTATTATATAGGTAACTGGAAAATATTGGAGGAGGAAGTGTTCTTAAATCATTATTATGCAAATAAAAAGTATCATTAGTGATGTTATTGAATATGTTTCACTCATTTAAGGATGTATGAAACATTTATAGAAAAATATCTCACAATTATTAGTATTTTACACTGTGTTCACAATTACAAAAAGAATTTTTGTCTTCCACATTGTGAATTGCTTTTTTACTTTTTTTGAGAAAAAAATTTGTTGCTGCTGTCATCGTTTTTAATTTTAAAGAAGTCAAATTTACCCATTTTTTCTTTTCTCCCTCATAATTTTAGTGTTATATCATTGTATCTATCAGAGAGAAAACTATATAACCCCCTAAGAAATGAAATATAATTAGTTACTCTTATCATCTTTGCAGCATATGGGCCTTCTAGTGATAGTGCTCAGCAATTTGACATTTATATTCTCAGTGGATATATTCCCATCATTCTGAGTATAAATCAGCTTTGATTATACCCGGTGGCCACCTAACATAACAACTCATTAAGTTCCAAAGCAGAAGATCAATGGTAATTCCTGAAAGGCAGTGGCAGTAAAGAAGGAAACATAAGTATTAGCGTCTTGAGTGATGAAATTTGCCATTTATTACTTCTATAGTAAAAAGAAAACAAATCAGAACACACAGTTTCTTAGGAAGGAAGGAAGGAAGGAAGGAAGGAAGGAAGGAAGGAAGGAAGGAAAGAAGGAAGGAAGGAAAGAAGGAAGGAAGGAAGGAAAGAAATAAAGAAAAGAAAATCAGAAAATGATTACAGATATTATCAAAGAAAACTACTATTCTTAAAATTGAGAATCTTGAGGAGAGGTGGGAACCCTGGGACGGTAGTGATCCCTAGTCTAGGCAACGGGGCGAGACAGGGCCCAGCCAGAGCCAGCTGGAGGGTCAGGCCCGGAGGCCCCCACCCTGGCGTACCTGCCCTGGCCGCAGCTGAGGAGGAGGCAGAGGAGGAGGATGATCTCCAGATACACTCAGAAGGCGGTGCCGCAGACCTTGGAGCTGAAAGGAGTAACAAAAAATGCTCTTAATCATCATCCCCTTCCAGAGCAACTGGATGAAATTTCCTCTACTAATGATGGCCATGAAAAAGACACAAGTTCCCAAAGTGAGTCTGACTTCACTCAAGAATCACCTTTAACATCAGGCAACACTGGGAATTCAGGATCTGCTTTTCCAAGTTATAGTGGCACAGGGATCTCTACAGAAGGCAGCTCAGACTTCTCCTGGGGATATGGTGAACTTGATAAAAATGCCACTGAAAAAGTCCAGGCCATGTTCACAGCCATTGATGAGCTCTTATATGAGCAAAAGTCAAGTGTGCATACCAAGAGTCTACAAGAAGAGTGCCAACAGTGGACATCTAGCTTTCCTCACCTCAGGATTCTGGATAAACAGATAATTACTCCAAGTGAAGGTTATGGATTATATCCTAGATCCCCACCTGCTATTTCAGCTTCACATGAAGCAGTCTTGTCTCAAGAAAGAGATTCAGCAATATCCCCTGGTTTGTGTGCTGTGGAAAGAGAAGAAGACTATTCTCAGAAGGAATAGTTGAGGAATACCTAGCTTTCGACAATGCAGATATGGAAGAGGGATTTCATGAAAATAAATCAGAAGCAGCTACAAAGAAACAGAAATTAGGGTACCCTCCCATTGCTCCATTTTACTGCATGAAAGAGGACATTCTTGCTTATGTGTTTCACAAAGTGTGGAGCAAAACTGTGAGCTCTTTGGAGCAATTGACACGTAGTTACCGGGAGGGATTTGCTTCTGATGATGAGAGTAATGTTGCAGTCACCAGACCAGATTCAGAAAGTCTCTATGTGCTGAGTGAACCACATACTTTGGTGTTACCTTGAGTGCCACAGGCCAAGGTGCTGTCTGTCACCTCGAATCTGATGAGTCTCTGTCAAGCAAGTGGTCATCAGCCAAATGCGAATGATCTCTTGATTCATGGGATGCCTCTACAGCCAAGAAATCTCTACCTAATTGACAAGCTCCTAGATCTTGATGACAAGCTACTTATGAGGCCTGGGTCCAGTACCATCTTTTCAACCTGAAATTGGCCAAATCGAGCCTTGGAGATTAGTACATCATGTCTGTCATATAAAGTGCAGTCTGCCAGGAGACGTAATCCCCCACCACGTACCCTTCCTCCAATCAGCACAAGCCACTCACACACTGGAACACCAAGACCTGTAGAAGAAATCCTCAGAGGATCACAAGTCCCTTTGGCAGGTGACTGGCTCTCCTCTAGCTCACCAATACCCCTGAGGCGAAATAATCTGCTGCCACCTATTGGCACAAGTGAAGTGGAACACCTGAGCCCTGTGGGGCCACAAAGGCAAATGAAACCCCATGGTGATTGAAGTCGAGCCCGAAGTGCAGTGGTGGATGAGCCTAACCATCAGCAGCCTCCAGATAGGCTCCTTGGGATGCCTCTACAGCCAAGAAGTCTCTACCTAATTGACAAGCTCCTAGATCTTGATGACAAGCTACTTATGAGGCCTGGGTGCAGTACCATCTTTTCAACCTGAAATTGGCCAAACCGAGCCTTGGAGCTTGGTACATCATGTCTGTCACATAAAGTGCAGTATGCCAGGAGACGTAATCCCCCACCACGTACCCTTCCTCCAATCAGCACAAGCCACTTACGCACTGGAACACCAAGACCTGTGGAAGAAATTCTCAGAGGATCACAAGTCCCTTTGGCAGTTGACTGGCTCGCCTCTAGCTCACCAATACCCCTGAGTCAAAATAATCTGCTGCTACCTATTGGCACAAGTGAAGTGGAACACCTGAGCCCTGTGGGGCCACAAAGGCAAATGAAACCCCATGGTGATTGAAGTCGAGCCCGAAGTGCAGTGGTGGATGAGCCTAACCATCAGCAGCCTCAAGATAGGTTCCTTTTATCTAACTTCTTCTCCAGGCCCAATACAACTCGGTCATTTATGCCAGAAACACAGTATCATCATTCACATGCACTTGAGTACCCTCATGGAGCTGGACCCAGTAGGGGATCTGCAGGTCCTCATTTGCATGCCTCGACAAAAATCTCAAAGCAGAGGTGGCCAATCTCTAAAACCAGGCAGGGACCAGAAGGCAAATGAGAAGAACCTATCAGGCTGCAGCAAACATGTGGGAAGACTTCAAGAATCAGTGTTCGACCATCAAATGATGGAGAGCATGTATACAAGATCAACTAGAATCCATCTTCATGAAGAGTTATTTTGGTAAAACTGACTGAGAAAAACAATAGACTACCCACCAAAAGACTGACTACACGGGTAATGTTTCTATCTCCAATTATTGTCTTTCAGTGTAAGTTAACCTATTCCACTCGACAGTAAACACTGTACCCCAAAGATGTAAAAATGAATAATTGCCCCCAAATCACTGCTCATGTTTTCTGTTAAAGATGATTAGTACATTTGTAGGGTTCGATGAGATTATATATACAACAATAAGTAGCAAATGATTTGATATTAACAATATCACTGGCTTCAGAATATTTCAGCTTGTATTAATTTCTTGAGAGTTGTACTCAGTTTTGTCATTTTTAAGAGATAGTGCTACAAAAAAATCTGAGCTACTCATAAAATAAATGCCATTCCTAAAGCTTTCTCATTAGATTTCTAATGAGAATGAAATGGAAGGGCTGAGTAATTAAAGGCCTCAGCATTGGTATAAAGTAACCCATATAACCAATCATACCACGTATTTTTTTAGAACAGCTCAACCTTGCTTGTGTGATGTAAGCTTATGCTAATTTACTTCTTAAAGTATTTTACTGGTTCTGTTTTTTCCCAAATATTTAACTTATCTTGCAAGCTTTTCTCCTGAAGCTCTAGAAAAGTTAGCATTATTTTTTAAATAATTTATAGAAACTATTTTTGAGCCACCAAAGAACAAATTCCTTAAGAATCTAAGAAACTTGGACTAAGAAATTGATGCAATATAAACATATCCTAACAGCAGAAGAAAAGAACCTTGGCATACTTCAGATTTTACCATGAATGTTTTCCTGAGGGTACTCATAAATACAGTAGTGGTTTTAACTATGGCTTAAATGTATTTAAATTTCATTGAACTTACCTTAATTATCATTACCAGTGTTAGATCTTATTGTTAATTTTCAGAGTGGATAAATTCAAAATCATAATTTGAGGTGACTAATTATATCAACGTAATACTTTATCACATGAGGACAGACACTTCAAACAACTTGCACTGAATTACATTTTTAATACAATTAAAAGAGTATTTGTTAACTTGCTTGTACTCACAAACTGAAAAAAAAATAGAATCTTCACCAACTTATAACGTGTTATACACGATGAAAAATTGATAATAAAACTAAGACATCTGGAAAAGAAAGTAAACTTCTTTAAAAAAGAACATAATGTACAGTCAGCAAAGAAAGGGTGTGAAAATCAGAGTGATCTGAGTTTTCTTGAAGGAAATAATCAATGCTTAAAATGCAGTCTTATATATAACTTTGTTAAACAAAGAGCAACAAAAGAATTACATACCTACACCACTGGTTTTCCAGTATAAAGGCAGCCTACCTTCTCTAGCATTCAAGTTAGAGGAAACAATACTCACTATACTATGCTTGGGAAGAGAATAAAAATATTTAGTGAAATATTTGTATTGAAGAAATGACTCCAAATTAAATCTCAGGATGGGACATACTATGATTAAGTACAACAAATGTGACAATCATACATCTAGATATACAAATAAGCTTACACAATGATTGAAATTATGATCATATAATGGAATGTGAACATTAGAAAACTTGCACTATAAAAAACTGTTTTGAAGAAACAAAACCAGGAGGTGGGAGTGTGAGGCAGTGTGGATATTTCCTCATCCTTCATTGGATAGGCAAGAGATGTCTGAACTTGAAACACATCCATCTCAGAATGTAATTACATTTTAGAAGACTTGAAAAATCTAATAGCTCTTCTTGTAAAGAAACATTTACTTCAATTTCATCAATACCTTCAATTTCACCTAAGTTTCTTTGTTTTTATCAACTCTGAATTCAAAAGTTAGAAAAATTAATTTTATTTTTAAATATTACGTACAGACTTAATCCATTTCAGCAAAATCCTGTTTGACCTTTTCTTCAAACAAAAACAATACAATAAACTCAAACCAAAATAACACAGCTATCTTTCAAAACTGTTAAGAATCAGTTTTACCTATTTCATAAGGGGAAAAAAATAGAAATGAGCTCCAGTGTGATTGTTATGCTCGAATTCGGGACCCCCTAAGACTACCAGAGACCCAAGATCCATGTAAGCAGCAAAGAGGTGTTTATTGCAAGCTAGCTCGGTCCTCCGCATGCACTCACAGCAACTGGTGACGCTGAGAGGCCCCGAGCCCAGGATTTGCAGCATTTTTATACATTCTTTGGAGAGGGCAGGGACTTCACATACATCATAGCAAATCATCACACACCACGGGAAAATCAAATAACAACTCTAAAACATGATTAGCACATTCACTGGCAGGAACAAGTTGGATAGGGGTGATTGGTCAGTACAAAAGGGGTATTCGTTTGAACTGATTGGTTTAAGCCAAGAGGGGTGTACGTGCTGAACTACATG
This sequence comes from Marmota flaviventris, assembly GCF_047511675.1. Taxonomy (NCBI): domain Eukaryota; kingdom Metazoa; phylum Chordata; class Mammalia; order Rodentia; family Sciuridae; genus Marmota; species Marmota flaviventris. The sequence goes on along the minus strand of NC_092509.1, from coordinate 83,755,941 downwards.
GTTTCCCAACAGGTTATCAACTACCATAAACTACTGGGAGGGTCATCTGTCATCCCAGGTATTTCCCTGTCTCATGCTGATTGGTGGCTGCTAGGGGGTTGCTATGGATCTCCACCCAGCCTGACTGAGTCAGGGACACCTGGCGCAGCAGATCTCTCCTGTTATTTGTAGATAAACAACTTAGCAGGGTGGGAATGTGCCTAGGAGTGCTCTGTGGGTTTTTCCAAGGACAAAGGTCATGTCCCTTCCTTGGACAGGCTTTACTCTGTGGTAGAGGCTGGTTTTTCATGATAAAGTCCAAGGAACTTCTCAAACTTTAAAACAGACAAATAAGTTAGGTCAGCAGTGGGCCCAGAAAGTCGACATTCATAAGCACCTAGTACTATACACTTGAGTAATAGGTCAAAGGAATTTCACAACATTGCTAATTAAATAAGCAGAGCATTATAAGCCATGTAAATGAGGATATGAGGAGAATTAAAGAAATCAACAGTAACTAATAATTAAAAATCGTAAAACCCTTTTATGTGTGGAATTACTAAGGAAGATTTGCTTTTATAATACTTTTTTTTTTGAGAGAGAGAGAGAGAGAGAGAGAGAGAGAGAGAGAGAGAGAGAGAGAATTTTTTTTTTTAATATTTATTTTTAGTTTTCAGCGGACACAACATCTTTGTATGTGGTGCTGAGGATCCAACCCAGGCCGCACGCATGCCAGGCGAGCACGCTACCACCTGAGCCGCATCCCCAGCCCCATGCTTTTATAATTCTTTAAAAACATTCCTTCAGATAAGATGTTATGATGAAGCAAAATTTCTGTTCTACTCAAAGATCTTTATACTTTTAGAATTCATTTATTTTCCTTTTTCTCTATTATGATCCCCCCTTTTCTTTTTCAATTCATGAATTCTAAATATTCCAAAGTGAGTTGTCATCTGTGAAACTCCAAAAAAAATGTACCAGTGAATTATCCTACAGGTAAATAGGTCCCTGTCCTAGTCTGTTCTGTGTCACTACAGTAGATGATCATAGTCTGTGTCATTCATAAAGAAAAGGAATTTATTTCTGATGATATCAGAGACTGGGAAGTCTAAAATGCAGAGGCCCATGTGTGTGGCAAGAGCTATTGTGCTGTGTCATCCATCCCATGGCAGAAGGCAAAGGGCAAGAGTATGAGAGCAAGAGACAGAGTATGTAGGCCCTTGCAAGGCCTTTTACAATCTGAATTGATCCATGCACTAGGCTGAAGTTAGCATGGACTATAATCACTTCCTGTTCGGGTCCACCTTCCAATGTCACTGCCTTGAGGATGAAGCTTCCAACACATGGAAAGCACGTTCAATCCATATAGCTCTCACTCTCCACAAGAGACCAAAAACAGGCTATGGAGTAAAATCACACAGAATTTTATTGTACATTATTTTACTATCTATATAAAATCACAACCAATTTCCATCTATAATCCCCGCCCCCCAAAAAGACACTAAAAAGCTCCAGGAGCAGGATCCAAATGTGAATTTTCAACAGGTAATCTGGGTGATGCTTGCAATATACACTAAATTTTAAGAACCACGTGCATCTCTTATTCAGATTGTATCTGAGTACTTTTTATTACTAGTTGAAAATGAAGTTTGATTGAACAGGATGTGGGTAATTTAATGGAGGTGAAACTAAACAGCAAGCTATAAAACTCACAATACTTTGCAAGAAGGAGAGCATGCAGTAGAAAATATTATGAACTCTGAGGCCTGGCTGTCTTAAGCAGAAAAAGGATGACCAAGAAGACATAGGGCAATGGAATCCAGGTGAGAAGGGTGGGAAGGTACCCAGGACAGATGGAATGGATGTGACAAAGAATCTAGGACCCACCTGTCCCTTGTTCTAGTCAGACCACCCAGAACTAGAAGCACTCTCCTTCCATAGTCTAGCCCATTCACAAGAGAATAAGCATCAGGTGTGTGACTGCTTCCCTGAAATCATAAGCATGGAAATGAAACTCTGGTCTCTAAATTCTTGATTGTTTCTTTAAAGTATACCACTTGATTTCTCAGAAGCCCATTTTATGGACAGATAGAACAAATTGTTAATTATATCATTTAAAAAACTTAACATTTCAAGTTTATGTTCAATATATGTTCAAGATCTTTCTTACAGGTATAGAGCTCTAAATATGCTATGCCTAATTGTGTGTTTCCAAAAATAACAAACCCCAAGATAGTAAGTGTCCTGACATGACAGACATGATAATAATTATCTTACTGCCACTGTGTGAATTTATTTTTTTCTATAAGTTTCTTAAATCTGTTACCTGAAAACTGTATAACTGTAGACACTAAACAAAATTAACCATGACCCTATTTTTTCCCATAAGCCCCACATCAGAATGATTTTGCATAATTTATCCAACTTTCAATACATTTTAGTGCATCACTGGTTAGTTTACAATTTTTTTTTGATACCTTACTTTTTTTTGAGTGTTCAATATAAATCAACAGCTTGTACCAAATTGAATCCCACTCCCATATGCTTATGATCAGTTTAAGGGAAGAAAAAAAGCTATGCTCAAATAGACTAAATTGCAAGTATGTGCACTTTCTCATCAGGAGAAGAAAAAAATTATACCCAAAGATCCTGGCAAATTATTTGGAAAATCAATTGTCTAGATTCCTCTTCACTGTTTTGCTTCAAGTATCATGTGTAAGAAAATACACATAATGAAGATTGCTTATTTTAAACAAGGCACAGTTTGTGATCGCTCTGTTAAAAAAAAAAGTGGAGATTTACATTACATAAGTAATTCATATTATTATAATAAATGATTATCAAAATCAAGGAAATAGCTTTGGCCTTGTAGTCTTTCTTCAATATGTTATCCCTTGTGTTCACATACAGAACGCCATTCAGAATTTAAGCCTAGACCACATTTATATTTTACCCATGGATACAAGCTTAAAAATAAGCACAAGATCACTTGTAGAGGTTCTAAAATAAATCACCAGCAGACATCAGGAAACGGAACATGCTCTGTTTCTCACTTCTGTTCCCTTTCTGCTTAGTTATCATGGGAGCCTGTTACCTCCAGGCAGCTGCTTTCTCTTCTCTGAACCCAAGGCTTTGGGAGCAGAAGAAAGGAGGAAAAGGATGCTGAGAATAAAGTCATGTGGCCCCCTGGGGAATTTAAAGGCAACATGGGCAGATCATGTTCCAAATCATATTTTTCTAAATACAAAAACTCTTCCCATTTATATGTTTGGCATTCATGATTTGAGTTCACAGTTGGTGGTGTGTGTCTTCACAGCACTGCCCCCAGGGGAGTCAAGGAGGGAAGCCAGGAGGCCAGCCTGACTTCCAGGAGGCCCCATGGAGCCCATAGGTTGCCTGAGCTTGCTTAGTCCCTGCCCCCATGCTGACTACTCAAGAGATGGATTGGAATTAACTCAGGCTTAAATAACCCTTGGGGTCCTCCATCCTGTCTTAAATCTGTAAGGTCTGTTGAATGATTTTGTTACCGCTGTTGACCGGGTGAAGAGTCCTTGCTTCCCCGATGTTGAAGAATAACACCAGAAAAGCACACGATGAGGCAAGGTCAGAGTAGAAATTAGAAGTTTATTAAAGGACAGCAGAAAAGACTTCTCCCGGAGGAAGAAGGGGACCCAAGAGGTGGAATCCATGGAAGTGCGGTTGTTTCCCCCTTTTATAGTTTTGGTGATGGAATGTAGGTTGGAAGGCCCGAGGGGTGGGACACAGGTGGGCTTAATTACCACCTTTTGGGATGGGATTATCACTTCTCTGTGATGGGCTATCTCCAAATCTGTTGGGGCTGTTTCCTGGGTTTCATTAACATTCCTTTGGGATGGACTTTGGCCTAGGGCCTTTTCAGGACTTCATTAACATTCCATGAGTTGTCCTGCTTTTCCTGGAATCATTCTCAGCATGGCCTCCATTTTAGATTTCATTTGGTATTAGACCCCATTTACCTAACTACACTGACTACCTAGTTTTAAATCTGGCTTCATTCCCCCCTCTAATTTGGGAACTCCTTACTGCTGTAAGGAAGGGGGGCGAAGAGGATCTTTCTGGCTTCTTCAGGCTGAAAAGGGACGGTGTGGGGCAAGCAGTTTGGAGTCCCCCTTTAAAAATAGGGTCTATCGAGTGTCCATGATAAAAGTCCAATTGAGAAGTAATAGGCTGGAGGGCCATTCGAGTGATAGGTAGTCTATAAGAGAAACAAGAATTCATTAGCACTGGAACCACACTGATGCAGCAATAAATGTCACAGCACAGGAATATGCCAATGAGTATGATGGCAAAGACAAAGACTAACAATGTTTTCCACCAGGAAGTACCAGAGAACCAGGAGCTAAGATATTGTTTCCATGACAAAGTTGCTGAGGACATGGCTTCTGTCTGAGCATGTAAATCTTTAAGGATCTTTGTCACATTGCCAGAAATGTCAGGGATGTAAACACAACATTTAACTTTTAGGGTTACAGGTGTCCTTTCCCTTATGATACAGTTTAATAATTTAATGTCATCTGATCTTGCAAAATCCTTTTACTAGTATGACCTCTGTGTCTAATAGAGAAATCTTTAATTCTGTTACTTAGGGCTGGATAACCATACTAGCAAACATTAAGCCTACCTGTGTAGGTTAGAAATAAAGGTCTTAAACTAAAAACTACTCTGGCAGTTCCTTTTGATAGTTATCAGGCATTCCTGTCTGAAAATCTCTTTTGCAGCCTCCAGTTTACTTATTTATGGAAGTTACATTTAACTATTATTTAAAATGCCCAGGAATAGCTGTGTTTTGGCTTTGACTGTCTTTGCTAAGTGTTTAAGATGAAGCAAGTCAAACTGACTTTTGTTTCTATCTATTGTTAACAGTCAGCTGAGTTTCCCTGGGAGTCCTCGGGGAACTTACAGCAGCTTCTCAGTTCTGCTAGTGCCATTTGCCCTAGGATGGGTCCAAGCCTTGCTTGACCATGTGGCTTCCCTTGGAAGAATCAGGGATGTCTCCCTTCTTTGATGACCTCCTCTTCACAGCAAATGCACTGATTGGCTTTCTGACCTCCACTGGTCTCATTAATCTCCCTGATCGGGAGGTTATGTGGCCCAGAGTTGCAAAGCTCTTCGGAGAAGTCCCCTATTCCCTGATTCAGACTGACTCAGAGGGCAAGAGCCAAATATTGGTTTTCTTGGCCCTTTTAATTTAACTAATTTTAAAACTTAATCTTAAACATCTAGCAAATAAGTTTCAACAGCCTTATATTAAGAGTACTGGGCTTTAATGTCTATCTCTCTATCCTGTAGGTGATAACTCATTATCTTAAATTAACCCAGGTTGTGTGTTCTTAAATCAGTACCTCTGCAAAACATTAACAGGCAAACTTTAAGCCATTTATAAGAAAACTACAAGATAAAATTACAAGAGTAAAAACATATTTAGTTCATGTAATAGCTACCTTGAATTTTGGCAGAGTTATACATTATAATCCCCTGTTTGAGATCCTAGTAATTTTGACAAAAACCAACTTTTGGACACAACTTTAAATGTACTGAAATCTGGCCTACTTCTTTCATAGTCACTTTCACATGTAGTGAGATGGGACATAGAGCCTTATCTCAGGTAAGGCGGGGCTCTTCATGAATCTTAAATACTGTAGCTCTGAAGCTGATCTTTGCTTTTTAGACATCATTTTATAAAGCCGACATAAATTGTTGTTGAAGTTTACATGAATATTAGCTAACACAATATAATATCACACCTAAAACATGAATTAAAGAAAAGCTGAAAGCTTTTAACATTTTGTAGAAAAGTAGCAAAGTACTTTCGTGTTTTGCAATAAAACCTTTACATAGATTAGGCTCTCATTAACTTAAAAATACATTTAAATTGTATCTCAGTGTAAAAAGTAACATGGAACTTTACATAACTTATTGATAACAAGTTCAGTTACAGAACACAAATGATATAAATAAATCTCCAACATGTTTTTCTTTTTTAAGCCTAAAATTACCATACAACTTTAGAACACAGCTTGATATAATGCTCTTTCTAAAGCTTCTACCTTACAGACTTGTATACCTGGACGATATGAACACATTAATAGCACCAATTACATTGATGTTTTTATATTAACCAAGTTTAGCTTTTAAAGAAATAACATAGCACAATTCTCGAAAACACCAGCACTTGTTTAACCAGCTGTTTAATTTCTTTAAGATTACTTGCTCAAAAACTTACACTTATAAGCAACTTACACAGACCTTCTTTATATCATTTACTTAAACCCTCTTAATTACTTAATCATATAGACTCTTATCCAGAAACACATTTTCCCTCTATTAAATCCATACATAGAACCTTCTAGTTTCTCTTTTTTTATCTGTTAACCTCCTTCTGTTCACATTTTGAAACAATACTTGTAAATTTTTGAATTTAAGCAGATTTAACATTTCATTAGGGCCTTTTTTGAACACCTAGAAAAACTTATAAGCTTAATTTAAGACCTCTTTTTTTATCTAGTTATTTAAATTGAGCCATTTGAATCACGTGAATCAAAGATATTTGGATCCATTTTTTTTTTAAATTTTTCATAAGCGCTCATCTGTCAATTGTCATATCACTGCATGATATATGGACATACACACATACAGACATACTGACATACAACATGTAACACAAGTGTAACACAACACAATAGTAAAGGCCTTGTAGCTTTCTCAGGTGAAATCTCATTGCAATGTTTAAAAAAAAAAAAAAACTCCAGCTGATCAAAAATAGAATTTATCAGAAAAACATTAACTTGTCTATAGGATCAAAATCATGAGCTCAAAAAAAATACAGAATCTAAGAAAAGGCAAAAGTCCTAGAAAAAACTGACCGGCCAGTAATTAGTAAATGCCATACAATTTACTCTTTGGTTTAATCTAGTTTGAGTTCCCATAAAAAGACACTTTTACTCTTTTTTTTTTCTTGGGCCTCAGATCTGTCTCCTACTGAGTGCTCCAGGCTTCTTCTATTTGCATATCAATTTAAGTCCTGGCTGAGGTCTGGAAGGAACTGGGAAAACTGGAATTCTGAGCAGAAACCTCATGCCTAAGGCATTTTAACCATAAGTCACAATTTTCAGGTTTGGATGTTGAAAATTATGATACAAGTTTAAAATACAATTTACAAAATTTCATACCTTTATATCTTCCCTACACTAGAAAAACTTGCTCACACAAAACTGAAAATAGGATCTTAATAATATAAAAGCTACCACAGAAGAAATTTTTTCAGGATCATTAAACCACTTTCTTTGTTCTTAAGTTCCTAAAGTAGTATTAAGTTACATTAAATCACCTGAAAAAAAAATTAAAAAGAACCACACACTACCATGTATATCTAAAATTAAGCTTTTAAAAATTTCCAAGACTGTTGCTATTCAATGTTATTTCAATAAGCCAGAGCAACGTTCCAATTCAACATTTTTTCCTAAATCTTACACACTGAGGGGAAAAAAAAAAAAAAAAAAACATATGTACACAGATACCGTATAATTTACTATCCTTGCCCAAATTAATGCACTGGTACACCTAGTGAAATCTTTTCAGGCTACCCAGTTCAAAATTGATGAAAAAAAAAAATAATACTAAATGATTGGGAGTTACTTGCCAACTTGGAAGTAGAGTTCTTTTAATCTTCTATCCTAAGTATTTAAGTTCTCTGGCATGAATTATCTGAAATCACAAACTAAACAATTACCTAACCCCAACTTTTAACTGCAAGATTATGCAATGCTTCAAACTCATTTAGATACCAGATTGTTATAATAAAAAATCAAAACAGACAGACCAGATAAGAGAAAAATCTCTCCAGGTTTTTAACTCCCATTTAATTATGACTTCTACATCAGTGGCACCATAGATTTCCCCACGAGTGGACCAGATGTTCTCACATAGGGGCAACTATAGGTGTAAAATCAAGGGTCTCAGTGTGACTGACTTTACTGCATTCAGGTGGAGTAATCCTTACAGTGCAGGGAAGGAATGAGGAATTTCCCCAAAGCGAAAATGGCTTTGGCAGCTGCTGGGAGTCCCTCAGTTTCCCTTTTACTTACAGGATTAGCTCCTTTGGATAGATCCAATCCCAGGCAATCTGGCATATCTCCTAACTTTCCAATAGAGTCAGTTTTTATCTGCCTTAGGTCTTGAAGAGGGAAGGGGGTATGTACTTTGATCAGCCCAAATTTTTCTCTTGATTCTTTTTTCTCAGTGAGTCCAAGATTTTTCTTCTATTTGCATATCAACTTAAGTCCTGGCTGAGGTCTGGAAGGAACTGGGAAAACTGGAATTCTGAGCAGAAACCTCATGCCTAAGGCATTTTAACTATAAGTCTCAATTTTCAGGTTTGGATGTTGAAAATTATGATACAAGTTTAAGATGCAATTCTCAAAATTTTATATCTTTATATCTTTCTACACTAGAAAAACTTGCTCACACAAAACTAAAAATAGGATCTTTCTTGATAATATAAAAGCCACCATCAGAAGAAGTTCCTTCAGGATCATTAAGCTACTTTCTTTGTTCTAAAGTTCCTAAAGTAGTATTAAGTTACATTAAATCACCTGAAAAAATTTTAAAAGAGAACCACACACTACCATGTATATCCAAAATTAAGCTTTGAAAATTCCCAAGACTGTTGCTAATTAATGTCATTTCAATAAGCCAGACCAATGTTTTAATTTAACACTTTTTTTTCCCTGAATCTTACACACTGAGGGGAACAGATATCATATCATAATTTATTATCCTTGCCCAAGTTAATGTACTGGTATACCCAGTGAAATCTTTTCAGGCTACCCAGTTCAAAAATTGATGAAAAAATAAAACTAAATGATTGGGAGTTACTTGCCAACTTGGAAGTAGAGTTCTTTAATTTTCCATCCTAAGTATTTAAGTTTTCTAGCATGAAATCACAAACTAAACAATTACTTAAACCCAACTTTTAACTGCAAGATTGTGCAATGCTTTAGAAACCCATTCAGATACCAGATTGTTACAATAAAAAAATCATCTTTTAGATACACATTCAGCCAAGATCATCCCCAAGAAACAATCTATAATATCAACACATTACTGCATTCATTGTCCCTTTTTTTAAGTAGACAGAGGTGGAGTAATCCTTAAAGTGCAGGTAAGGAAGAGGGAGTTCCCCAAAGCAAAATGGCTTTGGCAGATACTGGGAGTCCCTTAGTCCCACCTTTTACTTACAGGATTAGTTCCTCTGGTTTGGTCTGACCCCAGGCACCAGGCATTTTTCAAATCTCCTAACTTTTCAGTAGTCAGCTCCCAAAAAGTTCATCCTCTGCTTGCAGTTGTTTCAACTGCTAGGCTTCCCCAAGAAGGCAGAGTGGGGACTCCTCTAAAGTCCCCTCTGGGGTGCCAAAATTTATGACTGAAAGTTCAGTTCCCATCCCCAAAGCCAATTAATGCCAATTTAATAATGAGGACAGGGTTTTGAGAAAAGTTAAAGTGAGATATCAAAGTTCTTATATCCCCAGCAGGCATTTCCCTCTGCAGTGGGTGCACTCAAGCCAACTACGGGAAGAAACCGCAGTCTGGCTGGGCACAATCAGGAGCCACTTGTCAAAAGAAACTAACTTTATTTTTAGAACCACACACGCCAAACAAAACAGCCTCTCAGGAAAAACCCTCAGAGCCTCAACTGCCACCACCGGCTTCCCACAAGCCTCTCTCTCTAACATAAGCTTCTCTCCACCTCCCACAATCCTCCTGCTCTTGAGGCCGATTGGCTGGGTCACGTGGGCGGAGCCAAAAAAGTCCCCCAATGAGCAGCTCCGTGGTCTGAAAGGGCAGGGAAACAGCCCAATGAGCATCATCGCAGAGGAGCCAATCAGCTAGATGTTGCTGGGGCCGCTGTGAGCCAATCATCAGCCAGCAGCTGGAAGTTTGCTGGCAGCTGGAAGTTTGCTGGGGCCCCTTCGGCTGTGGCTCTCAACATCTCCCCCTCTCTGTTTAAACAACAAGCATGTGGCTTAGGGACCGTGCCTGCCTTAGGTTGTCCAATAGTACATATGGTCCTTACCTGTTAGGTTGGTACCATTGCAATTGGATCTTACCCGTCACTGACTACCGGTCCAGTATACAGCCACACCTGTGGAGGGGTCTTTGTACCAGCGGGGGGGTGAGGTTCTTTGCCTCACCTCTGTTGGCCCCCAAATTTTAGCTGGACGATCATGACAAGCAGAAGGGAGGAAGATACACCAAGCCAATTGACGGCTCCTTTTGGAAAAATTGTACCACCGATGACATCATCAGCAAAAATACCCCAACACTACCACAAGTTGCTGCACCAACAGATAGTTCACAATGCATACAGGTGAGTACACAATGTGTCCAGGCAAGTTCTACAAGCAGTTCAGTGATGGCTATTGCAGAAGCTGTAGATTGGTTTTATCTTTGACTTCACCAGCACTGGGATGAAGATAGGAATTCTGGCAATAATGGCTAAAGAAAAAATTATGTAACATTACAGAAGGCACTAAAAGAAAACAATTTTCTTAACAATTTACATTGTCTTTAAGAGAATTATTAAATATAATGAAAAGGAAAGGTGAAAGTAAACAAACAGATCTGTTAACCTTCTTTTTTGTTTACATATTAAAACAATCCTCAACAGTTGTTTACCCAATTTAAATTAAACCATATAAATCACGTGAAAAAAAATATTTGGATCCATTTTATCATGAGCACTCATCATATATGATATATGGACATACGTACATTCAAACATATAACACAAAACACAAGTGTGCACACATAATATAATACATACAACACATAACATTATAGTAAAGGCCTTATAACTTTTTACAGGTGAAATCTCCATTGCAATGTTTAAAAACTCTATAGTCAAAAAAAATAGAACTGATCAGCAAAACATTAACCTAGGTCTGTAAGAGCTCAAAAAACAAAATAGAACTTCATGATATGGCAAATGGCAATAATAAAATAGATATTGAAAAAAGCATCCTGGTTCTGTTGCAGATGTAAGAATAGCCAAACTGGAGTTTTGGATATCAGTTGTTATGGATTTGAGCCAAATCATCTTCTTTTTGGTCTGTAGAAATCGCTTTAGTTATTCTTTCTGGAATCCAAATCGGCTGCTGTTCTCCCTGTGGAAACACATAAACAGACCCCCGACTCCAGACAATCACTGGGTCAGGACCTTGGTTAATCTCTCTGGAATCCAAATCGGCTGCTGTTCTCCCTGTGGAAACACACAAACAGACCCCCGACTCCAGACAATTACTGGGTCAGGACCTTTCCATTGTCCTGTTAGAATATCCTTCCAAAGTACCTTGGGCTTATGCATATTTTTTGGACACATATGCCTTTCCGCAGCACTAAGTCCTGATGAATCGAAATTTAAAAAGTTTAGAGTAAAAAGGGTTATTTTAAGTTTATCTATGGGGAATATATACCCCTTCCCAATTCCTTCTTTTTGCTTTAATAAGTACATTTTAATAGCTTGATGAGCTCTTTCAACTATGCCTTGTCCCTGTGGATTGTATGGGATTCCAGTTATATGAGTAATGCCAAATGTTGAGCAAAATTGTTTAAAAGAAGTAGAAGTATAACCAGGGGCATTATCTGTTTTTAACTGTTTTGGAACACCCACAGTGGCAAAATTTTGTAAGCAATGAGCTATAACATCTAGTTTTTTCTCCGGCATGAAGGGAGCCCATCAAAAATCCAGAAGAAGTATCAACTGTAACATGCAAATATTTTAATTTTCCAAATTCTGGCAAGTGTGTGACGTCCATCTGCCAAATATGGTTAGGTATCAATCCTCTAGGATTGACTCCAAGATTAACTTGTGGTAAAAAGGTCACACAATTTTGACATTGTTTTATTATTTGTCTAGCTTGTTCCTTAGTTATTTTAAAACGCTTTTGTAAAGTATTAGCATTGACATGGAACTTTTTATGAAAATTTATAGCTTCTTCTAGTGTAGAGAAAATATGTATGTCATGTGTAGTTTTATCTGCTAAATCATTGCCCAAACTAAGGGCTCCAGGCAATCCTGTATGTGCCCTGATATGTCCTATAAAGAATGGATCTTTTCTGTCCCAGATTAGACTTTGTACAGTGGAAAGCAAAGAGAAAACAGTAGAGGAAGGGGAAATCCTACCAGCATCTTCTACCAGCGTTAACTATATACTGACTATCGGAAAATAAATTAAATACAGAATCTTTAAACATCACAAAAGCTTGTAATACTGCATTAAGCTCTACCTTTTGAGCTGATTGTTTGGGTACTAAAAATGTAAAAGTTTGATCAGGTGTAACTATTGCTGCTGTACCATTATTTGATCCATCAGTGAATATATTTGGAGCATTCATGATAGGTGTTTTTCTTGTCATTTTTGGAAAAATTACAGGATGCGATGACCAAAAAGACAATAAAGGATTAGATGGTAAGTGGTTATCAAATGAAACATTAGATTTGCACATGATTATTGCCCAAGTATTTAACTCATTAGCTAACTCATCAATTTGATTCATAGTATATGGACTAATAATTTTATTGGGAGAAATTCCAAACACTCCCTTTGCTGCTTTTATTCCTTTGAGTATTAATTGTCCTACAGCCTCAGGATACCTAGTAAGAATAGTGTTAGGAGAATAAGATAAATGTATCCATAATAATGGACCTTCTTGCCAAAATACTCCTGTAGGAATATTTTTTGTTGGTAGTACAATAAATAATAAAGGCAAACTTATATCAATTCTATCCAAATGCATATTTTCCATACATGTTTAAATGATTTTTAATGCCTTTCTTGCTTCAGGCGTTAACATTCAGGGTGAATTTGGATCTGATGGACCTTTTAGGATATCAAATAAAGGTCCCAACTCTCCTGTTGGTATACCTAGATAAGGCCTTATCCAATTTATGTCTCCTAATAACTTTTGAAAGTCATTAAGTGATTTGAGTTGATCTACTCGTATTTGAATTTTTGGTGGATGGACCATGGTTGAGGATAATAGAACTCCTAAATAATTAATTGGAAAATTTAATTGTACTTTATCTATTGCTATCTCTAGATTATAATTTTTTAATAAGTTTGTAAGTGTGGCATAACATTCTAGCAATGTGTTTTTATCTTTGTGTGCTAATAATACATCACCCATATAGTGAAATATTTGTAGTTCAGGATTTTGATTTCTAAGTGGCTGGATTGCTTTGTTAACATAAATTTGACACATAGTTGGGCTGTTAGCCATCCCTTGAGGGAGTACTTTCCATTCATATCTCTGATCAGGACCTTCATGATTCAGTGCAGGGATAGTAAATGCAAAACGTGGACTATCCTCAGGATGAATTGGAATTGAAAAAAAAAATCTTTAATATCTATAACTAAAACATAACAGGTTTTTGGCAAAGCAGACAATTGAGGAATCCCTGATTGAGCAGGTCCCATAATAACCATCTCATTATTAATGGCTCTTAAATCTTGCAATAATCTCCATTTACCAGAATTCTTTTTGATGACAAAAATGGGAGTATTATGGGGAGATACAGAAGGTTGTATATGTCCTTCCGCTAATTGTTGTTTGACCAGGTCATGGGCTGCTTGTATCTTTTCTTTAGTCAGGGGCCACTGAGGAACCCATACTGGTCTTTCTGATTTCCAAGTAATTTTTAATGTCTCAGTGGCACTTTCTGAAAATCCAACCCATGTCTGTCTGTTCCTTGATCTATTTGTATTGGTGCTGCTATACCTTGTTCTTGTTTTTCTAATCTTTTTCCTTTTCTAAAATCTTGTCTAGCCATAAGAGTGGGTGCATTTTGTTAATGTCAAACCTAATTGATCTAGGACATCTTGTCCCCATAAATTTATGGGAAGATGATCCAATACATATGGCTGTATAGTTCCTTCACATCCTTCAGGATCCTTCCAATCTAATACCATTGCACTTCTATGGGGATTAGTCGCCACTCCTAGACCTCGAAGCGTTTGAGTGGCTTGTTGTAATGGCCAATGTTTTGGCCACTCTTGACGAGAGATGATGCTAAGGTCTGCGCCTGTATCCAATAGTCCATTAAATTCATGTCCTTGAATATTTAGTTTTAGCATGGGGCGAGAATCTAAATTTAAAGAAAGCATAGCCCAATCTACACCTGTGGAGCCTAATCCCTTGGAACCTCTTTCTACAGCACGACTGGAAAATTTATCATGTAGGCTGGGTATTATTAGTAACTGTGCTATTCTATCTCCTGGTGAAATTACTGATATACCCTTTGGAGAACTGGCTATAATTTTTATTTCACCTTCATAATCGGGATCAATTACCCAGGACTTATCATAAGTCCTTTTAGAGTAGAAGAGCTGCGTCCCAATAATAAGCCTACTGTTCCTTTGGGAAGAGGTCCTTTTACCCCTGTGGGAATGATTTGAACTCCCATTTCTGGAGTTAGTACTGCTCTGGCGGAGGCGCAGATGTCCAACCCTCCACTCCCTCTGGTTTGTCTGATGAGGGATCTGAAGGACAATGTGTCCTGGGCACTACCCTGATGGGGTTGCTGGGTTCCTCCAGTGCTCCGTATATTTGTGGTTTTGGGACCCGGAGCATTGGGCCCCCCGTCCATTTTTTGGCAATGGAGCCCGATGCCTTTCTCCATGATATCGTGGATAAACACCTGGTCCTTGTTCGTTTTTTGATAATGGAGTACCCTCTATGGTGGTTTGAGAACGGCATTCATTAGCCCAATGTCTCCCTCTATGGCATCGTGGGCAAATACCTGGTATTCTACTCCTTTGATACCTAGTTTTGTTAAACCCTCCTCCTATGGGGCAATTCCTTTTAAAATGTCCTGTTTGTTCACAACTGTAGCATGTTCTTGGCCTGGCATCTAAAGCCTGTTTTACTGCAGCTGCCACAATTTGCCCTTGTTCATTAATATCTCTACATAATTTAATATATGTGTTTAAATCTTCATTTTTCCATGGTCTAATGATATCTCTGCACCAACGATTCGCTTGCTCATAAGCCAGTTGTTTTAGTAATGGCATTGCTTGTTCTGTATTTCCAAAAACTCTGGTAGCTGTTTGAATAAGCCTATCTACAAATTCAGCATAAGGTTCATTAGCTCCTTGTATTACCTTAGATAATTGACCTTGTAAACCTCCATGTCCTTGTAAAGTCTTCCATGCCTTAATTACATCTACAGCAATTTGTGCATATACACCAGGATCATACGCAATTTGTTGCTGCTGATCCTCATAAGGTCCCTTTCCTAACAACATATCTAGATTTCTCTGAGGATAACCAGCTGCTGCATTTCACCTAGCCGTCTCCTTGAAAAATTCCTCATTGGCAACCTTCCATAACAGGTATTGTCCTCCATTTAGCACAGCTTTACACATATTAGCCCAATCTGCTGGCGTCATGTTCAAGTTGTTAATGGATTCAACCATGCTTACAGTGAAGGGTGCTTGAGGACCATATGTTGTTACAGCCTCTTTTAGCTGCTTCACTGTTTTGAAATTTAAAACATGGTAAACTCGCTGCCCTCCTGCCTCAAATACAGGGCATGTTAATATTTGAGATCTTGTCTCAGGATCCCAACTATCAACTGCAGGGGTTGGGGGCCTCCCAGCATATGGAGGTGGCCTTGTTAGTTGGACATTTACATCCTCTGGTGATAGAAAGGTGTTAGTAGCAGTCTCCTGTAGAGGTGGTGCTGTTGGTTGGACACTTACACCCTCTGGTGATAGAAAGGTGTTAGTAGCAGTCTCCTGTTGTAACTTTGCCCCTTATGGCTTTTTCTGTTTTACATTTTCTTTGTCTGTCTGACAAGCTTGAGAGGCGTTCTCTATACTTAAATCTTTTCCTCTGTCTGACTAAATTGAGAGACCTTCTCTTTTACTTGAATCAATGTCTTCTCCTTCCTCTACCATTGTCTGAACTGAAGGCTTGGGACTTAGCAAACAAGATACGAACGTCCACAATGGCAATGTGCCACCTGGAAGAGTCCCTGGGCTTTTCTTTTTTATTCTTTTTAAATCTTCACCATGATGGTTCCATTGTGATATATTTAACAACTCCGCCTTAAAAAGCCATGGGCTACATTTTTGTACTGTATCAACGTATGCCCTGACTGTTCTTCATTTTACTGAGATGCCTCCTTCCTCTAACAATTTACTTAACACTCTTTCAGTTTGTATTTTACTAATTTCTGATCCTGTATTTCTACTATAATACAACCCAACAAGATGACGCCAAACAAAACCGAAAGTGGAACAGCAAGACCGATGGAAGAAATCCTCAGAGGGTCCCTCTGGCAGTTGACTGGCTAGCCTCTAGCTCACCAATACACCTGAGGTGAAATAATCTGCTGCCACCTATTGGCACAAGTGAAGTGGAACACCTGAGCCCTGTGGGGCCACAAAGGCAAATGAAACCCCATGGTGATTCCAGTCGAGCCCGAAGTGCAGTGGTGGATGAGCCTAACCATCAGCAGCCTCAAGATAGGCTCCTTGGGATGCCTCTACAGCCAAGAAATCTCTACCTAATTGACAAGCTCCTAGATCTTGATGACAAGATACTCATGAGGCCTGGGTGCAGTACCATCTTTTCAACCCGAAATTGGCCAAACTGAGAATTGGAGCTTGGTACATCATGTCTGTCATATAAAGTGCAGTGTGCCAGGAGACGTAATCCTCCACCACGTACCCTTCCTCCAATCAGCACAAGCCACTTACGCACTGGAACACCAAGACCTGTGGAAGAAATCCTCAGAGGATCACAAGTCCCTTTGGCAGTTGACTGGCTCTCCTCTAGCTCACCAATAACCCTGAGGCGAAATAATCTGCTGCCACATATTGCCACTAGTGAAATGGAACACCTGAGCCCTGTGGGGCCACAAAGGCAAATGAAACCCCATGGTGATTGAAGTCGAGCCTGAAGTGCAGTGGTGGATGAGCCTAACCATCAGCAGCCTCCAGATAGGCTCCTTGGGATGCCTCTACAGCCAAGAAGTCTCTACCTAATTGACAAGCTCGTAGATCTCGATGACAAGCTACTGATGAGGCCTGGGTGCAGTACCATCTTTTCAACCCGAAATTGGCCAAACCGAGACTTGGATCTTGGTACATCATGTCTGTCACATAACGTGCAGTCTGCCAGGAGACGTAATCCCTCACCACGTACCCTTCCTCCAATCAGCACAAGCCACTTACGCACTGGAACACCAAGACCTGTGGAAGAAATCCTCAGAGGATCACAAGTCCCTTTGGCAGGTGACTGGATAGCCTCTAGCTCACCAATACGCCTGAGGCGAAATAATCTGCTGCCACCTACTGGCACTAGTGAAATGGAACACCTGAGCCCTTTGGGGCCACAAAGGCAAATGAAACCCCATGGTGATTCCAGTCCAGCCCGAAGTGCAGTGGTGGATGAGCCTAACCATCAGCAGCCTCCAGATAGGCTCCTTGGGATGCCTCTACAGCCAAGAAGTCTCTACCTAATTGACAAGCTCCTAGATCTTGATGACAAGCTACTCATGACGCCTGGGTGCAGTACCATCTTTTCAACCCAAAATTGGCCAAACTGAGCCTTGGAGCTTGGTACATCATTTCTGTCACATAACGTGCAGTCTGCCAGGAGACGTAATCCCTCACCACGTACCCTTCCTCCAATCAGCACAAGCCACTTACGCACTGGAACACCAAGAACTGTGGAAGAAATCCTCAGAGGATCACAAGTCCCTTTGGCAGGTGACTGGCTAGCCTATAGCTCACCAATACCCCTGAGGCGAAATAATCTGCTGCCACCTATTGGCACAAGTGAAGTGGAACACCTGTGCCCTGTGGGGCCACATAGGCAAATGAAACCCCATGGTGATTGAAGTCGAGCCTGAAGTGCAGTGGTGGATGAGCCTAACCATCAGCAGCCTCCAGAGAGGCTCCTTGGGATGCCTCTACAGCCAAGAAGTCTCTACCTAATTGACAAGCACCTAGATCTTGATGACAAGCTACTTATGAGGCCTGGGTGCAGTACCATCTTTTCAACCTGAAATTGGCCAAACCGAGCCTTGGAGCTTGGTACATCATGTCTGTCACATAAAGTGCAGTCTGCCAGGAGACGTAATCCCTCACCAAGTACCCTTCCTCCAATCAGCACAAGCCACTTACGCACTGGAACACCAAGAACTGTGGAAGAAATCCTCAGAGGATCACAAGTCCCTTTGGCAGTTGACTGGCTCGCGAAAAGCTCACCAATACCCCTGAGGCAAAATAATCTGCTGCCACCAATTGGCACAAGTGAAGTGGAACACCTGAGCCCTGTGGGGCCACAAAGGCAAATGAAACCCCATGGTGATTCCACTCGAGCCCGAAGTGCAGTGGTGGATGAGCCTAACCATCAGCAGCCTCCAGATAGGCTACTTGGGATGCCTCTACCGCCAAGAAATCTCTACCTAATTGACAAGCTCCTAGATCTTGATGACAAGCTACTCATGAGGCCTGGGTGCAGTACCATCTTTTCAACCCGAAATTGGCCAAACTGAGCCTTGGAGCTTGGTACATCATGTCTGTCATATAAAGTGCAGTCTGCCAGGAGACGTAAACCTCCACCACGTACCCTTCCTCCAATAAGCACAAGCCACTTACGCACTACAACACCAAGACCTGTGGAAGAAATCGTCAAAGGATTTGGCAGTTGACTGGCTCTCCTCTAGCTCACCAATACCCCTGAGGCGAAATAATCTGCTGCAACCTATTGGAACAAGTGAAGTGGAACACCAGAGCCCTGTGGGGCCAAAAAGGCAAATGAAACCCCATGGTGATTCCAGTCGAGCCCGAAGTGCAGTGGTGGATGAGCCTAAGCATCAGCAGCATCCAGATAGGCTCCTTGGGATGCCTCTACAGCCAAGAAATCTCTACCTAATTGACAAGCTCCTAGATCTTGATGACAAGCTACTTATGATACCTGGGTGCAGTACCATCTTTTCAACCTGAAATTGGCCAAACCGAGCCTTGGATCTTGGTACATCATGTCTGTCACATAAAGTGCAGTCTGCCAGGAGACGTAATCCCTCACCACGTACCCTTCCTCCAATCAGCACAAGCCACTTACGCACTGGAACACCAAGAACTGTGGAAGAAATCCTCAGAGGATCACAAGTCCCTTTGGCAGGTGACTGGCTAGCCTATAGCTCACCAATACCCCTGAGGTGAAATAATCTGCTGCCACCAATTGGCACAAGTGAAGTGGAACACCTGAGCCCTGTGGGGCCACAAAGGAAATGAAACCCATGGTGATTCTAGTCGAGCCCGAAGTGCAGTGGTGGATGAGCCTAACCATCAGCAGCCTCAAGATTGGCTCCTTGGGATGCCTCTACAGCCAAGAAGTCTCTACCTAATTGACAAGCTCCTAGATCTTGATGACAAGCTACTTATGAGGCCTGGGTGCAGTACCATCTTTTCAACCCGAAATTGGCCAAACCGAGCCTTAGAGCTTGGTACATCATGTGTGTCACATAAAGTGCAGTATGCCAGGAGATGTAATCCCCCACCACGTACCCTTCCTCCAATCAGCACAAGCCACTTACGCAGTGGAACAACAAGACCTGTGGAAGAAATCCTCAAAGGATTTGGCAGTTGACTGGCTCGCCTCTAGCTCACCAATACCCCTGAGGCGAAATAATCTGCTGCCACCTATTGGCACAAGTGAAGAGGAACACCTGAGCCCTGTGGGGCCACAAAGGCAAATGAAACCCCATGGTGATTCCAGTGGAGCCTGAAGTGCAGAGGTGGATTACCCTAACCATCAACAGCCTCCAGATAGGCTACTTGGGATGCCTCTACCGCCAAGAAATCTCTACCTAATTGACAAGCTCCTAGATCTTGATGACAAGCTACTTATGAGGCCTGGGTGCAGTACCATCTTTTCAACCCGAAATTGGCCAAACTGAGCCTTGGAGCTTGGTACATCATGTCTGTCATATAAAGTGCAGTGTGCCAGGAGACGTAATCCTCCACCACGTACCCTTCCTCCAAATCAGCACAAGCCACTTACGCACTGGAACACCAAGACCTGTGGAAGAAATCCTCTGAGGATCACAAGTCCCTTTGGCAGTTGACTGGCTCTCCTCTAGCTCACCAATAACCCTGAGGCAAAATAATCTGCTGCCACATATTGCCACTAGTGAAATGGAACACCTGAGCCCTGTGGGGATACAAAGGCAAATGAAACCCCATGGTGATTCCACTTGAGCCCGATGTGCAGTGGTGGATGAGC
Source organism: Marmota flaviventris (assembly GCF_047511675.1). Taxonomy (NCBI): domain Eukaryota; kingdom Metazoa; phylum Chordata; class Mammalia; order Rodentia; family Sciuridae; genus Marmota; species Marmota flaviventris. Next base: position 83,735,625 of record NC_092509.1, on the reverse strand, counting down.
CTAACCATCAGCAGCCTCCAGATAGGCTACTTGGGATGCCTCTACCGCCAAGAAATCTCTACCTAATTGACAAGCTCCTAGATCTTGATGACAAGCTACTTATGAGGCCTGGGTGCAGTACCATATTTTCAACCCAAAATTGGCCAAACTGAGCCTTGGAGCTTGGTACATCATGTCTGTCATATAAAGTGCAGTCTGCCAGAAGACGTAATCCTCCACCACGTACCCTTCCTCCAATCAGCACAAGCCACTTACGCACTGGAACAACAAGACCTGTGGAAGAAATCCTCAGAGGATCACAAGTCCCTTTGGCAGGTGACTGGCTAGCCTCTAGCTCACCAATACCCCTGAGGCAAAATAATCTGCTGCCACCTATTGGCACTAGTGAAATGGAACACCTGAGCCCTGCGGGGCCACAAAGGCAAATCAAACCCCATGGTGATTCCAGTCCAGCCCGAAGTGCAGTGGTGGATGAGCCTAACCATCAGCAGCCTCCAGAGAGGCTCCTTGGGATGCCTCTACAGCCAAGAAGTCTCTACCTAATTGACAAGCTCCGAGATCTTGATGACAAGGACTCATGAGGCCTGGGTGCAGTACCATCTTTTCAACCCGAAATTGGCCAAACTGAGCCTTGGAGCTTGGTACATCATGTCTGTCACATAACGTGCAGTCTGCCAGGAGACGTAATCCCTCACCACGTACCCTTCCTCCAATCAGCACAAACCACTAACGCACTGGAACACCGAGAACTGTGGAAGAAATCCTCAGAGGATCACAAGTCCCTTTGGCAGGTGACTGGCTAGCCTATAGCTCACCAATACCCCTGAGGCGAAATAATCTGCTGCCACCTATTGGCACAAGTGAAGTGGAACACCTGAGCCCTGTGGGGCCACATAGGCAAATGAAACCCCATGGTGATTGAAGTCGAGCCTGAAGTGCAGTGGTGGATGAGCCTAACCATCAGCAGCCTCTAGAGAGGCTCCTTGGGATGCCTCTACAGCCAAGAAGTCTCTAGCTAATTGACAAGCACCTAGATCTTGATGACAAGCTACTTATGAGGCCTGCGTGCAGTACCATCTTTTCAACCTGAAATTGGCCAAACCGAGCCTTGGAGCTTGGTACATCATGTCTGTCACATAAAGTGCAGTCTGCCAGGAGACGTAATCCCTCACCAAGTACCCTTCCTCCAATCAGCACAAGCCACTTACGCACTGGAACACCAAGAACTGTGGAAGAAATCCTCAGAGGATCACAACTCCCTTTGGCAGTTGACTGGCTCTCCTCAAGCTCACCAATACCCCTGAGGCAAAATAATCTGCTGCCACCTATTGGCACAAGTGAAGTGGAACACCTGAGCCCTGTGGGGCCACAAAGGCAAATGAAACCCCATGGTGATTCCACTCGAGCCCGAAGTGCAGTGGTGGATGAGCCTAACCATCAGCAGCCTCCAGATAGGCTACTTGGGATGCCTCTACCGCCAAGAAATCTCTACCTAATTGACAAGCTCCTAGATCTTGATGACAAGCTACTCATGAGGCCTGGGTGCAGTACCATCTTTTCAACCCGAAATTGGCCAAACTGAGCCTTGGAGCTTGGTACATCATGTCTGTCATATAAAGTGCAGTCTGCCAGGAGACGTAAACCTCCACCACGTACCCTTCCTCCAATAAGCACAAGCCACTTACGCACTACAACACCAAGACCTGTGGAAGAAATCGTCAAAGGATTTGGCAGTTGACTGGCTCTCCTCTAGCTCACCAATACCCCTGAGGCGAAATAATCTGCTGCAACCTATTGGAACAAGTGAAGTGGAACACCAGAGCCCTGTGGGGCCAAAAAGGCAAATGAAACCCCATGGTGATTCCAGTAGAGCCCGAAGTGCAGTGGTGGATGAGCCTAACCATCAGCAGCATCCAGATAGGCTCCTTGGGATGCCTCTACAGCCAAGAAATCTCTATCTAATTGACAATCTCCTAGATCTTGATGACAAGCTACTTATGAGACCTGGGTGCAGTACCATCTTTTCAACCCGAAATTGGCGAAACCGAGCCTTGGATCTTGGTACATCATGTCTGTCACATAACGTGCAGTCTGCCAGGAGACGTAATCCCTCACCACGTACCCTTCCTCCAATCAGCACAAGCCACTTACGCAGTGGAACAACAAGACCTGTGGAAGAAATCCCCAAAGGATTTGGCAGTTGACTGGCTCGCCTCTAGCTCACCAATACCCCTGAGGCGAAATAATCTGCTGCCACGTATTGGCACAAGTGAAGTGGAACACCTGAGCCCTGTGGGGCCACAAAGGCAAATGAAACCCCATGGTGATTCCAGTGGAGCCCGAAGTGCAGTGGTGGATGAGCCTAACCATCAACAGCCTCCAGATAGGCTACTTGGGATGCCTCTACCGCCAAGAAATCTCTACCTAATTGACAAGCTCCTAGATCTTGATGACAAGCTACTTATGAGGCCTGGGTGCAGTACCATCTTTTCAACCCGAAATTGGCCAAACCGAGCCTTGGAGCTTGGTACATCATGTCTGTCACATAAAGTGCAGTATGCCAGGAGATGTAATCCCTCACCACGTACCCTTCCTCCAATCAGCACAAGCCACTTATGCACTGGAACACCAAGAACTGTGGAGGAAATCCTCAGAGGATCACAAGTCCCTTTGGCAGTTGACTGGCTCTCCTCTAGCTCACCAATACCCCTGAGGCGAAATAATCTGCTGCCACCTATTGTCACAAGTGAAGTGGAACACCTGAGCCCTGTGGGGCCGCAAAGGCAAATGAAACCCCATGGTGATTCCAGTGGAGCCCGAAGTGCAGTGGTGGATGAGCCTAACCATCAGCAGCCTCCAGATAGGCTCCTTGGGATGCCTCTACAGCCAAGAAGTCTCTACCTAATTGACAACAACCTAGAACTTGATGAAAAGCTACTCAGGAGGCCTGGGTGCAGTACCATCTTTTCAACCCGAAAATGGCCAAACTGAGCCTTGGAGCTTGGTACATCATGTCTGTCATATAAAGTGCAGTCTGCCAGGAGACGTAATCCTCCACCACGTACCCTTCCTCCAAATCAGCACAAGCCACTTACGCACTGGAACAACAAGACCTGTGGAAGAAATCCTCAGAGGATCACAAGTCCCTTTGGCAGGTGACTGGCTAGCCTATAGCTCACCAATACCCCTGAGGCGAAATAATCTGCTGCCACCTATTGGCACAAGTGAAATGGAACACCTGAGCCCTGTGGGGCCACAAAGGCAAATGAAACCCCATGGTGATTCCAGTGCAGCCCGAAGTGCAGTGGTGGATGAGCCTAACCATCAGCAGCCTCCAGATAGGCTCCTTGGGATGCCTCTACAGCCAAGAAGTCTCTACCTAATTGACAAGCTCCTAGATCTTGATGACAAGCTACTCATGACGCCTGGGTGCAGTACCATCTTTTCAACCTGAAATTGGCCAAACCGAGCCTTGGAGCTTGGTACATCATGTCTGTCACATAAAGTGCAGTATGCCAGGAGACGTAATCCCCCACCACATACCCTTTCTCCAATCAGCACAAGCCACTTACGCACTGGAACACCAAGAACTGTGGAGGAATTCCTCAGAGGATCACAAGTCCCTTTGGCAGTTGACTGGCTCTCCTCTAGCTCACCAATACCCCTGAGGCGAAATAATCTGCTGCCACCTATTGGCACAAGTGAAGTGGAACACCTGAGCCCTGTGGGGCCACATAGGCAAATGAAACCTCATGGTGATTGAAGTCGAGCCTGAAGTGCAGTGGTGGATGAGCCTAACCATCAGCAGCCTCCAGATAGGCTCCTTGGGATGCCTCTACAGCCAAGAAGTCTCTACCTAATTGACAAACTCCTAGATCTTGATGACAATCTACTCATGAGGCCTGGGTGCAGTACCATCTTTTCAACCCGAAATTGGCCAAACTGAGCCTTGGAGCTTGGTACATCATGTCTGTCATATAAAGTGCAGTCTGCCAGGAGACGTAATCCTCCACCACGTACCCTTCCTCCAAATCAGCACAAGCCACTTACGCACTGGAACAACAAGACCTGTGGAAGAAATCCTCAGAGGATCACAAGTCCCTTTGGCAGTTGACTGGCTCTCCTCTAGCTCACCAATACCCCTGAGGCAAAATAATCTGCTGCCACCTATTGGCACAAGTGAAGTGGAACACCTGAGCCCTATGGGGCCACAAAGGCAAATGAAACCCCATGGTGATTCCACTTGAGCCCTAAGTGCAGTGGTGGATGAGCCTAACCATCAGCAGCCTCCAGAGAGGCTACTTGGGATGCCTCTACCGCCAAGAAATCTCTACCTAATTGACAAGCTCCTAGATCTTGATGACAAGCTACTTATGAGGCCTGGGTGCAGTACCATCTTTTCAACCCGACATTGGCCAAACTGAGCCTTGGAGCTTGGTACATCATGTCTGTCATATAAAGTGCAGTCTGCCAGGAGACATAATCCTCCACCATGTACCCTTCCTCCAAATCAGCACAAGCCACTTACGCACTGGAACAACAAGACCTGTGGAGGAAATCCTCAGAGGATCACAAGTCCCTTTGGCAGGTGACTGGCTAGCCTCTAGCTCACCAATACCCCTGAGGCAAAATAATCTGCTGCCACCTATTGGCACTAGTGAAATGGAACACCTGAGCCCTGTGGGGCCACAAAGGCAAATGAAACCCCATGGTGATTCCAGTCCAGCCCGAAGTGTAGTGGTGGATGAGCCTAACCATCAGCAGCCTCCAGATAGGCTCCTTGGGATGCCTCTACCGCCAAGAAGTCTCTACCTAATTGACAAGCTCCTAGATCTTGATGACAAGGACTCATGAGGCCTGGGTGCAGTACCAACTTTTCAACCCGAAATTGGCCAAACTGAGCCTTGGAGCTTGGTACATCATGTCTGTCACATAAAGTGCAGTCTGCCAGGAGACGTAATCCCTCACCACGTACTCTTCCTCCAATCAGCACAAGCCACTTACGCACTGGAACACCAAGAACTGTGGAAGAAATCCTCAGAGGATCACAAGTCCCTTTGGCAGGTGACTGGCTAGCCTCTAGCTCACCAATACCCCTGAGGCAAAATAATCTGCTGCCACCTATTGGCACAAGTGAAGTGGAACACCTGAGCCCTGTGGGGCCACAAAGGCAAATGAAACCCCATGGTGATTCCAGTAGAGCCCGAAGTGCAGTGGTGGATGAGCCTAAGCATCAGCAGCATCCAGATAGGCTCCTTGGGATGCCTCTACAGCCAAGAAATCTCTACCTAATTGACAAGCTCCTAGATCTTGATGACAAGCTACTTATGAGGCCTGGGTGCAGTACCATCTTTTCAACCCGAAATTGGCGAAACCGAGCCTTGGAGCTTGGTACATCATGTCTGTCACATAAAGTGCAGTATGCCAGGAGACGTTATCCTCCACCACGTACCCTTCCTCCAATCAGCACAAGCCACTTACGCACTGGAACACCAAGAACTGTGGAGGAATTCCTCAGAGGATCACAAGTCCCTTTGGCAGTTGACTGGCTCTCCTCTAGCTCATAAATACCCCTGAGGCGAAATAATCTGCTGCCACCTATTGGCACAAGTGAAGTGGAACACCTGAGCCCTGTGGGGCCACAAAGGCAAATGAAACCCCATGGTGATTGAAGTCGAGCCTGAAGTGCAGTGGTGGATGAGCCTAACCATCAGCAGCCTCAAGATAGCCTTCTTTTATCTAACTTCTTCTCCATGCCCAATACAACTCAGTCATTTATGCCAGAAACACAGTATCATCTTTCACATGCACTTGAGTACCCTCATGGATCTGGACCCAGTAGGGGATCTGCAGGTCCTCATTTGCATGCCTCGACAAAAATCTCAAAGCAGAGGTGGCCAATCTCTAAAACCAGGCAGGGACCAGAAGGCAAATGAGAAGAACCTATCAGGCTGCAGCAAACATGTGGGAAGACTTCAAGAATCAGTGTTCAACCATCAAATGATGGAGAGCATGTATACAAGATCAACTAGAATCCATCCATTAAGTGTTACTTGAATGCATTCTAGAAAACACCATACTTGGAAAAGAGATAAAGCTCACAGCTCTGGGCTCCAAGGACTCATAGTCTGCATAGTCAAATCTATTAATATATTTGTCTTTTATGGTAATTTTCTATCCTTTTAGAGAAGTAGTATTCCAAGATAAGGGATGTATGAGTTAAAGAGGTAGTAAGTGACTGCTATTTCAATTTTACTACTGAAAAGTTTTGATCCCTTTGTTGATATCCTAAACATTAATTTCTATTTTCTCCTACTTTTCATAGATAGCTTTTTATTCCATTGGAAAATGTGTGAGGTGATTGATTTTATAGTCCGTTATACTGTTTCCTTTATCTCTCTATTTGGATACTTTAGATCATATGACCTATCTAAAATAGGCGTTAATATTTGTTAGTGTTCTGTTTTTCAAAATGACCTCTTAAATTCTCAAAATTTTTCAGATTATTTTGATAGTGATATGTTGATTTTTCAATAAAAGTACTTTTTTTAGACTTGTAATAAGGCTATGAATTTACCTGATATTTGGTCAACACATTGAAATAAAGCTAAACCTTCCATTTTTGTCTATTTTATATATTTCAATTAAATTTTATAATTTCTTCAGGACCATTTGGAACAATTATTTCTAAGTCTGTTTACGGCAAAACAAGGCTAAAGGCATTCAGACTTCTAGAGGGACCTTAAAAAGCCCCTGAATTTGTCATTGTTAATGAAGTTAATTCAAAGGAATAATCACAGAGAAGTAGTATTGGCTATCCATGGGGAGGAAAGAGAATAGCAGACGTGGAACAGTAGGCCCCTATTCAAACTTAGACAGCTGGAGTTCCAAATTGGCCAGATTGGGGACAAATTAAAAGATTGGTATCTTCTATGCCAATAAAAAATTTTACTTAAAAAGTGAATTAAAAGCCTAGGAATAAGTCCAAATATAAATAGTCAATGTGAGTATTGTTATGGTTTAGATTTGAGGTGTCCCCAAAACCTCATGTATGAACTATGCAAGAAAGTATAAAGGGTGAATGACTGGGCTATGAGAACTTTAACCCAATCAGTGAATTAATTCACTAATAGGGATTAACAGGATGGTAACTGTAGCTAGGTAGGGTGTGAGCAAAGGAAGTGGGTCACTGGGGACATACCTTAGGGGTACATATTTTGTAGTAGGTGAGTGGAAACTGTCTGCTTCTCAGAGTGATGTCTAGAGCCTCTTTCCTCTACCACACCCTCCCCACATGATATTCTGTCTTGTGGTGGAAGACCTTAGACAGCACAAAAGAATTTCCCAAGCTTTCCCTGCTCAAGATGTTAACTTTGGAGCAGAAATAATGCAAGGTGCTAAGGCTATCTATCCTCAGGGAACATCCTAGAATACAATAGTAGCACTCCACTCAGACTGAAAATGCTGAAAGAATGTGGGAATACATCAAGTAAGACTCTGTATGTAGAAATTTGGTTACCCCAAAGATTGGAGTTAAGATAGTTCAATGCAAGTCATAATAGTCTTCAAGAGATCAGGTTCTCTGTTATCTACCACATTGGCTATCTGCATCTATTGTGGAATTCTCATTTACAAACAAGATAGTTCTGACCAATAGGTCAATCATGGCTTCATGCCTAGCAAACTACAATTCAAACAGTGCAAATCCAAGGAAAGGCACAGAGCTTCTAAGACCCATGTTTCAAGAGACCCAGTAATTTGATAAATGCTCTCGAGATGCAGACGTTTAGTCTGCTGGACTAAACAAGGTCTTGCCTTCTCACAGCATCTAGCAATTTTCCTCTGTAGCCCATCAAAATCATAGTTAAGTCTATGTCTGCAATTAAAAAAAAAAATCAATGTCTGTTTGTACTACTGTAAATTTCACTGTTGTCAGAACTAGATCCATTCTGTTCATGATTTTATCCCTTCTACTAGTGTCCTTCTTCATGGTTGGTAGTTGTTTATTGCATATAAAGGAATAATGCCAGTGGCATTAAGTTTTTTATAGTATGTTTTTAAATGGGTTAGAATTAACTTTGAAGAGAGAAAGACCTAGTTCTCCACAACTGTCAGAATTTTCTTCTGGGAGAGGTTATTTAGCAAAAATAGAATTGACTTTACTAATATAGAGATAATATTAACCTGCTTATTATGACAGTCTTCCACCAATTTTATATCGATTGTACCAATTTTCTGACCCTATACATTGATCTATTTCAATATACTTTCAGGTTTACCACATTGGATTGACCCATTGTACAGTTTTGTTCCTAGGCATTTTATCTAAAAATCCTCTTTCTTCAATAAGATACCTACATTCATATTTATCCTATTCTCAAAGAACTTGAAGAGATATTGCAATCAATATGGACATAATTTACTCTGTTCACTAGAGTTCACAATGTTTGCATGTCTTTTCATAAACTGCAGCTTGATTGCTGCCTAATGATTAGAATCCTTTGGTGATCCAAAAAAATATCCCATATGGCCAAACATGGTGGCCCATGACTGTAATCCCAGTGGCTCAGAAGGCTGAGGCAGGAGAATTGCAAGTTCAAAGCCAGCCTTGGCAATTTAGCAAGGCCATAAGTAATCTAGCAAGACCTTGTCTCAAAAGAAAAAAGAAAAAAAGGGCTGGGGATGTGGCTCAGTGGTTAAACGCCCTTAGGTTCTATTCCTGATATATATATGAGAGAGAGAGAGTTGATCAAAGGGAAAGGATCCCGATTATATATATATATCTCCATATCCATAATCACATATGCAATCAAGGAATGTCAAAAGTGAAATAAATTGTCTTTCTGGATCATTATCTTTGGTTTTGAATACTTTTGCAGAGAAAAATTTAATTACTTAGGAAAAGTCTCAGTTTTTAAAAAATCTTGATGAAGAATATTAAATATTACTTAGAAAAGGCCAGAGACTAGGCCTATAATCCCAGCTTCTCAGAAGGCTGAGGCAGGAGGATAGCAAATCCAAGGTCAGCCTCAGAAACTTAGTGAGGTCCTGCTTCAGAAAATAAAAAGGGCCTGCAGTGCAGCTCAGTGGTAGAACACCCCTGGGTTCCATCCTCAGTGGGGGTGGGGGGGGGATTGGAGGGCAGGGATGACACCCAGACTGATGTAATCTCATATAGTAAGTACATAAAGCAACTGGTTAAATTTCAGTGTATAAAACTCTTTTTTTTACTTCCAAAGATAGATTAGACAAGCCTGGTGCCTAAGTAAGATGGCATTAGCAACACATAAATACACTAATAAAAAACAGATGGACCATCAATGACAAAATGATTTATGAATTTCTGAAGCAGTTTAATTAATAGGAACATGAATTGCTATAGTCCACAGAAATATTCAGTGTTAAGGTCAGCAAAGAAATAATACCATGATCTAGTTTCTGGTCCATGTTAATACATATATTGTTTAATTTTTATTTTTTTTCAAAAATGAAGAGCACTTTGCTAAGAGTATTTACCCTTCATTTGTATATTTTTTTATATTTCTTTTACATATAAATCTATTTCTTTTAAATCTATTTCTGAAGAAGTTGATGTTAAGAAGTTTATATTAATAACATAGAAGGGAAAAAAAGCATTTTAAAATTTTGGTAGAATTAAGTTAGTGAAATAATTTCCTTGGTATCACTTGAAGTATGTTTTGCATTCATTCTCAACACCCAGTTGAAGCTGCAGGTGACTACTTATTGGAAAGTGTTATGTTACAATCCTTAAGTAGAAAATTATATTATCATACTCTAAACTCCCCAGTCCAAGTCTTATTACATGTAGATGTATTTTCAGAGTTAAAAGTGCAAGATTCACAGATATTACTAATACATATCTAAATACAGAAAGTGGGTATGTGAGAGTAGGTAAATAGACTCAAACTTTTAAAATAAATTCTAAGTAACTTGAAAACCCACATTTCAATTTTATTTATGAGTTGATCAAAGGGAAAGGATCCTGTTTTTATATAAAATATGAATGTCAAATTTTGGTAACTACTTGAAAAGAGTAATCATCATTATATTTTTCTCTGCATTTTTTGAATTACATTGTATATATTTAAAGGTTTTTTGGCACCAGTGTCTACCTCAGTTGCTAATTTTTACTGCTTTATTCAAAAAAATTGGTCTTAGTATAACTGACAATGTTAAATAAACACAATTATCTAGATTATTTTTAGAAAAATAAATGTTAAGTCATTTTTACAGATATTGCATATGTGTGGGTAATTTCATTATACAACTAAACAGTAAAAAGAAAAAAAAGTTTATTAATTTTAATGGCACTCAAAAATAGCGTATTTATTGACCTGAACTTGCAAACATAAATACTCCATGATAAATGGCTACTCTGCAAAACAATATATAATTTATTTTGGGAGATAAAATTTGTCCCATATGCCAATGGAAAACCCCTTCCCTTAATTTTATTGCACACAGTAATATATTTTGCAATCTATAATAAGTAAAATAGCACAGACTCTAAAAGCTATTCAAATATTTTCCCTATTTTACAACTACCTCTTAAGTTGTTAATTGACTTGCATTACTTTTAAACGCTGCCTATAAAACATGAGAGATATACTTAAAATTACTGAAGTTGAAACCATTGACCTGACTTTCAAAAATGAGAATAGTATTAATTAAATAAATGGCCTACTCTTTTAAAACTACAGGTGAGAATCATCCATTAACAGTAATTGGAATTATGAAAGTTTATTCACATGAAGTGCAATGTGTTCTAAACTTTAAAATTACTAAGCAATAGTGAAAGAGGAGAAGGGTTTGTATTAACTGTCTGAAGGTGTTTAAAAACCTGACACTTATTTATCTTTAACTGCACAAGAATACTCCAAATCTCTGTTATTTTATAAATCATACAAATATCAAAACAAAACAAAAAAAAAAAACAATATATTTTAATACTACAATGAGTCTACATATCACAGAATGTCTTCCATATGAAATCAGCTAGATTACCTCTACTCAAATGTCAATCATAGGATATCAATGAAAACTAAATATCATATTCAAAATCAATTGAATACTTTGAGCCATTGCTAATGTGGTGACTTTGGCTATCTTATTTTCAAGCAAATGCTGAATATGCTATCTACAAATAATGAAGGATGTTCTTGAAAGTCTTAAAAGAGAAATAGTACAAGGACATCATCATAACATCAACAATTCTGCCATTATTCTGGGGAAAATTCACCTCTAATTACATCCGATGGCCACCTCCTTAGCTAGAAGCACTGTTTCATATTTCTGCATTTTTTCCCAAACCTAACTTAATGAGGCACTGAGATGCAGCAAGCATTCAAGTATTACTGAATGGATAAATGGCCATTAAAGACATTTAAAGCATTGTAATAGATTTTTGTTTTTAACTCAGGAGGCCAAAGAAATCAATGTGCATCATATGTACATTTGATGTAGCAGACATCCCCAAGGCATAAGTAATTGATCGTTTAGCAGCCCTCAAACTTACTTCATGGCATCCCAGAACTAATGCTATCCACGTGCTAAATTCTCTGCACTGCTGTGTCTAACTCAGTTTCCTTATCTTCTACTGAGATATCAGAATGCAACTAAGGTAGAGGTAGTTATATAGCACTGAGATAATGCATATGTATCCATTAAATATATTAAATATCCATTACATATCTGTTACACATAATATATATGTGTGTATATGTGTGTTTTATACATTTATTACATGTATGTGTTGGAGGATATGTTCACCTACCAAAAGGTAACACAATATAAATTTAGGAGACCTAACTATCCAAAGTTGTTTCAAAGAAAGTCTGTGGTGTGGAATATGCACTTTCTGTATCCTAAAAGGCTCATCAATATTTTCTCTTTCACAACACCTTTCCATTCATCTATCATATGCCTCACTTATTTTCACATGAAAATCAATCATACCCTACTAAAGTTTAGCTTAAAAATTCCCAAAACAAGTATCAAGTATAAAGTGTCTGTCTTTGCACAGTTGGAACTCAATTCCGCCATCCTTTCTAGTACAAAACTCTAAATGAAGAAGGCAGCCCCCTTGATTCAGTTTCACCCAGAAGTGGAACTCTAGCTAGGACTGGAGAATAAGAAGTTTATTTAGGCATTGGCTCCAGAAAGTAACAGTAGGGCAAAGGAGTGTTCTAAATCAGCAAACTCGTTATCAAACCAGTTATCACTGTGAAAACCTGGAGCTTAGTCTTCTTGGACACCAGGTAGAACAGGCTTCAGAATGATCTCAACTGAGGAGCAAGGCAACAGAGGTATATATTACACAATTCCCTATTTACTCATGAGCACTGTGGCTTGCTCTCCACTATGCAGGTGTAGTATGCTTCTGAAGTTAGCAGGGGAGGCAGAACCTCAGAAACAAAGCATTCATAGAAAGTAGCAGAAGGAACAATAGCAGAGCACTTAAAGAATCAGTTGGTGGGAGCTGTCTACCTACTCCTATCTAAAAGTCTCCCCTCCTCAACTCTGTAGGAAATGCATCCCCAAGGCATAAGTAATTGATCTGATGGAGTAGAACAAGCTTGCTACTCAGACTTAATTGCAAAGAGGAATCTTTGACCTTATTAAAGATAAAAGAGATGGCTTTACTTACTGCAAATTATTTTAGGATCCTGGATGAAAAAAATTCAAACTACAAATCAGAAGTGAAGAAAAGAACAAATATTTAATGAGAACTTAAATCATGCTAGGTGCTATAAAATTATTGTTTCAAATTCAATGAGTTAAAGGGAAAAACTGAAAAGTTTCCCCTTTTCTTGAGTTTCGTGAGAAATTTGAGTCACAAAAAATTGAGCTCAAGTCATGTTTATTCTAAGATATATGAACCAAGACAAATAGTTGATTTCCCAGAATCTCAGTTTCCTTTTCTGTAAAATACCTACAGTATGACTGAGATAACACACAGCACAGTAAAGCACTTGTCAGTCTTAGTACCAACTGTTAGTCCTGTGCCTCTCCTTCCTTCTTGTCACAATTTTATGAGATAGAGTTTTTTTAAGGTGTAGATGGACACACACAATGCCTTTATTTTTATGTGGTGGTGCTGAGGATGAAACCTGGGTCCCGCCCATGTGAGGCGAGTGCTCCACCACTGAGCCACAATCCCAGACAGAGATAGATATTTATGAGGTATATATATTCCCATTACAAAAATAAAATCATTGCTTCTCATAATGGCTAAATTAGTTGCTCAAGACTGACTACTCAGTAAGATTGAAATCTGGGTCTCTCTGATTCTAAGGATCTTGCCTTCAGAGATTAACAATTTGTTTGGAACTAAACTGGCAGTATTAATTTTTATAAAACCACAAAATCAGTTACATCTTTTCAAATGGTCGAACATTTTTAAATGTTTAATATTTAATTGTCTAGTAAATGTGGCTTCATTTTTAAGTTAACAGTTGGGCTAGCATAAGTTCTATTATAATAGAAATTTTAAATAACTATGCAAAACTTTTCAATATAGCAGTGATTTCTTTAGGCACTATTTAAACAAAAGATTTAACTACTGACATTATCTGCAACATCCTTAGAAAAATGAGGGCAAACACATGAATAATTAACATCTTGGATATTACACTTAAAAAGCAAACCTTGGTCAAAGTATGCCCTTCTTGTAGTCAACTCACCTCACACTTTCCACAATGAAGATCTTCATTTTACTTGATGATGCTGAGGTCTTGAAATAAGTATAAATTCAATCACAATAAACATTATGCTGCCTTTGAACAATGATTTAACTATGCTACATGTCAATTAGCATTTGAATTTGTTTAAATATTGTTGTAATTCTCTCCAGTTAATCAGAATACCCTAATTCACAAGCATAGTGAGTAATACCTCAGGTATTTCTTCTTTAAATTTTTAATCAATATATACATTTTTGCCTAAAAAGAAGAGATTTAATTGAAATATTATCCTCTAACTGATGTCCAAGATAAAGTCTCCAGTTACTACTGGAATAGGAGCTGGCATTGGAAGCCAGCAGGTAAGGAAAAGAAGCCTGCTGCACAGTGTGCCTGCAGGGGGATTCCTAATTGGACCAATAATGGATCTTTTATTTAATTCAAACAGAACATTAACGCCAAACTGAACTTCAGGAAAGCATTTCTGACTTAGCCCACATATTATTTTTAAAACATGAATATGTGGCATGTGATACATGAAATAACTATTCCAGAAAATACTGAATTCAATGAAACACAGTGCTCTTTAAATGAGATAAACGTATTGCAAGAACAAGAAAAATACTTTTTTCAGCAGTATTTACAGGACAACACTGCACCACACCACTCACCTGTCGTCGTTTTGCCATCCTTGGTCCCCTAGCAGCAAATCCCTAAACCTGTACCTGGGAGGCAGAGGGGACACTTCGCTCTCCAAATCAACCATTCTTCCTCAAAGAGTGGGAAGCATCAAACAACAAATGGGGAAGAGGAAGGAGAAAGAAAGAAGATGTTGCGGGGGTAGAGCGAGGAGATGAGTAGAATGCTAAGGCCAAAAGAAAGAGGGATGCCAGGAGGGGAAGGGGACTGGAGGGGGAGGGGTCGGCTTAGCGCGGGAAGCCAAGGCTGGAAAGGGGGCTGGCTCCTCTCTCCAGAGGGTGTGATGGGATGATGCAAACCCAGCCCTGGGGCAAAAGTCTGGCTTCGCAGAGAATCAAAGCTGCCAAGGAACCGCCCCCAGGCTGGGCACCGCCTCTGGTCCCCAGGACTGGGGGGAAGCGGGATGCAAAAGTTACTTCTCCGGGGGAAAAAAAAAAAAAGAAAGAAAAAACAGGCGGTGCCTAGAAAGAGGGCAAAGGGGTGGCAGTTAGCGCCACAAGAAGGTGAGGCAGTTTCCTAGATGTAGGTAAAAGAGCCTCCAGCTAGGGCATCCTCGGGGGCTGCAGGTCCCCGGGGAGGGCGTGCACCCAGCATGGCCCAGGGAAGGCAGAAGGAAACCCGGTGGGGTTTTGGCCCCAGGCGCCGCCAACCGGCTCTCCCGGCACTGGTCCTGCGGAGCTGTTGCTGGAGCCCCAGCCAATGAGCCTTCCCTTCATTAGCATAACACAGTGAAGGAATGGGGGTGCCTGGGGACAACCAATGGGGGTGAGCTAATTAGCGAATTCCGGGGCTCCAGACCCTTCTCTGGGAAGCGGGGTGCAAGCTGCCCAGAGGTTCCTAGATGCTCCTTGGCTTGGGTAGCCTTCAGCGCGGGTGGGCGGGGTGGAGGATGCAAGTTCTTTGAGATGGAATCCCCGCTCTCAGAAGCAGGAAAGCCCCATTTTTTTCTCACAATCTGAAAGAAGGAGGTGTTTCCCTGATCTCCGGGGGAAAAAAAAATGCGTGGCCACCTTAGGCCGCCGCTGAAGAAAACCATTTAGATGATGAGTGGCAAAGCATATTGAAAGGCAGAGAGAATTATATAGTGGTGAACTACTATTATGGATTTGTAGCAGTATGTGCGCTTCCATGTTGCATGACCTTAATTTTAGGTGTGCTCCTGTTAGTGGTTTACAATGTCAGAGGAAGAGGCAACCCAAGAATTCAGAGTTTGCTTTTCATTACCAACCTTGCTTATATGAACCCTGCTATAGAAGCTTTACATTCACACATACTGTTCTTTTCTTCGAGAATTCATTCCATCAGGGTACATACAGACACAGAAATACTTAAATCACTTGACAATTGTGACTGAGGAAACGACATTAACCATTGCCCCATCTTAGAAATTTCACACTTTGCTTGGAGGGACAAGCTCATACAGAAAATGATACAATATGGGATTCATTAATCAAAGAATATGCTCAGAGATTTCAGAAATACCTGTGCAATAACACTTGTTGTGGTCAAGGAACACAGTGAAACTAAACTAAGCCTTCTGTATTCATTTGCAACCTGCTTAAGGGAAGGGAAAAAATATGAAAGCTGCAGGGAGTATGCAATGAGTAGAGACAAAGTGATTTTTTTAAAAAAAATAATTTTTTCCTTTCAAGGAAATAGTGATTAATTTAGTATGATTAACTTTCAGTAGAGGTCATGTAACAGAGAGTTTATGAAGTTGAAATGCAGAAGAAACACAGTTGGCAACAGAGTATCATCAAGTGAAATGGGATGAGCATCTAAACCTGGAGAATAACAGTTGAAAGAGATTGATAATCTCCTTTGCTTTAATCTTCAAACTAGATTCCTCTAGACCCATCTCAAATGACATTTCCATTAGATTTCTTGATTTTTCCAGGTGGTTATTTTTCCTTCAACCATTGAATGTTTCATACTTACTGTGAACATTTTGCTTGTTATTTTTTAAACTGTTACATGAATATCTATACATTTTTCTTAAATCGCTGCGCCTCTCCCTGTGGCTTATCTTTCTAGCACAGTGCCTTCAAAATATCAAAGTTTTATCAAATACCTTGAGATGCACTGAAAACTATTAAGCATCCAGGTCCAGTGGCACATGCCTGTAATCCCAGCGACTCTGGAGACTGAGGCAGGAGGATTGCAAGTTGGAGACCAGCTTCAAAAATTTAGCAAGGCCCTCAGTGACTTAGTGAGGCCCTGTCTCAAAATAGAAAATAAACAGGGCTGTGGAGGTGGCTCAGTGGTAAAGTGCTCCTGGGGTAAAAAAAAAAAACAAAAAACACACACACAATTAAGCCCCTTATTTTAGCTCCAGAATTATGTACTTATTCATGAAATCATTATTTAGCATGGACATTTGTAATCATTTTGCCAAATGAGAAAATTATATATTATATTATTAGTTTGAGAGAGAGAGAATATATCTGGTTTAGAATTTGGATCTTATCATCTGCTATTAACATGGCTCTAGAAAGTTTATTCTTTTTATGTTCCAGGTTAATATTTGTATTATGACAATTTTTACTCACATATTTGGACAACTCAAAAATCTAAAATATTTACAATCATTAACAGACTCAGAAAGCAAGAGCTAAAAAAAGAGGAAAGAGTAGTTTAGCTATTGAAAGTTAGAAACATGAGATGCTGAAAGTAGAATAAAGCAACAATTAACTTGAAAGAAAACTGCACATCTTATTTTACACCTTTGTGTCAATCTCAATTATTTGGCTTCTGTGTGCCCAGATAAAAGTGTAGGAGAGAGCATGTAATTAATTAATTAATTAATTAAATCCTTCTCAGCTAACAGTGTCATAACCCAGCTGTTATAGATGATAACAGTTACCAAGTGCCCCAGTGTGCTGAACCAAACTAGTTGAACACAGCTGCATCAATGATACATTGATGTGCTCTATGCCTTAAAATTATGAAAATGAAAAATCTCCAAATTTTAAATTCAAGAAAAATTTTAAAACAACACAACCTAAAAAAATAATATCCTGACATTCTTAAAATTTACCAAATTGGGGTCATCAAAAGTTAAATTAATATCCTTTCACTCTCTATATATTT
Organism: Marmota flaviventris; assembly: GCF_047511675.1. Classification (NCBI taxonomy): domain Eukaryota; kingdom Metazoa; phylum Chordata; class Mammalia; order Rodentia; family Sciuridae; genus Marmota; species Marmota flaviventris. Next base: position 83,718,136 of record NC_092509.1, on the reverse strand, counting down.
CCTGTCTTCTATAGGCAGACTTTTTATGTTTGTTATTGATTTTGACTTTTAGTTCTACTACCTGTCTTTCAACAATTTTATTCTTTTTTTCCTTGTCATGTCATTCCCTGCTGTTAAAATGTATTTTTCTGTTGTACTCTTTTAACCTTGCTTTCCTTTATTCCCTGTATGCTTTTAATCTTTTATTTTATTAAGTCTTTTTCTGTGTGTGAGAGAGAAAGAGAGGGAAAGTTTTTCTTCTACTATGACATGAGATTCAATTTTTGGAAACAATTTTAAAAATGATTCTGTAACATTGCAAATTGATACCTTACTGATGTTCTCAAGTTTTCTAACCAATATCTAGAATGGCTTAAGAGCAATACAAGAGATTGGTTCACTTCTGAAAAAAGAGAAGTTAAAAAAAAAATTCTGAATGATTACACTGATGGACTGGAGAGTAAGTGTCAAGAATGAGGATTAAGCCTGGCATAATCCCAGCAGCTCCAGAGACTGAAAGGGGAAGATAGCAAATTCAAAGCCAGCTTCAGCAAAAGTGAGGCGCTAAACAACTCAGTGAGACCCTGTCTCTAAATAAAAGACAAAATAGGGCTGGAGATGCAGCTCAGTGGTTGAGTGCCCCTGAGATCAATCCCTAATACCAAAAAAAAAAAAAAAAAAAAAAAAAATGAGGATTAAGGAAAATGATTTCATAATTATAGAAAATTTAATTTTACTGGGGCTGGGGTTGTATCATAGTGGTAGAGCACTTGCCTAGTATGTATGAGGCACTGGGTTCCATTCTCAGCATCACGTATAAATAAATAAAAGTCCATCGACAAAACTAAAAAAAAAAAATAATTTAATTTTACTTTCCAGAAAATAAATTTGAAGATCCTCTAATTTTTGCCACCTTTAACAAAAAAAAATCAATTTTTTAAATATTTGATTTCCAGTACATTAATTATTCAAATGTCTTAACATAAAAAAGAAAATAATCATTTCTGTGGGTAAAGAATGATTTTATTAACAATTAATAATTTATTGGTAATTATCTTATGCATAACAAACATGATTGCAACCATAGAACATTGACAGAATTTAATCCAAAATTCAGAAGCATATGTATCTTGCCTAGATACATATCACTTTTATGATAAAATTTTTCACAAACTATTAATGTCTACACAGCCCTGTAAAAAACTGTCCAAAATTTTTTTTTTGCAGTGCTTGGGATAGAAACCTAGTCACACATATAACTCTACAAGTAAACTAAAATCCAAGCTCCTCAAAAACAAAATTAAAAAGGAAAAAAAATTTCTATATATTAGGTTACATACTTCCTAGTTTATCAGATGATGGCACAGTCATGGACAAGTAGTATAATTTTGTTTTGAAAAAGATGCCAGCTACTTTACAATAACATAAAAAACAAAGGTTCACTATTCTTTTGCTTGACACATTTGGTTAAAAACATGAGCCAGTGTCTGGGGATATAGCTCAGTTGGTAGAGTGCTTGCCTTGCATGCAAAAAGCCCTGAGTTCAATCCCCAGCACACACACACACAAACATGAGCCAACATATTTTCTATCCCAGTAGGTCATGCCCTGTGTATAGCCCAAGGAGCACCCCTCCCCCAAGAAAATACAAATATAGCTTAAGCAGGGTTGCAGCATCCTGCCTAGTACCATTGAGCAAGGTTGTGTACTATATGCCCACAGACCACTACTTCAACCCTAGTTGGATGTGACCCCAATTCAAAATAATTAACCAAATCACTATAAAGCAATTCTTAAAAGCTGAAAAACTAAAGCCAATGGCTTTATTCAAGACAGCTAAATGTATGCCAGTCAATGTTCTGAAATTCCTGCAAGGAAACCACCTTTTGCTTATACTCCCAAAGCTCCTTGTACATTATATATGCTTCTAACACAGAAATTATTTGATAGAGAAAAATAAGACTCTCTCACTTATGTAAAACTGCTCTGGTTTTTAAAAGCTCAAACAAATTGGTCACATGTGTTTATATTTTATATATTTTTTATATTATATATATTTTTTAAGGCCACTATTAAGCTAGTCAGATTCTAAGTTTCAAAACCAACCTTTGTACATTTAATACTAGCTTTATAATGAGGGCTATAAAATATTCTTATTCCCTTAGATGGAAAAAATATTCATGTAAAAAAGGTTTGAACTAAGGAAAGTACCAGTAATATATCAGCAGTAAATGACTTGATCTGTTCTGTTCACACATTAAGTTACAATGCAAGAACTAATCAAATTAACATTTAGATAATTTACTATTATAAATGCTATGTAAATTTTTATGTTTTACACTTTAATTTTGTTCATGTTTACAGATTATTTGCCTTCTTTGCAGATATTCTGATCAAAGAAAGATGATTATTTCCTTCCAAACTAGTAGAAATGTCTATTTTTGACAATATTTCTACCTGTTTCAACCTGCTCTGTGCACTGAACTCTTAGCTACTTTCCCATGTAATAACCTATAAAGACAGATATTTTCAAGTTTCTTTTTTTAAAAGAAAGGTAAAGGATAAAGCTGATTATTTCTCTTTCATGTTGTGCAGTCATTCTGCAATTAAGACATAGATAATTATCATAAACAAAAGAAATACAAAATTACAATGATGAGTAGATGACCATATACACAAAAGCTGAAAATGGAAAAATCTGTCCTTTTTTGGCTCCCTATTTATAAAGGACTACCCTTCAAATTTTAAAACCATAGTGGTAAAAACAGATTCTTTAGTAATTTAGTATTTTCATTGGAAAAGCAAAAACCAAATGTCAAAACTCTACACAGGATGACTCACAGTCCTTACAAGTTAACATTTTAAAATGACACTTGAAGTGGCTTAAATAAATAAGAGATTAATACTTGAAGATTTCACTAAACTTCACAAATCTGACCACCACCAACTTCGATCGATTAATGATAGGTCAATAACAATGTAACAAAAATTGATGAGCATGGCCTCCCAGGTATGCAAAGTTCTACATAGGAATTGAGCATGTTGGGTACATAAATATTGTTTTTTATTTCTTATTTTAACAGGTTATTTGGACTTTGGAAAAGGAAAAAAGATGTAGGAAATGAACATCCACTGATACAGATGGTGTCAAATAACAGGATCTGCTGTTCTGGCTTCTGACATTTAACACAGAACATTGAACTCTTGGCAAGGGAAACAGGTTTTTCTGAACAACAAATGTAATAATAATAATAATAATAAGATGATGAATATGAAGACAAGAAGCAACAAGCATGAAACATGAAAACGTGAGAACCTTTTATACTAATATCATAGGATGGGAATAATAATTAATATGAGGAAGAACCAAGTGTATGACCATGAATGGAGATGAGCAGGAAAAGTCAGTTGATATTTAGTAGAGTACTACCAAAGGGGTTTCAAAATAGGAGAAAAGTTCAAAATCATGACGCCTAAGGCCCTCTACTCTAAAACAGACTTATTTAATTTTAAAATCATCTCTCAGTACATATGGGTAGAGAGACAAAAATACTAGGATTATTCTTCCATTGTTCAGTTTCACTCTGCATTCTAAATTTTCTTCTCTCTAATCCAGGCTTTCATATGAATTGTGTAAAAATTTCCCCAAAGTAATGGTAGTATGTAACCTACATTATTCCCCTCTTCCAACACAATGCTACGGAACAGGAACAAGGAGTCCACACACTCAGTTTTATGAACCCTTGCATATTTGCTTTTGGTTCCCAAATGATTTTGACATTTAAATGATGGTACATAATGGATGTTTTCTGCCCAGTGGAATAATGTCTAATGGCATTGAAGGCTTTCCTTTCAACAGTTATGACCAAACGGAATGTTCATAATAATCAAAATGGTAGTACCCGTAACCCATAACTCTCCTGATGGTGTAAAAAGAGTAAAATGCAGGACTCAGTTGTAGGGCACTCACCTAGCATGTGCGAGGCCCTGGGTTCGATCCTCAGCACCACATAAAAATAAATAAATAAAATAAAGGTATTATGTCCAACTACAAATAAAAAAATAAATATTAAAAACAAAAACAAGGAGCAACACTGCTAGGGGGATGGTGAGAATGAGTGTGAACTTATAGAGCTTCCTGAGAAAATCCAGAGGCGGGAGAACAAGTCAGAAAATCCTAACAATAAACTCAGATATTAAATAATGAGGGTTCAGGCGGGGTTGCAAAGAAGGATAAAACTAGATTTCATGAGAAAAAAATAAGAATTCTGGTAATGGAGTGGTTATACAATGAGATGATAATTCTGACTTTCTGAGCCTGGAAGTGCTAATGAGACAAATCACGATCATCCATCTTTATGTGTGCAACACTAAGCATGAAAACACAGTTTCTTCTTTTTCTCTTGCACTGCCAACTATCATTACTCACCCAGATTATTCCATTCATATTATATAAGTAAGGGGCTGGGGTTGTGCCTCAGTGGTAGAGCACTCACCTAGCACATACAGGGTGCTGGGTTCAATCCTCAGCATCACATAAAAATCCAATAAAGGTATCATGTCCCACTACAACTAAAACAAAACAACAAACAGCAACAACAAATATGCAAAATATAAGTGACCTTCTTGCCACCAACATTGTTACTTGCCTTCCCTGCCCCCAATGACCCATCTCAAATCCATGGTCACAAAAATCATTATTCTTTTACTTGAAATTCTTCAAAAACTTTTAAAAGTTTTCAGAATAAAATGTAAACAATTTATCTTAGACTATGATCCTCTCTCTACATACATCTGAAACTCATTCCTCACTATGATCTTACAGATACTGTATACAACATCCTAACAGAGCTTGGAACTACAGAAATCTAGAGATGGGCCCCATTAAACATGCTCCATATAGCCCCTCTCCACCCAGTTGAAGACTCTCAAACAGTAGTGTTGGACTGAAGCAATATCTCTCTGGGAAACCTTCTCCACATCTGCATCTATTTTCTTCTCCACCTGAATTCCACACAGGCTGGGTGGGTGGCCTACACTTTGATGCCATAACAACCTGTACACTACCATTACACTCAACCACACAGCTTATCAAGAGTTGGTTACAACTGGGTTAGATTGCTCCTGGACCCTTAGGAACTTAAAGCCAAAAATCAGACTATAGGTGCCCTGTCTCATTAATACATGCTTAAATACTTAAGTAGTATTTGTATAATAGGATATCTCATTTGGAAGATTGTTCAGATATTCCAGAAAATCACAGGATTGTAAATCAAAGAAGATGTATTCTAAGTGTGATTATGGTCAAATATTTAAATATTTTACTCTTTAAAAAGTTTATAAATGGGCTGGGGATGTGGCTCAAGCGGTAGCACGCTTGCCTGGCATGCGTGCGGCCCGGGTTCGATCCTCAGCACCACATACAAACAAAGATGTTGTGTCTGCCGAAAACTGAAAAATAAATATTAAAAAAAAAAAAAGTTTATAAATAAGAATTCTATAACACACACTTTAGATAAGATTTTAACTGCACTTTTGCTGAAGTTACTTTTAATTGGAAAAAATAAATTTAAGAAAGGATTTTTGCTACTTCACAAGCACACACGAATGCTGCATTCAGAAGCTTCCTAAAAACAAATCAAAGCTACTTTTCTTAAACTGAAGTCTTCATGTTTAAAAATATAAGTTAGCAAAATATTATTTATTTTTTGTACTGGGGATAAAACTCAGGGGTACTCAACTGCTGAGCCACATCCTAACCCTATTTTGTATTTTATTCAGAGACAAGGTCTCACTGAGTTGCTTAGTGCCTCACTGCTGCTGAGGCTGGCTTTGAACTCAGTATCCTCCTGTCTCAGCCTCCCTAGCTGCTGGGATTACAGGCATGGGCCACCTTTCTGGTTCTTATATTGTACATTTATTGTTGCTGTTGTTTTGTATTTTTCTAGCATTGCAGAATATTCAGCTCACTGTTAAATGGATTAATTAAAGGGAGCAATTCATAAGGTACTTTGACTTTGGAATGTATATCTTGAATTCTTCCATAGTAGTTTTATTTTAATATAAATGGATTCTGATTTTGATAAAATTAAACTTAGTATGTATTGTTTTTCCTCAAATGTGTGATGACAAAAGGGCTCAGCATACTGAGAAGTAAAAAAAAAGAATCCTAAGTTATGAAATGCAATGTCCTATTATTTAGCTACTGAAACAACAAAATTCCCCCAGATGTTCTCATATTACCAATGTAAATTTAGTTTCTTCTAACCTCATATTGCAAAGCTCAATTATGTGTGTTTTACAGCAATGCTTTATTATCTCCTAAGAGAACTGTATGAAAAAAAGGCAAGCTACTCAAAAGAAATATGTCCATCTTGGCAAGACAAAATTTTTCACATTTAAACTTCTAAATATGATGTATCTTAAAATTAACCATTACAATTAATAGGAGACATTTTGTTCTGTTATGTTTCATCAACTTCAATCCAAAAAAAATTACTAATTTAATAATAGGGTATATAGGTTTTGGCAATTTTTAATTATTTTATATATATTTACAAATCAACATTACTGCATGCATTTTCTTGGTTGCAACAGAACTGATTTATTGTTATGGATACAGAAGCCACTTACTGAGAGCCAGGCTGAATGTATAGTTTGCATAGGAGGAGGAGCAGATTATACATGTCCTGACCTGTGAAACACAGCTAGGGCCTCAGAGATAAGGGTCCTAGAATACAAAGCTCCATTTCAATCCAGATAGACACACACAACATGGAGAGGCCAGATAGATTAAATGAGACACAAATTCTGGCTTCTGCCATCTCTGGAGGAAGAACATAAGTGCTACAAAAGATGACAGATACCAGATAACACATGGATCCCACCCCAGTCTCTTGGCCCCCAGTGTGGTGCCACTACCATAATTTCAACACTGTGGAGAAAGGACAAGCCTGTTCTGCACCGTGAAATGCAGTCACTGGGGACGTGCCCAATTCAGTTGATGAGAATAATCAACCATTTCTCTGTGTGCATCTCTCTAGTAAAGAGTAAACATACTAGTAGAAAATGAGAGACTGAATCAGTCTGGGACTTTCTGCTCCTCACCAACTGTCCTCCACTACCTGTTACAAGCTTTTCATCAACTGCCCACTCTCCATGACAGCATTTGCAGGATGCATTGCATCCTTGAAGACGTCTGTCTAACCAAAAGACTCCTCAGACTATGGTCCTCTTTTAAGAACAGTGGTGAGACAGCATTTTAACCTCAACAGGTGACCAGAACTGAGTCAAAGCACAGAAAAAGCACCTTCTGGCCCAGTATCTCACAGAGTGCAAACAGTGGAGGTTAGGTTGCTGAGGCATAGGCCTAAAAAAGTAAGATTGCAAGAGCAGGGTCCAGTGATGGAAAGGATATAGGACAGTGGCAAAAGCCTGAACAGACATGAAAAGGATGGAACTTGGGAAAACAGAGGAGGAGCTAATGGAGCCAGCTGGCCTTGCTCACAACCCTGAGGCATAAAAGGCATTTTTGTTGCTCATTGTCATGACAAACAGCACTGAGGGCACCCTTGATTATTTGTTTGCTTCTTTGTTTTTAAGAAAAAGAAAGTTTACTAAGATGCAAGGTCCAGTGTAGGACACAACATGTTTAGTGAAATGTCACTGATGACCTATTATAACATACTGAAAATCTTTCTCTGTCCCCCGCCTTTCTTGCACACCAGCAGCAGTTAGCCCAGAGCTCACTCACTGATTTGACAGACATTCATGAAACTGTCTGATTTGCCCAGCCCTGGGCCTGGGATTGTGGGATTACAACACATCTCAGAGATGGTATGAGAGATTATCAGGCAGAATGTATATTATCATGCAGGTAAGAAAATGGGTACAGATAATTAGGGAATGTTAAAACTAGAAGCAACCTCAAAAAAAAAAAATCAAACTGCCTAAGCCAGAACTTTTTAACATTTTTCCTAAAAATTGCAAAACACGGATTTTCAAACCTAAAATTTACAAAGAACCCCAATGCATAAAAGCAAATCCAAAGCAACTGTTAAGGCAGAGAGGAGTAACAGTAGGTAGTGGGATAAAGCTCAGAGCCTCCTTCAGGCCCCCAAACTAGGAGTACCTCTGCTGACCAGAGTTCACAACACAGTTTGAACATCAGTGACTTTGTAGTCAAAATAGATGGGGGTGATGGCTAAGACATCTGGGGCTGTGCACAGGATGCATACCCTGAGGTGGGAGAGAGGCTTGCTTTGAAAGGGTGCATTTAATGATGTGTGGGCTAAATTGAAAGAAAGCAAGTATCTAAGAATGTATCATCACCTGAGTTTGTACATGTGTATTTTGTCACACGCTGAGCATCACTAGTTCACTTGCACAAGGTTAGGTATGCAGGACCTTGCTCCCCAGGCTTGTTATAGGTTTTCAAGGGCTGATGTGACCCCATTGCATTTCACCTTAGAGTAGCTGCAGAGACTCATGCCCCATGGATGACACCCAGCCACAGCCCTCAGATGCTGGTCAGGGAGAAGAGAATCCTAGCCAATGAAGACAAACACTGATAATACATTCTGCGCAGACATGGGCTCTGGTGGCTCTGGGCAGGACCAGTTTTCTCCCCCCACCAAAAAAAAAAAAAAAAAAAAGATACACACGTTAGTGGCTCAGGACTACCCTGGAACTTCCTCCTGATGTGATCAGAAGATTTAAAATGAATTTGAACTGAACTGGTGCTGGATGGGCTGTGGCCTTGCCCATTGCTGGGACCTGGAACCCTCCGCTCATCTTGAGTACCAGCAAATCCTCAGCTGCCTGAAATCCTGAAGGCATTTCATCTGTGCATTCTGCCAAAGAGAAGGACCAGCACTGGCTATCATGGCCATCGGCTAGTCCGAAGGCCATGTAAGCATGGACTAGAAGCCCATGAGTACCTTTCCCAGCCTGTGGCTGTCCACCACGATACTGCCCTCTGAACATCTCATGGAGAGGAAGCACTCTTGTTCTTGAAAGAGAAACTATTTTCCTACAATATGACCATCCCTATTATGGTTTTGATGTGAGATGTCCTTCTAAAATCTCATGATAGGCAAGGTAGCAGTGTTCAGAGTTGAAATGATTATAAAACAAGAACCATGACCCTAGTCAGTGGATTAATCCATTTGATGGATTTGAAGACTTCTTTACTGGATGTTAACTGTAGGCAGGTGGGGCTTGGCTGAAGAAGTTAGATGACTGGGGACATGCCCACAGGGATTATAATTTTGTTGCCCAATCTCCTCCCTCTCTCTCTGCTTCCCGGTTGCCAGGAGCTGAACAGCTATCCTCTGCTATACCCTGCTGCATGATGTTCTGCCTTACTCTTAGGCCCAGAGCAATAGAGCTGGGGCAACCATGGACTGAGACCTGTGAACCCATGAGCCTAAACAAACATTTCCTCCTGTAAATTGTTATTTGGGGGCATTTTTGTCACTGTGGTGAATAGAAGATGAACACAGGTCCTTGAAAACAGCCAACTCCTTCATCTGGACTCAGCTTGGAAAGGCTGCTGCCTATCCCTCCCTAAGAGGTGACACACCTGGACACACCGAGCTCTACCAGTGTTGTGAGACAAGCCCCATTTCTGTCTTCTAAGCCATCTGCAGAACACAGTCATCACGGTGCCCTAGGAAGGCTCCAGTTATGGCTCACAGATATTGATCCCTTATAACCTCCTTGCCTCCTTCCAAATGCTCTGAAGCCTTCACTTGTCAAGATGGCCCAGGGAGGCAAACATTCTCGCCCATGCTCCACACCCAAGGATATGGAGGCACAGGAAAGTTAATTAAATCTCCCATGATTACACAGTTAGCAAGAGGGTCAGCCAAGATGTGAGTTCCAGGGATGCTTTTCTAAGCCATTCTGAGGACTGGCCTGCCGAGTAGACAGGACACACTGATCTCACTGCTGCCTGAAGATGCTCATCCTGGGTCCTGGCCTCCATGGATATAGGGAAGCCTGTGGCAAATTGCAGGGACCTGAGTGAGCATAGAAGCTCCTGAAAAGCATTGGTGAGGACTTGAAGTGATGAGAAACCACCTAGTCCATGGAGCATGTGGGTGATGCACTGTGAAGAGCAGTTTGTCTAATGGAATTGAAGTTATGGAAATTCCGGGTCCCAGCAATGCCCTCTTGGTGTATCCTCAGTAGAAATGCCATGGGACACATGCTCAAGGTCTCCACCACAGTACCATGGCATGGGGAAGAGTCCCTTACAGCAGACAGATAAGCACCTTTCCATGTCTACCCAAAGGCACACTATCCACCATGATTGACAGGATGAAGCCACATCCAGCAAAATCAGACATGGATGAATGTACTGAAGTCTGAATCAGGTAAAACTCAAGATGTGACGTTAGTGAGCAGCATTGGGCAGTGTGGAAACAGAGGAACCAGGAAGCCACTGCCGGAGTCAGCAAGTGATGACTTTAGAGGCTGTGGACGGGCAAGGGGACAGAAGACTTCTGGGAGTGCCTGCATCCTAATGTGGCATGTGAGTGTACACTTCAACTGCCTGATAATGATCATAAAGGCATGTGCTCTTAAGGGATGTGTCCTCTATTGCACAATTTTAATAAAATACAGAATATTAAGGGTTCCAACAACATGAGTAGCAGTGCCCTAGCCCTCCTAGTGGGATCCCTAATTTCCCTCCAACTATCCATAAGACCCCCTCTATGCCCAAGTGACTCTGGGTCTCTTTGTCCACAACTTCAAGTTTGCCTCTTTAGATCTGCTTCTCCATAAGACACCAGCTCTCCACCTGACCCCAGCTTTATCTTCGAAATCTGCATGTGTAAAACTGGCTTTGAACTTCTGCTTCAGCCTCCATGACAGGACGACAAGCTCAAGCACACTATTCTGAACATACAAGACTCCTATCATCTTTGTCTTCATTCCAGAATCAACAGCAAGTCTGGTGGAGCAAGCTCTTCCTAAATGTCCTACCTTTCCTTAAACTCCTAGGATTCCTTTACTGTCCACCTGTTCATATGGCTGTTTTACTGACAGAATGAGCCCCATCAAACCTGTGGGATTCTGCACACAATTATAAGATCTGACACATAGAGCTGATTCTCTGGGGCTTTCTGTGTACAGTAATGATCTGTTGATTCTCTGTCCACATCCCTATCCTTTCAGTCCCACCAAACATCCAGTTATTTGTTGTATACTGCCCTTTGACATGTCCCCATCACAACCCTGAATGTCACTTGGTGCCTTTTTCTGTGTATCAGTGACATGCTTGTGTCTTGTCTTCACATCTCCATCTAAAGGTTCTGAGTTGCCCACACTACAGTCAATCACTCTGATGTCATCTGATGAGAGAACTCATGGAGGGGGAAGAACCAGATCTGAGGTCTTCCTCTGGGCTACTGAGACACTTCTGAATCCAGAGGTGCTCCTGGCAATCTTTCAGAGTAGGCAGAATCTGGAATTTGGCTACAGAATCAGTCAGTCCTGGGGAAGAACAAGTCTTCAGTACACTCCCGGTGCTCCGAGTGTTGCTCCGAGGCATAACACTACTTGGGTCCTCAGCATGATCTGATGGATGGGCACAGTTTTGCATCCCATTTTTTCATATCAAACTTCTAAACACAGTGAAGTAACTCAACCAAGATGGCCCAGATAGAAAATGACAGAAGCAGGATTCTAGCCAAGGGAGTTTGCAAGTCCCCATCCCAGAATTAGAAGTTGCTTATTATGTTGGCACAAAGGAGGAGGAAGCCTGGTATCTCTGCCTTCCTTTTTTATTTGTCTTCAGACTCCTGCTCAGCTCTAAATAAAGGTGTGTTCTCCTTTAAGGAGTGCTCTTCTAAAACCTGGTAGCACAAAGTTTATTAGTCCTGATTTACCTAGTCTTGAAGAGGGACAAGATGATGAGATGAGAATACCTAAGGGATTTCCAAAGTTTTCAGGGACATTCAGTGTCAGCCTTCACATCATCCTGTTCCACAACCCTGGAGTGGCCTAGAAGTTTCAAGTCATTGCCATTCACCTCCCAAGTACAGCAGAACCTTGCAACACCCGGTGACAAGGCTGGCCCCACCAAGCAGGTGCACGTGTCCAGTCAGAACCAAATTGCCCCCTTCTGGACCTACAGTCCAATAGACAAGAAGTCCCTCCTAGAGCACCAGGGAGATGACAATGACCTGATCAGCTTGTTCAGGGCTGCATCCTCATTCAGCCCTCTTGCTCTGACTCAATCCCTGCTCTATTTAACCTGAGAGCATATGAGAGCATCCCATGGACAGGACAAAGACCCTGCAGCTCACTTTGCTTTCCTGACATGGCCAAGGTGAGGAAAGCTCCTTCCTTGTTTTCTCCATTACTTTCCAGTTTGGTTTTGGGATGAGTGGTTGGACCTGATTTGCTGGGACCCCAGGGTCAGATCTCTGGCTTCAAATTTCAGCAATATTCCCAGATTCTGGCTGCTAGCCACCCCAACTACTGTTACATGGAGGGTTGCATGTGCAGGTGCTCCTGTAGGTCTCAGCACAGCCTGTTTGGCACTCTCCTGATATTAACCCTGTGGCTGCTGGGAGTTTGCAGTCCATTCCACAAACCTCTTCACTCTGTTCTAGTGGCCATGTTATTCTCTGTTCCTTGGAACAACCCACCCTACCGGCAAAGACCGACCTCCCCATTTTCCAGGACCCTACTTATAATGCATTAGCCTGTGAAACCACAGAGCAAGTTCATCTTGTAATGTCTGCATCCTTCAATGATTGCAATAGGAATGTCAGTGCCCTGCAGTGAAAGAGGTTGTTAGACAGGAAGGCTCTGGTTGTTTCTGTAGTGCTCAGCTTAACAGCTGGTGGGAGAACAGATTGCAAACAGGTTTGGGGGATATGGGTGCAGAGGTGACTGGTCCCCCTGGGCTGGTTTTTGAGTGGTTCTGACTTCCTGGCGATAACACCTTGAAGAACTGGGAGCCATCCCAGATCTCACTCCAGGAGCACCCACAGTGTTAGTCCCATGATAACTCAGGTAACCCAGATCTTCAGCTAGAGAAGATCAGTGCTGAAGTATGGACAGAACCCATTTGGTCAGTTGGACCAATCAGTTTTGAAGACATTCCACTGTAGAATCTCAGAACAGAAAAGAATTTGGAGAAAAACTGCTTCAATTCACATCTTTACAGTCAAGAAAAAGGCTCAAGCAGTGGCATGGCTTGCCAGGGATGGCACAGGGGCCCCCACAATTGAGAAGCTTAGCATCCTCTCTTGGGAGATCCTCTGAAGCAAGAGGTTTTTAACACCTCCAAGTGCCCCCACATTGATATTTATGGCCTGAAACTCTTATGAACTCTGACTCATTCCCAACTGCCCAGAAAAATCAAAATGCAACCTGTCCAAGTAAAAATCTCCATGCCTTCACTGTAGCCTTAATGATGGTTGCCCACACAACAAAGACTGAATCCTGACCCAAAAAGTATCCGGAGGTGCCTCTCAAAGGGGATTAGGTCACATGGATATGTCTTTATGAGTGAAATTAGCTTAGCATTCTTATCAAAGAGGCCCAGGATCTCATTTACCTGCAGGGATGCATGCAGAATGCCTCTCTGTGAGCCAGAAAGGGCAAGACATAAAATCTGCAGGCACCTTGATCTCAGACTGTCCAGCCTCCAGGATGATGAGGAATGACTTTATGTCATGTATAAGCCACTTGGTCTACGGTATTCGGTTCTAGCAGCCGGCACAGATGGAGACAAACTCCCTCTAAACCTGCTGGTCCTGGAGCATCTCAGGAAATGGCAAGATCATGGTTCCAGTTCTCAGGACCTAAGCTGGGAGTCACCTTTGTCACGTCACTTTCACCAGTCCATCTGGACAATCAACCCCATCTCTGGAACATACCAAGCCTGGCCCAAGCTTTCCTCCACTGTCCCCACTGGATCTCAGCTCCATTTCTCCCAGCCTCTTACCTCTTGCCCTTCAGGCCATTAACAACTCCCAGCCTCTTCTGCTCAAGAGAGCACTCTGAATGATGTCCCCCAGCTTGGAGCAGGCCCTATGAGCCCTCTGCTCCAAGCCCTCTGTTGATTATTCATCTTATTCTCAGTGACAAGAAGGGAGCCACCAGAAATCTAGGTAAACTGACTGTGACCATAGGTGACCACAGGTGAGAGCCTGGTGAGCTACAATTGGTGGACATCAGCATCGTGATCTTGTTTCTAAGGCCACTGTCACAAAGGCAGTCCAAGGAAAAGACACACCTGGAGGGGAACCTGCAAACGAGGACCCGCACCAAGACATACCAAGTGGTGCATGGGATGTCTCAGTCTGTGAGCATGTGGGCCGTGGGGCTGGTGACTTCTGGAGGGAGGAGGAACTAGGTCTAGGATGCAGCCATGCAGGATCCTGGCAAGGTGCTGTTCCTGACTTGGTTCTAGGGTGTTTCACCCAATTTTTCCCTAAGTTACACCTTTTTCCTGTGGTCCCCTCCCCTGTTTGTACTTCCATTGCCTTCCTTTACTGGGACAAATATCTGAGGTAATCAGCTTAGAAAGAAAGGTATATTCTAGCTGACTGTTTGCAGGCTTCAGTTCATGGTTGGTTGCCCTGTTGTTTTTGGACCTGGGGTGAACCACATAGCACCCTGACAGTGCATGGTGGCAAGTGACTCACTTCATGGTGGCTGGGAAGCACAGAGTGGGAATAAGAGGCCAAGGTTCCTCAGCCCCATGAAATCAGGCACCTAACAGAAAACTCTTCACTAGCCTTCCCCCCAAAGGTCACGCCTCCTCCCAATAGCACCTGTGGCTGTGACCAAAGCTTTCCCACCCGCACCCGTAGGGGTCATTCCAGATTCAAACTTTAGTAGTGGCAGTGCTTCATTTAAAAAGGAAAGGATTGGAAGTATACCCTCCATGGTCTATTCCTACAGATAGAAGTCTACAGGTGGGAGAAGCCAGGAGCCCACCTGGGGTCATCCCAGCAACCAGGAGAGACCACAGCTTGACCAGGGAGGCCAGAGCAATGGAGGCATGGAGTGGAGGCCAGGTTCTGGATGCACTGGAAGTAAGAACCAGCACAGCTGTTGACAACTGAATGAAGCATAAAGAAAGAGAAGATGGCACCAGGGTGGAGCTCAGGGGCAGAGCACTTGCCTGGCATTTGTGAGGCCCTAGATTCCATCCCCTGCAGCACAAGAGAATTATTTTAAAAGAAAGAAATAGGAGATTCAAGGTCAGGCCCGTGCTTCTCCTTCCTTTGTTGCACAACCAGACAATAACAAACTCTTTCACCTTAGGTTGATATTGGTCACCCCTGGGGCAAAGCAGCAATATGCAGGGAGATGTCAGGGAGATCTGCTTTGCAGCCATTAGAATTCCAGTTCCTCTGGCTTGCCTTCTTGTCCTGGCAGATGCCTGAAACTTTGTTTCTGTTCTCCCACTAGCTGAGGGTGCCTGGCCACAGCCCAGCAGGTAATGCAGGCACAGGAAGCATTTATCTGATCCAGGGTCGCTGTCAGTCTAGACCCCAGTCGAGTCCCCTGTCACCAGATCAGTCACTGTGAAGGTGCTCTTGGCAGGAAGGCTGCCTGCAGCTTCAGTTGCTACAGGGTGGGGCCTGGGGAGTCTGTAGCCACCTGCCCTTGGAGTGAGGGAACTGATCCCAGTGATGAATGCAGCTGCCTCCTCCCCAAACTCACATTGTTAGTTGATTGCTGAGCCCAGAAATCTGCTGCTTTGGGAAAAGAGAAAGTGTAATATTTTCTGCTACAAATGGGCCAAGGACCTGAACAGAGACTTTTCACAGAATATACAATCAATCAACAAATACATGAAAAAATGCTCACCTTCTTGAGAAATCAGAGAAATGCAAATTAAAACTACTCTAAGATACTATCTCACTCCAGTAAGAATGGCAGCCATTATGAAGTCAAACAACAACAAGTGCTGGCGGGGATGCAGGGAAAAAGGTACACTCTTACATTGCTGATGGGACTGAAAATTGGTGCAGCCAATTTGGAAAGCAGTATGGATATTCCTTGGAAAGCTGGCAATGGAACCACCATCTGACCCAGCTATTCCCCTTCTCAGACTATACCGAAAAGACCTAAAAAGAGCATAGCACAGGGACACAGCCACATCACTGTTTATAGCAGCACAGTTCACAATAGCTAGACTGTGGAACCAACCTAGGTGCCCTTCAATAGATGAATAGATTTAAAAAATGTGGCATTTATACACAATGGAATATTACGCAGCACGAAAAATAACAAGACCATGGCATTTGCAGGGAAATGGATGGCATTAGAGCAGATTATGCTAAGTGAAGTTAGCCAATCCCTAACAAACAAATGCCAAATGTCTTCTCTGATATAAGGGGGGGTGACTCAAAATGGGGTAGGGAGGAAGAGCATGAGAAGAAGATTACCACTAAATAGGGAAGAGAGGTGAGAGGGAGTGGGAGGGAGAAGGGGAATTGCATGGAAGATGGAAGGAGACCCTCATCGTTATATAAAATACATGTATGATTATGTGAGAAACAAAAAGAAATTTGTCACATTAGATTGGGTAGAGACAGGTGATGAGAGGGGAGGGGTGGGGAAGGCGGGACAGGAAGGGCAGCAGAATAAAATAGACACTAGTATTGCTGTATGTATATATGTGGCTGTATAACCAACGTGATTCTGCAACCTGTACACTTGGAAAAATGAGAAATTACACCCCATTTGATTCAAATGTATGATATGTCAAGATCATTGTATTGTCATGAGCAAGTAATTAAAAAAAAAACCCTGAGAACCAGTTATCTTATTTGTACAGATAAAGGGATTTCATTTTCCATGTATTAAATGTACACTCAGAGCCAAGGAAATGAGTAGCTCAGATGGGGATCCACATCTTGCCTTGACCTTTATCCCAGAAGACTTGCCCCTGAGGTAGAAAATCTCCTGTCCTTCAGGGGCAGCTGTCCTGGTTTTCCCAGCTCCAAGGAACAAATTTCTTCCATTCTTTTTTCTAATTTATCTCATGTCTTTGCAATTACAAAATCCCTGTATACATTCAAAAAAGTTAATTTTGCATGAGTGAAGGAAGGAGTAATCCAATAATATTTCTGAAGCATCCTTAGAGTCAATATGTAGCCCATGCCTCATGATGCTTTCCTTACATAGTCACTCTGACTTGCAGGTCACCTGGCAGAATTCCTTATTTTATTCACCAGATCCACATTTCAGACTTGTAGATAGTTTTGCATTCACTCACACAAGCATTTATACTGTACCCACTATTTGCCCACCACTGCTTCACATTATCTTACGATATATCAATAAACAAGAAAAATAATCATCTGCTTTGTGGTTGTCATTCTGGTGAATAGAAGCAGACAACAAATAATAAATGCAATAAACATTCCAGTAATTCGGAAAAAGTAGATCTATTGGGAGTGGGGGCAGAGTATCACAAGGGATCTGATGCAGGGGGAGGGACTGACTGTGTCATCCTAACATCTTATCATAGGAACACAACTTCGAGAACCAGTCTTGTATGTCTCCTGAATAGCAACCTTGACTTTGATTTTCATTTAATAATGTGCCAAAATATATTAAATGATAAGACCAAACCCTAGAGAAAATATAGAAGAATTACTGAGCCTATACAAAATCAAATAAAAATGAGAATGCCTAGAATTCTCAGAAGTTTTTGATTAGATCCATAAATAAATTTTTATCCTTTTTTATTTATAAAACTTCAGAAAAAATAAAAATATTTTAAATTGGTAGCTACCTGATATATAGAATATGAAAATGGTACATATTTATAGAGTACCATGTGATGTTTTGATACACCAAAAAAGGTAGTGTGTTTAAATCAGGTTAAAGACATCTATGTCCTTAAACATTTCCCCTCTGTATATGGTGAAAACGTGTGGGGGCTCTTTCCTTGGATCTTGTTGAACTATACTATATCTAACTGTTATCAATACTCACTCCCCTACTGTGCAACAGCATTCCAGAAAATGTATGCTGTTGGTTTTTATTTATTTATTTATTTGTCAATGAGCCTTTATTTATTGATTTGTTTAAATGTGGTTCTGAGATTTGAACCCAGAACCTCACACAAGCTAGGCAAGTGCTCAGCCACTGAGCTACAACTCCAGCCCTGTTTGCTGTTTTTCTGCTTTGCTTATTTATGCAGCACCAGGGACTAAACCCAGGGCCTTTTGCACTGGGCAAGGGCTCCACCACACAGCTACACATACAGCCCTAGCATTTCTGGAAGGAGTGAAAAGATGGGCTGGATCCTCCCCTGAAAGGAACAAATTTGGACTACTTCTATTCTTTTTTCTACTTTGTCTCATGTCTTTTCAATCACAAAGGCCCTGCATACTCTTTGTAAATAAAACTAAGAGCCATACTGCACAGAGGTTTACCAAATAAGTCTAAAGTCCTCAGAGAACTGAGAGGATTTCTCTTATTTTGACTTTCAAAAAGTGTGTATAATATATTCCTTTTTTTTTGTTTCAAAAACATGGAAATGCATATCTCCTTAACAGATATTCAATTCAGCATAACTTATGGTCTATGGACAGGGAAATGAAGGAGGTTTTCATTCTCTACTTTTTGTTTGAGTATTGACATTGAGAACCTTACATGTGTATACTTAAAATCTGATTAAAATGAGAGATATGTGGTGATATTTTATAAACTAACCAGTGCACAGTATGATAGTTAACACCCAGTAAGCTGAATAGTAAGGACTAGTTTTCCCCTCCCAAATCATGAAAGAATAGAGTTTCAAACTAGCTTGAATATCCAATTAGTTAAATGGGAATTGCCATTAGGAAAAATTCAAACTTTCTCCCTCTATCAAAATGTCAAGCAGAAAGCACTTTTTCCTGACCCTACCCACAAGGACATTGGTCTAATGCATCTTCCATGGTGTCTCACACAATCGTCCAACCCAACCCCAGCCAGGCCCTCCACCACCCCCAAGTCCTCTCATGTGGTGTCCTCATGCAGGCCAATGTCAAAAGCCAGCTTATCAGTTAAAGACCACCAGGTGGAGAGGCAGCACAGATACTAAAAACACAGAAACAGAAGTGATTACTCAACATTTATTGTCACAGTGGAGTCCTGTTCTGACAAATGATTTTATAAGTGTCTCTCTCTGCTGCTTAGACTTCTTCTAAGAATCTGGATCCCTCTGAACAAAGCCCAGGTTTTTAATGGCTGAGGCAGAACAGCCCTAGCACAGCATACATTAGGAGCAATATTTAAAGGAAATGTGTGATTTTTCCCTCATAAAAGACTAAGGAAATGTTCTGTGTCACAACAAGAAAAGTAACTGAAGATGTGTTTCTACATGTCTCACTTCATGTGACATTCATGCTCCCCAGCTTAAGCAAAGTGTGATCTGACAGTGAGAACCGGCTCCCACGCAGAAATTGAGAAACTATTCAATTTTATCTTCTAGTTCTGTTTTCCCCACATTTTTTTAACACTCTGAAATCCATACAGAATTGCTTGATTTTGGTGTGCAAGATGTCATTTTACTGAAATGACATTTGATTGTGCATGTGTTTCCCTAGGAGGAATTGGTTTCTCTCCATACTATCATTGCCTCCAAACCCTAGGTTTTCTTAACTGTATGGTCATGAAGTTTAGGGTCATTTTTCAGACCAAATCCCAGCACCCTGTTAAGTGCTATAAGGAAGAGGACACAAAATGAATGTGGTATGAGCTTGCAGTACACCACCAACTGCACAAAGCACACTTAGAGCCAGTAAAAACAGGACCATGTGAAGAGGACACAGAGATTGTTCTGGTGATTAGGAAAGGCCAGGCCCCTCTCTGAAAGCTTTGGACAATGAACGCACAGGCTATAAAATTCCCATAAATGGGACAGGGCCCATCCAGCTAATGGTGGCCAGTGAGTATGTGAAGCAGGAGATGAACTGATTGGGGGGAAGTCAGCACCATAGGGATGTGTCATCTATGTGACCTGGAGACTTGGAATTGACCTGCTGACTATGAAGCACTAGCTCTCATGGTTATAGAAGAGGCTTCAAGGGTCTCCAAACCTGTATTGAGAGAGCACAGGACCGTGTGTCTGACCTAGAGACAGGCAACCCACAGGCATTCCTGAAGTTCACAGACTTCAGATATGAACTGTGTTAAACGTCTGTTTTTCTTATAGAAAAACCGACAACTTTACATTTCTCAGACTTCCCAGACAAAAACAAGGTGATGCCTGATGAATCTTCTGTGAATTTCCTCAGTAATATTACAGTCCTCAGCACTGCAGTTATTAACAGACATACTGTCTTCTAAGTTTCACAGTAACATTGAGGTAGATATAGATGCTATAATCATTCTACTAACTTCATTAAGTTCCATGGAAGCATGGACTTGGCCTATTCACTCTGTACTCCACACAGAGTATAGTGCCTAACACACAGAAGTTAATCAAGCAAAGTGATTAAAGGACCCAAAGAAATTTCAGACACAAAAAAGTTTAGAAAATCCAGCAAAGTATCCCAGGCTGTGTGGTGGCCAAGTGTGCCTGAACCCAGACCTCAGCACCAACATGCAGAGTAGACTCAACTCTGAGACACCCTTAACACCAAAATGCAAAGAGTAACCTCAGCTTCACCACCAAGTGTGCAGGAGATAGTGGCTGGGTCAACAGACACCAGTGATCAGACAGCTGTCAGGTCCATGGTGAGCTGGGATTCTTTTTCATAGTTTTAACGAATTTGTGCTAGGTCATAAATTTTCATGCAATTCATATGAAAATCCCAAAGACAATTCTTCACAGAACCAGAAAAAAACAATCATGATATTCATGTAGAAAAATAAGAGACACAGAATACCCAAAGCCATCTTTAGCAAGAAGAGTGAAGTAAGACACATCATAATAGTATGGCTTAAACTGTACTACAGAGCCACGTAACAAAAACAGCATTGTATCGTCATCAAAATGATACACAGACCAATGAATGGCACAGAATCGAAGACACAGAGACAAATTCACAAAAACACAGTTATCTCATACTAGACAAAGGCACCAAAAACATTCATGAAAGAAAAAAAAAAAAAAGCCTATTCAACAAATGGTACAGGGCAAAAATCGGAAAGCCACATAAAATAAAATGAAAGTAAAGCCCTCTCTCTCACTCTGCAGAAATCTCAACTGAAAATGGGTCAAAACTTAGAAACTAGAACAGAGACCCTGTGCTTAATAGATGAAAAAGTAGGGCCAAATCTTCACTATGTCAGCCTAAGATCTGACTTCCTTAAGGGGACTCCTACATTCCAAGAAGTAAATTCAAGAATCAATAACAAGATGGATTCAAATTAAAAAGCATCTTCTCAGCAAAGGAAACAATCAATAATGTGAAAAGAGAGCCTACGGAATGGAAGAAAATCTTCACCACATGCACCTCAGAGCATTAATCTCCAGGTAATATGCAGAACTCAAAGAACATAACACCAAAAGAAAAAACAAAAAACAAATAACCAAATGAATAAATGGGCTAAGGAAGTGAACAAACACTTCACAGAAGAAGCAAAAAATACATGAAAAAATGTTCAAAGTTTAGCCATTAGAGGAAAGCAAATCAAAACTACTCCAAGTTTCATCTCACCCCAGTCAAAAACATGATTATCCAGAATACAATCATCAAGTAAGAATATGTTGGTGAGGATGTGGGAAAGGGTGCATGCACACATTGCTTCTGGGACTGCAAATTGGTGCAACCATTATGGAAAGCAGTATGGAAGTTCCTCAGAAAACGTCAAATGGAACTTACATTTGACACAGCTATTCCTTTCCTCATTTTATAACCAAAGAATTTTAAATCAGCATATTACAATGACACAGCCACATTATGTTTACAGCAGCTCTACTCATAACAGCTGAATTATGGAGCTAACCTAGGTGTCTTTCGACAGATAAACAAATAAAGAAAATGTGGTGTGTATGAGCATATATATATACATATGTGTGTATTTGTGTATATATATATATATATATATATATATATATATATATATATATATATACATATACATATATATACACACACAAAAAAACAATCATATATATATATATATAATATATATATATATATATATATATATATATATATATATATATATATATATATATATATGCAGGAATACAGCTCAGCCTTTAAGAAGAATGAAATCATGACAATTGCTGGTAAATGGATGGAGTTTATCATGCTAAGTGATAATCCAATCCCAAAAAACCAAAGGTTACAAGTTTTCCCTGATATGCTTATGCTAGTCACAGGAAGGGGGCAGGGGCAGGTAGGGAAGAATATAGTTGCTTAGATTGCATTGAGGAGTGAAGAGAGAGGAAGGGGTATAGTGGGTAGAATGGATAGTAGAATGAATCAGACATTATCATCCAAAGTACATATACAAATACATGACTGGTGTAATGCTATTTCTTGCACAACCAGAAGCATGAGGGATCATCCTACATTTACGTATGATATGTCAAAATGCCTTCTATTGTCATGTAGAATTAGAACAAATTTTTTAAAAGTAGATTAAAAAACATATCAATTTGCAGAAAAAAATATGACTACAATATCTGCCCATAAATGGATCCACCTGGAGACAATCATGATAACTGAAGCTAAGCCAGTTTACAAAAAACAAAGGACAAATATTTTATCTGATATGTGGAAGCTAACCCACAACAGGAGGATGATGGAAACAGAAGTGCAGTAGATTAGACAATAGGGAATGAAGGGAAAGGAGGGGGCATAAACAAAAGAAAGACAGTGGAAAGACTCTGATGAAGCTTTCCCATGTATATATGTGTAAACAAAACAGTGAATCCCACCACCATGTACATCCTAAGAATGCAACTCTAAATAGATAAGGTCTAATTATACAAATATGGACTATATCAAAATGAATTTTATGGGCCAGGGTTGTGGCTCAGAGGCAGAGCACTTGCCTAGCATGTGTGAGGCACTGGGGTTAATTCTCAGTACCAAATATAAATAAAATAATATAAGGGTTCATTTACTACTTTAAAAATTTAAAAAAACATATTTTATAACTAAAAATGACCAATAAATAAAATTAATAAAATGAAACATTTCCTAGGTTCCTTTAAACATTTTGATAGCACTGAACTCAACTTTGAATGAATGGAAAGAAAAAGGGCTTTTAAGAGTGGGTTTAGTCTCTCCCACTTTTCTGCCAAATGATGACACAACTATTGGGACCGACTTTTCTGACTTCTAACCTCCAGAACTGTGGGAAATAATTTTCTATTCTCTATGAATCTCATAATTTTACTGATAGAAATTAAAATTTAAAAATTGCAATATTTATATATTTACATATAATATATAAACATATATATTTATATATATATTTATAAATATATAATATATGTTATAATATATAATGGACATGATATATAATAGATATATTTGTAAATATTATATATTTATATATCTATTACATATAATTTATTTAAATATGTATTTATATATCTTACATATAACAGTACCTTTGAAACCGGGGTTCGAAGATGAAAATCCATGGCTTCTGCTGGTAGGTAGGATCTGTGCGCACAGGGTGGGGAAGCCTCTGCAGCAGAGAGGAGTCCTAGCTCCTCATGGCGGGCAATTCCATCCAGTGCTGCAGCAGACCCCAGCAGATTCTCAACCATCTCTTCTTCTTTCGCAGTCTCTTGGAAGTGGAAGAATCATCTCCAGGAAACAAACCAGGCTGCAACTTCCGTGGAACTCGGGCGGAACTCCGGCGGAACTCAGGCAAATATCCAGCGCAACAATCTTCAAGGACTGGGCAGCTTCTCTTCTCCAAAACAGCCTCCAGGGGTTTATATAGCACTTGGTCCAATGCTATTGGTCCAAACTTATGCTAATTAGGACTTGAAAGAAGTACCAATGCTATTGGCCCAAAGTTATGCTAATTGGGTAGGACACGTACGAATGCCATTGGTCAGTCTTTTGTGAAATCTTCATAGTAGATTCATTCATAAAAGCAGCCCCGAATTCCCACACTGGCAATGAATGAATGGGCTGGGAAGCAGCTTAATGGGAAAGTGGCAAAGCCCTTGCCTCCCATTCCCCAAGCTGTGCATTCGATCCCCGTTCTGAAAAGAAAAAGAAAACAAAATTACTGGTAAATTATTGCTGGCAAAAAGGAAATAAACAAACTTTATAAATACATAAATCCTTATTCATAAACATACCTGCTCTGCATTCTGCAGGATCTGTCAAGTGACCCCTTATCCTTTACCTCTTCAAAACAATTAAAATAAATAAAACAATTAAAATAAATCAAAATAAAGGTCCAGAGACACCTGCCCAAGCTTAGGCCCTTCGCAGATGCACTGGAGCCAGGGCTCACTGTAGCCCAGTTTCATCCCACCAACAGCAAGATTCTCAGGCCCAGCCCAAGAATGCTTCCACTCACTTGCAGACACCTGCCAGAGCTCATATACAGTCCAGATCTTCCCCCACCGACCTGCTCGGGAGGCCAGACACAGGGTAGGCCCATGCATCCAGGCACCAGGAGACTGGCACCCAAGCTCAGGCTCCGCCCACGACTGACTCCGCCCACTGTCAGACAGTCACCAAAGTTCAGCCCCAACCAAGATCAGTCTCGGTGACAGGCTCAACAGCCTGGCCCAAGGTAGGCCTGGGACCAACTGCCACAAGCAGGCCCCAAGCAGAGTTCATGCCAGACACAGGACCGCCTCTGCCCACAGGTAGACCCCTGCTGGAGCTCATCCATGGCCTCGCAGACCTGCAGGGGAGCCCGGGCAAGGGGAGGCCTGGTTCCCTCCCGCCACCTGCAGAACCCCACCAGAGCTGCAGCTCTGCCCAGATCCAACTCATATACCTGGCAGGAGACACAGCCTGAGCCCAGGATAGCCCAAGTCCATCCAGTCACCAGGAGCTCAGGCTCCGCCCACAACGGACTCCGCCCATTGAAAAACCGTTGCTCCACCAACTGACCCCTGCTGGATCTCAGGTTCCGCCTAGATCTACATTGCCGACATGCCCGAGAGCCAGGGGACAGTGTATCCCCAGGTCCATAAAGCCTCTGTGAGACCCCCACCAGAGCTCAGGTTCGGTCTGGACAACCTGCATCCACCAGCCAACCACACTGGAGCTCAGGAATGCCTCTGCCCACTGGAACTCTCGCCGGAACTCAGGCATGGCCCACGATCTCCTCTGGCCACAGACAGCCAACTGCCGGGGCTCAGTATTGGCCCAGATCAGCTCTATGACCTGAGCGGGAGCGGGAGCACAGGGTAAGCCCTTGTCTTTCCCGCCATCGCAGACCCCAGCAGGAGCTCAGTCAACCATGCAGATTTG
Source organism: Marmota flaviventris (assembly GCF_047511675.1). NCBI lineage: Eukaryota > Metazoa > Chordata > Mammalia > Rodentia > Sciuridae > Marmota > Marmota flaviventris. Next base: position 83,692,760 of record NC_092509.1, on the reverse strand, counting down.
CAGGGGAGCCTCAGCACAGGTTAGGCCGGAGTTCATCCCACCACCAGGATACACTGGCTGGAGCTTAGCATCCACCCAAAATCGCCTCTGCCCACAGGAAGACACACTCCGGAGCTCACTCCAGGGCTTATGAGCAGATCACCAAGGAGTATCTGGGTCGCAGATGAGCTGGGGCAGGGGTCTGCCTGTGGGCGGAGACTGTCCTGTGTCTGGTCTGAGCTCTGCTGGGCCTGCTTGTGGCCCTTGTTCCCAGGCCTACCTTGGGCCAGGCTCCTGTGCCTATCAGCGAAGCTGATCTGGGCTGGGGCTGAACTTCAGCAACTGTTTTTCATCTAGGCGGAACCTGAGATCCAGCAGGGGTCAGTTGGTGGAGCAACGGTTTTTCAATGGGCGGAGTCCGTTGTGGGCGGAGCCTGAGCTCGGGTGGCAGTTGTGGGCGGAGCCTGAGCTCCTGGTGACTGGATGGACTTGGGCTATCCTGGGCTCAGGCTGTGTCTCCTGCCAGGTATATGAGTTGGATCTGGGCAGAGCTGCAGCTCTGGTGGGGTTCTGCAGGTGGCGGGAGGGAACCAGGCCTCCCCTTGCCCGGGCTCCCCTGCAGGTCTGCGAGGCCATGGATGAGCTCCAGCAGGGGTCTACCTGTGGGCAGAGGCGGTCCTGTGTCTGGCATGAACTCTGCTTGGGGCCTGCTTGTGGCAGTTGGTCCCAGGCCTACCTTGGGCCAGGCTGTTGAGCCTGTCACCGAGACTGATCTTGGTTGGGGCTGAACTTTGGTGACTGTCTGACAGTGGGCGGAGTCAGTCGTGGGCGGAGCCTGAGCTTGGGTGCCAGTCTCCTGGTGCCTGGATGCATGGGCCTACCCTGTGTCTGGCCTCCCGAGCAGGTCGGTGGGGGAAGATCTGGACTGTATATGAGCTCTGGCAGGTGTCTGCAAGTGAGTGGAAGCATTCTTGGGCTGGGCCTGAGAATCTTGCTGTTGGTGGGATGAAACTGGGCTACAGTGAGCCCTGGCTCCAGTGCATCTGCGAAGGGCCTAAGCTTGGGCAGGTGTCTCTGGACCTTTATTTTGATTTATTTTAATTGTTTTATTTATTTTAATTGTTTTGAAGAGGTAAAGGATAAGGGGTCACTTGACAGATCCTGCAGAATGCAGAGCAGGTATGTTTATGAATAAGGATTTATGTATTTATAAAGTTTGTTTATTTCCTTTTTGCCAGCAATAATTTACCAGTAATTTTGTTTTCTTTTTCTTTTCAGAACGGGGATCGAATGCACAGCTTGGGGAATGGGAGGCAAGGGCTTTGCCACTTTCCCATTAAGCTGCTTCCCAGCCCATTCATTCATTGCCAGTGTGGGAATTCGGGGCTGCTTTTATGAATGAATCTACTATGAAGATTTCACAAAAGACTGACCAATGGCATTCGTACGTGTCCTACCCAATTAGCATAACTTTGGGCCAATAGCATTGGTACTTCTTTCAAGTCCTAATTAGCATAAGTTTGGACCAATAGCATTGGACCAAGTGCTATATAAACCCCTGGAGGCTGTTTTGGAGAAGAGAAGCTGCCCAGTCCTTGAAGATTGTTGCGCTGGATATTTGCCTGAGTTCCGCCGGAGTTCCGCCCGAGTTCCACGGAAGTTGCAGCCTGGTTTGTTTCCTGGAGATGATTCTTCCACTTCCAAGAGACTGCGAAAGAAGAAGAGATGGTTGAGAATCTGCTGGGGTCTGCTGCAGCACTGGATGGAATTGCCCGCCATGAGGAGCTAGGACTCCTCTCTGCTGCAGAGGCTTCCCCACCCTGTGCGCACAGATCCTACCTACCAGCAGAAGCCATGGATTTTCATCTTCGAACCCCGGTTTCAAAGGTACTGTTATATGTAAGATATATAAATACATATTTAAATAAATTATATGTAATAGATATATAAATATATAATATTTACAAATATATCTATTATATATCATGTCCATTATATATTATAACATATATTATATATTTATAAATATATATATAAATATATATGTTTATATATTATATGTAAATATATAAATATTGCAATTTTTAAATTTTAATTTCTATCAGTAAAATTATGAGATTCATAGAGAATAGAAAATTATTTCCCACAGTTCTGGAGGTTAGAAGTCAGAAAAGTCGGTCCCAATAGTTGTGTCATCATTTGGCAGAAAAGTGGGAGAGACTAAACCCACTCTTAAAAGCCCTTTTTCTTTCCATTCATTCAAAGTTGAGTTCAGTGCTATCAAAATGTTTAAAGGAACCTAGGAAATGTTTCATTTTATTAATTTTATTTATTGGTCATTTTTAGTTATAAAATATGTTTTTTTAAATTTTTAAAGTAGTAAATGAACCCTTATATTATTTTATTTATATTTGGTACTGAGAATTAACCCCAGTGCCTCACACATGCTAGGCAAGTGCTCTGCCTCTGAGCCACAACCCTGGCCCATAAAATTCATTTTGATATAGTCCATATTTGTATAATTAGACCTTATCTATTTAGAGTTGCATTCTTAGGATGTACATGGTGGTGGGATTCACTGTTTTGTTTACACATATATACATGGGAAAGCTTCATCAGAGTCTTTCCACTGTCTTTCTTTTGTTTATGCCCCCTCCTTTCCCTTCATTCCCTATTGTCTAATCTACTGCACTTCTGTTTCCATCATCCTCCTGTTGTGGGTTAGCTTCCACATATCAGATAAAATATTTGTCCTTTGTTTTTTGTAAACTGGCTTAGCTTCAGTTATCATGATTGTCTCCAGGTGGATCCATTTATGGGCAGATATTGTAGTCATATTTTTTTCTGCAAATTGATATGTTTTTTAATCTACTTTTAAAAAATTTGTTCTAATTCTACATGACAATAGAAGGCATTTTGACATATCATACGTAAATGTAGGATGATCCCTCATGCTTCTGGTTGTGCAAGAAATAGCATTACACCAGTCATGTATTTGTATATGTACTTTGGATGATAATGTCTGATTCATTCTACTATCCATTCTACCCACTATACCCCTTCCTCTCTCTTCACTCCTCAATGCAATCTAAGCAACTATATTCTTCCCTACCTGCCCCTGCCCCCTTCCTGTGACTAGCATAAGCATATCAGGGAAAACTTGTAACCTTTGGTTTTTTGGGATTGGATTATCACTTAGCATGATAAACTCCATCCATTTACCAGCAATTGTCATGATTTCATTCTTCTTAAAGGCTGAGCTGTATTCCTGCATATATATATATATATATATATATATATATATATATATATATATTATATATATATATATTATATATATATATATATGATTGTTTTTTTGTGTGTGTATATATATGTATATGTATATATATATATATATATATATATATATATATATATATATATATACACAAATACACACATATGTATATATATATGCTCATACACACCACATTTTCTTTATTTGTTTATCTGTCGAAAGACACCTAGGTTAGCTCCATAATTCAGCTGTTATGAGTAGAGCTGCTGTAAACATAATGTGGCTGTGTCATTGTAATATGCTGATTTAAAATTCTTTGGTTATAAAATGAGGAAAGGAATAGCTGTGTCAAATGTAAGTTCCATTTGACGTTTTCTGAGGAACTTCCATACTGCTTTCCATAATGGTTGCACCAATTTGCAGTCCCAGAAGCAATGTGTGCATGCACCCTTTCCCACATCCTCACCAACATATTCTTACTTGATGATTGTATTCTGGATAATCATGTTTTTGACTGGGGTGAGATGAAACTTGGAGTAGTTTTGATTTGCTTTCCTCTAATGGCTAAACTTTGAACATTTTTTCATGTATTTTTTGCTTCTTCTGTGAAGTGTTTGTTCACTTCCTTAGCCCATTTATTCATTTGGTTATTTGTTTTTTGTTTTTTCTTTTGGTGTTATGTTCTTTGAGTTCTGCATATTACCTGGAGATTAATGCTCTGAGGTGCATGTGGTGAAGATTTTCTTCCATTCCGTAGGCTCTCTTTTCACATTATTGATTGTTTCCTTTGCTGAGAAGATGCTTTTTAATTTGAATCCATCTTGTTATTGATTCTTGAATTTACTTCTTGGAATGTAGGAGTCCCCTTAAGGAAGTCAGATCTTAGGCTGACATAGTGAAGATTTGGCCCTACTTTTTCATCTATTAAGCACAGGGTCTCTGTTCTAGTTTCTAAGTTTTGACCCATTTTCAGTTGAGATTTCTGCAGAGTGAGAGAGAGGGCTTTACTTTCATTTTATTTTATGTGGCTTTCCGATTTTTGCCCTGTACCATTTGTTGAATAGGCTTTTTTTTTTTTTTCTTTCATGAATGTTTTTGGTGCCTTTGTCTAGTATGAGATAACTGTGTTTTTGTGAATTTGTCTCTGTGTCTTCGATTCTGTGCCATTCATTGGTCTGTGTATCATTTTGATGACGATACAATGCTGTTTTTGTTACGTGGCTCTGTAGTACAGTTTAAGCCATACTATTATGATGTGTCTTACTTCACTCTTCTTGCTAAAGATGGCTTTGGGTATTCTGTGTCTCTTATTTTTCTACATGAATATCATGATTGTTTTTTTCTGGTTCTGTGAAGAATTGTCTTTGGGATTTTCATATGAATTGCATGAAAATTTATGACCTAGCACAAATTCGTTAAAACTATGAAAAAGAATCCCAGCTCACCATGGACCTGACAGCTGTCTGATCACTGGTGTCTGTTGACCCAGCCACTATCTCCTGCACACTTGGTGGTGAAGCTGAGGTTACTCTTTGCATTTTGGTGTTAAGGGTGTCTCAGAGTTGAGTCTACTCTGCATGTTGGTGCTGAGGTCTGGGTTCAGGCACACTTGGCCACCACACAGCCTGGGATACTTTGCTGGATTTTCTAAACTTTTTTGTGTCTGAAATTTCTTTGGGTCCTTTAATCACTTTGCTTGATTAACTTCTGTGTGTTAGGCACTATACTCTGTGTGGAGTACAGAGTGAATAGGCCAAGTCCATGCTTCCATGGAACTTAATGAAGTTAGTAGAATGATTATAGCATCTATATCTACCTCAATGTTACTGTGAAACTTAGAAGACAGTATGTCTGTTAATAACTGCAGTGCTGAGGACTGTAATATTACTGAGGAAATTCACAGAAGATTCATCAGGCATCACCTTGTTTTTGTCTGGGAAGTCTGAGAAATGTAAAGTTGTCGGTTTTTCTATAAGAAAAACAGACGTTTAACACAGTTCATATCTGAAGTCTGTGAACTTCAGGAATGCCTGTGGGTTGCCTGTCTCTAGGTCAGACACACGGTCCTGTGCTCTCTCAATACAGGTTTGGAGACCCTTGAAGCCTCTTCTATAACCATGAGAGCTAGTGCTTCATAGTCAGCAGGTCAATTCCAAGTCTCCAGGTCACATAGATGACACATCCCTATGGTGCTGACTTCCCCCCAATCAGTTCATCTCCTGCTTCACATACTCACTGGCCACCATTAGCTGGATGGGCCCTGTCCCATTTATGGGAATTTTATAGCCTGTGCGTTCATTGTCCAAAGCTTTCAGAGAGGGGCCTGGCCTTTCCTAATCACCAGAACAATCTCTGTGTCCTCTTCACATGGTCCTGTTTTTACTGGCTCTAAGTGTGCTTTGTGCAGTTGGTGGTGTACTGCAAGCTCATACCACATTCATTTTGTGTCCTCTTCCTTATAGCACTTAACAGGGTGCTGGGATTTGGTCTGAAAAATGACCCTAAACTTCATGACCATACAGTTAAGAAAACCTAGGGTTTGGAGGCAATGATAGTATGGAGAGAAACCAATTCCTCCTAGGGAAACACATGCACAATCAAATGTCATTTCAGTAAAATGACATCTTGCACACCAAAATCAAGCAATTCTGTATGGATTTCAGAGTGTTAAAAAAATGTGGGGAAAACAGAACTAGAAGATAAAATTGAATAGTTTCTCAATTTCTGCGTGGGAGCCGGTTCTCACTGTCAGATCACACTTTGCTTAAGCTGGGGAGCATGAATGTCACATGAAGTGAGACAAGTGAGCCTGTGGAGTGCCTGTGAGAGTTTGGGCAATAAAGTAGTTCCTGTTTGAACCAACAAGTGCCTTGTGGCGACTTGGTTATTTGTGCCCAGCCAGGCTGCGGCATTTGGTGCTAATAACACCAAGGTCGCAGGTACGTTCCCCATATGGGCCACCAAATGCCACACTTGTAGGTTCAAACATCATCCAGTCACAGCAATTATACACAGCTTAACTTAATTATCATCATCTTAATGGCTCTCTCGCGTCACCTCTCAACCACTCCTTCTGGCAAAAATGCCAGGCACCACCCCGACTCGGCTGTGGCTCTCAACAGAAGTGGTTCATTGGAGGCATGGCTATGGGGTATGTATTTTGTATCTGGAGAGTGAAGTGTCTCTCTTTGCTTTTTGATCAAATGTGAGCTGTTTCCCTCTGTCATGCTCTTCCACCATGATGATTTGCCTCACCTCAAGCCCTGAGGAATGAAGCCAGCCTTCAATGGACTAGCACCTCTGAAACTGTGAGCCTCCAAATAAATTTTTCCTCTCCTAAAATTGTTCTAGTCAGGTACTTCAGTCATATCAGTGAATAGCTGATATAACATTTACCCATTTTCCCCATGTGAGGTTCTTATCTATTTATATAAGTCTTTCTTTTTCCATTATTTGTTTTCTTTTTAGCTCAGTGATGCACTTATTGGTATATTTATATGTGTCACTCTGTTTTACTTTAAGTTCCTAGGTCAGGAAGCATGATAAATTTTCCTCTACACAGACAATGCCCATCAAACACAGCATATATAGTTGCTGATATGTGCTTATCAAATGCACAGAGACAGAGACTATGGAGGAAAAATAACTAAAGGCAATGTTATATGAATGCAGTGGAAATGACTGCAAGAAGACAAAGAAATCAAGAAAATATAGTTACCAAAAGATTAGAGAATAATATGAACAGGAAATGTCAGTATTGTGGAAGACAGAAGGAAAAGTTTAAAGAGAAAATGTCAGTAGTGTCAACTACATCAAAAAGACTATGAAAAGTTCAGGACTGAATGTTATGGGATGAATTCTGTGCCCCCCAAAAAATCATGTTCGAGTCCTAACCCACAGTAACAGTGAACGTGGACTTATTTAAAATCTATATTTTATAATTATACATGTAAATATATATATTTGCAAAGATGCACTCTCTCTCTATATATATATGTATATATATATGTATATATATATATATATGTATATGTATGTATATATATATATATATATATATATGTATATGTATGTATATATATATATATATAATTTTCTTCAAGTTATGATTATGTTATGTTATAATGAATTAGGTATCTCTATAAAAGAAAGAAGAGGGAGATTTAGAAAAAGAAACAGCTACCCACATTGAAGAAGGCCATGTGGTCACATAAGGAGAGATGGAAATGATGTTGCTGCAATCCAGGGAACTTTAAGGAATTACAACAATAAATTGAGAAAAGGCACTAAAGGATTCTTCCTCATTAGTTATGGAGGTAGAAAAACTCTAGGGATACCTTGACTTGAGACTCCACCATTCTGAGAAAACGATCTAACTTGTGGTATTTTGTTACAGCAGCACTAAGAAACTAATACATTGAAAAGAACTGAATGAGAGCTGGGTAGAGTAGTCCACACCTGTAATCCCAGGTACTGGGGAAGCTGAAGCAGGAGGATTAAAAGTTTGATCCCAGCCTAAGCAATTCAGTGAGACCCTGTCTCAATATAATATAAAAAGGGCTTGCAGAGGTGGGGCTTGTAGCTTAGTGATAGAACACACCTGGTTTCATTACCCAATACTGCCAAAAAAGGAATAATAAGAAGAACTGAATAATTACAGGACATACTAGAGGCATTTTAAGATAATTGTTTTCTAGGAACAAAGGGAATCAAGCTAGATTACAAATAACTGGGAAAGTGTGTGGGTGATTAAATTAATGCTAAAATTATAGCCCATTATTTCAAAAAAATTTAAGTGATCAAAACAAAAAAAGTTTCTCTCTCATATTAAATTATTTAAGTTTTATACTAAGTGATTTTACAAGGTTGTGATAAAATATATTCCTTTAGATACTACTGAGGTTTTGAGAAAATAATATACTGAAACAATAATTTAAAAATATCTTTTCAAAATAAAAATTAGTGACCCTGACCTCACAAATTTACTCTTATTTTAGAAATTTCCTTACTCAGTGTATTTTAACCAATATCACATACATCTATCTTCACAGTCAAGTTCGTATTGACAGGTATTTTTTTTTTCTTTTCATCCTTTTCTTTTCCTGCTGTGTAATCGAACTCTGATTTTCTTGCAGTCAGCTCTGTGTGCAAAGAATCAGGATACAATTTCACTTCATGTTCCTAAGGTCAATGGGTAGTTCAATCTTAAAATAACATGAACACTAGACAAATACTTCTGACAAGCTACATCCAACCTGTAAGCCTGTACTGTGCAGGCTATTACTGCTAGAAGAGGGATTGAAACAACCAGAGCAAGCATTATTTTCTCAAGGATACATTCCAACTGACTTTGAACTTGTTTATCTTTTTTAAAATCACTTTATCAAGGTATGATTGATATGTAAAAAGGTACATATTTAATGTATACAACAATTTTTATGAATCAAAAAAGGTATCTATTACAAATCTCATTGTAGCAATTGCCTTTACATAGCCAATATTTTTTCTATTCTTTTCTAAAATCAAATGTGGTAACCATTTCAAGATATCATATAAAAATAGTCATCCTTACCCTTCTGTCCCATAAAATAAATTATTGCAATTATCCTGACTTTGGACCGCTGCTGAAACAAGACTCAAGATAACAATGAAGAAAAGTATAATTGTCTATTTTGTTCAGCTGTTTGATCTTTGTGTGTGTGTGTGTGTGTGTGTGTGCATAAAAACATAGCATCATAACCTTCAAGGAATGTGGACTTTATCTATAAACAATTAAAAATAGTTATAATATGTAACCTAAAAGGATCTTTATCACCTTGGCTTCAAATTAAGCTGTAATCATTTGCATTACTGAGAAAAAGGAAATCTCTACATTATTAAGAAAGTTCCCAAGTAGTTAAAAGTTTGCTCCTTTAGTTTATTGAAACTATGGTGTGGGTTTATTCTCAAACAACAACATTTCTATAAAATTAAATTTTGAAGTATACTTTAAAATTGTTTTTAAGAAGGAATGTGTGAATAATTTTAATTCCCTTAGACTATCTAATATAGTTTCAGATGCCTTTTTGTTGAATTGTATATTAAAAAGGTATATTATTTCTAGCGTGATGTGCCAGGTTTCTGTTCTCATGAGTAAAAGGCTCAAGGGTTACTCCACTTGAACTGGCCTAATTGGGCTGCATGAAATAACCACACAAGAGACACAAATACCTTTTTCATTGGGGTCCCTGTGATGGCTCCTCTGACCTTAAGGGTCCACAGGAAGGGAGAGAGCAAGAGCATGCACTGACCCCTTTTATAGAGAATTGTTGCTTTATGGTCACCAAAAAAGCTAAAATTACAAAGATTGAATGAGGGGAATGCCAGTTGGTATAACCAGTTTGGAAAACTGTCTGATATTATCTACCACACCTAAACATAAGTTGTGGCCTAATGGTTCACTCCTAACTAGGTATTCCCTGGAAATGTGGACACAATGTTGCCAAAACCCATATAATTTAATGTTCATAGCAATACTATTTCTGTTAGCTCCAAACTAGAATCTAGCCACAGACTCATTATCAAACATACCGATAAATTAAAAATGGTAAATATTTCAAACAATAGATATTATATAGAATTAAGAATTAACAATCTATAACTATATCCAACAATGCAGTTGACTATCCCAAACATTGTGAAAGACTAAACACAAGAGCAAATAGCTTATTTTCCATTTATATAAAGTACTAAAACCAGGTAAATATATCCCATGTTCTTAGAGATCCTGATAGTGTTCACCCCATATGGAGGGCCAGGAGGACAGAGGGCAAGGGGCACTGACTGAAAGGCAGTATTGATTCGGGAGATAGTGAAGTTCAGTGATTTGACCTTGATGGTGGTTGTGTGTTTTTACATTAATATTAAGCAAATCATTTGCTCTTATTCTCTTTATGCATATTATACTTCACTATCAAGTTTTTTAAAAAACAACATTTCAATTTTTCTTGAATGATTAAACTCATTTATGTCAGAGTGAACCAGTTGCTTCATGCATGCATATTAAAAAGTCTTTAAAGACTGATTTCACAAATTGCTGGTAAAGCAAGCTCCCCTTATCAGATAGGACTATGTTGTTTGCTTATGTTGTCTGGGATTTGATTGAGAAACCACTGCCTCAACTGAAGTTCTGTAAATGGTTTTAAAAAGACATTATTACATTACTTCCTGTTCTGTGGTTTACATGCAATAGAACTGAACAGAGTTGGATTACTGGAGAGTTTATGAAATCCCAGGAGGCGATAACCCCCTGCTGCTTCTACATTCCAGGAGACCTGAGCTTGTTCCCAATAGAGAACATGCCTTCATTTACCAGAACAAATCAAAGAGAGGTCACAGCATTAGAATTCAGTGGGAGTGCAGTAAGAATCCTGATCAAGTTCTGGTGATGCTAGGATTAGTAGGTTTAGTAGGTTTTGGGGGTTTTTTCTTGTTTTTTTTTTTTTCTCCTTCTTTGCTTTGCGAAAGTTTCTGATGGGTGGAGCATCCAGTAACCCCTATTTCCCAAGCTCTTTCAACTTCCTTTAGAAGCAAGTACTTTCCTGTCCTGATTGCGATTTTTAGCAGAGGTGAACTGGACCCTGTGAGCACTCTCAGCTAATAAATGTGCCCTTAAAAGATTCAAAACATGAGATTGCCTGCAAAGATTATTTGGTTGATATTGTGGACTGTTTGTACAGCAGAAGGTAAGATGAAAACAAAAAAGCTTTTTCCTCATAAGTGTATTAGGAAACATTTGCTGATGTTGTTTTCACATAATTAAAATTTAGTCTAGAAAATGTGATTTAATTAGTAGTCTGTAGCTCAGTTTTTGGCTTTTGACATTTTATACGTTAAAAATGTAATTACCTGGGCTGGGGCTGTAACTCAGTGGTAAAGTGCTTGCCTTGCATGTGTGAGGCACTGGGTTCAATCCTCAGCACCACATAAAAACAAATAAAGATACTGTGTGTTCATCTACAACTAAATAAATATTTTTTAAAAATGTAATTACCTTATTCGAATGGCATACCTGACTATTCATAATTTTATTTCATGTATAATTTAAGAAACTATTTCAATAAGTGTTTCTGAAAACTAATCTGGTATGATCATTTCCCATGTAATTAACATAAGATACAATCTACTCTTTTTGTTTACAAGCTTTATCAATATGCTTTATGTGAAAGTAGTAAGAGATAATGTGCATATATACATAATCAAAGAAAGCCTTCAAATCAATAATGATTAGATTTATTTCAGATATAATTTTAACTCTTCCTAAAAAATAATAATTTACAAATGATATTACTATGGTCTTAAAAGTCTTGTAGAAAAGCATTACTTGTATTATTAAAATGAGAAAACCCTATCAGTTTGAAACGCAATTGAATATACAATATTTGTCACATTTAACTTTTTCATTTTAGTTTCTTTTTTCCTATGGTTATCTATAAGGTATGTTGTCTAAGAGCAGTCTTTTGGATTAGTAAATGTGAGCACTAGGATTTTTTTTTCTGATACTAGTAAAACAAATTCTAAATTTATAATTAAATTAAAAAAAATCTTTTTTGTCATAGATGGACACAATATCTTCATTTATTTATTTTTATATTTATTTTTATTTTTATATGGTGCTGAGAATCAAACCCAGTGCCTCATCCGTGCGAAGCAAGTGCTTTACCACTGAGCCTCAACCCCAGTCCCTATAATTAAATTTAGTTCTACCTATAATTACCAATAGATTAAAATTTTTATCCTCAGTGAAGTTTGCTTTCGTAATTCATGATAGGTAACTAGATATGTGATAGGTATCTGAGCAACATTACAATGTCAATTGAAAAACATATCATTCATAATTTCCCCGAACTTTTTACTTATCCAAAACATTTTGATTGAGAGCCTACAATATAGTACCTAGCCCCTGAAGAGTATTAGCAAATGTTACAGAACTTTTCTCCTTTGAGGTTTTTCCAATCTAGAAAATAAATTCAGATTTTTTTTTCAGTTATGTTCTTTAGGAATTTTTTTAAAAAAATTATTTAAAATTTATTTAAAGTTATTTAAAAAGTTATTTCAGTTATGTTCTTTAGGAATTTTTCTTTAAAAAGTTAATATGTTTTAAAATATTGTACCTTATTTGGGAGAGAGAGAGAGAAAGAGAGAGAGAGAGAGAGAATTTTTTAATATTTATTTTTTAGTTTTCGGTGGACACACATCTTTACTTTTTATTTTTTATGTGGTGCTGAGGATCGAACCCAGTGCCCCACGCATGCCAGGCGAGCACGCTACCGCTTGAGCTACATCCCCAGCCCACCCTTTTTCTTAGTTATATATTCTAATATGTTATTGCTTGTTAGCTCATAAACCTTATATCCAACCACTTCCCTCCCCCCCAATACTGGGGATTAAACTCAAAGCCTTTCATGTGGTGCAAGGCAAGTACTCTCCCAGAATTACATCCCTACTCATATCTAGTGATTAAAAAAAAAAAAAAAAAACTTTATGTATGTATGTGCTTTTTTATTTATTTACTTATTTTATGTTTTTATTAGTGCATTCATTGTGGTATATTCATACAAGTACATAGCATAATTTGGCTACATTTAGAACCAGGCAGATATCAGTTTTTTGCACATATAAATACAATAATTGGAAGTTGAAAATAAAGTATTATTACATTTGCAAAATGTTCTAAAAGAATGTGAATATTACCAATCGTAGCAAACTTTCTTTTCCCTTAAGTAAATGTTTTTGTCTTTCTTATTTTATGGGAATGCTTTTAATGTTTTACATTACATACTGTTTGCTGAAGTTTTATGTAGATATCATTTACTATGTAAGGAAGATTTATTTTATTTTTAAATAATTTTTCAAAATGAAGAATTAAGGCCAAGTTAAATTGAGTTGTTTAAATGATTACAAAGTAGAATTTGAAATATTATTAAAATGGAGTGCAGCACAGTATACATGATTATTCAATAAGAGTGATTTAAATTCTTCATTTGCATAATCAATTCTAGCTGGCTTGTTTCACTTGTATTTTATTTTTCTTCAATGTGTGTTTAAATGTGATATCAGTTCCTCCTGGTGAATTGAGCAATAGCACATCCATGTTTTAGAAGAAACAACTCTTTATCTGGCTGTATTCCTAACAGATAAAAAAAAATTCTAGAATTTAAAATGTTATTTAGGTCAGCCTCATAATAGCCATCAGACCACATGTAAGATAGTAAGCCAATAAGAAAAATTTCATGAATTTCCAGTGGACATAGGATTCCTATTTTATTCCTTACTTTTCAGAAAGTCTCTGAAACAATTAGTTGAAAATGTCATCGATTTCATCAGTTGATTATGCCTCAGAGAAATTTTACTAAGCAGAATAGCCTTAATTGCTGAAAGTATTCATATATACTTCAACATTTGCTTCTGTTTTTATTTTTTTCATTGAATACTGAATACTAAATTGAGAGATTGAAAGAGTTTTGAAAACTACCACAATCTGCTCTACTCCACTAGACACAAAATGTAAACATTTCATAAATTTCTTTTGCCTTGATAAGAGTAAACATTCCTCAGAAAACCAATACTCCTACAGAATAATAATAGCAGGGAAAATGTGTAACCTCAGCTTTCTGTTTGTTCTTCCCTTTTACTATGTTGGGGACCAAGTGGCACCTTGAATGTAGTGCTTGATCTGCATTCACATTCCTCCTTGTGTAGGAGCATAAGTTGCTTTTTTCTTGTGAAAGGTCTTGGCTCCAGGAGAGAACACAGGCTACTGAGAATTGGGTGGGACTTACAAGACAGAGTTCCTTAATCAAACCAGAGTTTCAGTTTTATTGAATGTATTATGACCAAGCTTTTCCAGTAGATCTTGAAAATTTAGGATCTAACAATTGAATACTATTTGTAATTAGGCCATAACCCCCAAATTACAAGATCATTAAAGTAAACAGATTAAAACTATACTGAACTATGTCCAACTGAAATATGCACTGGCTTATGGTGTTTTTGGATATATGCGTTTTCTGATCCTGGAGGTTTAGAGGGCAAAAATGTTCTTTGAGGCCTAGAAAGATCTTATAAAGATTGAGAGGTTCCATTTCAGTCAAGAAAAGGAGAATTTGTTTTGTTACAAAATACATTGTTTCAGGTGTAAGATATTTTAAAATTTGAGTTAACCCTAATGTAAAAAACTGATATTATATATCATATAAAAACTAAATACACATCAATAAAAATTGTTCTTAATAAAGATATACATATAAGTGTTACATGTCATTTTCTTATCCAAAAAAGTGATAGTATATTATCTCAAATTGTTTTAATTTCAGTGTGACAAATAAAATCCCCCATTTCGTCCAAACTCCACATAATCAGAGATAGGTATATGGATTTTTACCTATATGATGAGAATACAAAGTGTAATCCCATGCAATATCTCAGTTGTCTTTAATATCTTTTCTTCTCCTGAAATACTTTGCAAGTTGATGTTGTCATAAATTCAACCATTCTGTAATTTACATGGAATGACAAACACTCTGAATCAATACTTTAATTATCCTCCATATGTCCTGTGAATTATTATAACCTGGAAATGTTATAACCATTTTAGTAGGGGAAGGTAGAAATGGATGGTACCAAGAATAAGAACAGGACAGAGTAATTCTTGAACACCAGGTGCTTCCAGGTAGAGGGATGAAGCACTACAGAGAGTGACCAGGGGTAGACATCATCCTCAGAGATGGTGGGAAAGTGAGAGGTGTAGTAAGGCGGGTCTTGTTCACTGTAAATTTAGGCATATTCTGGCAAAGCATATGCTGCCCTTCCTGCATACAATTTTAAACTGAAACTAAATATTTACACATTGGAAACTGACATAATTCTAAGGGAGAAGTAATTTTCTACATGTAAGTTCAAAAACAGGTCAGTAAACAGTTTTCATTTTTGGCCTTTGGTTACTAAAGTCTGATCTAAAGTTAAAATTGATCGGTTTTTATCCACTAAGTCTCTTTTTCTTCAGTCTACCACTTTTCCTTTTTTGCAATTATGCCTCCTCTCCCCACACCATTTCAAGCTGTTTTCTGATAATAATGTATTTCAACCTAATTATGGCATACCTATTATTCTACCCAGTTTCTTATGGCTGTTACCTGTTTTTCCATTCTCTTTTTATGATCCTGGGACAATCTTTTTTTTTAATAATTTTTTTTAGTTGTAGATGCACACAATACCTTTATTTTATTTATTTACTTTTTATGTGGTGCTGAGGATCAAACCCAGAGCCTCACATACCTTAGGCAATCTCTTCACCACTGAGCTACAACTCCAGCTCCACCCTGGAATAATCGTCATATTCTTTTTCACTATTAAAAAATGTTACACAGAAATTGTGCAATCATGTCTTTAAATATAAAAAAATATAATTTTATTTTTGAAAGCTTATTATTAAGTGCAACATAAATTCTATTCCTTTTTTAGAGTTTATTTTTTAAAAAACTTCCTACTGCCACTGATATTTTCTTTACACCACTTTTCCCAATTATCTTTCTTCTCATGATACTTATAATTTGAATAACATTTTTAGAAGCTATTTGGATCAGATCATATATATATGCATATAAAGTATATTCATGTATATCCATGAGAAGATAGGAAAGAAATTTGATGCAGAATATCTGCTTTTTTCCATTTCCATTTTGTTCACTTGCCTTATTTTTTTCTAAATTGATTTTGTAGTTTGGGTTTTTAGTGTATTCTACCATAATCTAAGTTATTTAAAAATATCTCCTACTGTACTCTCCCCCCCCAAAAAAAAGTGATTTTAGAAAAATAGAGCAAATGTACAAAAAAAAGGTAAAAATTTAAGTAAAGTTTTCTGAATCTCACTATTATCTATAATAATAATTGAACAATAAAAATTTCAAAGATAGAAAATAATACCATTCTCTTAAATTTGAATGTAAAAAAAAAGGTAAATGATGATTAAATGCATAGGGTGAAATATTTGTTGTTTAAATCCAAATAGATACTTGGATATAAGAACACTGACTTTACTTATTAATCTGGAAATGAAAGCATAACATGGAAATTTTTTAAAGTTTAAGATAAACCAAGCATAAAAAAATATTTTCACACTTTGGAAAATATTTTTATGCTGCCTATTTAATAAGTCGCTGCTCAATTTTCTTTAAGAACTGCCAATTTAATTCAAGAAAATTTTGTACATACATTGATTATTTGGAGCAAAATAACTTTTATTGCTTAATTAGAAATTTTTGAGAAGGTTTTAATTAAGATTAAACATATAGTTTTTGTTGATTCAGGCAAATAAACATCCTAACATAAGAAATGCTTTACTATTGTTATAACTCAATATGATGAATTATTACTTGAACTATTTTTGCTAAGACATAAGTTGGTAATAAAAATTCCATGTATTGGGGATTAGAACAAAAATAGACAGGATGTATTTGACAAGACAAGACATTAAATATTATTGAAAATTATTCTATCATACAAACAGAGACAGTCCTCAATTTCAGTTAGTTTATACTTTGACAGTGATAGACTGAATTATAAATGAAGTTATGAAGGAAACAAGGGCCAAAGGAAAGGACTTGGGGTGGAACTGTGTGGCAACATTAGATGAGCTAGACTTGGGGACCGACTAGTAAAAACTGGATGGCTTTGAGCAAGCAGCATTTGAATAGAGGTTTGAAGAATGAAGCAAAGCCAGTCATCAAAAATCTGTAGTACAAATATTCTAGAGGAAGAAACAACTAGAGAAAAAAAATCTTTAAAAAAGAAAGAAAGAAAACTAAAGAGAGACCAATTTTGAAATGCTTGACAAATTATAAACAAACCAGGGGTAGATCTGTCCCAGTTAATGAATGGAACACTTCTGAGAAGAGACCAGAGAGAATGGCAAGATCCAGATAATGTGTTTCCGTCCAGGTGGAGGTAAGGAATGAAGACTCCTTAGTAAAAATGAGATGTCTGAGAAGAATTTTAATCACAGGAGTGATGTGATCAGATTTGCAAAAATCACTTGTGGTTTGTACAGAATGGCCTGAAGAATAGAAGAACTGAGGCCTAGAGACAAGTTATGGCTGGTCAGTTACATAATGTGGAGAAATGGAGAAGGGATGATAATTTTTTTTCTTACAAAATCCAGTGATGTCACTTAAAATTGTGAAAGAAAGCACTGGAGTGTTAAAAATTATTTGTGGTTAAAAAAAAAAGAAGAAAACAAAAAGGTAATTGTGTAAGAATTCCTTAGGTCTGATAAACACCTATACACAGAGTAAGGTTTTGAGGAGTTGGTAGGAAGAGATATGGCCTTATACTTTATATCTTATTAAAAGTAACTAAATTTGAAAGATCAAGTATTAGAAGTATAAACATATTGTTTGAAATTGGAATGATAAGCAGAAAAAAATTATTGGCCTCTGGGCCAAAGTCTTTGCAGATGAACTACATTTTGGGTAGAGATATTCCTTTAATAAAAGTGATTTTAATCAAATAAATTGATAGGAAACTTTGCATCACTTTGTCCCATTAACTTAATAAAAGCAAAGGAACTGGATTCATCAAAATCTTAAGGTCATGGAAAATAGTCTCTACTTACAATGTTGGGAACTACATTTGAAATTTAACTAATGTATTTTCCCAGTAACTGGAACAACACAAAATTGATCTGAATTTTGAAAGTTAAAGACACACAGTCCAACCTATAACTAAAGAGAAATTCTCTATGTAGCAACCTAGACGTGAAATTTCAATATCAACACAAAAACATCAGGCTTCTGTGGTAGTGGTGAAGGATGGAGAGTGGTGGTGTTTTGTAATGGGATATTGGCACCACCTAGTGGAGATTTTGTTCCTTTAAATTATGAATCTCAAAGCTCACGTTAACTTCACTAACACTAATGTTAAAATATTTTGCAAAATCTTCTGAGGAAAATCAATGAATATTACAGCCTACACAGATATTTTATTTTTTCACAAAATGTAATTTCACAGGAGTATTTTTTTAATGAAATGTAAAACATTTTTGCCTGAATATGTCTATGGTAGGACTTGGTGCAGTTGGTTGTCTTTCCCCCCCCACCCCCTCTTTTTTTTAAAAAAATATTTTTAGTTGTAGATGGACATAATACCTTTTTATTTATTTATTTTTATGTGGTGCTGATGATCAAAACCCAGTGCCTTACACGTGCCAGGCAGTGCTCTACCACTGAACCACAACCCCAGACACTTTCCCCTTACTTTTTAAAAAGAAATTCTAGAACAGAAAGTTAAATAATTACTATTATTTATAAAACCAAGTAATAAAAGAAGTTTGACAATTGAAATAATAATCTAACAAATATGTATGATAATATCTTAAAATTTACCATTTTTAAAACTAATATACAATGTTTCTAATATCACTGTTATTGTATCTTAATAGCACACAGTCTTAAAAGCATTAACAATTAAAATCAATAACCAGCATATTTATTTTTTCATTTGACTTTGTTTACTTTTGTTTTAATTAGTTATACATGACAGTAAAATGCACCCTAACACATCACACATAGATGGAGTATAATTTCTCATCCTTCTGGTTGTACATGATGTAGAATCCCACTGGTCATATAGTCATATGTGTACATAGGGCAATAATGTCTGATTCATTCTGCTATCCTTCCTACCCCCAAACCCCGTATTTATTAACTTTGTTTTTATTTTGTATATCATATAATTAATATTACAAATAAGAATAATATGTAGATTTTTCTTTCATATTTTATTGTAAAATATAATACATATAAGTAAATAAAATATGAACATAATAATCTATTACAAATAATTCTAATCATTCTGTTTTATTCCTAATGATGATTATTTGTGCCCCCTCCCTTTACTCTTGATTAGTCTTGTCAGGATTGCATTAATTTTGTTTTGTCCCCAAACTAGCTTTTAGTTTCTTTAATACTTTATATATTGTGTATTTTTTTCATTTTATTATTTCTGCTCTTTTTACTATTATTTACTAATTTCTTTCTACACAGCAATTTTTCTAGCTTTTTGAGAATTCTCACTTCCTTAAGTTTTACCTCCTTTTCATTTATTTTCATTTATTTTACTAAATGTTTGTGTACAATTTTGGTTATTGTTCACTTCAAATATTTTCTAATTCTTATTGATTTCCTCATTGACCTATAGAAGATTTTATGTATTTGTAAACCAATTATTTTTTTATTGCAATTTTCTTGGGTTTTTTTCTTATAACATGGGGGAACAAGAATATATTTTGATTTTGATAGTTTGAAATTTATCAGAACTTGCATTATTATCATCTAATGTAATTTATTTTCATAAATATTTTATGGTGTTTTTTTTTTAAAAATATTGTTGGGTACAGTGTTCTTTGTATATAAAGTAAGTCTTTTGTAAGTTTTTCAAAATATCCTTAAGAATTTTTCTTGCTTTGTTCTCATCAATTATTAATAGGTACACACTGTCTCCAACAGAAATTTTGAAATATATACACTCTTAAGATTTTATATATGTTTGTGGGTGTGTGTGTGTACTTTTTACTAGATGCTTCACATTTTTTTTAGAGAGAGAGAGAGAATTTTTTAATATTTATTTTTTTCTTAGTTTTTGGCGGACACAACATCTTTGTTTGTATGTGGTGCTGAGGATTGAACCCGGGCCGCACGCATGCCAGGCGAGCGCGCTACCGCTTGAGCCACATCCCCAGCCCAGTGCTTCACATTTTATTTTAGACTTTGTGTGTGTGTGTACTGGGGACTGATACCAGGGGCAGTTAACCACTGAACCATATCTCCAGCCCTTTTTTATATTTTATTTAGAGTCAGGGTCTCGCTGAGTTGCTTAGGGCCTTCCTAAATTGCTGAGGCTGGCTTTGAACTTGAGATTCTCCTGTCTCAGTCTCCTGAGTCTCTGGGATTAAAGGCATGTGCCACTGCTCCCAGAATTATTGGTATTCTTGATGACAGCCATTCTGACTGTTGTGAGATGAAATCTCAGTGTAGTTTTGATTTTCATTTCCTTGATTGCTAATGATATGGAATATGTTTTTCATATGTATTTGTATGTCTTCTTTTGAGAAATTTGTGTTTGTTTGCCCTTTTAGTAATTGGGTTATTTGATTTTTTTGTGTAAGGTTTTTTGAGTTCTTTATATATCCTAGATATTAACCTATGTCAGAATAGTCACTAATAAAGATTTTCTCCCATTCTGTAGGTTCTCTCTTCACATTCTTAATTGCTTCCTTTGCTGTGCAGAAGATTTTTAATTTGATACCATCTCATTTATTAACTGTTGGCATTATTTCCTGAGTGTTAGGTAGGCTGTTGAGTTGGAGTGATGATCCTACATTTTCTTCTAGGAGTTGCATAGTTTCTGGTCTAATTCCTAGGTCTTTGATCCATGTTGAGTTGATTTTTGTGCAGTATGAGAGATAAAAGTCTAGTTTCATTCTTCTACATATGGATAGCCATATGTACAAATGGATTGAAACATTCAATCCATTTCTGTGTCATAAAATTACTGATGTGTTGCAGTTAAAATCTAACCCTTTAGCTTAATCCCTTATACTGTATTTGATTCCTCTTTACAATCTTGTTGCCTTCTGAATTGGTTAATTTTCATGATTTAATATTTCCCTTAAAGTAGGTTAAAAATTTCATCTCAATTCTGCTTCTATAACTTTGCCAATTAACTAGTTGTCTTAATTCATTTGGACTGCTATAGCACACCATCATTAACTGGGCAGTTTATAAAAACAACACATGTTTATTTTTGACAGTTCTGAAGGCTGGGATGTGTGAGAAGGTGCAGCAGAGGATCAACTGAGGGCACCTGCTGGTACATAGGCAGCACCTTCTACTTGTGTCCTCACACAGTGGAATGGACAGGGCAGCCTCCTTTGTAAAACCACTCTAAAGCTTCTTTTAACATAGCTCTAATCCCCTTCATGAGAGCTCCAATTTCACAATCTAATTACCTCCCCAAACCCCACCTCCTAATACCAACACATTGGTGATTAGGTTTAAACATGAATGTTGGGGAAGCAACAAACATGGATATCATAGCACGAGCCTTCTTAACAGAGTCTGATGCTAATTTATCACTCAGACAAGCAGAAGATTATGTAAATATCAATCAGTTGATCAATATACCCATTTATCTATTTAGCTCTTAAAATAAGAGATTCTTCCTAGTTGCTTAGGAAATTGTGGGAACAATCTAAGCAAGTCTGAAATCTACATGGTGAGAAGTCAGAAAGAGAAGGTCACAAGCAGACTGGAACTCACAGGAAGACAACTGCTGTCCAAGTAAAATTCCTCCCAGAATTTTTACCTTGAATAATCACCTGGAGTAAAGTCAATAGATTTATTGCATGCCCTCCTAGCAGCACATAGATTAGTGTTTGATCAAATACCAAAAGATGGAGGCCCAGCCATTTTCATCTATCAATTATTATGCCTATGTATGAGTATGAGTGCACGAATGGTGTAACCCTATATCATGTACAACCACAGAAATGAAAAGTTGTGCTCCATTTGTGTAAAACATAAAATAAAAAAAGAAAACTATCACAGCTAGTTAATACCTTTCCACTCTTCTCAATACTGAGAGCTTATAAGACATCAATTCTCTTTTCTCAGTTTATACACCATTGTCATGTAGTTTATATATGTGTGTGTATGCACACTTGTGTATTTAAGCAGTATAAGATTATATATGTACATATATTATATATATATATATATATATATATATATATATATATATATATATATATATATATTTGTTTTGTAGTCAATGTTAATTTCAATTTACTCCTGTGTATATCATTTTCTTGGCTCTTCATTTCTTCTTTTATCATAGACCCTATATCCAGGGGCAATTTCCTTTTCCTGAAGTATATCTTTTAGTTCATTTGTTTTTGTTTTATTAATGTGAATTTATGGAGGCAATTTTCTCAAATTTTATTGATCAAATTTTCATTTTTGAAAAATTATTTCTGTATGTAGAATTCTAGATTGGTAATTACAGCTTTCTCCGAATTAAAAATATCTTTTAATATCTTCTAGCTTGTTACCACTATTGAGAAGTCTGCTGTAAGTCTAACCATTAACTGCCATTAAATGAATCTGACTTTTTCTTTGGCTAGTTTAAGATTTCACTCTTTTCTTTGGTTTTCTGTGTATTCTTTAAAATGAAGCTAGGCATTCATACTAGTGATACCACCAGTTACCCAAGAGGAATCCTGCTTCCTCACACATTGAAGTATAACATTAGAGAAGCACACTGAGGCAAGCATATAAAGCAGGGTTTATTTAGAAAGGGGTAACATAGACTTCTCCCAGGAGGGGGAAGGAGGCCGTGGCTGGTATCTTGGTATCTTAAGAAGTGAGGGTATTCTGCCTTTTTTTTTTTTTTTAATGTCTTAGGCTTCCTTTGTTCTCCTGCTCTCTTCCCTTTATCTCTCTCCTTTCTGTGTATGTGACTACGCCAGGAGATGCTCAGGTGGAATGACCAAAAGGTGAGAAGCAGATGGACAGGGGGATTGACCAGATGAAGCAGCCCAGGATACATTAATTAACAACTTTTACAACTCCCTGTAGGGAGGGAAAATTCCTGGGACAGATTACCTTAGCAACAGGTTGGAACAGGTCAGGTTATCATGATAAGGGTGGAAGAAGGGCTCTGAAGTCCCTGGGGGGCAGACTCCAACTTCAAATTGGCCTCCTTGATCCGACCTGACTTGATTTACCTATCTATGTTGACTGCCTGTCTAATGCTAGCTTCATAAGGGTGAACCCATTCAGGGTTTAATTTGACTTTCATCACTTTTATTACTTTTATCTAATAAACCTAACAAGTAATGGTCATGTTAATGACTGTTCTTAAGATAATGAAATTTTTTTTTTCATTTTAACATTTGATTTTTGGTAGTATTGGTGCTTTTCTTACTGAAAAGGAGAATGTAATTATTCAGTTGTTTAATTTTGCATAGGTTTTTTTAATTTTAAAATACTCTAATATATATGTTGTTTTTGAAGTTTGTTTTATTTATTAAACTTTATATTTTTGATATTTAATCATAGTGTTTAAAACATTAAGTTTTCATTGTATATAGGATGAGTATTAATTATGATAATGTACTGTGTATTTCAAGAGCTAGAGAAAGGATTTTGAATGTTCTAACTGCAAAGAAATAATTGTTTGAGGAGAAAGATATTTGCCCTGATTTGGACACTGTGCAAAGTATACATGTATTAAAACATCACAAAGACCCAATAAATATGTGCAAATAAGTATCAATTAAATAGATATTTTCACCATGAAGAAATGATAGATCATTGAGAAGATAGATGTTTAGCTTGACTTAAACATTGCACAGACTATACAAACAGGGATATACCACATAGTGAACTGTTATTAGGTATAATTTTGGTTTTAATCTATCAATTTTTCAAAAAATAAATGAAAATATTGATAAAATAAGCAATTCTGATAGTAGGTTAATGGCACAAAAATAATAGTGAGTTAAACAACTGACAGAGTGTCATATATAGTGTTCAGTTAAAGAAGATTTAAGAGAATGTGTATTCTCTTACATAGATTGTGGTAAGATGTGAATCCCTTTGCTTTGGTGCCCCACACCTTTGGCCTTGTGGGCTGCAACCAACATGGCTTCTCTTTTAGATGGCTCTGCCCATTGCTTCCTACAGCTTTCCTTGGCAGATGTTCCATGTTACTAGAATCTCTTAATTCCTGAGGTCTCTACTGCAGCTGCAGCTTCATTCTCACATTTTAATTCATTTCTGTCTCAGGGGTTACCTGAAAGGATTCTGACTCTCCTGCACTTTTCCTGGCCTCCCAGGCCTTCCTTTGAAACCTCAGTGGGGGCCTCCATGATCCCCAACTCCAAAATCCTACATTCTTGAACAGTGGCACCACATAAATGATGCCAACTTTTGCTGCCAGTTCAAGGAATAGCTGGGCTCCTTGACTATGGTTGCAGGGGCCCTTGAATCTAGACAACTGAACATTATATAAGGAATCCTGGGGAAGCAACTTCATAGATCCCTCTTATGGAGGCAGGGTGCTCCTATGATCTCTTTTCAAATGAATTTTTATTTTATACTCTTAAGACTTCTATGGGTGTAGTTTTCTAAGATGCCCTCAAAGAATCTTTCCTTGTATCTCTGTACAAAATACTTAGCTTCTCTTTAGTGGTGGTAATCTCTTCAGCAACCACATCTTCTTGGCCCCAATTTTACTTTTACTTTTTTGGCAAAACTGAAAAGCTTTTTGAATCTTTCTTGTTTTTTTTTTTTTAATTTAATTTTTTTTTTTTTTTTTTGCTTCTCATTATCATAGTAAACTTGGATTAAGAACCACCAGCAATACTCATGCAACTTTCTGAATTTGTGCTGCCTTGAAATTTCCTCCCCCAGATCAATTAGTCCATCAACCATAGATTGAGACTCAAAGTTTCAGGTCATGGGCAAATTGCAGACAAGTTCTTTGCTGTCATGTGACTGTATCTAATGTGACTTGTCTCTAATCCACTTCCTAAGAGTCCTCATTACCATCTGCAACCTCATGAGCATAGACTTTTTACTGTTCATATTGTTATCAACATTCTGGTCTTCTCAGCTCCCATCAGAATTACCTAATAAGCTTTGCTTTTAACATTCTAAGTTTTCTCCAGCCTGCATCTCCAAACTTATCAAACTCCTGCCACAAACCAGTTCAAAATGCTTCTGAACTACATGGTCAGATTACTCACAGCAACAACCCTACTTTTCAGTATCAATTTGTATGTTAGTCAGCTTTTCATCTCTGTGACCAAAGTACCTGACAACAGTTACTTAACAAAGAAAGAATTTATTCTCAGTTTATAGTTTTAAGGACTAAACCTGAGTTGGTGAGCCTAAAATAAGTTTTCCTTTGCGAATTCTCAGTTAACATATAATTTTAAGCGCCTAACTAATTTTAGAAATGAAATTTTAAGCACCTAATTTTAGAAATGTAAGACAATGATTTCATGCTTCAACATTTACTATTATAGACTCAGTTGTTATTTTAGTGTTATCAAAATAATTTTTTTTCTGTATGTGTTTAAGGTATTTTGCTTTTGTTTTTTGGTGTGTGTGTTTTATCAGAGCCTGAATATAGGTTTCCTTTGTGTATATACTCAGGGAGTTTGCCAAGATTTACATTTGTGTTTTGATTTCTCTAATCAATTTTAGGTACCTTTGAGTTATTAATTTTTCAGTTATTACTTCTGTCAATTCTCCCTCCTTTGAAACTCCAGTTATTCATATGTTGTGTCACTTAACTGTACATGACACATTTTGTTTTTACTCTGTTTGATTTGTTCTTGTTTATGCACTTTAGCCTTTCTGTATTTCACTTGTGGCATTTCTACATTAGACTTTCTTCAAGTTTAATATATTTCCCTCTGTGTCCATATGACTCATAAGACATTATTTCACATATTTTTCTGTAGTTTCAGAATAACACATGATTTTTAGAGTCATTTTGTTTTGGGTATCTTTTTATTTTTACTCATTTATGTCTTCTTTATATACATACTTAAAAGAGTTATTCTAAAGATATTGATAGCATTGTAGCTTCAGGAGCTAATTGTCTGCTATATACTAACTTTATATTCTCTTCCTGGACATACTTTTTCTCCTTTCATGTATGCTTTAATTTTCATTTGAAGAGATGGAATGTTATGACTTAAGTTTATATAATTACTCCCACCAACAAGAGTGTTTTCTTTCTTTTGATGCAAAGAGAGGACTGTGTGTGTGTGTGTGTGTGCACGCTCATATATTTTCAATTGAGAACATGGTTAGAATCTTGTTCCTCTATCCCAAAAGACTGATAAATTTATCTGCTTCTTTGATGCTTTGACTCCTGTTTGAAAATTTGATCCTGAGTGATTTTCAAATATAGCAAATATGTTAATAAAGATACTAACTGTTTACTTAAAGCAGGACACTTTTCCTGTTGGAACTTTTTGTCTGAGAATATGGGAAATTTCAGTCCAAAGCTTCACCAGGGAACTCTGATTCTAAACAAGTTTCAGAAAATTTTATGCTAGACGTAATCTCTCAAAGTTCATCTGGTTCTTCCTTTCTTCATTACCATTCCTCTATTTATTCAAATTCTGATCATCAATCTATATCCAGAGCTGGCAGTCAAAACAAGGTAAGAAATAGCCAAAGACCATATGTTTGCATGAAATAGGGCTTTTTCACTTGGATTTATTTCATTTAATTCTCTCAATCCCACAATTTACTTTTAAACACACACACACACACACACACACACACACTGTTTTACATGCACACTGTTCTAGTCAGCTTTCTGTTGCTGTGATTAAAAGATCTGACCAGAACAATTGTAGAGGAGGAAAAATTTATCTGAGGGCTCACAGTTTCAGAAGTCTCAGTTCGTAGATAGGCAGCTCCATTCCTCAGGGCTGGAGGTGAGATGAAACATCAGGGGGAAAGAGTGTGGCAGAGGGAAGCTGCTCATATGATGATCAGAAGGCAGAGAGAGAGACTCCACTGGCCATGTACAAAATATATACTCTAATGACACATCTCCTCCAGCCACACCCTACTCACCTTTATTTACCACTCAGTTAATCCCCATCCCCCCATCAACAGATAAATTCACTGATTGGGTTAAAGCTATCATAACCCATTCATTTCTCTTCTAAACTTTCTTGCATTATCTTATAAGTGAGCTTTTGGGGACACATCACAACAAACCCATGACACACATTCCCACAAGGGATGGATCAGTAACCATATAGGTATTTTTAAAAGCAAAGCTAACCCCAACACACCATATGTTTGCTTTTATTATTTGCAGATTGCCAGGGACCTCCTCCAATAGGAAATACAGAAATTCTGTTAGGTTCCTGGCCTGACCAGCCTTATACAGAGGGTACTCAGGCTACCTACAAATGCCACCCTGGCTACAGAACCCTTGGCACCATCAAAAGGGCATGCAGAAATGGAGAATGGGTGGCTCTTAATCCAGCCAGGATATGTCAGAGTAAGTACTTCGATTTTTTAAACAATATTTATTCTTAAGTCTTAGGTGGACACAATATTTTTATTTAACATTTATGTGGTGCTGAGGATTGAACCAAGTGCCTCATGCATGCTAGGTGAACACTCTACCACTGAGCCACAACCCCAGCCCTGAGTACTTCACTTTTTTGGTGAAACTTATGAAATCTTTTAGTTGTGAAAATGCTTAATACTTGATATTGTAACAATACTGGTTGAATTCTATCATTCTTATCATTTTAATACAAAGCAATACATGATTATTTTTAAAAAGAGGACAGTAATCCAACAAAATTCAAAAATACATTCAATTATAAAATAATAGCTTTGTTATTTTCAATTTTCCTTATATTCAGAATTATCCTCTAATTAAATGCCAAATATCTTTGTCCATCAACTCCTACATAAAATGTGTTCCCTGTATAACATATATATATATATATTTTTTTTTTTTTTTTTTTTTTTTAATTTTAGAGAAGCCCTGTGGACATCCTGGGGATACTCCATTTGGTTCTTTTCATCTTGAAGTTGGAAATAAATTTGAATATGGTGCAAAAGTTGTTTATAAATGTGATGAGGGGTATGTAGTCAATATTAAAAAGGTTTATAACTCAAATACTAAAGAGGAACTATACTAATTTATATACACAAATAACTTGAAAATTAAGGTACAATATAAATTATTATATGTGATGTCATACTGTCTCCTTAACATTAAGAAATTCAAGCTTAATTACTCTGATATAGTATTATTATAAGTATATGGAAAAACAGTTCGCATGTAAGTTAGTGTTCACCCAAGGCATCTTTTCTACATTGTACTATTTGCAGGGTATTTTGGGTTATTTATATTGGAGATAATTGGACATATAATAAAATTATAAATTTATAAAATTTAGGAAGAAGCAAGTCTTTGGTTGTAAGTTTTACTTATAAATGCTATTATTTAAATTTCCATGTTATACAAATTCTTCTTATCATTCATATCAAAAATGCTACTCTTTCAGAATCATTGATTTTATGCCTTCTAACCAACCAGTCAGGTTTTCTGACTGATCTCATCATGATACCTCCTTAGTATTTATTCTTCTCTATTATTCGTCTAGGTCAAAAACTTATTTTGCAGAAAATTTTGTACATTAGAAAGCCATGATCAGATCACTGTAATTTTATACTAAACAAGAAGAATCGAGAGATTATAAATCAAATCATTATTCTCCCCTCATACATTTCTTGATTTGGAAGCAAGAAAATGTAATAGTTTAAAGGTCAGGCTTCACACTAAACCCACTTTCCAAATCTTCAACTCTCAGTATCTGTATGTATAAATAGGTCTTTACTTGTATTTTGCTCTCTTTTTAAAGTGAACACATATCATGTGCATCATGGGATTAGTGAGAGAAAGAAATAAGACCCATATTGAAGCCCTTAAAAGAGATCCTGGAATATTTCAAATGCCCAATAAGTATTAGTTCTTAATAGTTTGGCCTCTTCAGAGGAAGTTTTTCAAACACACTTTCAGTTCAACTCTCAGTCATTACTACTGTGGTCTTCATATGTAACCAAGTAGGTTAAGCCAATCTGGGCCTGAACTTTTCTATTTGCTCTACCTCTGAAATATCCCTTTATTTCTAGAAAAGTCTTCCCTTTAGATTCCAACAATGACTTGGAAAGAAATCAAAATCCATAAATTTCTTTTACTTGATTTCCTCAATTGTAACAATTCATATTTACAACTTGTTGAAGAAATTAGCTACAGACTTGCCTCTGACTCTGGCTCTCTTTACCTCACCCTGTACATTAGAAAGCCATGATCAGACCACTGTAATTTTATACTAAACCACTAGGGGTAACTCTGCTATAGCCTCACTGTGAGAGTTCCTGCTCTTCTCTTAGTCTCCAACAGAACTTTGTCAGTGAAATCACTGATATTTATCAGTGAAATTAAGTTTTCAGATCATCCAGCAAACTGAAGTAATTTATGTTATTTTAAAATTATTTTATTTAAAATAAATTTAACTCTTAAATTTATTTTCAAGGGGATATAATTGTTTTGACCTGGTTATAGATGGTGAAGTAGATTTAAAAAAAATTTTTTTTGTATTTGTAGATGGACAGCATGCCTTTATTTTATTTGTTTATTTTTATGTGGTGCTGAGGATCGAACCCAGTGCCTCACATGTGCAAGGCAAGCACTTTGCCACTGAGCTACAGCCCCAGCCCAGTGAAGTAGATTTTTTTACCCCTTGGTTTCTGTCTTTTTGATCTTTTGTCTGTAGTTATTTCCCTTGCTGAATACTAACCATTTAACTGGATATTCAATGCAGATATCCAGTTTTATAATCCTACAGGAATTATAAAATTTTTGAGAAATTTCGAAAAACCTTAAAATTTTTTTTTTAAATTATTATTCTGCTTGTCTGGGTTTGAGTGTTGTGAGCTACTGTTTATTGCCAATCACTATCAAATAGGCAACTTCTCTCTTTTTCCTCCCCTCCTCCCTCCAAATATTTGGACCATGGGAGGCTTTTGCAGAATGTTGCAGAATATCTGAAACATCTTTGGGAAACAAATGGATCTCTGGTGCAGGTGGAAAAAAAAATAACCAGAAAATCTGCTTTCTCTGTTAAGAGGGTACATTCTAGCTAGTAGAGAAGTTACAGGATAATTTTAATAGTCAATTATTTTGTTTCCTTTACATGAATGATACATAGAATAAATGCTTGGCTCTGTGAATAAAACTTGGTTTATGAAAATATTTTCTTTCCTTACAGAATTAGTCACAAATAAAAGCATTTTCCTTTTTTTTTTTTTTTTTTTTTGAGGGAGAACATTTATTTTACTTGTACAATGAGCAGAACAATCCTTATTTGCAAATGAAGAAAACAAAGGCCCATGAAAATTATTTAGTGAGTCTGCAGGTCTTTCAAAGAAAAAAAAAAGAGAGGGGGAGACAAAGACATTTAAACAGGAAGGAAGGAAGAAAGGAAGGAAAGAACAAATGATGGTAGGAAGGGAGAAAGGATAGTAGGGAAGGTAAAGGAAGAGAAAAAGAAGGAAGGAAACATATAAGTTGCTAATTTTCCATAAAAAGGAGTTTATGAGAGACATTCAGAATAGCATTAAGCTAAAAACTGCATGCAAATACGTAATCTTTTGCCAGTCTGTTATTTTTGTGTTTTCAGGTATCGAATGTTAAGCGAGAATAATTTCCGTGAATGTAAAGCAGAAGGATGGACAAATGACATTCCTATATGTAAAGGTAATATAAAATTTATGTACAATCTCTCAAGATAGCTAAACTATTTAAGCTTTTTCAAAACGTTTGACATCAAAACATCCTTAAGTTTTTAATTAAATATTTTTTATTTTAATTATTTTTTTTTGGTTTATAATACAGTGCAGTTCCTTCCCTTGCTGAATACCAACCACTTAACTGGATATTCAATGTGGATATCTAGTTTTATTATCCTACAGGTTGGTGGCTTTAAGAAACTTTTTAAAAATCTGAAAAAGTTGTTCTTTCTGCATTCTGCTTGTCCAGTGCAGCAATGTATCTAGTCATTTTCTCTTATTTTTTATTTTAAAATTTATTTTTGGTACCAGGGAATGAACTCAGGGGTGGCTCAATCACTGAGCCACAGTTCCGTCTTTTGGGGATTTTATTAAGAGACAAGGTCTTGCAAAGTTGCTTAGGGCCTCACTAAGTTTCTGAGGCTGGCTTTGAATTTGTGATCCTACTGCCTCAGCCTACCAAGTCATTGGGATTACAGATATGTACCAAACACTCCTGACAAGTCATTTTATTATTACATATTTTGTGTTTTGATATATCAAATATAGGAGTTGAGGTTATAGCTCAGTGGTAGTGTGTTTATTAGCCATGCATGAGGACCTGGGTTTTATTTCCAGTACCACAAAAATAAATAAATAGATAAATAAGAGAGAGAGCGAGAGAGAGAGAGAGAGAGAGAGAGAGAGAGAGAGAGAGAGAATGAGAATAAATAAACAGATAAATCCAAATCCCTTGGGATCCTTGTTAAAACTGAGATTTGGGTTACTTAAAAAAAAAAAAAAAGGCATATTGAATCAGTATCTTTGGGGTGAGAGAGAAGCACTCCTAGAATTTTCATGATAATAAGAATCCAGGGTCCTTCTATAGTAAAAAGGTTTGACTTCCATAACTTTGGATATTTGAAAATATAAAGTAAAATCAAAATAAGTACTCAAGTTATTTTGAACACTGAGGTGGAAGAGGAAGGAAATTTAAGAACAATTTTTTATTGAAATAAATATTATGAAGTTTACTTTTATATCTTGTAGAATGCTGGTTTATATTATTTGGGGCATAAATGGAAATTTTGTATTTAGTCATTCTAAACATATATTTCTTAATAATTTGAGCTACTTGTTACCATAAAAATGCAAACTACCATTCAAAGTAGTAGTTGTTTGTTTACTTCCACAGAAAAGAATCAGAGATAAACAGTAATTTTAATGTTACCTAGCTTTTATCTTTTGCAAACAGGTGTATCAAATGCTTCTAAAAATATTTAAGTAATTTCCTTTATTTTATATTGCTGATGATTTTACACACACACACACACATACACATATGCACACACACTTTTATTATAAAGTTTTCAAATTCTACTAGAAAAAATTATTTTTGTTTTTTCAGTTGTTAAGTGTTTGCCAGTGACAGAACCAGAGAACGGGAGAATTATCAGTAGTTCGATAGAACCAGATGAGGAATATTATTTTGGACAAGTCGTGCAGTTTGAGTGTAATTCAGGCTTCAAACATGAAGGACACAAAGAAATATTTTGTTTAGTAAATGGTCATTGGAGTAATGAAAAACCAAGATGTGTGGGTAAGATGTACTTAAATGCTTGCTTGATTGTTCTTAGTTTTTCTTATGAAAATATATATTTGAAAACATTGTACACAATAATGAATATAAAAAAATTTTAAAAAGCTAATGTTTATTAAGCATGTACAATATCCCTGTAGTTGATCTTAGTTTTCTATATAAGTCATCTAGTTTCTACCTACAAAACAGTTTTATGATTTATATGTACTAGTATCATCTCTATAATTGAAGAAATTTTGGTGCAAAATTGTTTTAGTCAGCTTCTTGGCTGCTTGATCAAAAAACTAACAAGACCAATTTGAGGAGGAAAAGTTTATTTGAGGTCTCTCAGTTTCAGAGGTCTCAGTCCATGGATAGCCAGCTCCATTCCCTGGGGCTCAAGGGACATGATGGGGAAATAATGAAGTGATGGAAAGTGGCTCAGGACATGATGATCAGGAATGAGAGAGAGAGAGAAAGAGAGAGAGAGAGAGAGAGAGAGAGAGAGAGAGAGAGAGAGAGAGAGAGAGAGACTGACTCTCCTCACACATGAGCTTTTGGGTGTTACTTCACATGTAAACCATTCAAAAATCAGATCATGCAGCCTAGATTACCATAGCATAGAGAGTCTAGATTTAAACCTAGGTTATTATCTGACATCAACATCCATACTCTAACCATAAACATATTGTTGTTGGCTCTTTTTTCAGGGTGGTGGGCACCAGGGATTGAACTCAGAGGCACTCAACCATGGAGCCATATCCCTAGCCCTTTTTTATATTTATTTAGACACAGGGTTTGAATTGCTTAGTGTCATGGAGTTGCTTAATGTCTTGCTATTCTTGAGGCTGGCTTTGATCTTGAAATTCTGCCTCAGCCTATGCTGCTGGGATTACAGCATGTAATACCACTCCTGGCTGTTACAGGTTAAAAGAGAATGCTCAGCCTTTCTGTGCTGATCTCCAGAAAAGTCTATTTTTAATCCTGGATGCCAAATATTTATTATTTGTTTCCACTGATGCATCATGATGGCATTATATTTTTGAATAACTCATCTTTGATAACTTATTTCTAGGAAATGATTCTCTTTTTTATTTGTGCTTAAAGTTAATTATGAACTGCTGAACATAATTGAATCCACCAAATAAATAATTTTATTTTAGAAAAATCTCTAAGTCAATTGTAAGCCATGATTTCTTCAATTTATTTTCTCATACTACAGCTGATTTGTATATCTTGATTCATCAATGATTTTGGCTTTTAAGTTAAACATTATGGCCAATTAGTTTAATAGTACCATACTTCATTTAACCTATTCTTGTTGGGAAGAAGTTTCTGTCATATTTATTTATTATCTAAAACCTCTGATTTATTCACATTTTTTATCTAGTCTACCTTACAGTAAATAGGATACTTAAGAAATTATTTATTTATTTAACAGAATACTGTGATAATAATGTTAAGTTAAATACTTTAGAGGTTCATATATGGGATTTCTATGATCACAGCTAGATGTCATGACTAGCAGAACCTTCCTGGAATTGCAGATGCTTAAGGAAAGTCTTACAGGAAGAGAGGGCTGTTTTTAGGTGACCATGAAGAAGGCAAAAGCATGCCAGTCCCAGGAAGGTCAGAAGAGGAACATAGAAAGGCAGTGAGGCTTCAATAAGTGTGAAGTCCTATTGTTCCTTGTTCACTGTCCACAGGGGCCTTGCATAGGATGCAGTCAGGTGATAAATCAGTGATGAACTGAAGATAAGCCAGTACAAGGTACTGAGAAGCTAATGCACCATTCTTAAGAACTTAGCTTTAATGCAGACTGATTTGGGAACTGGTGAAGGATTTCAAGCGGAGGAATAAAGTGACCATTTGGAAGTTTTCATAGTTAAACCCAAGAAAAACAGATTAGGAAGATGGAAGAAGAGGATTTGGGAAAACAGTTATCATTGTCACTATCTCAGGGAAAAGTGTTTGAGAGAAGTGGTGTCAAAGATGATGGGGGCAGTTTTCTGTTGTTATTATTTGTGTGTTTGTTTTGACAGAAAACCTGTATAGATGGTGAAGACACAAAAGCAGAATCTCAGTTACTTCCAAAGATGTAATGAAAAATGAGTTGAATAAATTTCCTTGAGAAAGTTTTCTGTTGAATAAGTACTCTAATCAATAACAAGAAAATGTTTTATTTTTACAGGTCACTTGGAAAAAATATTTATCACAGTAAATCTATATTCAATATCACGTATACATTTGATGAGTATTACTATAAATCACTGCCAAAGGACTAATTTACCCCTAAACTAAAGTTGAAATATGATTTTACTCAGAATTTTAGCTTCTGGCAAAAATGAAGAGCAACAGATGATAAAAACTGATGTTAAGAATAACAGATAAAACAGATAGTCAAGCCAAAAGAGAACTTTTGTTTGGTTGGCTGATTTACCTAATGGAAACAAAATTTCTATTTTTATATAAACACAACTTGGTTATAGTCCTTTAGTTCATAATAAACATTTTAGAATTTAATCCCTTGCATTTAGAAATTTCCTGCACATCGCCAGAAATTAGAAATGGCTATTCTGTATCTCTTAAGAAAATTTATAAGGAGAATGAAATATTTCAATATAAATGTAATCAAGGTTTTGAAAACAGTGAAAGAGGAAATGCTACATGCACTAGTTCAGGATGGAGTCCAATTCCTTCATGTGAAGGTAAGGTTATTTTTATTTTCTGTCTCTTTTGTTAAAAATTTTATCAGGCCTGGTGCGGTGGTGCACGTCTGTAATTCCAGGGCTTAGGAGGCTGAGGCAGGTGCATCACAAATTCAAAGCCAGCCTCAGTGACAGCGAAGTACTAAGGAACTCAGTGAGACCCTGTATCTCAATAAAATACAAAAGAGGGCTGGGAGTGTTGCTCAGTGGTCAAGTACCCTTGAGTTCATTCCTTGGCACCCTACACCAAAAGAATTTTATTGGTTATTTGTTTATTTATTATTTATTTTGGGGGTACGTGGGATTGGGCCCAGGACCTTCTGTATACTAAGCAAGGATTCTACCATTCACTGAGCTACAGTCCCAACCCCAGTTATTTTAATTAATATAATCATTTTATGTAAGCAATCTATTTTTCTCAAAAAAGAGTTAAATTTGTAATAATTAAGTGTGCAAAGTCCTTTTGACACTAATTTGTATGATATTCTCTCAAGATAAAAATAAATAGGACCAGAGGCTTAAATATACTATTAAGTAGCTAGTTCATGGTGATAAAACATTCCAGAAGCAGAGCCAGGACTGTCATAGGCTTTCCAATTTTAATAATCTGTAATTCTCAAATACATAGATTGCTCTTCTAAAGCCTAGAATTTGGCTCTAAAGAATATATTACATTAATATCAGATGAGGTAAATCTCTATTGACAATGGAATTAAAGGGATCCAAAAAGTGGAGGTTTTCATGAGCAATGGGTCTAATTTGGAACAACAGTGATGATGGTGCCACAAAAGAAATCCTAACTCTCAGCTTCTTCATGGAAGGATGTCATGCAGAAAGGCAGAGTGCTTTTCCCCACAAGAAGTATATCTGAAGATTGTGTTCTTTTTTGTCTACCTTCTTTTAAAGGGATGTCTTCTAACTATCATGACTTAGAAGAGAGAATATAGATGATTGAGGAGTTTAAGAAATCATAACCATAAAAAGAATAGCAAGAAGACATAGCTATATTGTAGTAATTCCTGTCCTCAGATATTTGCAAAGCATCTAAAAAGAAACGTTGTATTGGAGCACAACAATGTCCATTTATTTATGTATTGGGTATGGTTACTTTTATATTACATTGCCAGACCTAAGTAGTTGCAAAAGAGACCCTTTACAAAAAAGGTTTTCCAAAAAATAGATTGCAGTATATCAATATCTTAACAAACTACACTTTGTTTCTGGTTTGTGCTCACTTCTAATACAGTTCAGAATGGTCCCTGCACAGTATTTCACTGAAAAATCATTGCAGATTTTATGCATTTTTTTTTTTTTTTTTTTTTTTGCCAAAAAGTGAAGTGCTACTAAATGTTTCACATATGAAACTTTTTTTTTAAATTGTGCAGGTATTACTTGACATTCTTCATTACTAAACTGTCTTGGTGCAAGATTAGAATGCATGGAATACTCATTAACATATGTTAATGCAGTGGTATGGTAGAGACTTTCTCAGAACAAAAGAAAGGTAACATGGCACCATCAAAATCACCATGCACATTCCACAACTCTATTATAACCCTGTTGCAAATCTATAGTATAGAAATATAATGCCCAATTAGAATGCATATTACCTTATATGGGAGACAAAGAGCTAGCAAATAAAGAGGAGCTAACAAGATGTATATAAAGCAACACCTCCTGCTTTTGGGCCTCAGCCTTTGGATACAAATCTGCTGGACCAGTGCCAACACTAATATGCTCTGCTTCCTGTTGAATGCCCTCATTTCTGGTCTCTCTGTGGAAGAATCCTGTAACAGTGGCAATGGTGATGCAGTGAAATATAGTAAACTAGTTCTAAGAATCAGGTGAAAAAAGGCATCATCTTTCCAATGTTCTTCTTCAGTTATTGAAGATGTGGGAGTGAGAACATGAAAATTCACACAACGTCTTTTAAAAATCCTTTCTGTTTTTATTTTCATTACATTGAACTATCCAAGTCATATGGCCACTTTTAATTCAAAGAAGGGATGTGATATCCTACCAGTTGTGTGGAAAGAAGAGTCTATGTATATTTGTAAACAATCCTTATGAGAGCAACAGTGCCCAAAGAAATAGAAGAAAGTGGAAGATATATTTGAAGTTATAAATGATGAAGTCATTGCCAGACATGGAGTATCATGAAGTATATGATAGCTTTGGACAAAGAGGGATTTAGAGTTCAGGAGAAACAAATATATTGGTGAAAACCACAGTAAGTTAAACAGGAGTGATATATGAGGATGTATACATAGTGATATGTGAGGATATATTTATTTTAATGTCATTTTGTGCTCCTCTAGGGACAAATAAATATCACCTATAGTCTTACTTTCATATACTTAATTTTAATGGATACTGATTTTCACACTATTCACACATCCTATTTTTTTCCCAGAAGTAACATGTAATCCTCCTTATATTCCAAATGGTGTTTACTCACCTGAAAGGATTAAGCACAGAACTGAAGATGAAATCAGATATGAATGTAAAAGTGGTTTTTATCCTGCAACCAGGGGAAATACTGCAAAATGTACACGTAGTGGCTGGATACCTCCTCCAAGATGTAGCTGTAAGTTTCATTTATATCTTGACCTATTTTGTAATTCTGAATTGATTTTTTCTCCTAAACACACACACACACACACACACACACACAGAGAGAGAGAGAGAGAGAGAGAGAGAGAGAGAGAGAGAAAGAAAGAGAGAGAGAGTGACAAGACCAAATAGTTGTCTGTTTATGTACATGATATGTACATAAAGTAGAGCCTTTAAAAGCATTCTTTACTTTTCTTAGTATGAAAGTCACATTTTAGTAAACTAAAAACAGTTTCTTGCAACTGAAAAAATATATGTATGTGTATAAGTGTATTTCTCTAATTAATAAAATTCTTCCAATATGTGAATAAAATATTGGGTGAAAATACTACCTTCTAACCGATAATATGTTAGTTATTTGTTTCATTAAAACAAATATCCCCCCAAACATATTTAATACCAAACATTTGTTGTCTGACAGTGTCTGTGGGTGAGGAATTTGGGAATGACTTCCCTGGGTAGTTCTGAGTCAGTTTCTTCTTGTGGTGCAGTCAGTACATCAGTGTAATAGACTGTTCTGCAGGATCAGTTTCCCACATGGTTCACTCACAGATTTTGGCAGGAGGCCTCAGCTCCTGACCACATGGGCCTCACCTTAGGTTACCTGAATGACAGCTAACTTTCTCCAGAGCTACTGATATGAGTGAGTGGAGGCCTGAATACCACTTAGGATCTACTCACATACTCTTGCTACCACCACATCTGTTCTTCAGAAATGAGACACTAAGTCCAACATGCCCGGAAAAGGAGAAAAATAAAGCTCCCCTATTGTGAGAGAGGAGTGCTGAAGGACTTATGTAGTTTCCTACAAATCTTACATGTGGCAAAATTCCATTCTGGTCAAGACTATTTTATTTATGGAATGCTTTCTTGGCCCTCTTCAAGTTTTAATTTGTCTCCATAGTCATATTCCTTTTCTTTCTATCTAGCAGTACATTTTAAAGGTGTATCACACTTAAACAAAAATGTGATGACACAAATGATTGGTCAATGAGTTCAATGTTAGTTCTAGGCAAAATTCCAGTCACTAACAGAGAAAGCTTTTATAACTGTGAAACAAATTTCAATGTGCATAAGAACTATAAGGTCAATGTTTAGTGATTTTATAGTTGACTTTGACAATACGGATTTGCTCAAATATATCTGAACCTGCCTTCCACAGGTTCTTATGGATAAGACAATGAAATTGATGAGTTAGGTGGTTTATCTCTTTGCAATTTCATTAAATAATCTTATCTGATAACCGACCAAAAGAACTTTCTTCTCAGAACAACTCCATTACTCATTGGTGACATCAAATTATTCAGTGGCTCAGGGAAAATGTAGTATAAATTCACAACTTGAATGACACAAAGGATGATGTTAGTGAATCTACACTAGGACGTATCATTCAAAGAAAATCCTACATGTCAAATTGAATCAAATAGGATAAACTTCTGCAATGGTAACTATAAAATCCTGGGCTTGAGTCAAAGAAATAAACTTCCCTAGGACAGATGGATTAGCAACAGTTATGAAAATTAGTGAATATTCAATTTTAAGATCAGTTTGACTCAACACTAGGATGGAACAACTATAGCTGGTAATGAGACTATGACCTACATTTAGTGAAAGTATAAGCAGGTGGATTCTCTTAGTAGAATGAGGCTTTTGTGAGAACCACCCATCTCTGCTGATCAGTCCCTAGTGGAATATTAAATTTGCTTCAAGGAATACCCTTTTAATGAGGTTTAGATGTGCACACATGAGTGTGAAGAATATAGCCAAGTGCCTCTGGCCTATCAAAATAATTATACCTGTCAATTCTCTGCTTTTTGTGTATTTTGAAAAGAGTGAACTAATTTATTTTATTGATGTTCCATGAAATAGCATGAGGAGGTGAATAAACACATTTGTTCTGCAACCACCAGGTTCAAATTTCTTATCTACAAGTGGGAAATTTAATTGATTAATCTTAAAATCTTACTTCTTGCAACTCAAAAGACTCAAGCATGTCCAAGGCACAGTTCTTGTTGACTAACACAAGTTTGAACAGTTCATGATGTAATTTCTAAAACCCATGGGTTAATATAGAATATTCAAAATCTTTAAAAAAGCATTACAGGGGAAAAAGTGAATGTTACATAAAAGGAACAAGACTAAATGCTAAAAAGCATTTTAATTTCAACACTGGAAGCTTCATAAAAGTGAGGAAGTATTTGTCAATGATAAGAGATATGGACTGTAGACCAAGAAAGTATACTTATAAGAAATCATTTTCTCATGTTTGTTTTAAAAAAAAGACATTTAGGTTGAGCAAGAATTCAAAATATATAATCCAAAATTCAAATAATATATCCATAATAACACTGAAAATAAATAGTCTCAACTCACTCATTAAAAGACATAGACTAGCAGAATGGGTCCAAAAACAAGATCCAACCAAATTCTGTTTGCAGGAGACTCATTTCATAGGTAAAGACACTTGCAGACTGAAGGCAGAAGGATTGAAAAAAATTTTCTTCATGAAAATGGACTCTAAAAACAAGCTGGAGTAGCCATTCTTCATATCTGACAAAGCATATTTCAAGCAAGAATAAATCAGAAGAGAAAAAGAGAGCCATTGCATCCTAGGAAAGGAAACAATCCAACAAGAATAAATAATGATAATTAATATATATACCCCAAATATCATCAGTTTACATTTAAAAATTCTTAAGAGGCTGTGGCTATAGCTAGCAGTAGCACTATGGCTGTAGCTAGCAGTAGCACACTTGCCTGGCATGTGTGAGGTACTGAGTTCGATTCTCAACACCTCATATAAATAAATAAAATAAAGGTTTATCAACAACTAACATTAAATCCCAGATAGATCCCAATACAGTAATACTGGAAGATTTCAATACATCCTTATCACTAATAGACAGGTCATCAAAACATAAAATAAATAAGGATATATCCAAACTGTATGTATTCAAACCCAATTTATCTTTTTCTCAGCAGTTCATGGACCCTTCTCCAAAATAGACCATGTTCCAGGTCAAAATGTAAGTCTAAGCAAATACAAAAAGAAAATTGATATAATCCCATGTATCCTATTAGAACGTACTGAAATGAAACTAGAAATCAAAAGCAAGAAAAATAACAGAAACCACACAAACATGTGGAGATTAAACAATATCCTTTAAATAAAGAATGGATCAAAGAATAATTGAGGGAAGAAATAAAAAATATTTAGAAACAAATGAAACCAGAGATATATTAAATCTCTGAGATAGTATGAAAGCAGTACTAAGAGTAAAATTTATTTCATTGAGTATCTACATTAAAAATATATAGAGAGCCCAAATAAATAAGCTTATGTAGCACTCACTTAAAGGCCTTAGTTACAAAATCAGCAGAAGGTTGGAAATAATAAATATCAGAGCCAAAATTAGAAGAAAACATAAGATCAACATTCCATCATATCGGTGCAGAAACTGACTTTCCAAACGCAACCCCTAAAGCTCACAAAATAAAACTAAGAATCAGAAGGTGGGATACCCTTAAATTAAAAAAGAATCTGCCCAGCAAAGAAAATGATTAATAGAATTGAAGAGAGAGCCTCTGGAATGGGAGAAAATATTTGTCAGTTACTCCTCTGACAAGGGACTAATATCCAGAATATATAAAGAACTAAAAAATGTGATACATACATACAAAAGAGTTAACTCAGCCATAAGAGTGAAATCATGACATTTGCTGATGAATGGATGGAAATGGAGAAAAATCATGCTAAGTGAAATAAGCCAGACTTAGAAACTCAAAGATTGAAAGTTTTCTCTCTTATAAGGAAGTTTTAGTAAATTTAGGGAAAGAAGGCAGTGCAGGTGGGGATCAGATATCATAAAGATATAGGGAAGATCAGTGGTAGTAGCTATTGGAGAATGAGAGGGAAGAAGGAAGAGAAAGAGGAAGATAAATGGCATGAATTTAACCAAATCATGTCATATTCATATATAAACATCCCAAAGGAAATTTCCCTTTTGCATGTGTAGAAGAAAGAAACTTTAATAGAGAAGAGGAGGGAACATAGGGGGAGAAGAAGGGAGGAAAAGGGTGGATGGGGCTTAAAATAAAATTCCTTGCATATTCAATTGTGTCAAAATGAAACCAATATTTATGATATTCTAATACAAAAGATGAGCAAAAATTCAAGATGTATATTGCAAATTAACATTTTTAAGAGTAGAAACTTCTTGAAAATGGTCTGTAACCAAACATAAAGGAAAGTGGAAAAATTAATTAGAAGTTGTAGAATATTTATTGTATTTGTGTATACATGAAGGCGATGGGGGATTCTTTATAACATATCATGCAAGATTTCTTGAAATAGAATCATATTACATGGAAAAAATTAATAGTATTTGTATAGTAAAAGGACTAGGTTTTCTCTAAACAATCTCATGAAAGAGTGCTTTTTCAAGAAAATAAAAATAAACCTGACAAATAACAGCACTTAAATTTGTGTTAAATTACTTAATATATAAGAATAAGTCAATAAGATATAATCATATTATACCTCATTGAAAAACATTTTAGCACATTAAAAATATCTCATTTCCCAACTGAAACTAGAATAAAACTATTGTTTATTATAACCTTATCTATTTTGATACTAACAAATTTTTCTAGTTGATTTCTCTGGTGACTGAAAAGATATCATTTGACTTCACTAACAAAGACCTCACAGAGCATAATCATCTGATTTCTGTGACTTATCTTTTCTTGAAAACCTTGTAATTATGTTAATAATAAGACATAATTCATTACTTAAATGGTTTATTTCTGATATGTTGCTCAATAAAATAAAATATTATTCATCTTATTTTTTTATCACAAGTGAAACCTTGTGATTTTCCAGAGATAAAACATGGACGTCTATACTATGAAGAAAGATATAGACCATACTTTCCAGTACCTATAGGACAACGATATACCTATGAATGTGATAACAATTTTGTGTCTCCTTCAAAATCATACTGGGGTTACATTTATTGCACAAAAGAAGGATGGCTGCCAGAAGTACCATGCATCAGTAAGTAAATGTCTTTACAATGATACATGTATCTTTCAAAGAGGAAAGAAAGAAGCACATAAGTATTTACAGTTAAGTCTTGCATGACAAATTAGGGCCAAGGGAAGAATTGTGTGTGCAAAAAGACCCAATTAGTTTTTGTCTTTTATAAGAAGCTCTTCATAAAAATCACATGAAAACCAAAGTTACAAGAAAACCTGTATCATTTATACATGTTTTAGCTACAAAATTAAAGATGAATTCAATGTTATTGATTTTTATTTTTTAACAAACATTTGGTATAGTAGTTTTGGGTTTTTCTTAATTGCACATTTTTCGGATGCTTATGCATTTTCTAAATATTATAAAGGTAATTTTTAATCCAATATTTTGTTCAAATTAATGTTTTCACTTTTTATCACTTTATGCTCCTTAGGACAATGCATTTTCAATTATGTGGAATATGGATATTACTCACGTGAAACAAGACATTTACTGTATGAGTCTGTTAAAGTTGATTGTTATCCTGGCTATAGTCTTTCAAATGGTCAAAACACAGTTACATGTACAGAGAATGGCTGGTCCCCTCCTCTCAAATGCATTCGGATTAGTAAGTAAAATGCTCTGATATCCATACTCGTGATTTTTTAAAGGCCCATCTACATTAAACTGGGGCAAAATATTTATAACAATTTGTTTTCATGTTTCAAGTGTGTAAAAGTGGAAATCAAAATTTATTAATAAGTATGTAGCACAATAAGTGCACGTTAGTAAACAATATTCAAGAATATAGTAAAGAATTTGAATACAGGGGCTGGAGCTGGAGCTCAGTGGTGGAACACCTGCCTTGCATGTATGAAGCCCTGGGTTTGATGCTAAGCACCATATAAAGAATAATAAATTTAAAGGTATTGTGTCCATCTAAAACTAAAAAAAAAAAAAAAAATTAAAAAAGAATTTGAATACAACATTTTTTGGTTTAATTAAGTCATATGCATATACATTGAAATTAATCATTTGACTCAAAATTATTATAAAATTATGTTATAAATAAAAAATAAATACAATAAGAGTAAAAGATGTCAGTCAAGAAGTGATGGGACATTTTTGCAGTCCTGCCCTTTGTCTCTGAGTATTTCTGGGACATGTAACAGAAATGGGTCTTCTGGGACATTGTGCATATTTTGTTTTAGGTTTTCTGTAGTGCTTGTACTACTATACATTCTGGTCAGTGCTGCATTCTTGCTCTATGTTCTTGATAATGATTAAGTGATGTTGTATCTTAATATTTACTAGATAAATGGCAATAAGGTGGTAAAACACTGAAGTCTTGATATGTGCTTCTTCTATTAATAATTGGGTTTAGCATACATTGTTATGGGCTAATGGGTAGTTCATTTTTTAATCTGTAAAATGCAGATTGATGTTTTTTTTTTAGATTATCTTTTTGGAAGCTTTGATTTTTGTTGGATTCTTAGTAATTCCAAATATCATTTGTCTTTCAATTATATGTATTACATATGTGTTCTTAATTTATATGGCTTTTATTTTTTCTTTAATGTTT
The DNA here is from genome assembly GCF_047511675.1 of Marmota flaviventris. Taxonomy (NCBI): domain Eukaryota; kingdom Metazoa; phylum Chordata; class Mammalia; order Rodentia; family Sciuridae; genus Marmota; species Marmota flaviventris. The sequence continues at coordinate 83,648,577 of NC_092509.1, read as the reverse complement.
ACTATGAATAGTATTGTTCCTTTCACTATAAAATTATCAGTGAATTTTATTGCATATTCGATTGTGTCAAAATGAAACCAATATTTATAATGTTCTAATACAAAAGATGAGCAAAAATTAAAAATGTATAATGCAAATTAACATTTTTAAGAGTAGAAACTTCTTGAAAATGGTCTGTAATCAAACATAAAGGAAAGTGGAAAAATTAATTAGAAGTTGTAGAATTCTTCAGAAAGTAGACATACTTTTTATTCTAAAAGTTATATTTTGTCTTCATATTATTAATTAATTTTCAGGTGCTTTTTATGCATGATAATGACATTATTTCCTTTTAAAAACAATATGGGAAAATTCAACATTTCCCCAGGAATCCTATATTGTACCTTTTTATATATCATAAAAATGGATACTATTTATACTGTGTATTCTATTTTGCAATATTAGCAAATAATGTTTTAGTAATCTTCTACCTTAATCACTGTAGATTCATAATAAGTATCGATATCTAATCATGACTTTTCATCCCAATCTTTTTTGTATCAGTTTCTTTGGGAGATGACACTTTGATCTTCTGAAAACTTTTAAATTTAGCTTACTATATTACTTTAATTACCCTGTTTAGATTTTGTTTGCAGTTCTCTTGAGTCTGCAGAATAATTTACAAAGAATTCACAGCTTATGAGAATGAAGTATATTTCTATGTATGTATTTCTACATATATATTCTATTTATCATATCTAGGCCTTTTAATACACATTTTTGTTCATGAGAAGCTTTGAGCTTTTCTGGACTTTATTCTTTATAGGTAACAGGTCTCTCCATTACTTGTTTGAGCTCTAAGAATGTTCTTTTATCTTTGGCAATTTTAAGTTTTACAAGATTTATATTATTAATTTGTTTAAAATTTGTATTGAGCTTTTGTTTGATGGTTTTTAACTTTCTCTTCAGAACAATTTTTTGCTTATATTCTTATTTTTCCTGTATTTTTTTCTATCCAAAGTGTTTGTTATTTGGGTTAATCTGCTTTGTACATATAACTTTTATTTCTATGTCTTTTCACTTTTTATGTTCTATGTAGACAGATTGCTTTGACTTTTTTCTTTCAGTAACTTAATTATATTTAAAAATGTTTAAAAACTGCATATTTAATTTCTAAGGGCTGATTTTAAAAATTATATTAGTATGTATTTATAATATAGACTAAAGGGCGTTGTTGTGACATATTCATACCTGCACATGATAGTTTAATCAGTTTCATTCCCCACTACCTCCTCTGGCCCTTCTTTCTCCCTTGCCTGGTCACTTTCTCACTTTTCAATTTCTAAGGGTTCACTTTTTAAAAAGATAAACTTTATTTAGGTATGAAGTATATACAAAGAAATTCACATGCTTTTAGTGTGAAGGTGAAAGACTTTGATAAATTATATAAGTATAAACATAATGAAGTTTGAGATAGTTTTAAAATTATGAGAAAGTTCTCTGGTTCTTTATCCACTGAGTCTACCCTCAATTCCATCAACATAGGTAATCAATGTTATTTCTGTCACTACAGATTAGTTTGCCTTTTGACAACTTTGTTATCAATAGATTTACACAGCATATTCATTTATATTTGGCTTTATTTTTCAGCAAAATATAATTTTTTTCTGTTGTTTCTTGCATTAACAACTATTTTTTTTTCATTATGAAGTCACATAACATTATACAAATCGATGAGTATTTGGTTTTCTATTCCACTACTAATGAACATTTGGGTTATTTTCATGTTTTGGTAGTTATGATTGCACTCTTTATGAACATTTGAACAAATGTTTGAACAAAGTCTTTGTATAGACATATTTTTACTCTTTATCTAGGATAGATTTCTAAAAGTGAAATTGCTGAGTCATATGATATGTACATGACTAAATCTATAAGAATCTGCCATATTGATTTTCAGGATTATTGGAATATTTTATACATTCGATTGGCCACATATAAGAGTTCCAATTGACTTGCATCTTCGCTGACAAATAGGATGGCTAGTTTTAAAATTTTAGCCACATTAGCATATATGTAGTGGTATGTCATTGTGCTCTCATTTTATTTTCCTGGTTGACTATGGTGAGCTCTATTATATCTGCTTAGACATTATATCTGCTGGGACATTGTTAAACTTTTTTGTTTTTGTAAATTTCAATGTTTTTCCCATTTAAATTGTGTAGATTATCTTATCATTCCATTGTGATAGTCCTTCATATAGTTAAGATGCAATTCCATTATCAGATATATGTTTATACATATTTTCTCACATTTTGTGATTTTCTTCTGAGGTTCTAAGAGATTGTTTCCAGTAATATATATTCTACCTTTTGATGAAATCCAAATTAATAATTTCTGTGAGTGATTTTTTGATCTATATAGATCATTTTTGCCAATGCTAAATTTGCTCAAAAATTGCCATATTTTTCCAGTAATATTTCTATGTCTCATATTCATATGTTTATTGACATATTGTTATGATTTTTATGAAATGGAATTTATTTTATATGGATTTCATTCTTAAAAAAATAAAAATTTTAGAACTTGTGTTTTAATTGAATATGCATTTATTTACTGGTACCAAAGATACCCATATATCCCAAATATCCATTTTCCCCTTCTTATAACAGAATCTGCATACATTGTCTGGGCACATGAACATCTAGAATAAAGGCTCCTTCCAATTTAGGTATATCTACATAAATAAGTTTTGAACAATACAATACAAGGGAGAGTGGTATTTGTGTTTTTTGATCAATGAGAGACTTGCACATTTGTCAAGAAATTGTTAAATGTAGGTTTTTGTGGTTTTTTAAAATACATATTTTTGATTTGTATTTGGACATAATACCTTTATTTTATGTATTTATACGTGATGCTGAGTATTGAACCCAGGGCCTTGATCATGCTAGGCAAGCGCTCTACTGCTGAACCACAACCCCAGCCCAGTTTTTGTGTTTTTTAGAGGCTTTTTATTCCTTTATTTTTTAATTGATGTATGTATTTGTTTCTTATATTAATATACTCTGTCTTGTTTACTGATGTATGAGTCCTCCACCTTTGTTCTTAAGTGTAGTAGAAATAATAATGGCCTCCTAAAAGATGTCTATGTTATCATTTTTGGAATCTGAAATGCGTTACTTTAAATGATAAAATGGACTTTAGAGATGTTACTTTGACCTTGAAATATGGAGAGTGTTCTGGATCATCTGGGTGAAATCAAGATAATGTGTGGAAAGAAAGAGAGAAGGAGGGAGAGAAAGAGAAGGAGTTATATTACTGTGGTAAAGGGTCAGATAGAAGTTCAATTGTTTCTGAGTTTGAAAATGAAGGAAGGGGACATAAGCCAAACAAAGGGGAAAGCCTCTGTTAATGGAAATGACAAGAAAACTGATTCTTCCCTCAATCTTCCAGAAAGGGATGTACCTCTTACAACATCTCAATTTTACCTCAGTTATACATGACATATTTTTGATATTTGGAATTTTAAGATAAAAACTTAGTGTTGTTTGAAATTATAAGATAATGAAGTCTTTTTACAGAAGCAATAAAATACAAATACATTATTTTTAAAAATAATTTGCCTTGTCTAGCTGTTTTCCATTTTATTTTACTTTTGATATCACCTTGTTGATTTCTATAAAAATTCTGCTGGGGTTTGATTGAGAGTGAGTGTAATATGTATATAATTGGGAGATTCATATTATAAAAATATTAATTCTTCCCTTTCATGAACATGGTAGGTCTATTTATTTAGGTCTTCTTTAATCTGTTTAGTAATCTTTTTAACTTTTAAAATGTGGGTTATGTACATATATTGTTAAATCTTTTCTTAGGTAGCAGGAGATTTTTAAAATAATATTACATATTATATTTATTTTTCCATTTTTATTAAATCACATAGGATTCTAATGTTTTTCTTGTATATTAGGATCTTATTAAATTTACCATTGGTTTTGCAGTATATATCCCTCTGATTACATTCTTAAAGCTTGTCTGTGTAACTAATTATACTATAAATCTATATATTCTTAGATAATTTAGATATGCTTATAAAGGGTGTCTCCAGGGTAGTTTTGAACATTAAATAGAAAATTATTAATCACTACATGCTGTATCTCATGCTTATCTTGGTCAAGGTTTAACACTGGAATTCCTAACATCTTTGGAGATAACCACAGAAGGTATTATTCCTCTATCAAAAGAATCCTGTCCTGACAGTTTATCTTCCCATTTATTGGTCAACTTTTTTTAGTTAAAAGTATCTCATTGTCATTCTTTTTCATGAATTTTTAATAATATGTATCGAATTGAAAAAGCAAAAAAGAAGAACTACTGGTATGTATGCATTGCTTTCCAGAAACATTAGAGTGTTAATAAATATTTCAGCATAAATTTATCTATAAAGTGTGTTACTACCCCTGATTGTCTACTCCATGAATACAATATGAATATGTACTTTTACGTTGTGTTTTTTCATTTGGAATGCCTCCCAAAGACATGTGTGATAAATGCTTGATCCCCAGCTGATAGCACTATTAGGAGATGGTAGAAATTTCAGGAGGTGGGGCTTGGTTGGAAGAAGTTTACTGGCAGACGTGTCTTTGAAGAGTTTATTTTGTCTCCAGCCTCTGTCTCTGTCTCTGTCTCCATCTCCCCTCCCACTTTCTCTGTTTCATTCCAGGCCCATAGCAATGGAGGCAGCCACCATGGACTAAAACCTTGTAACTTTGGGCTAAAATAAATCTTTCCCATTTATGTCTTTTTTTTGGGGGGGGGGAGCGGAGTGAGTATTTTGTCATGAGCGAAAGCTGACATATTTTGTAACTAAATTATAGGCTTTCCATATATTTTTATAAAGGTGGTATTTACCTGACTTATACATTAATTTGAATATTCCAAAGGCAGTTACCCTTAGCAAGCACTAAGCTTGTTAATAGTTGGTATGGAAGGCATAGTGAACTCTTATTCTGAATTGGATCCAGTTTATGAAGCATTCTTTACTTTGAATATTGACAGTCATCCACAAAACAAAGAATTCTCCATCCACAAAGATATCATCTACATGGAAAAATATACCCTGTTCATGGATAGGCAGAACTAACATCATCAAAATGGCGATATTACCAGAAGTTCTCTATAGGTTTAATGCAATGCCAATCAAAATCCCAACGGCATTTCTTGTAGAAATAGATAAAGCAATCATGAAATTCATATGGAAAAATAAAACACCCAGAATAGCAAAAATAACTCTAAGCAGGAAGTGTGAATCAGGCGGTATAGCGATACCAGACCTCAAACTATACTACAGAGCAATAGTAACAAAAACAGCATGGTACTGGTACCAAAACAGGCGGGTGGACCAATGGTACAGAATAGAGGACACAGAAACCAATCCACAAAACTACAACTATCTTATATTTGATAAAGGGGCTAAAAGCATGCAATGGAGGAAGGATAGCATCTTCAACAAATGGTGCTGGGAAAACTGGAAATCCATATGCAACAAAATGAAACTGAATCCCTTTCTCTCGCCATGCACAAAAGTTAACTCAAAATGGATCAAGGAGCTTGATATCAAATCAGAGACACGGCATCTGATATAAGAAAAAGTTGGCTACGATCTACATACTGTGGGGTCGGGCTCCAAATTCCTCAATAGGACACCCATAGCACAAGAGTTAATAACTAGAATCAACAAATGGGACTTACTCAAACTAAAAAGTTTTTTCTCAGCAAAAGAAACAATAAGAGAGGTAAATAGGGAGCCTACATCCTGGGAACAAATCTTTACTCCTCACACTTCAGATAGAGCCCTAATATCCAGAGTATACAAAGAACTCAAAAAATTAGACAATAAGATAACAAATAACCCAATCAACAAATGGGCCAAGGACCTGAACAGACACTTCTCAGAGGAGGGCATACAATCAATCAACAAGTACATGAAAAAATGCTCACCATCTCTAGCAGTCAGAGAAATTCAAATCAAAACCACCCTAAGATACCATCTCACTCCAGTAAGATTGGCAGCCATTATGAAGTCAAACAACAACAAGTGCTGGCGAGGATGTGGGGAAAAGGGTACACTTGTACATTGCTGGTGGGACTGCAAATTGGTGCAGCCAATTTGGAAAGCAGTATGGAGATTTCTTGGAAAGCTGGGAATGGAACCACCATTTGACCCAGCTATTCCCCTTCTCAGTCTATTTAAAAGCTATGTTTCTATAAATATAGTTGTACTTTTCTGTTACTTTCCCACATCTTTAGTTTTTTAATTGATAATCTTCCTCTTTTTTAAAGATTTACTTAACTATTTTTTTTTGCTTTTATTGGTGCATTATAGTTGTACATAACATCTTTAAACTGTGTTTTAAGAATAACAAATTATTCTTCAAACTATGTTTTTAATTCTTGACTTATTCTCTAAAGAGATGCATCTTTCAGTTTTTATTTTAAGAGGCTAAAATGTTAATTAAAGAGCAAGATAATTGTATACCAAAGAGTGATGCTATATAATCTTGTTACTCTTATTTTTTGTTGAATTTTAAAATTCATGTTGCACTTATGGACTTTGTAATATTTGTTGTACTCAACTCAAGGGGAAATATTTCATTCTCAGTGGCTTTTAAGGGGATAAAATATCTATCAGTGTTCTAGTGAAGGATAGCGAAGAGATTTAAAGGCATGAAAGGTTAGCTCTGACAAAAAAAAATATTGCTATATCTTCTTTTCCTTGTATTACATGTGAATTTATTAAAATCAGAAAAGTTCTTCATGACAAAGTATCTATTAATCTTCAATCCAATTTAAAATGTATTCAGAATCTTATTCATTGTTTAGCTACTCAAAATGAACACTAGGTGGATGTACTTTCTTTTCTTTCTATTCAGATATTTCCTGTGTGAATCCACCCAAAGTGGAAAATGCTAATATAATATCAAACCAGATGCTTAAGTATCCGTCTGGTGAGAGAGTACGTTATGAATGTATCAAACCTTTTGAAATATTTGGCGAAGTAGAAGTGATGTGTCTAAATGGAACTTGGACAGAGCCACCTCAGTGCAAAGGTAGAAGATCATATTTCCTAACTTTTCTTTGCTTGAGGACATAATGTGAGTAAAATATGTTGATAAAAATAAAGTCAAGTCATTCTTATGGATTATATTTTTCAAATGCAAATAATATGATATTGCTAAAGATTTATTTTCTGGCAAAATGAACTAAGAAATATGATGTATTTTTTTCAAGACACATTTAACCAGATTAATAGAACAGTTACAATCTGAGAAAATTCCTCATCTTAAAAGTTAAGACACTCAGTACATTTTGACAACTCCAAGAGATATCTACTTTGAGAAACAGAAAATAGGTCATTGAAGACTGATCATAGAATATAAATATACATTTGGGCATCTTCTGTATATAGAGTATATTTGAAAATATGTGACTGAGGCCAGCCAGGGAATCACTATATTTATAAAAATAAGTTTGGATATTAGGTCACCAGCATTCTAATATTTAGAATTCAGGAAATGAATAATAGAGATATTATATCATCCATTTCTATTTTTCAAAATTAATTTTTCCTAATTTATTTTCTCTCACTTTACTTTGATTCTACCTTTGGCTAATGATGAAGTCAGTTTTATGTAAACCACAGAATTAGGTCTCCTTTACGTATCTATCTTGCCCTACTTGCTCTTTCCTCTAGTATATTTAGATCATTTATATTTAAAATAAATATTGGGCTTTTTGTTTCTTGTTTTATTTGTTTATTTTCTCTATTTCTCATTCTTGTTTCTGATCTCTTCCATTCTTTTCAGGGAACAGTTTAAAAGAATTTCATTTTGATTTATCTTCCTGGTTTTGAGTGTATCTCTATGATAGCTTCCCTCACTACCTTTCTTTTTAAAATTGTTGCTTTAGGAATTACAATATATACATAGTATATTTGCAACTTACCACTCTACTAGTAATGGCATTTTATTTTCGATCAAAACATGAGAACCTTGCTTCCATTTAAATCCACTTACCCTTTAGTGTTTCCTGTTCATACAGTGAACATTGTTACCAAATGATATAATTTTCTTTCAAACATCAAACATAAATAAACATAAATGAACAAACTGAGGAGGAAAAAGTCTATTATATTTTCTTCCTTTTAGTAATTACAGGAGCGAGAAAATGACACTGTAATTGATAAAAGGACTAATATATAATATAATAGACTTTTTCCTACTTGGTTTATTTGTTTGATAACTCAATTATTCTTTCTTCCTTCTTTCTCCAACATTTTCTTTTCCTCTAAAGGTCTCTGAAGTTTGATTGATTCATTGATTTATTTTTTCAGTCTATTTTCACACTGGGTAATTTATGTTGTTATATCTTGAAGTGCATGGATTTGTCCTTCTGTCATCCTCAAACTGTTCAGTCTGTACAGTGAGACATTTTGTTTTGTTTTTAATTTGTTATATTTATCTGTTCTAAACCCTACTGAGCTTTTAAGAAACATTGACTATCAATATCTTTATCACATCAGTATTCTCTTTTATTATCTTTTTGTTTTTAAATGTTTCTGATCCTTAATATGATGAGTAATTTTTAATTTTACACTTGATATTTTAGGTATTACATTTGAGACCCCCCCCCATTTTATTTAAATTTCCTGTTCAGTGGTTCTCCATTACAGCCATGCTGGATTTAAGTCCAGGTTTCACATTCGGCCTCTACAGGCATACAGGATCTCTTCTGCCACCCCTATATGTGGGTGGTCTCTGGTCATCAGTGACTTATGATGTGTTTATTATTTTCTCTAGATTAGGTCATGTATTGTTTTAAAGATCTCTTAGACTAGCAAGGCTGCTCCCTTCCTTGTCCTTAGGTTAAAGGGATGAGACTCTGCATGAGCTTTTCCTTATTTATCTCTACCTTATATCATTTCTGAGATTACCATCCTTCTCCAGTGCTCCATCTAGAACACACAGGAGCCCCAAAGTGAACTCATATAGCAACCTGTTTGCCATTCCTTGAGTCCTGAAGTTCCTAGCCAGAGTGAATTCTCAGCACCTTCTAGAGTCTTCTTATATTGGCATTTAAAAATTATTATGTCCAAGATTATAAATTATGCTTAGCAAAAGGGGATAGAAAAGACAGTGGAATGAGATGGACATTATTACCCTAAGTACATGTATGAAGACAAGAGTGGTATGACTATACTTTGTGTACAGAGATATGAAAAATTATTCTCTATATGTGTCATATGAATTGTAATACACTCTGTGTCATATATAACAAATTAAAATTTTAAAAAACTCAACATACAAAGCCTGAAAAAAAAGGAATAGATAAGAATGATTTTTACTCATCTTGTCCAGATTAGGATGACAATATTTCCCTATTATTTTCTACAAATTTACTTCCTTTGAACTTTTTTCAAGGAGTTTTTGTTTCTTTTGTAATAAAAAGGAAAATTAAAAAGAAGTCAGTAGGGACACAATAAACACTGTGTAGTGTCATATATAATAACAGGAAACTTTCTTAGTTTGTCCTCGCTATCTACCTCTTCAGCATTTATATATTAACACACATTTTTTAGTATTGAATCACTAAAAGCAGACATATTTGTTGATGGTTTATATGCACCTTCAGTGAGATGAAAAGAAGAGCTTAAAATGTAACTCTCATTTTCTATAATTAAGATTTCTGTGAGCAATCATTTGTTACCAGAAATCATAAAATCTTGATGCTATCTAGAGTGATGTGTTTGTGCTGGCTTTAATTTTATCCTGTATTTTGATTTGTTCTCTCATAAATGAAATGGTATTTTTCAGATTCCACAGGAAAATGTGGGCCTCCTCCACCTATTGACAATGGAGACCTCACTTCATTCCCATTACCAGTATATCCTACGGGCTCATCAGTTGAATATCAGTGCCAATCCTTATATCAACTTGAGGGTAGCAAGACAGTAATATGTAGAAATGGAAAGTGGTCAAACCCACCAAAATGTTTACGTAAGTACTTCAGTAATCTCATGGGACCTGGGAAAATCAGCACCTTGAGTATGATAATTTTCTGTGTAAAATAGCAATAATTCACATATTAAAAAAGAAATATTCTGTGGAATGCTTCTCTACCAAATATTCATATGTGAGGAAATAAAGATTAATAAGTTATTTTTTTATTTTAAAATAATTAATAAATACAATTATTTATATATATATATATATATATATATATATATATATATATATATATATATAAAGTTTTTTATTAGCATGTAATAGTTGCTCTTATTAATGGGGGTCAGTGTGATTTTCCATATATGCATACACTCAGCATGATCATATCCAATCTCTATTTACCCACCCTACCATAACTTCTCAACCTCTATTGGTCACTATTCTACATTCAGGTCACCCTTTTTAATATTCCACATATAAGAGAGAATGTATGGGACTTATCTTTCTGTGTCTGGCCTATTTTGCTTAACATAATGGCCTCCAGTTCTATCCATTTTGCTGTAAATGACAAGAGCCAATACTTCTTTGTGGCTGAATAATATTCCCTTGTGTAAATATACTACATTGTCTTTATCTCCTCATCTATTGATAAACACATGTTCTCATTCAATATCTTAGCTACTGTGAATAACACTGCATGGGCATGCAGATATCCCTTTGGTATGCTGATTTCTTTTCCTGTGGATATGTACCCAGAAGCAGGATAACTGGGTCATAGGGCAGATCTAATTTAAGTTTTTTGAGAAAACTTCTGCTCTCCATAATGATCGTACCAATTTAAATTCCCAACAAGAGAGTGTAAGTGTTCTTTTTCTCTCACATCCTCACTAACATTTATTAATTTTAGGATTTATTGTTAATAATAGACCTTCTAACTGGGGCAATATGGTATCTCATTGTAGTTTTCATCTTCATTTCCCTGATGGCTAATGATATTGACTAGGGTTTTCTAAATGTATTTTTGACTGTTTGTACTTCTTTGAAATATGTCTATTCACAAATCATTTGCCCAATGTTTAATTGGATTACTTGTTTTTAGTTTTTTTGAGGTCATTATACATTCTAGGTATTAACCCTTTGTGAGATGCATAGCTGGCAAGTCTTTTTCCCATTCTCATCTCATTCTATTGACTGTTTCTTTAGCTGTGCAGAATGTTTTCAATTTAATATATCAACTTTGTCAATTTTTGCTTTTGTGGTTCTATCCAGAAAATTGTTGCTTGAACCAGTTTCTTATCTCTCCATATTTTCTTCTAGTAGTTTTAGAGTTTTCAGGTTTTACATTTAACCCTGTGTATATTTTGAATTTAATTTTGTACATGGAAAGAGGAATCAAGATTCAATCATCTGTGTGTGGATATCCATTTTTAGCATCATTTATTGAAGAGGCGGTCCTTTATCCAATGTTTTCTTTTTTGGAAAATTTTTTTGAAACTTTGTTAAGAATCAGCATATATAGATACATGGATATATCTATATCTATATCTATCTATCTATCTATCTATCTATAAATACACATATATATTTATACACAGGGGGGGAGTGTGTCTCTATTCTGTACCATTGGTCATCGTATCTGTTCTTATGCAAATACTATGCTCTTTTGGTTGCTATGGTACTGTAGTATGTCTTGAAATAAGTTACTGTGATGCTTACAGCCTTTGTGTATTTATTTTTTTCTCAAGATTTCATTAGCTCTTCAGGGTCTTTTGTGCTTCCATATGAATTTTAGAATTTTCTTCACTAGTTCTGTGAGAAATATTATTCATATTTTAATGGGAATGGCTTTTAATCTGTAAATTGCTTAAGGTATTATTACTGAAGGAATATGCTTAAGGTATTATTATCAACACTAATTCTTCCAATCGATTAGCATGGGAAATTTCTTATTTATTTTGTATCTTCTTCAATTTCTTTAATCAGTGTGTGGTAGATGTCTTTTGTTCTTTGCTGTTTTGTTTATTGTTGTAAAGATTAGTGAATGAGATTGTTTTTATTCTTTGGTTCTCAGCACATCATTTTTGATGTATAAAAATCTCAATGATTTTTGTATATTGATTTTGTATCTTGCTACCTTAATGACTTTATCCATTCTAATAGTCTTTTGGTGGAGTCTTTGGGGGTTTTTATATATTTAAACATATCATCTGCAGACACAAATAATTTGACTTCTCTCCTTTCAATTTGTATGCCCTTTATTTCTCTTATTTCACTGTTCTGACTAAAATTTCTGGTACTATACTGATTAAGATCAGGGAGAATAAATACCCTTGTTTCTGATCTTAGGGGAAATGTTTTCGACTTTTCTCATTTCAGTATGTTGCCTGTGGCTATGTCTTGTATGGCCTTTATTATGCTGAGGTATGATCTTCTCAAACCTTATTTGCTCAGGACTTTTATCAGGAAGTGTTACTGAAATTTTTCAAATGCATTTTCTATATCTATTAATCACATGATTTTTATCCTTCATTCTGTTAATGGTATGTATTATGTTTATTGATCTGAATATGTTGAACCATCCTTGTATCTCTGGGATGGAACTAATTTGATTATGGTGAATAATCTTTATGATTCTATGTTGAATCACATTCAGATTTGCTCATATTTTATTGAGAAATTTTGCATCTATGTCCATCAGGGTTATTAGTCTACAGTTTCTTTTTTCTTGTGTTCTTGTTGCTATGGTACCAGGGTAATGCTAGCCTCAGAGAATGGGCTGGGAATGATTCTCTCTCTTTCAAATCTTTGCAACAAATTTAAAAGAAATGGAATTAGTTTTTCTTTAAAGATTTCAAAAAATTAAAAAGTAAAAGCATCTAGTCATGGGCTTTCCTCAACTTTTTATTACTGATTCAATCTCATTACTCATTATTGATCTCTTCTGGTTTATATGTTTTCTTGGTTTAATTTTGGCAGAACCTATGTGTCTAAAAATTTATAAATTCCTTCTAGGTTCTCTAATTTGTTGGCATACATTTTCTCACAATAATCTCTAATGACTCTTTGTATTTCTGAGTTATTTGTTGTAATGTCTTTTTTGTTTCATCTTTTGTTTTGTTTGAGTCATCTCTTTTTCTTGGTTAGTCATATTAAAGGTATGTTCATTGTTCTTATCTTTTCTGATAACCAATTGTTGTTTCATTAGTCTTTTCTACTGCTTATGTATGTGACACCCTCTCCATCTTATCCTTTTTATAACTGAAAATTTATAGCATTTGACCAATATTTCTTTTCTTTTCTTTCTTTCTTTTTTTTTTTTTTTTTTTTTTTTTTGTGTGAGTCTGGAGGTGGAAATCAGGGCTTGTGCATGCAAGGCAAGAACTCTACCAACTGAGCTACATCCCTAGCCTTTTGACCAATATTTTAATTAAAGAAAAACCAGCCAGTCATGGTAGTGCACTCTTGTAATGCCAGAAACATGGGATCCTGAGGCAGGATTATCACAGGTTTAAGGCAAGTCTCAATAATTTAGTGAGACATTGTCTCAAAATAATAATAATAAAAGAAAGAAATGTGGATGTAATTCAGGAATAAAGTGCCCCTGATTTCAATCTCCAGTCCAAAAAAGAAAAACAAAATCAGCCATGATACCATAATGGTTTTACACTCTAAAATACCAAGCTCTTAATATGATAAATGATCTTAAGAATTGGTAATAAAATATAATTATCACACATTAACCACCTAATTCTTACATCATTTACTATTTTTTTTTCTCTTAAATTTAATTTTTTAAAAAGCAGAAAAATACATACAAATGAAAAGAACAAAAAAGGAAAATACAGAGGCCAATGAATTCTTTTTGCATTTGGGGGCCAAAACCATATTTCAGGCTGATTCGTATGGACTAACCCTAACCCCAGGATGGTTTCTGTTGTGACCACAGTGTTGTTCCACTAGTAAAGGAGACCACATCTTGGTCTGGCTGCTGACACACTGCCCTGCTCTGGGCAAGCCACTTTATCTCCAGGACCTCAGTTTTCCCTTCTAAAGGGTTAGATCTGAACAGTGGTAAAGTCCCAAGATTCAGTTTCACATATTTTATTGCTAGTTTTCCTTTTCTAATTTTTTATTGGTGCATTATGATCATGCATAATGGTGGGACTTATTGTTACATATTCATGCATGCCACAATATATCCATACAATTTGGCCAATATTGTTTCCCAGTATTTCCCCTGTCTCTACTTTATTTTAATCTATCTGTTATTCATACAGAATTTGTTCAGGAAGAGTTTTCAGGAAGAATTTCTGAAATATTAAAACCATTCTACTTGAAAACCCCAAAGTCTTGGTAAAAGACTCTTTTCTAACTTAATATTATACTCACTTATCTCTTTCAGTTGCATGTGTAATATCAGAAGAAATCATGGAAAGATACCACATAACCTTAAGGTGGAAAGAATGGCAAAAGCTTTATTCTTCATCAGGGGACACAGTTGAATTTGTGTGTAAATATGGATATTCTCCATCAAAGCGAAATCAATCATTTCGTACAAGGTGTATTGATGGTCACCTGGAATATCCCGCTTGTATTAAGAGATACTCTTAATTTCATTAAAATGTGCACTTAAATTCAGAATTTTTATCATTAATCTAGCTTTCAATTTTATTTTAAAGTATTGTTTAACTCATTTTTATTCATAAATTAGAATTTGTGTTGATACCTGCTAATGTGTTTAGAATCTGAGAGGCTAGAGCCCCACATCTTAAAAGCACTGCATTCAAATTTGGCAAATCAAAGTGCCACGCATCCTATTTATAAAACATCTATGCAAGAAATTAGATGCAATTACTTTGTGCTTGTCTGTATCCATCATTCTCCAAACTGAAAGTTTTCTACATAACTTTTGGGGCTCTCTGAGACTGTGTTTCACAGTGCATAAAAAGATAGACTCTCCATCTTCAAAATTATATAATTCAGAAAGATCTAAATACCAAACAAAGTAATGACTTATATTAGTCAAAAATATAATCAATTACTAATTATTATTTATCCATAAGCAAATGTAAAAAGATGACATGTGAGCTTCTAAAATATATGAATCTAGTACATTCAACAATGTAAACAAATCATAAAGAGGAATAGAAGCTTAATTAGATATATAACTATAAAACTATCATAATTGTTACTATGTAACTATGGAAAAAATGGCAGAAAATGCAATAAAATCTGTAAAAACTATATTTGTGCTTAGAGGTAAGAGGATTGACTTGTTTAATTCCTTTAAAGAGACAGTCTCTAAATTATGGTGGTTTAATTTGTGATTTTTTTTTTTTTTTTACTTTACAGTAGTATGAAAGTGATATGTATTCAGTAGAAATTGTACTTTAATCTGTTTCTATGACTAGAAATACATGATAGACAATTTTTATGGTATTGGGTAACAGCAGTTTACAGCATCCAATTGGCCTTGTGATCAACAAAGTATACTACAGGGTACTGTTCTGCTAAGCTATGATATATGATAGGTTGGTATATTAAATGTATGTTCAACTTAAAATAATTTTAATTTATCATAAGTTAATCAGGATGTAACATTCTAAATTGAGGAGTATCAGCATTTATATTATATTGTACAATTTTTAAACCTTTAATATACTCAGTTTTGAACTTTGAGAATAAGTCGTTTTAAGACAATAATGCCTAAAAACCAAGGTGATCTTGTGGAGAAATATAAACGCCTTATTGGTAATGATCTCAAGGTCAAATTATGCTTTAATGAGTTTTTTTGTTGCAGAAATATTTTTCTTCTGTTTTTAAAATTTCAGTAACAAGATCTTGAAGTGTAATTTTATATCTTTGCATTTCAGACAGCAGTATTTAGTTAAAATCACTTTGTCTAGAAACATTTTTTGATTTTTAAAAAGCTATAATCTTAGGATGAAAATAAAGATAAAGATAAAAATGTACAAAACTTTAAGGTGATAAATTGTTACCTCTTATTGCATAAAATCATAAAGCTTATATTAAACGCTTTCCTCTTGTTTGAGATCCTGATTTAGATAAATTGAATTGAGACAGATATTTTTCAATTTTAATGAAATTGGTTACAACAAACAAGTAATCCTTGTGTTTAATTTTAACACCTGAATATACTTAACTCAGTCCCATTGGGCCACTATAACAAATATAACTTGTCCATTGTGGCTTATTTTTAAAAGACATATCTTTCATACAGTTCTTGGAGCTGAGATGCCCAAGATCAAGGCACCAGCTAACTTGGTGTCCCAGGAGAGCTTATTCTGTTTTGCAAATGGCATCTTCTCACTAGGTAGAAGCAGCAAGGAAGTGCTCTACCCTTTCCTTGTAAGGGCACTGTTTCTACTCTTGAGGATGGAACCCCATCTCCTATTCACCTAAAAAGACTTCATCTTCTAATATGCTCACTGTGGTCACTAGGAATGAAACAGTGACATTTAGGGGGACACAAGCATTCAGGACATAGAAGAGAATAGGGAAGGAAAAAGACAGTCCATGCCACAGAACCAAAAGGCAGTAATGATGTTTACACTTCTATTTCACAGAGGAATTTCAGCCAAACATTGTAATACAGAGATAAAAGAAGGTCATTTTATACACACACAATCTCTCTCTCTCTCTCTCTCTCTCTCTCTCTCTCTCTCTCTCTCTCTCTCTCCAACATGGGAGAAGCTAAATATAAAAAAGCAAATGTTAATAGATCTTAAGGGAGAAATAGATTGCAAAATAATAATAGTAGGGTGCTTCCATACTCCATCTTTAATACAATAGATAGGTCATCCTGACAGAAAATCAATAAGAAAACCTTGGACTTGAGCTGTATGTTACACCAAATAGACCTAACAGATATCCATAGAATATTCTACACAATAGCAGCATACACATTATTCTGTAGTGCATACACAACATTCTCCAGGATAGGTCATATGTTATGCCACAAAACAAATTTCACATATTTAAGAATGCTGAAATTATATCAAGTATCTTTGCCAAATAAAAGCCCAAAATTATATATATATATAGTATCTTTGCCAAATAAAAGCCCAAAACTATATATCAATAACAGGGAATATTGGTATATTCACAAATATATAGAATTTGAATGACATCCTCTTGATCTTCTAATAGGTCAATGACAAAATTTAAAGAAAAATGACACTTACAGACAAACAAACATCAAAACATAGAATACTAAAACTAAGGTGCAGAAAAAGAATTTTGTAAGGGAAATAAGTATATAACTATAAATGCCTATGTGATTTAGATCTCAAATAAATAACAAAGCTTCAAACTTTATGCCTCAAAGAACTAGAATATGAAGAAGTAACTAAAGATATTAAGAGGGAGGAAATAAAGGTATCCAAAAAGAAAAAAAAACAATATTAAGAAAAAAAAGAAAAGAAAATACTCAGAAAACACTATTATGCATCTACAAAGCTAAAAGCTGATTTTTAACCAATAAACAAAATTGTTAAAAGTTTAGCTGGACAAATATGGAAGTAAATAAATTTCAAAATGAAGAAGAAACATTACAGTTAATAGCACAAAAATACAAAATGTACTACAATTCTGGTATGAACAATTATACCAGCAATTTGGATGACCTAGAAGAAATGAATCTTTGTAAAAAGTTGCAGCCTACCAGGACTGAATCACAAATACAAAATCCCAACAGACTGGTAATGAACAAGGAGTTTGAATTAGTTATTAAAAATTCTTTTATGAAAGAAAAGCCCAGGACCTGATAACTTTACAGGTCGGTTTTATAAAACGTTCAAAAGTTAACATGACATGGATGAACCCAACTCCCTTGTATAACTATGAAGATTTAAAAAAAATTATCACAAATCCTTTTCATATCCTTCAAAAAAACTGAGGAGTAGTAAGCACTTCCAAATTCATTTATGAGGCCAGCTGTTAGGGTCCGTAAACAAGTCAAGATGGCGCCTGGCATTTTGCCAGAGGGAGTGGTTGGAGAAGTAATGCCAGCAAGCCATTAAGATGATATTCCTTAATGACTGCTGTGTCTAGATTATGTCAATTAAGTTAAGCTGTGTGTAATTATTAAGATGAAGAGAATTCCTTAATGACCAATTGATGTATCTGGATATTAATTGAAACAAGCTGTGTATAATCAGTTAAGTGTATATATACCTCTACTGTCTGACAATAAAGTGGCTCCCGATGTATCAACCTTCACAAGTTCCTTGTGACTCGTCCCCTGGTTATTTCACCTAGCCAGACTGCGGGAGCCAGCATATCTTGACAACAAAGCTACACAAGTATACCAATATACCTGATGAATATCCCTGGTGAATAGAGATGTAAAACCTCTCAATATAAGATGAATTCAACAGCACTTTTAAGGGATCATAAGACTGACTCGTCTGTGATTTATTTCTGGGACTCAAAGATGGTTCAATAAATACCAGTCATTAAATATTATATATTACATTAACAGAATAAACTTTTAAAATCATTATTATTCAATAGATGGAAAAAACAACATCATTTTATAATAAAAACTCTCAAAACATTTGGCAATGAAGGAGTTATTCCAGGACAAGAAAGGCCATATACAAATTGAATAATCCTAATCCAAAAATCCAAAATCTGAAATGCTAAAACTTCTGAAACTTTCTAGATAATAATGCCTAAATTGGAAAATTCCACAACATGATTCTTTGCTTCATGCACAAAATTATTTGGAGTGTGCATATAACTCTTTTTGGAAAATATTTATGTAGTGAATATGAAAACCAAATAAGTTTTGTGTTTAGGCTCAGGTCCCACCCCAGTGTATCATTGTGTATACATAAATACTTCAAAACAACAACAAAAATGTGGTCACGAGAATTTGTAATTAGGGATATTCAACTTGCATTAGCAGTCTACAATTGGTATCATACTAAATGGTAAGAAATTAAATACTTTACCTCTAAGATCAAGACTAAGGCAAGAATATCCACTGTCTTAGTCCACTTTCTTTTGCTATCATAGAATACCTGAGATTGGGTAACCATAGCATCCAAATTCATGCCCCCAAATTCACATCTTTCTCACACACAAAATAACATTCTTTTCATCCCAGTAGTTTCAAAGTTTTTACTTCCTTCAGCGTCAACTCAAAAGTTCCAAGTCCAAAGTCATTTAAATTGAGTATGGGTGAGACTCAAAGTCTAAATCATTCTAAGGCAAATTTTCTATAGCTGTGAACCTATGAATCTAAAACAAGTCACCTCCTTCCAGAATACAATGGGAAGACTGATATAGGATAGACATTTACTTTCCAAAAAAAAATGGAAAAATAGGCAAGAAGAAAGGAGTAATAGGCATCAAGTCCAGTGGGAAAACAATTCAGTCCTTGAGCTACAAAGTAATCTACTTTGATTCCGTGTCTTGCTGATTGGAATCAGCAAGGAGATGGGAATCCCCAAGGATTTCAAATTGACAGTCCTGTGGTTTTGTTGGGCTTAGCCCATGCTTCAGCCCTGTTGCACTGATGTGGTTCTAGAGTTCTGGGGTTTGGGGCAACAGTCCCTATTCCAAACTTGCCTCTGTACTACCATAATGAGAACCGTCTGTGATAGCTCTGCTCCCATGATTTCATTAGTCACTGCCCTAGCATGTATTCTGTGTTGTTTCTAGCTCTGACCCCACACTTCTGCTTAGCATTGCCCTAGTGGGAGCTCAGTATGCTGGTTCCATCCCATTGAAAGTCTCTGCCTGAGCCACCGGGTATGACCTTGAAATCTAGGAGGAGACTGCCAAACTTGCATAGCTCTTTGCAGACCTTCAGAATAAATTACTTTCATGTGAATGCTGCCAAAGTTTATGGCATGTACCCTCTGAAGCAGTGTGTCTAGCCATAACTTGAACTTTAACAGGGTATCCCCTTCTAGAAGTTGTCCTTGGCAAGATCACTCACTTTCTTTTCAAATCCTTTAATGCCTTCTCCCTGAAAATCAAAGGAAAATCAGTAGAATACAGAAAAGGGATCAGGGGGAGGAAAGAGGGAAAGGAAAGGGGAAATACTGGGAAAATATTGTCTAAATTATATTGATATGTATAAGTAAGTAACAATGAATCCCACTACTGTGTACAACTATAATGCACCAATAAAAAATATGGGGGGAAATCCCCTCCCTTTTACTCTGTATTTTAAGTTATAAGGAAAGGCCTCCCCTGCAGAGTCTAAATTCTGAAAGGCCTCACTTGAATAGTTTGGATGTCAAGCATTTTTTGATTCCCAAACTCAGGGGGCCTTTGTAACATTCTTCTTGTCAGCTAGCTTTGGGGGGTCAAAATCTATTGTGATAAGACAAATACACTCTCTGAGGAAGACCTGCCCAGCCTCCAAGCTGAGTTCATCCTTTCCTCTCCTTAAAAACCCTTTACTCCCTGAGCCTGAGAAAAATCAGAGCTTGAAAGAATTGTATGTGATTCAGCAAAAGCAGTATCAACAGGCAAGTCCATAGCAATAGGAGCCTACATCAAAAGGAGAAAGCTTTCAAATAAACAACCTAATGATGCACCTCAGGAAACTAGAAAAGCAAGAAGAAGAAAAAAAAAAAACCTTTAAGCCTCATATTATTAGGAGAAAAATAACAAAGATCAGAGTGGAAAAACTACAGAGACAAAAATAAATACAAAAAATCAGTGAAACAAAGATTTGGAGGTTTTTTCTTTTTTGAAAAGATAAACAAAATTGAAATAATTTTAGTCTTATCAAGAATAAAAAAGACACAAACAAATGAAGACAGAGGAGAAATGAGGCATGACAAGTGATATTACAGAAATTAAAAAACGCAATCATTAAGGAGTTTTATGATCTTATGCATACAGATAACAATAAATGTTGGAGAGGATGTTACCTCTAAAAGTGTTTCTATGATTCCATGGTGAATAAGTGTAAGCTAATTTTGAATAGTTATCTATCAAAAGGAAGAACAATTCTTTGTTGCAGCTTTTAGGAATCCTATTTTTTGGAAGACAAACATTCCTATGACTAAGTTGTGATTTTATACAAAATGATCAACAATATAAACTAACAGTACAGCTAATTCATCAATAGAAAAAAATAAACTTTCAATTTTCAATGCTCTTCAATATGCAATAGAAGTAGAAGAAAATAACTTCAGAAGATAGTATTGAATATAGATTTAAAAGTTAGTTGTTATATTGTTGAAAAATAAACATGCCAGTTTTTTGTCCATCTAAAATCTATTTTTCTGAAGTGTACTGACCTGAATTTAGGAAGCATTCATAAGCTTCATAAAAATTAATTAAACATAAATATTAAATTATGTGCTCAGTAAATATTAGGATCCTCATAGCTTTGATCTTTTAGTAAAAAATGTACACTGATGATTTCCTTTAAGAACAAATAGGTGGGCTGAGGATGTGGCTCAAGCGATAGTGCACTCGCCTGGCATGCGTGCGGCCCAGGTTCGATCCTCAGCACCACATACAAAACAAAGATGTTGTGTCCACCGAAAACTAAAAATAGGTGCAAGATCATGTAAGAGATCAGGAGCTGGTAAGAATTATTTCCATGATGGGGCATTTCTTTTTTCTCCTTTGCTTACATATTGAGCTATTTCAATTTTATATGGCATAGAACAATGTCTCATGTGAGGTATGTATATAAGTATATATGTGTTTACGTATTTATTCTGGTGCTTGGGATTGAACCCAGGGGTACTCTACAACTAATAATGGGTCTCACTAAGTTGCCTAGGCTGCCCTGAACTTTTGATCCTCCAGACTCAGCCTCTCCATAGCAGCTGGGATTGCAGGATTATATATGTGTGCTACCACACCCAGCTGAAATGAGCCTTTTATTATTATTATTATTATTATTATTATTATTATTATTATTATTATTACTGAAGATTGAACCCAGGGGCACTTTACACTGAGCTCCATCCCTGGCCCTTTTGCTTTTTAATTTTGAGACAGAGTTTCATTAATTTGCTTAGGGCCTCATTAAATTGCTGAGGCTGCCCTCAAACTTGTGGTCCTCCTATCTCAGCCCCCAAGTCACTGAGATTACAGGCTTGGCCCCACTGTACCCAGTGAGATGATACTTTTTAATGATCATTACACTAAAATATCTTTCATTCTGAAATATATTACATATGAATATTGAGCTTTGAAAATATTCAACCTAATTTTCTTTCCCTCCAGGGCTGGAGAGTGAGCCCAGGTCCTCCAGCACACTAGGCATGTGCCTTACCACTGAGCTGTGTCTCCAGCTCTCAACTTCACTTTTCTATGTATCATTATTTACACTGTAGGTCTTTCCTAAAATACAGATCCCAGAACTATTTATCATTGAGAAATTCCTTGTTCACATCTTTCACAATGTTTTGACTTCACACTTCACGAGGTAGTCATTTTGCTTACTATATTCAAGCCAGTTTTGATAATAGTTCAGTTATTGCCCAATTCATTTTGCTCTGAATCAAAAATAGGGGAAATCATATAAAGTATTTACAGTCCTCAAGTATATTTTTTTCTAAAATAACTTGTGAAAAATCAGAGATGCTACTCATTCTTTAATCTTGTATTTGTTGTGTTATTATCCAATTAGGTTTGGTGGGAGGATGTCTCCACACTTGAGTCCTCGGGTTACAAACTCCAACTAGGTTAGTGCTCACACTACTTGAAAGTCTAGAGTGGAGGACACTAAAGTAACACAGCCAAGTCTCAGCCCAGGGCAGCGACTGAGCCATCAACTTCAGAGTCCTGGGACTCAAGCTCTTTGCAACCCATGAGGCTCCTGTTCACAGGGGCTGTCTTGCCACACAGGGAACCCAAGTTCTTTGAAGCTGTTCCAGTCCTAGGCTGCCAAGTCAGTGGGTCCTTGTTTCTTCTCCCCCTTCCTTTTTTTTTTTTTTTTTTTTTTGGTGTTGGGAGCTACCAGGGATTAAACTCAGAGACACTCAGCCACTGAGCCACATCCCTGACCCTATTTTATATTTTATTTATAGACAGGGTCTCACTGAGTTGCTTAGTGCCTCACTGTTGAGGCTGGCATGAACTTGTGATCCTCAGCCTCCTGCGCTACTGGGATTACAGGTGTACGCCACCCGGCCACTCATCTATTTTCTTGCTTAAATGAACTCTGCTAAATTTAACTTGTTTAAGGGTTTTCCTTTAACCATCAAGTATGGCACGGAAACTAAAAGTTTATTGTCATGTAGTTATAAGTCAGTGATATTTACGTATATGACCTATTCACATATAAATTTTAAGATAAAATGGTATTTCATTCTAATACATGTGAAACATATTATGCTTTTTCAGATTTTGCCTATAAAACTCTTAATAAAAATTTGAGCACAAATGAAAGTAAAGGTATAATCTAGCCAGCAACTAGCACTGGCTTCATTAAAGAAGGTTCGAACTCTGAGAAAAATGCTAGGGAGTTTTAAATTAAAGAGGCAACACTCTAATTACCTTTAAAACCAGCTCCAGGATGGCTTCTCCTAGCTCCAACCTCCAGCCACCTAATGCAGTAGCGAGGTTTACTGAAGAGGCTAGCACATGCCAGAGAACACACCAGGGAGTGGACTTTTATTGGGGAACAAAAAATTCTGAGGAAAATCCCATCCAATGAAGGTTAAGGGGGGCAGCATTCCAAGATCAGGGCAATGATTGGGTCTTTGAGCCTCTGCAAGGACAAGCCCTAGGACCTGGAGAAGGTGGGGAAAGGTCTGACACAGCTGTGTCTGAGTGCCTCTCACCCAGCCAGGGAGGTAACTCAAATCACGTGTGACAACAGCCTCCCACAATATAATGTTTGGCATATATACATATATGCAAAATAAGCTTCAGGGAAATAAAAATTGTCATGCAATCTAATTCACATATCTAAGATAGAAATCACACTATGTGTTGTGACAAATTTTGAGGAGAAAAATGACCAGAACATAATTAAATACGTTAAAACCATGTTCTCAATGTTTTTGAGTTTTCAAGTCCCTTTTCCTCATTTTGGCACAGAGAGAACAGCATTTCTGCCAAGGAACTGGTAGAAATGAAGCAGAGTTCAGTGCACAAAGTTGGAGGCATGGTCTCCTCCCAGAGACCAGCAGGTGTAGGGTACAGAGGGAGTCGGCCCTCTTGTAGCTCCAGGGTGTACTCTGAGCACCATCCTAGGAATGAGGATCCCTTCTGGATCTTCAGGAGGTTCATATGGGAGGTCAGACTACAGGGACTCAGTTCATTGGCTGTCCCCTCCTCCCTGACCCAGCCCAGACCCGTCCCCCTGCCATAAAGGAATCACATCAGAAAACCCAATACAGTCCTCTCACCAGAGGAAATGAGGTCCAGGGGTTCAGGGATCAGACCCATACATCCAATAACTGTTTGCTCCCTGAGTGGATTAGGATAAAATATGCTGCTATGTCACCCCACCCATGGCATCCTGGGAAGGGTCCCATGTGACAGCCCCCTGGAGTTATGCACTTGAGGAGTGCCTTTTGATTTCAGTGGGCCTGGGGCCCCAGACAGTATAGATGGACATGTGCTTGGTCAGAGTAGGCAACTAGGGTGCCAGAGGGCAGAGGGGCCGATATGTCATGTGGACACAGGGGGTGGGCGTGAGGACAAACTGAGTTGTGTCCCACCCAGGGCCTGAGGTCCAGAGACACCCCTACCTCTGGAAGCACAGGCTGCACCTGGAGCTGCAGGGTGAGCACTATACAGTGAGCTGGGAAAGGTGGAGAGAGAGTGATGAGACAGAAGTGGGCCAGAAGCACTGGACCAAGGTCTCACCTTTTCCTTGTCTCCTGGAGCTCCCTTGGCTTGCCTGACTGGGGACAAAATGGCTCTGCCTTAGGAGAGTGGACATAGAATCACTTGTCATGGCTTGAGGGATCTCAAACACCCTCACAAGTCTACCTACTGCTTGTTGACCCATCATGTGGCCAGGCTCTGTCCTCCTGATTGTCCAGTTCCCACCTTCAGCAGGGATATGTCCTCACCTGCAGTGCCCCAGATGGTGGGCCAGCTCAGACTCAGCCATCAGAACCTTGCCCCACAGGCCTAGGGTGGGATCCCTGCACCTGGAGGTCCCAGCCCTGGCTCTCAATTTTGTGCCTGGCAAGCAGCCATCTCTAAAACCTTCCTCCTGGGACAGTGGGTTCATGACCCTCTATAGCAGGGCACTGAGGCAGCTGAGCCACATGCATGCCACAGGCTTAGTGAGTGCCTGCTCCTGCATCTCAAGCAGTAGGTGAAAGGCCACATTGCATACAGCTGCATGCGCGCCCACACATATGTGCCTGGAACTCGGACCTGTCCTTCTTCCCCTGGGGAATTGGGTCTCAGGACTGGAGGATTCAGCATGCAACTCCATGAAGTTGCCCTGACATCCCTGCCCTCACATTGACCATCCCTGCATGCCCTGGAGGCCCTTAGCTCCACAAAGAGGACCACACCGGCCCCCCTGTCCTGGCCCTCAAGCCCTGGCCTCACTGCACCGTGAGGGCACCCTGGGGGCGGGGCCTAGGGCAACAGGGTCCACCCCCACACAAAGTGGCAAGCCCTCTGCAGCCCCACCCCCTCGCACTCTGGCTCTCCTGGGCTCAGATGGCCACAAGCTCCACTTGTGGATGATCCACGTGCTCCAGTGGGATGCCGGTTGATGTGTATTGTGGCCAAGGACCCAGGCAGGAAAACGGGGTGGCTCGGACCCCAGAAGGGCGGGCACGCAGATTGTGAAACAAAGTGGTTCCTGAGATGGTGGCCAGTTGAGAAGGAGGCGCAGCCAAGCAGGTGGGTGGGTGCAGCCTGATGCGGCCCTTGCGCCATCCCTGATGGCCTTCCCCAGGACATAACCCGCTGTCCCTGGGTGGGTACCGAGAAGGGGGCGTGATGCGCTCACGCTCAGGCCAGTCCATGTCTTTCCCCTCAGCCAGTTGGTAAGGATGTGATCAGCATGGCGCAGGTGCTCCATAGAGGCGTGCCACCTGCAGGCACCTCCTTCCTATGAGTTCCAGTCCAGAGGGCCTGCTGGGGACAGGATGCCTGGAGACAAGTGCTCTACCACCAACTCCCTCCCTGGTCTGCAGGAAAGACTTGGGAATACTTTTCCTGGGATGCCCCTCCCCCCGCTGTGCTCTCCTCTGTCCCCTATTTCTGGCATGGCAGACAATGCTGGTTCTTAATAAATGTCTCTTCCTCACAGATCTCCTTGCTTGGATGCTTTCAGGGGGACCAGGGAGATTTGTCTGGGTTGCATCCTGCTCTGAGTTGGGGCTGGGCCACCATCCGTTTGAGCAAAGGGGTGCTTCTGTAGTATTGGGAATAGAGCAAGGCAAGAGGGACTCCTGGGTCCTCTGGAGGTCCCCTGGGCAAACAAGGACTCTCAAGTGCTTGGGAAGGTGGGAGGCTCTTGAGCTGCCTGGGGGCCAGCAGTGCAGACCCTGTGGGGCACCTTCTGACCCTGCTGGTCCCTGATGAAGAGAGTGGAGAAGGGGAGGTGCCCTGGACAAAACATGCACCCAGAGATCATGTCCTCAGTGACCTATTTCCTCCTGCTGGGCCCACGTCCTAATATCTCTACCATTTACCCCTAGCCCACCAAGATACACAATCACCAATGTCTCCATCCATTCATGAACTCAAAGCGCCTTTTACAGCGCCTTTGATCATTCACCTACCCCAGGACCCCAACAGAGAGTACTGCTCCCCTGAGGTTCAAGCCTTCAAGTTAGGAGCTCTCTGGGGACTGGGAAGATTCAGAGCAGAACAAGAGGGGTGTAGACTGTGCTTTGAATGTGGATTCGAGGCTGACCATGGGGTCAGAAGACTCAATTCAGATCCATTCTCTTCCACTGACCCTTTGAGTTACTATGGACATGTCACAGAACTCTGCAAGCCTTAGAGTTCTTGTTTATTCCAGAGGCCTTATTGAGCACCTACTATGTCTCTGTGTGTGAGTGTGTGTGTGTGTGTGTGTGTGTTTACACATACTTGTCTTTGGGATTCGCCCAGGATCCCACCACTCATGAAAGCATATTTGTGCCCTGTGACAAAACAGGACCCACACTTTAGCCTCATGAACAATGAAGCACAGACACAAGGCAGATCATAGGAGAGAGCGTGACACATCCAAGGGTCTGTGTACATCTCCTCCTGCTTTCCTTCTCCCTGAAAGGAGTCTCCAGAAACAGAGGGTCTGAGGTCCAAGGCCGAGTCTTGAATAGGATCCACTAGTCCTGGTATGTGGAGAGAGCCTAGTTGGTGCCGGAATCTCTAGATTTTGTCAAGCTGCATTTTGAAATGCCTTTATGTGAGACAGAACTTCTAATATTAAGCAACTGAACTGATTCATGTCTTCTGTAAAGCAACTAAGTTTTTTACAGTGTACACAGGCCAAAAGCTAGGAGTTTATAGGGTTGGGGAAGGTCACTTGGCCTTTAGTCTTCTATTCATTCTGTATCCTCTGAGATTCCTTTGTTCTAAATGTCTTATTGCTCATTTAAGTTATTTTGTTGTTTTGTGTTGTGTGGTGTTTTATTTTGTTTCAGTCTCAGAACATAGTTCCAATTCAGAATCTCTACAGCTGACATATTCACCCAAAGACTTCTTGGGAATCAAACCCATAAGTCATCTTTCTTTCTGGCTTATTGTGAAGTAAGAAGAACATGAATTCTTTGATACTCATCACATCAAGAAGTGGTTGAAAAAGTAACTCTTTTTATCTGGACAGTCTCTTTAACTGTTTTGACCCATAGCATATGGTAGAAGCTGTATCATGTAGATTTCTGGGCCCGGGTAGTAAGTATGTGGCTACCTCCACTTGCTGTTTCTTGGAATACTTACTATGTAAGAAAGTCCAAACATTTCTGTTTAAAAGCCCTCCTGGAGTAGAACTAAAATCCCAAGTCTACAGTCTCAGTCTCCCAGTAACAGGCAGCATCAATGTGCTAACCATCATGTGCTACCCATGAGTCAGCCATCTTGGAGGCAGATATTCCATTTCTAGTCAAGTCCTCTCTAATGAAATTCAGGTGACTAGAGAAGCACCATCCTGTCAATTCCTGACTAGACTGCAATTTTGTCAGCACAATTTTTTTTTGAGCCAAAAAAATTGCAGTGGTTTCTTATATAGAGATAGCATACCGTGAAATATTTTATTAAAAACACTTTATTAAAAATGCATATTGAATACTGCCCTGTAACATTATGCTTATTTGGCAAAAAGGCATCTGTAGCTATTATCTTATTACGACATGTAATACGGGCTATGAAATTCATAACAATAAAACATAGCAGGGCCAATTACCACCTAACAATTACCAAATCTATTATTTTATTTTTATTTTTAAACTGAGGATTTTGGTGCTCAGAGGTGCTCTGTCATTGAGTTACATCACCCACCTTTTTTATACTTTTTGAGAAAGGTTCTCACTAAATTGCTGAGGCTGGCCTCAAACTGTGACCCCTCCTGCCTCAGCACTCTGTGTGAGTCTCTGTGATTACAGGTAAGCACCATCACACTGGATTTTGTAGGCTCATGTGGAAGCTCAACATTCCTGCAATTCCAGCCCACCTCTCTAAAGTTAAGCCCCAGGGACTGGGAAGGCTGAGGCAGGAAGATGGCAAGTTTCAGGCCAGCCTGGGAAATTTAGAATTTTAACAACCCTGTAAGACACTGTTTAAAAATAAAAGCTGAGTGAGGTGACCCACTCCTGTAATCCCAGCATCTCAGGAGGCTGAGGCAGGAGGATCAGGAGTTCCAAGCCAGCCTCAGCAAATTGAGACACTAAGCAACTCAGTCAGACCCTGTCCATAAATACAAAATAGGGCTGGGATGTGGCTCAGTGGCTGAGTGCCCCTGAGTTCAATCCCTAGTAACAAAAAAAAAAAAAGAAAGGAAAAAAAGAAAAAAATGCAGAGGATGTAGCTTAGTGTAAAACACCCATGGGTTTAATCCCAATTACTAAACAAAGAAACAAAAACAAAAAATTTAAAAACCAGCAGATGGGCTTCAAAGGAAAGCTTAAAGGCAGGAAATCAAAAATAGCCTGGAGTCATGCTCATATTTAAGGCTGGAAGGAGAAGAGACTCAAAAGGTGGCACTGTCCAATATCATAGCCATTGTCCACATGTAGCCATTTATAGTTACATTTTTTAGCTTTTTTTAAAATTTTATTTTTTATTCTGATTTGTTTTATATGACAACAGAATGCATTATAAGTCATATTACATATATAGAGACCAACTTTTCATATCTCTGGTTGGAAACAAAGTATATACACACCATTCCTGTCTTCATACTTGTGCTTTGGATAATCATGTCCATTATATTCCACCATTATTTCTAACCCCATGTCCCCTCCCTTCCCCTCCCACTCTATCTAGAGTTTGTCTATTTCTCCCCCTTCCTACCTGACTATGAAACAACTTGATGCTGGTTGTTTTAATGAATCACAATAATAGTCATTTTTTATCAGGTCATTAGTGTGTGCCCAAAACTGTTAAAACACTTCATAAACTAGATTTCTTTTTAAAGTCATGTTTGTTGAGATATAATTTATATATGATACAATTTACCCCATTTACTTTATAGTTATATGTATTTTGATAACAAAAATATAAAAAGTGACAACATGTATATATGGATATATGGTACTACCAGCAAGATACAGAATGTTACCTTGTTCTCCTATCCTTCTTTTTTTTAAACAAATAGAGAAATCAATTTTAATATATTTCATTTAACCCAATGGATAACCAATATCATTTGCAAAGAAAATAATTGTTAGCAAGATATTTCATGTTCATTTTCTTAGTCCTAGTAATTCTTTGGAATCTAATGTCTATTTAACACATAGCACACCTCAATTTAGACTATACACATTTCAAATACTCAGTGGCCTCATGTAACCAATGGCTGCCCTATTGGCTCCTTTATCCATCTTTCACCTTTGGATGAGACACATGCTGTAGGCTGCATGATAAGTCTCCTTGTTATGTGGTTTCTTGTTGCATTCTATCAGAAAGGGACACCAAAGAGATGAACTTAAAATATACAAGAGTAGAGCAAGGTGTTTTATTCCTTCCTATAAGACTCTATTAGACTGTGAGTTGGTTTCTACATGCTTTTAGTGGGAATAACTTCAGTTAGGTCACCTTCTCCTACAAGTTTTTCATAATGGCTCTCTCTTACTTCACCTCCTACCTCTCCAAGTTTACAGAAGGAAAGGTGCTTCACAAAATTTATTAGTTACCTTCAACCTTGCCATTATCTTTATAAATACCTTAGTAAACAATTTTTCCTCTGATTGATCTTTTTCCTCCTTGAATCTTAAATAATGGCTTTTTAATTATAAGAGAGTAAAGTATACCTCATCTCATATCATAGGCAATGTGATACTAGATTAATTATATATTAAAATATAACATAAAATGCTAACCCTTTTAAAGAACATATTTATATAACTTTGTGAGGAGAAATGGGAAACAAAAAATATGAAATAAACAAAAACCTGAAAAATGAGATGATATTGTAGTTTAAATTTTTTATGTGTAAAAATTTATCAAAAAGAGTTGAAAGAGACATGAATTGTATTACAGGTCATTTTTGTTTATTTTTGATATTTAGATTGACTTGGTTTCACCTTTAGTTGGCTTTTCCTTTTGTAGTTCTTCCCTTTACAAATATTTATTGTTGTTTTTTATTTCCTCCTCATGGAATATTTTACCAAGAATGTTCTATAGTGCAGGCTTTCTTGCTATAAATTCTTTTACTTTTTGTTTGTCATAGAAGGTTTTTATTTCATTGTCAAATTTGAAGCTTAATTTTGCTAGATATAAGATTCTTCGTTGGCATCCATTACCTTTTAGAGCTTGGTATATATTGTTCCAGGATCCCCTGGCTTTGAGGGTCTGGGTTGAAAAATCTGCTGAGATCTGAATCGGACTTTCCTTATAGGTAATCTGATTGTTCTCTCTTGCAGCCTTTAAAATTCTATCCTTATTCTGTATGCTAGGAATTTTCATTATAACATGTCTTGATGTAGATCTGTTGTAATTTTGTACATTTGGTGTCCTATAGGCCTCTTGTATTTGATTTTCCAGTTCATTCTTCATGCGTGGGAATTTTTCTGCTATTATTGCATTGAAGAGATTGTACATTCCCTTGGTTTGAATCTCTGAACCTTCCTCTATCGTGATAACTCTTAAATTTGGTCTTTCGATGGTATCCTATAATTCTTAGATATTCTGTTCATGGTTCCTTACTATCTTCCCTGTGAGGTCAACTTTATTTTTAAGATTGTGTATTGTATCTTTGTTGTCTGAGGTCCTGAATTGCAAGTGATCTAGTCTGTTAGTGATGCTATCTATTGAGTTTTTAAATTGGCTTATTGTTTCTTTCATTTCAAGGATTTCTCTTTTTTTTTTTCAATATCAATCTCTTTCTTGGAGTAATCTCCTGCAACTTGTATTTGCTCTCTCATCTCTTTGTTGGAGTGATCCATTTTTGCCTGTATCTGCTCACTTAGGTCATTCTTTAGTTTCCGAATTATTTTAGTTATGTATATTCTGAACTCCTTCTCTGACATTTCACCTACTTCACTATCTATGGATTCTATTGTTGTAGTATCTTGGTTTGTTTGAGGCACTTTCTTCCCTTGTTTTTTCATGATGTCTATGAGTCTTCCTCTCTTGCAGTGTAGACCCGAGGTATGACAGTCTCTGCTCTGTTGTCTTATAGTGTCCCTATATGTTACCAATACCTCACTTTTAAGGGAGAGATCAATATTTCAGCACTCAATGTACCCAACATGCAGCCATATATCAGTAAGCTTCTATTTTTACATCTTGCTGTATTTTACTCATCAGAAATGATGAGTTCGGTTATCTTCTACCTTATAGTCAGTAGGTTTGCGTAATGGTTTACAGTTTCTCATGGTAGAAGTGCGGCATGGGGGGTTGGCTGAGATGTTTATGAAATAGGATATTAGAATATGGAAGTATTAGATTATATGACAGGTGAGAGGGTAATCATAAGAAGTTGGCTGTTAGTAGGAGAAACATGAGATAGGCAACCCCATGCAATACTCCCTGTTACCTCAGCAACAGGATAACTGTTAGCACCCCCAGTAGAGAAACCTCTGGTGCAGCCAGGCCCACAGGGACCTTTATGATATCTTACCAGGTCCTTATTGTTGTACCTTGATACAAGTGGTGATATCCCAGTTTCGTGGTGGTGGCGGCAGCCTCAAACCTATATGTACCCTGATGTTAGGCTGTGGAGCCATGCTTTGGTGAATAAGGAACCCCAATGTGGGGTGGTTCACCACATATCTCTGGGCCCAGGACAGACCTCTCCTCCTGACTTCCTGGCCACATATGGTGGGCCTCTCCTCCAGATCTATGGGCCACGATGTGGCAGTCGGGTCTCTCTGGATCTCCGTGCCACGTGTCACCAGGCTGTTCTTGTTTGGCTTTAAATGTCTTATTCAGTTCTACTTTACATTATTTTCTCACAAAATATCATAAAAAATTAACACTGCCCTCCCAGATCCCTATGTTCTTTTCATTTTGATCATGCTATTCTCTTTCTTTTGAAGCCTCTTCACAAATTCCTAGAAGCAGACTGAGAAAGTCTTTTTGCATATGTTAGACTGAGAGTTTAAATAAATCTAAACCTGATTAAATATCTAGAATCAATGTTCCTTCTTCTACCAGGTAGAAAACTTTCTGCCTAGTAATTTTCCTAGCAGAAATCATGATGACTCTTTATCTGGTAATTATGACCTGAGAAAATCAAATGATTATTTACTTTTACAAGTATACTTCTTTGCACAGCAAGTAATACCTGCTATCTCAGGTTATAGTCCATACCCATCAGTGTAGATTATTGTTTGTGTTTTTCAAATAACGTTGGCAGTTTAATTCATTCTTCCCTAAGGAATATTTCTTATTTAAAGACATAAAAAATAAGATGAGATTAAAGTATAAAATTGTGATGTTAGTGTAAGTTAAATATAAGCTAGTATAAAACACAGGTAGTATTCTACCATGTATATCTTTTGATTTGTTATTTCTTAATTTACATAAATAATCAATGCAATAATAGAACAGAAATATTTTTTCCAGAAAGAACAAAATGGCAACAACAGTATGTTATTGTTAAGACTTTTAATATTCCAGTGCAGTATTCTGGTGCCTCATCAATTAGGGAAATGTGCATGCTTTTCTTTGACTTGCTGTTGTCTTATTAGTGAATTAACCTTGTTTAACCTTTGACCCTTTACTATGAACCACAGAGAAGGCAATATATAAAATAAATTAAGATGTCAATGCTGAGTTTAGGGAAAGTCAGTGAGGAGAAAACTGTGGCAGGAGGAAGAAAGAAGTCAGAGCCTGCTAATTATATCTCACAGCCATATCCAAGGGGGATGCATGGTATACAATTGATGTCACTGATTTTCTGCTCTCAGATTTTCTTAAAACTGAATATAAATTTAAGAATTATAAATCCAGGTCAAAGAATTTTTCTAATTCGTTTCTTTCTAAAAAAAAAAAAAAAGAGTTCTGCCATACTGATTTCTTCACAACTGTGCCTCCAGTAATTTCCAATTAGAATTGGACAGTTTTGAAAATTCTCCTTAATATTCATTTGATTTGTGATCTACTGTACATCCTAGCTAAGCTAGAATTGGACTGGACTTTAAGAATGATGGAATATGTAATAATCACGATTGTAAATTTTAGGTATCAAGATATCTACCAAGCTTATTTTCTAATAAAATGAGAAATATGGGCACAGAGTACTTGAGTACCAAAAGAACTTCCAGATGATTTAGTTGGCAGTTCTAACACTAAAAGTGTAGTTATAAAGTCTGATGTTCATTATTTACCACTGGTCTTTACTCATTGGGGAACTGAAAATGATTTGGCTTGTGTCATATTTATTCCCATTTGAATCTTTATGGAAATCAATATTCATTGCCTTATGTTAATACACTTTTAATAGACCTTCAATTCTAACTGAATGAACAATACAATCAAGAAAGCACATTGGTGGGCTGGGGATGTGGCTCAAGCGGTAGCACGCTTGCCTGGCATGTGTGCGGCCCGGGTTCGATCCTCAACACCACATACAAACAAAGATGTTGTGTCCGCCGAAAACTAAAAAATAAATATTAAAAAAATTCTCTCTCTCTCTCTCTCACTCACTCTCTCTTAAAAAAAAAAAGAAAGAAAAGAAAGAAAGAAAGCACATTGGCTTCTAAGTTCATGTTGCATACATTGTGCATGGGCCCTGAAGGAACAATATTGGATTAGATCCATTATCTACCAAGCACATAAATAAAGGAAATGTAATGCATTATGCCTGAATCAAATCTGAAAGATGGTTAAATAACTACTTATATGTCAACTCAACTCAATTAATTTTAACACAGTGTGGGACTCTTTTTCTTCTTTATAAAAAAACTTTGTTATCCTGTTCTCATCCCACTTCCAGGAAACTAATGGAATCCACTACTCAATCTGGCCAACCTACTCATTTATTCAGCTCTCATCCTTCCTCCTTCTAACACTGATTTCTGATGAGTACAGTTGCTCCACACACATACATTCTACTATTCCTTTGTCTTCAATCTGAAGATTGACAGAGTTCCTGCCACAGTCATTGCCAAAAAGTTAGCAGAACATGGTACTTAGACAGCCAAACCTCTGCTACCACCCACCTATGCCCACTTATACCTAGTTCACTATGTATTAATTTCTTCCTTTTTTTCCCCCCTGGATTTACTTATTATCCTTTCCCTGTCTTTTAGATGTTTAATTTATTTATTATTCTTTTTATATTAATTTATTATTTGTAAGCTAGTACTTGAATGCTGTTTTAGCTACATCCCATAAATTCTGATATATAATATTTTCATTATTATTTTATAGAAATTCTATCAATTTAATTTATACTATCCTTCTGACCCAAGGACTCCTTTATAGAAAGTCTGTACATTTTCAGGGTGGTCAGCCTTTTTACTTGGCTTAAGTTTTAAATGTGTTGCACTGTAACCACATAATGTGGCTTAAATAAATCTATATTTGGAATTTAGCTGTATTTTCCTTATGGCCTAATATATAGGGCAAGTTTTCATGACTGCTTCCTGTGCACTTGAAAATAACCTACATCTTTATTATTGGGGTGCAGAGTTGGCATAATCCATAAAGCACATCTTTTCTAGTATATTGATCACATGAAGTAGACAAAAATACTTATTAATTTTCCCTCCTTTTACCTGTCACATAGATTTTGCTTCATAAAATTTACTGTTGTGTTAGTTCATTCACTATAGATATGTTTAACTGAACTGTATCTCCCTTTGCAATTGAGGCTCTATAAAGGATTCTTCTTTGGTTCTTTTGTTGTTTGTGTCAAGATTTTCACCTTCTCAGGATTGAGATGCTTATAATACTTTTCTTCTCCTTCTCCTCCTCTTCCTCCCCCTCCTCCTTCTTCTTTTTTAATTGGTTATACTTTTACCTGATTTTTTTAACTTGTGATATAATACACATAACTTAATATTTACCATCATACCTAGTTTTAAGTTTACAGTTCAGTGACATTAAGTGTATTCACACTGTTATGCAACCATCACCAACATTCATCTCCAGACTCTTTCAGTGTGGAGAGACTGTAATTATACCCATTGAACATGAGCTCGCCATTCCCCTTGCCTTTCAACACCTGGCAAACACCATTTTATCTGTTTCTATAAATTTGCCAACTTGAGAGTATTTTATTTACTGTGACTGATTGTTTCACTAAACCAAATATCCTCAGTTATCTTATTTTCTCTTGTAATAAGTTGAGTTCTTCTGTTGTTTGTTATATCTATGATGTGTGTTTGTATATGGTTTTAAAGTTCTTTGTTATGTGTTTTTTTTCTTTTATTATTATATGTTGCACTTGTTTTTTTATATTTATTTCAAAGAGGAATATATTAAGTGTTTTGAGTTCTTGATATATCCTTGAGATTAGTGCTTTATCTAATGTGCATGTGGTAAAAATTTGCCCCATTCTATACTCCCTCTCTTCAGTTCATTAATTGTTTATTTTGCTAAGAAGAAGCTTTTTAGTTGGAATTCATCCCATTTATTGATTCTCAATTTTACTTCTTGTACCTTAGGAGTCTTGTTAAGGAAGTCAGGTTCTAAGCTGATATGATGTAGATTTGGGCCTGCTTTTTTTTTTTTTTAACTTACATTTATTCCTCAACTACTTCCATTCTCAATTTCATACTGGATGCTGTTTCTTCTTTTGGGGGTAACCAATAAGTCCATAGTATCCAAACAGTAGTTTTAGTCTCATCTCTTCTGGTTTCCATTGAACCAGTCCAGCCACCCCTTTACAGATTATTTGTTGTACCTTGTCTTATCCCAAACCACTAAACTTTGAATATGCCATCATTTTACCTTGTACTTGCTTTCACTTTTGCACTTTTCACACTTTTCTTTCTTTAGCATTGAGCATTTGCAAACAGGCAGCTTTGAACTATATTGTCTACAGAAATTTTTATCTCCCTCCAAAATATTAAAATTAGTAGGCCTCACAATTAACAAATCAGAAGATTAAAGTATAGCCATTACTTCAAACAAGAGAGTGACAGTGATGCTCTTTCAGGTGTGCAACAGATCTGTGTGATACAGACACTGTCATCCTGCTTGTTGGACTGGATAATTTCAGACCATGTCATTTGCATGACCCCAGTAATTTTCTGACCAAAAATAATTACTTGGGAAGCATAAAATATAAAAATATCAATGGCCATTCATTTTTTAACCATGTTCCTTTAACAATATTTTAGCAGGTGGGTAGTTCACTATCATAAAAACAAGTTGACTATTAACCTTATAGTAAATATCACAATTAATTTTTTATTAGTACATTATAGTTATACACAATATGAGGGTTCATTTTGATGTAATTACACAAGCCTAGAATATAATTAGCTCCAATTCAGTCCCTAGTACTTCCCATTTCCCTTTTCTCCTTCCTCCTCTGGTTCATTTATTCCTACTCTACTGGTCTGTCTTCTATTTATCTATAGTTTTAAAAAATTACTTCTTTATAGATATATACATAGGTGAAATGCACTTTGGTATATTCATATATGCACCTAAGATAGTTTGGCCAATTTAATTCTACCATTCCTCCCATTTCCTGTTCCTCCTTCTTCCATTTCAATACTCTTCTTCTACTTCACTGATCTCTCTTCTATTTTCATCTATCTTCACCCTTTTTCCTTATTTTTTTTCTAGCTTCTGTGTTATGAGAGAAAACAGTTGTTTTAGCTTTTTTGCTACTGCAACTGAAAGACCAGATCACAACAATGGTAGAGGAGGAAAAGTTTATTCAGAGGGCTCCTGGTGAAGCCAGATTTAAAGTTAGGTAGTCAGTGTAGTTAGATAAATCCGGGTCTAATATCGAGTGAAATCTAAAATGGAGGCCGTGTGGAGAATGACTCGGGAAAACACAGGACAACTCATGGAATGTTAATGAAGTCCCAAAAGGCCCTAGGCCAAAGTCCACCTCAAAGAAATGTTAATGAACAGCCCCCAGCAAAAAGGTGCTGACTCAAGTCCTTCCTGACCAGATTACTTCTTTGGCCCACCTGTGTCCCACCCCTCGGGCCTTCCAACCTACATTCCATCACCAAAACTATAAGAAGGGGAGACAACATCCCTTCCACGGATTCCACCTCTTGGGTCCCCTTCTTCCTCCGGGAGAAGTCTTTTCTGCTGTCCTTTAATAAACTTCTAATTTCTACTCTGACCTTGCCTCGGCGTGCTTCTTTGGTGTTATTCTTCAACATTGGGGAAGCAAGGACTCGTCACCGGTCAACAGCGGTAACATATTGGAGGTTCCACCGAGATTCTACACCGAGGTAAGTGCACGCACCCCATGTCTGTTTGAGGTGCATCTTTCTCTCTCTTTCTTTCTGGAGGGTAAGGTGGGCACCCGACGGCTATTTAAACGCAATTAGTGAAGCCGCCACTCTTCAAGACTCGGGTGAGAGGTTTCCCGGCCTAGGTAGCTCTCAATCACCTGTTCAATACAGAGCAGGCATGTTGGGTTCTGCCAAAGCTGCTTCCAACTTTTCTGTCTGGGCCTGGAGAGCAATTGGCGTGAGTACACAGTGTCCCGAATCCCGATCTGCCTCGGATGCGTGGAGGTGGAGGAAGGAGTTTGGAACAACTGCGGAATTCCGGTCTGGGCTACACTCAGATGATTCCTCAGGTTCCTTTCTCTTGAGCCCCCTTCCGACAGCCCTCAGGGGTATCTAGGGTGATCGGTAGATGAATGGCACTGAGGGAAAGCCCCAATCACATTTGCCTCCGTATGGGCCATGCAACACTCCCAACCTCGTATCCATTCCTCCTGGATGCTCCCCTTCCTTCGCAGGTCAGAAATGTTAGCAATTCAGGTTGTAGGACTGAGAAAGGCATGAGATAATTAGCAAAATCTGCCCAGGTTCTCTAAGATGCATAGGTAAATTTAACTAGTCTGTTTTACCGCCCCAATGTTTAAAATGTGTTGTGTTCCCTAAGCTGCTAGAGAGGCATTTTTAGAATCAACTCCTCCGGTAATCTGCTATCTTACAACCAGTAGATATCCCTTAACACTTAGGCGGCTCCTTTAGTCTACAGAGCAAAGGCAACAAAAGAGTGCATGTTTCTCTTGCAATGGGTTTTTTAGTGGCCGGGAGGATAAGCAGTAATGCCCTTAAGTCTGAATCCTCCCAGGGTCTCTGGCACAGGGCAAACTGAGACCCTAGCACTTTGCTAAAGGGGACCAGAAACCCCTTGGCAAAGCAAGGTGAGAGACGGGTTTTCTGGACCGTTTAGGAAGCTCAAACTTAGGGAGACGTCCCTAATGAGAACAGTTTTCTCTGGCGCGGCGTGGGTGCCTGAGTCCTGTTTTCTTCTCACTCAGACGGGAGCTTCTCTCTCTCCAATACGCCAGGT
This sequence comes from Marmota flaviventris, assembly GCF_047511675.1. Taxonomy (NCBI): domain Eukaryota; kingdom Metazoa; phylum Chordata; class Mammalia; order Rodentia; family Sciuridae; genus Marmota; species Marmota flaviventris. Next base: position 83,609,539 of record NC_092509.1, on the reverse strand, counting down.
GCACTACTAGCCTGCGTATTGAAAAATTGGGATAAATTTGATCCTCAGACAATCAAGAAAAAGTGCCTCATTTTCTTGGCCTGGCCTCAATACAAACTCTCTGATGGAGAAACCTGGCCACCAGAGGGAAATATCAATTTAATACAATTTTACAGTTTGATAAAATTTACAAAAAAGGAAATGGTGTGAGGTGCTGTATGTTCAGATTTTTCTTTGCTCTAAGGGAAAATCCTAAATTATGCCAACAGTGTAAAGTAGACTTAGCTATGATACCTGCCATGAAGAAAAAAATCTTTGACTCACTGAGGAAAAAGAATCAAGAGAAAAATTTGGGCCGATCAAAGTACATACCCCCTTCCCCCTTCAAGACCTAAGGCAGATAAAAACTGACTCTACTGGAAAGTTAGGAGATATGCCAGATTGCCTGGGATTGGATCTATCCAAAGGAGCTAATCCTGTAAGTAAAAGGGAAACTGAGGATTCCCAGCAGCTGCCAGAGCCATTTTCGCTTTGGGGAATTTCCTCATTCTTCCCTGCACTGTAAGGATTGCTCCATCTCTGTCCACTTAAAAAGAAGGGACACTGAATGCAGTAAAGTCAGTCACACTGAGACCCTTGATTTTACACCTCTGTGAAAACATCTGGTCCACTCATGGGGAAATCTATGGTGCCACTGATAGTAGGAGTCATAATTAAATGGAAGTTAAAAACCTGGAGAGATTTTTTCTCTTATCTGGTCTCTCTATTTTAAAGGTTATTATAGATTGTTTCTTGGGAATGATCTTGGCTAAATGTGTGTCTAAAAGATGATTTTTTTATTGTAACAATCTGGTATCTAAATGAGTTTGAAGCATTGCATAATCTTGCAGTTAAAAGTTGGGGTTAGGTAATTGTTTAGTTTGTGATTTCAGATAATTCATGCTGGAGAACTTAAATACTTAGGATAGAAAATTAAAAGAATTCTACTTCCAAGTTGGCAAGTAACTCCCAATCATTTAGTTTTATTTTGAACTGGGTAGCCTGAGAAGATTTCACTAGGTGTACCAGTGCATTAACTTGGGCAAGGATAGTAAATTATGATATGGTATCTGTTCCCCTCAGTGTGTAAGATTTAGGAAAAAAATGTTGAATTGGAACATTGGTCTGGCTTATTGAAATAACATTGAATAGCAACAGTCTTAAAAATTTTTAAAGCTTAATTTTGGATATACATGGTAGTGTGTGGTTCTCTTTTAAGATTTTTTTTCAAATGATTTAATGTAACTTAATACTATAGGAACTTCAGAACAAAGGAAGTAGCTTAATGATCCTAAAGAAATTTCTTCTGATGGTAGAGATCCTATTTTCAGTTTTGTGTGAGCAAGTTTTTCTAGTGTAGGAAAATGTAAAGGTATGAAATTTTATAAATTGTATCTTAAACTTGTATCATAATTTTCAACATCCAAACCTGAAAATTGTGACTTATGGTTAAAATGCCTTAGGCATGAGGTTTCTGCTCAGAATTCCAGTTTTCTCAGTTCCTTCCAGACCTCAGCCAGGACTTAAGTTGATATGCAAATAGAAGAAGCCTAGAGCACTCAGTATGAGACAGATCTGAGGCCCAAGAAAAAAAAGAGTAAAGTGTCTTTTTATGGGAACTCAAACTAGATTAAACCAAAGAGTAAGTTGTATGGCATTTACTAATTACTGGCCGGTCAATTTTTTCTAGGACTTTTGCTTTTTTCTTAGATTCTGTATTTTTTTTTTGAGCTCGTGATTTTGATCCTACAGACAAGTTAATGTTTTTCTGATAAGTTCTATTTTTGATCAACTGGAGTTTTTTTAAACATTGCAATGAGATTTCACCTGAGAAAGCTACAAGGCCTTTACTATTGTGTTGTGTTACACTTGTGTTACGTGTTGTATGTCGGTATGTCTGTATGTGTGTATGTCCATATATCATGCAGTGATATGACAATTGACAGATGAGGAGCGCTCATGAAAAATTTCTTAAAAATGGATCCAAATGTCTTTGATTCACGTGATTCAAATGGTTCAATTTAAATTGGGTAAACAGATGAAAATAAAGATGTCTTTAAAATTAAGCTTATAAGTTTTTCTAGATGTTCAAAAAGGCCCTAATAAAATGTTAAATCTGCTTAAATTCAAAAAATTTACAAGTATTGTTTCAAAATGTGAACAGAAGGAGGTTAACAGATGAAAAAGAGAAACTAGAAGGTTCTAGATATGGATTTAATAGAGGGAAAATGTGTTTCTGGATAAGAGTCTATATGATTAAGTAATTAAGAGGGTTTAAGTAAATGATATAAAAAAGGTCTGTGTAAGTTGCTTATAAGTGTAAGTTTTTGAGCAAGTAATCTTAAAGAAATTAAACAGCTGGTCAAACAAGTGCTGTTGTTTTAGAGAACTGTGCTATGTTATTTCTTTAAAAGCTAAACTTGGTTAATATAAAAACATCAATGTAATTGTGGTGTTAATGTGTCCATATCTTCCAGGTATACAAGTCTGTAAGGTAGAAGCTTTAGAAAGAGCATTATATCAAGCTGGTGTTCTAAAGTTGTATGGTAATTTTAGGCTTAAAAAGAAAAACATGTTGGAGATTTATTTATATCATTTGTGTTCTATAACTTGACTTGTTATCAATAAGATATGTAAAGTTCTATGTTACTTTCTACACTGAGATACAATTTAAATGTATTTTTAAGTTAATGAGAGCCTAATCTGTGTGAAGGTTTTATTACAAAACACAAAAGTACATTACTACTTTTCTACAAAAGGTTAAAAGCTTTCAGCTTTTCTTTAATTCATGTTTTAGGTGTGATATTATATTGTGTTAGCTAATATTCATGTGAACTTGAGCAACAATTTATGTAGGCTTTGTAAAATGATGTTTAAAAAACAAAGATCAGTTTCAGAACTACAGTACTTAAGATTTATGAACAGCCCTGCCTTACTTGAGATAAGGCTCTGTCCCATCTCACTACATGTGAAAGTGACTATGAAAGAAGTAGGCCAGATTTCAGTACAGTTAAAGTTGTGTCCAAAAGTAGTTTTTTGTCATGATTACCAGGATCTCAAACAAGGGATTATAATGTATAACCCTGCCAGAATTCAAGGTAGCTATTATATAAGCTAAATATGTTTTTACCCTAGTTAGTTTTGTTTTGTAGTTTGCTTATAGATGGTTTAAGGATTGCCTGTTAATGTTTTAAATAGGTACTGCTTTAAGAACACAACCTGGGTCAACATAAGATAAGGAGTTATCACCTACAGGAGAGAGAGATAGACATTAAAGCCCAGTACTCTTAGTATAAGGCTGTTGAAACTTATTTGCTGGTTGTTTAAGATTAAGTTTTAAAATTAAAGTTAAATTAAAAGGGCCAAGAAAACCAATATTTGGCTCTTGCCCTCTGAGTCAGTCTGAATCAGGGAATAGGGGACTTCTCCAAAGGGCTCTGCAACTCTAGGCCACATAACCTCCTGAGCAGGGAGATTAATGAGACCAGTGGAGGACAGAAAGCCAATCAGTGCATTTGCTGTGAAGAGGAGGGTCATCAGAAAAGGGAGACATCCCTGATGCTTCCAAGGGAAGCGACATGGTCAAGCAAGGCCTGGACCCATCCTAGCGCAATGGCACTAGCAGAACTGAGAAGCTGCTGTGAAGTTCCCCGAGGACTCCCAGGATAACTCAGCTGACTGTAAACAATAGATAGAAACAAAAGTCAGTTTGACTTGCTTCATCTTAAACACTTAGCAAAGACAGTCAAAGCCAAAGCACAGCTGTTCCTGGACATTTTAAATAATAATAATAATAATAGTTAAATGTAACTGGAGGCTACAAAAGAGATTCTCAGACAGGAATGCCTGATAACTATCAAAAGGAACTGCCAGAGTAGTTTTTAGTTTAAGGCCTTTATTTCTAACCTACACAGGTAGGCTTAGTGTTTGCTAGTATGGTTATCCAGCCCTAAGTAACAGAATTAAGGTTCCTCTATTAGACACAGAGGTCATACTAGTAAAAGGATTTTTCAAGATCAGATGACATTAAATTATTAAACTGTATCTTAAGGAAAAGGACATCTGTAACCCTAAAAGTTAAATGTTGTGTTTACATCCCTGACATTTCTGGCAATGTGACAAATATCCTTAAAGATTTACATGCTCAGATAGAAGCCATGTCCTCAGCAACTTTGTCATGGAAACAATATCTTAGCTCCTGGTTCTTGGTACTTCCTGGTGGAAAACATTGTTAGTCTTTGTCTTTGCCATCATACTCATTGGCATATTCCTGTGCTATGGCATTTATTGCTGCATCAATATGGTTCCAGTACTAATGAATTCTTGTTTCTCTTATAGACCATCCATCACTCAAATGGCCCTCCAGCCTATTACTTCTCAATCAGACGTCTATCATGGACCACTCGATAGACCCGATTTTTAAAGGGGGACTCCAAACTGCTTGCCCCACATCGTCCCTTTTCAGCCTGAAGAAGCCAGAAAGATCTTCTTCGCCCCCCTTCCTTACAGCAGTAAGGAGTTCCCAAATTAGAGGGGGGAATGAAGCCAGATTTAAAGTTAGGTAGTCAGTGTAGTTAGATAAATCCGGGTCTAATATCGAGTGAAATCTAAAATGGAGGCCGTGTGGAGAATGACTCGGGAAAACACAGGACAACTCATGGAATGTTAATGAAGTCCCAAAAGGCCCTAGGCCAAAGTCCACCTCAAAGAAATGTTAATGAACAGCCCCCAGCAAAAAGGTGCTGACTCAAGTCCTTCCTGACCAGATTACTTCTTTGGCCCACCTGTGTCCCACCCCTCGGGCCTTCCAACCTACATTCCATCACCAAAACTATAAGAAAGGGAGACAACATCCCTTCCACGGATTCCACCTCTTGGGTCCCCTTCTTCCTCCGGGAGAAGTCTTTTCTGCTGTCCTTTAATAAACTTCTAATTTCTACTCTGACCTTGCCTCGGCGTGCTTCTTTGGTGTTATTCTTCAACATTGGGGAAGCAAGGACTCGTCACCGGTCAACAGCGGTAACACTGGTTTCAGCAGTCTGAGTCCACAGAAGGTTGACTCCATTCCTTGAGGCTCAAAGAGAGGCAAAACATCATGGCATAAGAGTGTGGCACAGGAAAGTCATTCACATGATGCAGAAAGAGACTCCATTCATCAGATACAAAATATGTACTCCAAATACAAGCCTCCCCCAATGACCCACCTCCTCCAGCCACAGCCTATCCACCTTCAGCCACTACTCTTTAATCCTATCAGGGTATTAATTCACTGATTGAGTCAAGACTTTCATAATCCAACCATTTCTCCACTAAACCTTCTTGCATTGTCTCACACATGAGTTTTTGGGGGACACCGTGACGACATTTGACCCTTGACTTTCTGAGTGTGCTTATTTCACTTATCATGATGTTTTCCAGTTCCATTCATTTACCAGCAAATGCATATCATCTTCTTTATAGTTGTTTCAAATTCCATTGTGTATATATGCCTCATTTTCTTTACCCACTCATCTGTGGAATGTGCATCTGGACTGGTTCCATAACTTGGCTATTGTGCATTGTGCTACTATAAACATGGATGTGGCTGTATCACTATAGCATGCTTATTTTAGTTCTTTTGGATAAGTAACAAGGATTGGGATAGATTATTCATACAATGGTTCTATTTCTAATTTTTTGAGGAATATCCTTACTTCTTTCCAGAGTGGTTGCTCTAATTTGTAGTCAAACCAACAATGTATGAATGTATCATTCCCCCACATCCTTTCCAGCATCTGTTATTATTGTTTATAATCTTGATTATTGCCATTCTGATTTGAAATGAAATCTCAATGTAGTTTTGATTTGCATTTGCCTGCTTGCTAGAGATGTTGAAGATTTTTCACATATTTGTTGGGCACCTGTATTTCTTCTTCTGAGAAGTATCTGTTTAGTTCTTTTGTCCATTTATTAGTTGTTTTTTTTTTTTTTCCTTTTGGTGTTAAGTTGTTGGGTTTACTTTTAATGGTGTCCATAGGACCCTGCATTATAAACAGGCTGGTACAATTTATTAAAGAACAGATTAATATTTTGGCCTCTAAGCCCATACAGGTCCACTATCATCTTCTGGAGATGGAAGACCGTGCTGCCAACATTTAAAAGGATGTTCTACCCTTCTCTCAGGCTTATTTCTTAAGTTTACATCCCCACAGATCTCTCTTTCTTATATAAAAGTATAAGTAACAGCTCTGACCAACCATCTTCTGCCCTTGCCATAAGGGTTCGCTCCTCCATGGGCCCCTCCACTTGGGGGAGGACTCACCCATGGAGTGAGGACATTAGGCCATAATAACGGAGGGTGCAGGAAGGACTGCAGGAGGATGGATCCACGGATCCCAAAACCCAAGACCTCTGAGTGACACGCTCTGGTGCATGGCGGTTGGCATGCTCCCCCCTCAAAGCCGTCTCCTCCAAAAACATGCCAAGGCCACCACGAAATCTCCTAGTGAAGACGCTCGCTCGGATCAGGAGATATTCTAAGGCCTTCTAGAGGAACAGAGCCTCTATCACCCCCTAAAAACATGGCCGGTAAGGTATGGTCAAATATTTTATATAAGAAAGGGGGAAATGTCAGGGACTAGAAGGAAATTCTCCTTCAAAGATTAGCCTGACAGCCCCCTGGGAGACATCCTGCCTGGGAGGCATCCTGCAGCTACCTATCTCCCTGGAACATCCTGCGGTTATCAGGATCATCAGACATCTTGCACCTGGCAGTTTTACCACCCACATCCAGCAATTGTTGATTAGAGAGCTTCCCCATCCCCAGCATATAAATACCCCTGTGTGAAAAATAAAAGTTGGCAGCTTGATCAGAATTTTTGTCTTGCTGTCACCTTTCGTGTCTCTTGTCCCTTCATTCCTCCCCATCTAGGTTCGCTGCCCACGTTGATGTGTCCTGCCGGACGGGACATTAAGTTTTTGATATATATATATCAAAAACTTATATATATATATATATATATATATATATATATATATATATATATATTATATATTATATAATATATATATTATATATATATCAATATTATATATATAATATATATATATATATTATATATATAATATTGATATTAATCCACTAAGGAGCAAGTGACAAAGATTATCTCCCATTCTATAGGCTCTCTCTCTCTCCACACACTTTTAACTGTTTTCTTTGCTGTGCAGAAGCTTTTTAATTTGATGCTGTCTCACTTATTGGTTCCTGGTTTTATTTCTTGTACTTTAGGAGTCTTGTTAAGGAAGTTGATGCCTGTGCCAATATGTTGGAGTGTTGAGCCTATGTTTCTTCTAGTAGTTGTACAGTTTATGGTCTAATTAGTAGGTCTTTAAACCATTTGAGTTACAATTAATTTTAAAACTTTTTATAATTAAACAGTCTGAAGGAAAGTCTCTTCTGCATTTAATAAAGTAAATCTTCCCTCGTGTGATTGGTTCTTTGCCATTACAAGCATATTGCATTGAAAGTGACAGAAAAGCCTAATATTAATGAAAAGAATAAAGACAAATGTGAATCTCAAATTTTTGCACATATATGAAGATAATTATATAGTCCAGTATTATTGCAAACAAATATTTTGATGTGTGGATTATTTTTAACAGGTTAAAGATATGCAATAAACATTATGCTATGTGTCAGATCACCCAAAGTAGAAATGAAACATTTTTGGCTTTTATTTACAATTAAAGAAAATGTTCAGCACAAAAAAATAAGATTCATATCTTCCAGCAAGTCAATATTTAAGACTTTTTAATATATACTTTCTAAAGCTTATTTTAAAAGAGATTTTATGATGTGTTGAAATCCTGTTCTTTTTTCTGCCATTCATTTTCATGTCCTTAAGTGTTCTTGATAAGACAGAATCCTTGATTAGAGAGAAAAAGAGACAAGAATTTTTTTGAATACAACAAGCATTAATTAGAGTCGAGTTTATTATTATCTTAACCATTCAACATTTCATATACTGAATCATTTTTCTAATAAGTTACCAACTAGAGAAAGTAAACATACTTAGTAAATAATACCATCAGTTCCCTTTTAAAAACCCAATGCTAGGGCTAGAGTTGTAGCTCAGTGATAAAGTGCTTGCCTGGCATATGCAAGGCACTGGGTTTGATTCTCAGCATTGCGTATAAATAAATGTCTATCAACAACTAAAAACATAGTTTTAAAAAAACCCTAAAAATCAATAAAAATATAAATAAATAAATAGTAATTTTGCTTTTATCTAAAAAAACAAAACAAAACAAAAAAAACCCAATGCCATTTACTTCTCCAACAGTATTTTTTATTTGTAACTTTTTCTGTTATTTTCTCTTGTAAATGAGAAATCCAAGATAATCAAAACATTTAAACAATATAAAATTTTTCCACCCTGATTTTATGATGTGTCTTATGAATGTTTTTCTCAGTTTTCAAAGTATACAAAATGTGTTTTTAGGTAGTTCCTATAGATCATTTTTAACAGTTGCTAAAATGGAACCACATGTATTTTGCCAATACTTTTTAAAAATATGTTTATTCTTAGTTGAACACAAAATATAATTTCCCTTTTTTTTTGGCGGGGGTTTGGGGTGGTACTGAGGATTGAACTCAGGGGTATTGCACCACTGAGCCACATCCCCAGCCCTATTTTTGTATTTTATTTAGAGATAAGGTGTCACTGAGTGGCTTGGTGCCTCGCTTTTGCTCAGACTGCTTGAACTTGCTATCCTCCTGCTTCAGCCTCTGGAGCTGCTGGGATTACAGGCGTGCACCACCACGCCCAGCCTTCATTGTTAATATATCTTCAAAAGGATCAAAATCCTGATTCTATTAAATTATTCACATCATGTTATTGTATCTCAACATTTGTCTAGGAAAAAACAATTTTTATTAATCAGGTGGTGGAATATATATTTTTAATATCATATAAGGAAACACATTAATAATTTCAATTCTTTTTTTGTTTGTTTTGTTTTTTTAATTTTTTTAGTTGTAGGTGGACAGGAAACCTTTATTTAACTTATTTATTTTTATATGGTGCTGAGGATGGAACCCAGGACTTCACACATGCAAGGCAAGCTCTCTACCACTGAGCCAGGATCCTAGCCTAGTTCAAATTCTTATACATAAATGTGATCCTGAAAATGAACACCATGATTTCAAACTATTATAAACATGCTCTTTCCTCAGTACAAAGGTTTGTACAACTGTGTTAACAAACCTTTCTTGGTTACACACAATGAGAAGCAAAAGAAAATATGTTTTTTTTTTCTTGTCTCAGAATATGTATGTTAATTTTTGAATATTTAAATATTTCACCTATAGACTGGATTATTTACATAATTGTCAAAGTTCCATAAACAGCAAATAGCAAATAACAGTGGGGGTTCATACAACTCAGAAAGCTTGCTGAATTAAATAATGCTTTCAGGAATTTTCTTAGTTAAAAAAAAAAATGAGGAAAGTACAATTCTGTTTCCCTTCCAATTGCCATAAAGTAGACATTTTGTAGAACATATTTCTGAAATTTATAACATGATGAATCTCTTGAATAACAATCTGATAGAAAGAAGCAAGTAGCCATGGGTGCAAGCCTCTTCTTACCTGTCTCTTGGAATACACCTTGGATACTTCAACTGCCCTCTGTCACACTGTACTCTAAGTTCAGAGACAATAACAGATGATGCTTCAGCTACATAAGTGTCCCTTCTGCAAAGAAATTCAATATACTCTCCATGGAAAATGTGTGGTCTATTGTCAAAATCCCACTTCAAGAGTAAATTATTCCTTTCCATTTCAACAAAAGATAATGTGCAAGGTTCTAGAGGAAAAAAAAAAAAGAAAAAGAAGAAGAAAACTATCTTGATACATCTTGGTACTACCAAAAATAATTATGTTGCCTGCTCATGATGACCTCACAATTGCAGAGAATGGCAAATAAATTAGTTAGAATCAATATTCAAGTCAGAAAATACATTCAGACCCCCAGGAAACAGTGCACCATTTACCTCTGTGGTCCTATATTCAGAGAAAGTATACCCTGCCAGTCACTTAGTTTTATGCCATTAGGATATTCAAAGATAGCAATAAATTATTTTTTCAGAAGTATTGACAGTCAATAGTATTCACTAAAATTATGCTTTTTCCTTATTCTTCTTCAGAAAATTCACATAAAATATTCATGAGACAAACCATTGACTAATGAATAACTTGGTGGAAATGCAGAAACAAGCATGATTCTGAGAAATGACCAAACAATTTTTGGCCTGATACCATCCAAAGGAGTTAAGAGTTTTCTCTTTTAAATTTCCAGTTAAGGAACAGGAAAATTTGATTGTTTTAAATTAAAATTGTTACCTTGCTCATTTCTACATGTATTAAAATAAAACAACAAAATTAAAAGCATTAGGCTCTCCAACAAAACTATTTTATGATGATTTTTTTCATCATAAAATTATTGACATTTTAAGTTTCAAATAATAAAATATTTCAGAAAATTGGTTTTATTATGTCCTTGTTTGCCTCCAGGATTATGTAACATTAAAGAGTAACTTCTAAGATAAGTTAAAAAAAGATTCAGGGTTGATAACACAACATATCAATATACCTGTAATACATTAACAAACATATTTATTCAGATATTTTTCAAGTATTTGGAATGCTTATACGTTTGGCTAGGAGTGCTACAGATAATAAAAATGAAACAATTATTTAAAAAATACTTTAGATTCACTATAAAATAGTTTTAAAAATGAGGTGAAGTGGAGCTGTATAATTTAGGAGTCATTGTTTTACAAAAAAATGAAATTTTAATTAAAATAAATTAAAAATTGATTTATAGACCTCCTGCTATGATGGGTAGCTAATGTCAGACCAGCACTTCTACCAAGGATTAGAAAATCTCGAAAACAGGCAAAAAGCACATATTTCAAGGCAGCAGAGAACCTTCAAGGAAGTCAATTAGCTGAAGTCCTGGAAAAGTTAATTTAGATGAGTTCAACATTTTATGTGCATTTTCCTCTTAGGGTGTTTGTTAATTGTCAGCTCAGCTAAAAGACCAAGGACAGAATGGACCTTAACAGGCATAGAGCAAGTAGAGGTTTTCGGAAATCTCAGGATTGAGTATAGAAAAATTGGAGTTTGGAGGCTGCTATAGAAACCAAGGCTTGAGGAACCAAGAAGTGTGAGGAATGGGGAGGAGTATAAAAATGAGCCTGGTGTTCTGTTTTGGCTTTTCCCTTGAGGCAGCTGCTGATTCTTGATTGGTACAGAAAGAGAGAATTAAGGAGCTTAGAAAGTTGACTTAAAAGCTACACTGGGCAATCTACAGTCTCCCAGTTATATCATCATCAGTGTATAGGGAGATATATCCCCAAATGCTCAGTAAAGAGCCTTGGAGGGTTACATATTGTGATTAAGGGCAACCAAATATCTGAAAGCAAACACTGAAAGCTCCATTTCCAGTTGGTTTGAGACCAACTGCTCCTACCATAACCTTCAGCCAGTGGATAGAATGAGAATTCTGTGGGTTGGATGACATACTTCATGCTCCTAAAATTTTCCACAATATTCAATTTTTAATTAATTACTAATAGAAATAGTAAGGAATTTGTCTGTTATATAGAAACTTTCCTCTAAAGTGATTCAGATATTGGAATTTTCAGATTGGGCCTTAAAGATAAGTATAATTAAAATGGTCAAAAAAATGATGTCAAGATGGAATCTTTCATTAGACAAGATGAATTTACCAAAAGAAAGTATGAAGCAGACACTCTATAATTGAAGATAATAACTGAAATTAAGAGCTTAATAGACTAGTCTAAAGCAGATTAGGCACATCTAAGACGACAGTGTAAAGATACAAGAGCAAAAATGATAGAACAGCAATAAGAAATCCTACAAGGTGCTCAGAGAGATTGGACATGCTTCTCTTGGTAACTTATAAGAAGACAATTGAATAGAAATGGATGAACTTAAAAAAATAAAAATTAAATTCAACCCAATTGACATACATCTAACAAGCCACAATGACAAAGTTAATTTTTTTTAGAGAAAAAGGAACAAATATGTGCTTCTTATAAAGCAAGTATAAGTGAATTTCAAAGGACAGATAAAATTCAAAGCATATCACAGTAGAACTAAATTAGAAGTCAAAAGCTGAAAAAACACTAGAAAATCTCCCAAATGTTCAGAACTTAGAAACTTCTCAATGATTCAGAGTGCACAGAAGATAGCAAAATGGATATTATAACATCTTTTGAACTAGATAATAGCAAAAATCCAAAATATCAAACTGTGTAAGATGAAGTTGTACTCAGAGTGAAATTTGTATCCTTAAATTCAAATCTGAAAAGGAACATGAAAGTCAGATATTAGTAACCAAGGTATACATCTAAATAAGCCAGAAAAATAGTAATTAAAGAATCTCAAGAAAGTATAAAAGAGGGAATAATGAAGATAAGAGCATAAATACAGTGAAATATCAAGAAAAATTTGAGGAAATGACCACTAAATGAAAATATTGACTCTTTTTAAGACTAATAAAATTCACAGGCTAATTTTATTAATTACATACAAATAAAACTTTCAGCCACACATGTCAAGAAAGATATATTAATAGCAGCAATAATAATAGACACATCCTAAAAACATGAAAATGAGGATAAAAGAGTGTCACAAGTCACTTTATGTCAACTAATTTGACAATTTAGATGTAGTAGACAAATTCCAAGACACCACTTTCTAACAAAATGGATGGAAAAGATAATGACTTAATACCTACTGAACTAATTGAAGTTATGATTAAAATCTTTCTATAAAGGAAACTCAAGAGTTATATGACTTCTTTGGTAAGTTCTTAAAATTATTAAAGAATTTTCAGAGAATTGAAAAAGAACGCTTCCCAATTCATTGTATGAGGTCAACAGAAACTTGATACCAAAACTGAAAAGAAAAAAACATGAAAATAGACACAAAATACCTAGGTAAAATATTACCAAATAAAACTCAACAACCTTTAAGAAGCATAATTCATCACAACTATTTGGAATTTCTTATGAGAGCACAATCATGCATTAGCATTCAAAAGGAAATAATATAATTCACGAAATATACAGAAAAAGTAATAATCTTGTGATTATTCAAACAGCTATTAAACACCCTTTGAAGATCATTAGAAATACTCTTAGCAAATTAAAGTAGAAGGTATATATATATATATCTTAAACCTACTATTTGAAATTATTTATAATTCCACATTTAAAGGTGAATTATTAAAAGTTTTACTTATGAGATTGGGAAATAAAACTATTAATTACCTGCTCCATTCAACATTGTACTAAAATCCAAGCCAGTGAAATAAGAAAAATAAATAAATGCCAGAAATGGTTGGGCACGATGGTTTATGCCTGTAGTCCCAGCTTTTTGGGAGGCTCAGGCTGGAGGATTTCAAGTTCTAGGTCAGCCTGGGCAATTTAGTGAGACCCTGTCTCAAAATAAATTTTTAAAAAATGGCTGGAGATGTATCTCAGTGGTAGAGCACCTGCGTAGCATGGCTATTTTATGCCTTCTAATATTCTTGGTAAATGTAATTTCTATTGGAATACCTTGCTAAGAAGGAAATTAATAAGCTTCATCTTTCCATATTGAGATGGCCATTTTTTTATTCCCCTACTGTGCTTGTTCATATTTTCAATTTATAGTGCCAGTCACACTTCATCATAATTGCTAATGTTTGCCCATACCAAAATAGCTTATTCAATTTGTAGCCAATACCACAATACTACCTGATGCATGGTTTGCACTAGGTGTTTATTATAGCAACTGAACAACAATTATTTGAAATCTATGGGAAAGAATAGAAACCAGTGATTAAATACTAATAAAAAACACAAATGCAGCAAATTAAGTATTAGTTTCATATCAGCATAAAATGACTGAAAGCTAAACATGCGTCATTTTACTTTATTAGCTAGAGGCATATGTAGTACTACATACCTAAGCACAATGGTGGTGTAGTCCATACTCCCTCTACACAATAGGCCTCCCTAGGTCCTTGCAGGAAATGGTGATCAAAACATCTATATTCTATTGAAGAACCATTCTCATAGATGCCTCCTGCTGAACTAATAAGCACTCCATTTTTAATAAGTGGAGGAGATGAACATATTCCTTTAGATTCTGCAAAAATATACATAGATAGATAGATAGATAGATAATAAATTGCTACAAGTATCCAGAGTTTTAATAATTGCTACAGAAACTAAATGAGATATCTTATTGCCTTCAAGGAATTTTTAATGCAGTTCTGAAATATTTTTTAAGTATTGAAGATATCTGGCAACATTGTCATACTTCAAAATTGACTATTATAGTTAGAATTTCATGTTATAAACCTTGAATACATATTTACAACCAAGACAGTATTTTATTTTTCCCTTTCAATCTAGCTGAAATGAAGGCATACAAGATCTCTCTTAAAGTCTTGTCTTCCATATGTTTTATCTTCCTTTTTTTTCTTTTTAAAAGTAATCGTCCCTATTACAGGGAGTACACAAAATTTCTCACACTCTGCATCAAGTAGTTTTCTGAGCAAAACCCCTAGTAAAGGTATTTTAGTGTTGTTGAGTGCTGACATAAAAATCCACGGATAGTATGGTAATGTTTATTAAATCTTTTATTTTTTTTCCCTTCATAAAAATGACCTATTGGAATGAAATTGTTAGTATAGGCTTTTTTTTAAGTATATGCACTGATTGAAAACTAGAAGTTGGAACACTCTGAACTTAGACATTAGAAGATGTGGTGCCCAATTGCTTATGCTCATAACTTTAAGCTTTCAACCAAGGTAGTTGATATCCATTAGTTAGGTAAGAAATTGTGTAAAAGTACTATTATTTTTACCTTTTCTAACACATAAAGGATATTTCACTTCTCCCCGATTGCACTGCACAGACAACCCAGACAAGGTTGATGGAGGCATATCATATCCTTGTTTGCATACAAAATCTATTAAATCTCCATGCAAGATTTTTCCTTCATAGGCCCACTTCATTTCTATGTTATTTCTGTTCATGTTATCCGCATTCACGGTGCATGGCTCTGAAAAACAAGTGCTCTTTTAAATTCTTTACTCATCTATCCACTATGAAAGTCATGACAGGCATCAAAAACAATAGTTTACATTTTATATTTATCATTATTAAAGCTCCTCACACAAAGATAACAAAATATACACTTTTATTACTATCAAATGACTTTATAGATTTACATACCATAAATCAAAACCACTCAATTTGAAACATTAAAAATATTGCTTAAGGTCATCAAACAGTTAGGTTAATCATTATTTCTTTTTTTATAAAATAATAATCTTAAAAAAGAAAATGTACTTAATGTGTAAATATTTATACAAAACCTGCCACTTGTTACATATCAATGAACAAAACAAAGAACCCTGACCTCGTGGAGCTTACCTGCTAAACAAAACTCCCACAATAATTAATAGACATACTAAATATATGAATTTCATAATTTGTAACTATCCTTAAACTACAGCATATGAAATTAGGTGGAAAAAGGGTGAAGGGGGAAGGAGCTATCAAAAGTGCTGGGGGGAAGGAGGTTACATTCCAAGTCAGATGGCTGGGTGGGCCTAAGTAAGTATCTGCAGAAAAACTTGAAGGTTGACGAATGTCATTATCTGATGAAATAGTGTACCTGACAGAGGAACAACCCTGAGGTGAGAGCATGCCTAGCCTGAGGAAGAGGAAGGAATCCAGAATCGCTAGAGTGGAGGAGAGCAGGAAGATGAGTAGGGAGAGGTTATAGAGATTCCCATCTGAAATAATAATTCAGACAGAAAAGTCTGTTCCTCTTCACACTGTTGCGTGAATTTGTAGAGATAACATGCTCAATCCCAGTGGATAATCAAGACATGCAAGCTCTCCTCTTGCCCTGACAGTGACTGATCATCACTATTTGCCTCAGTTCATTAACATCATGCCTAAATGTCTTGAGGCAATTGATCCAGATATTGAATGACTGATTTCTTTAAGCCTTATTATTCCTTATGAGGTTGTTTCATTATTATCTTTTCCATTTCTATTTCAATCTAGTCTCTGTCCTCAAAGATGATTGTACTCCTATTCAATGCAATATCAATCGCAAAATGAGAAACTTAATATCCAGTATCTCAACATAAAATTATGAGAGTAATAGAAAAATTATAGGTGAAGATACATTTGAATTTGAATGGGATAGCATCCTAAGACTTACTTGAAAGACAGGAACTATGAACAAAAGGCTTAAAACAGCTTAAGACTTAAGCATCTATATTTTAAAACACTAAAAATAAAAGTAAAATAAAATGGTTGCAGTATACATGACTCTCAAATACTCCATTTAATTTATGTAGATATACCTTATGAGTCTGAAAAATGGCTAGGCTATGAACAATCGCTAGTAGAAAAAAACAAATCTGTGGCCACTTAGAAAATGGAAAAAAAAATGCCAAATTGGCTGATACTTAAGTAAATCAAATAATTTTGCTTATTAAATTAAAAACAAATTTGAAGATTAAAATACTCAAAGTTGACAAAGATTAAAAACTTCCTACTTTAATACACTAATGGTAGGGTTATAAATCAGAATAAACTTTCTTTTTTTCTTTTTTCGGCAATTAAGAAAAAATTAATTTCCAGATCTTTTTATCTAGAAATTCTACTTTGGAAACTCTGAAAAATAAGAGAAAACTAAAACAAGGTCAAAATATATTTAATTAACTTTTTAAATGAAAAATAATGTTTTTAAAAATGTATAAACATTCATTTACAAAAATGTACTGTTTGGAATGTAAATATATTTAATGCTAAACATCCAGCAATAAAGTTATCAATTAAATTAATTTTTATGTACCTGCACTGTGGGATACTATTTAGCCATTCAAATGTATATGTAGAAGTTAAGATCAACTATGTTTACAAAATTTTTAAGTGAAAAAACAACAAGGTACGTAATGTCTGCACAATATGGCAGCATCTTTATGTTATGTATGTGTGTTTAAATGGGAATAGAAAAAAGCTTAGAAGATTTTTCATTATCTAAATCACTAATATTAGTTGTTTCAAACAAGTTACTGATATTTTCTGTTTTCTTCTATTTGGTTTAATTTGCTTATAAATGTTTTTGGCAAATAACAATGACTTGCTTTTACAGTTTAAAATTCTAATACTTATTTAAATGAATATTTTAACTTACAAGAAGTTTAGCGTGCATTACACATTTGAAAAAGTAATGTTGTAATATGTTAATGCAACTACAGTGTTAGAGATTTTTACTTGTTTAGAGAGTTTCTAAAATGAAGGGGATAACATGTCAGAAAAAAAAGAAATTATACTATTTCTATGCTATACAATATTTAAAGAAAATCAAAAATAGCAAACATAATAGTAAAATAAATTTGGTGTTTTCTTTTTCTTACCCAAGCAAACAGGTGGGGATGACCATCTTCCTTGTTCACAATGAGATATTTTTGATCCCCTCAATAAGTAATATTCATTGCATCTATACTCCACTGAGGATCCTGTTGTGTAGCTTGGCAATAACACACCAACCACAGCCCCATTTGTTATATTAGGTGGAGGCCTACAATTCTCATTATTTTCTAAGAGAAAAAGTTATTTCAATTAATATAAATTCATAACAATATAATAATATAATATTGTTACCCAAACTATGGTATCTCAATAGTCCTGTATACTTAGGACAACTGATTTCTAAATTCATAAGAAATGTTGTTCAGCTGAGGTATTTTTAAAATTTATTAAGTAAAAACAAACAGCAAGAAAAGTATGCATACTTTTCTCTTAATTGTGAAGGAATTGTGGTAAAGATATTCCTGAGATGTATAGAGAGGTAAATGATATTCTTCAACCTAAAGATTATAGTTAATTCTAAAACCACCTTTTGGCATCAATGCACCTCTATCTTCTTGCTTCTTGTTGTGTTCACCTCAGTTCTCAATTAACCCAGGGATGAAATATCTATTTTTCTCTCTTTAGAATCTTTCTCTTACTCTGCAAATTTATTTAGCATCATTTACAGCTGTTGTAAATATACTAGGTAAACACATTTGGAGTTTTCCTCAATATCTGGTCAAGAATGAGAAGGATGACAAGAAGGGTAGCAACTAGGAATGATTCTGTAGTCTGGGAGTACTCTTCAGCAACACCAAAGATTAGCAACCTGTCTCAGAAAGGTATAAGGTTCAGAATGGCCAGATGCAAAAGTAATATCAGTAGGACTTACCTAAAGACAGAAACAGAATGCTAGACCCTAACTTCATAGGACATGTGGGGAAAGGAACTAGATCACGCTCACGGTCATTCTCCAACATGCCTTTACTTCTCCAGTGAAGCACATCCTCAGCTGTTTGTAGGTATTTAAGCTCATAGGTCATGGTGCTCACAGAAGTCAGATAACCATGCCCAGCACTAATGTATTTAAACCTTTTTTTTTTTTTTTTTGGTTAGTTTCTGAGTTATTTACATTGGCTTGAATTCTAAAGATGACTCCTTACACACACACACACACACACACACACACACAAAATTTTAAAAAAAGTAGCAAAGGAGGTATAGTAGCAATGTACTTCTAACCCTTGTAAGCAGTGGTTTTGAGCTATGAGTATGTAGAATAAACAGAATGGAAAATCTTGCACTATAGTCCTAGCTACTGTTAAACGTGGCAGACATACCAACACACTCAGGGGGAATTGTCCATTTTCCACGATTACAAGCTATCTCATTTGATCCACGGATATGGTAGCCTCTGTCACATCTGTATGTCACTTTATCCCCACTGTAATAAATCTTAGAATGTAGGTTTGCTGCGCCATTCTCCACGAAGGGTGGTTCCTCACAGACCCTCTTCTCCTTTTCTTCTGAAATGTACCATTTGAAGAGAAGGGATCATTTAGCTACACATGCATAGTTCATTTTAGGGTGAGTTTACTCAATGTTACTAACCAATGCATTTTGGAGGTTCTGTCCACTTTCCATTTTCACAGCGTATTTCTTCTGACCCCTGAATCAGAAAATTAAGTTCACATTGTATACGAACTATTTCTCCGTGACGATAAGCTGTTGAATACTTTTCAGTTTTGGAGTTTAGGGGCAGAGGTGGAGGAGGACATCGATGTCTTCTTCCTTATGGAAAGACATCAGCATATTTAGTCATATAATTAACAGAAACAATGAAGATTCAATAAGAGCATTTATGGTATCAAGCACCATAGAAACTATGACAGACAGGTTCTAGGAGCACCCCTAGGACCTCACCTCTTGACATTTACTTCCTTACATAATATTCCGATCCACCAGTGAGACCTGTGACTTGCTCTGGACAATCAAATACAGCAAACATGATGGATTAGTATATGATTATGAATACGTGATTATGCAACATAAATTTATGACACTATTCTTCATGGAAGATTCTCCCTGCTGGTTTTGAAGACACAGCTGCCTTGTTGTGAGCTTCCAAATGGACAAGGCTACAAGGCAAGGGGCAGAAGGCTGCCTCCAGCTAATAGCCAGCAAGAGACTGAAACTCTCAAGTTCAGCAGCCTGCAAAGCTCTGAATGCTTCCAACATGCTCAATAAATTTGGAAGATCATTGCCTAGGCAAGCCTTGGGAGAGCCTCCAGGCCCAGCCAACACTGTGGCTTTGTTAGACACTGATGCAGAGGAGTGAGTTTACCCAAACCCAGACTCTGAGCTACAGAACCTGGGACTAATGCATGGATTCAATCTGAAGCGGCTGAATTCATGGTTTACATTGTTATGTACCAGTAAAGTAATAAAACACCAAGCCTTTTAAATTCATTATCTCCTTAGGTCCTAAATAATTTTCTTAAGTAGGGACTATTATTTCTCTCATATTATAGATAAAGACACTGAAGCTTATGAAGTAGGTGACACATTTGTTCTTGAGCCCGTGTCTATCTGTATTAAATCTGTTCCTAACTATGAAATACTTTATTAATGGTTTACTATTGGTACAGTAACAAATTGCCATAATTTAGTGGTTTAAAACAGCAGAAATTTATTCTCTAACACTTCTGGAGGCCAGAAATCCAAAGTCAGTTTCACTAAGCTAAAATTGAGGTTTCAGGAGGACTGTGTTCCTCTGATAGGTTTTCAAGGCAGATCCAATACTTTGGCTTTTCTGCCCTCTGGAGGCTGCCTATATTCCTGGGTTCAGGTTCACTCCAGCCTGTTTATGCATTTCAAATCACCTACTTCCTCTCCTGCAGTCAAATCTTCTTTCAGTTTCTTAAAAAGGACACTTGTGATCACATCTAGGGTACAAATGAATAATCCCAGATAACCTCAAGATCCTTAATCACATCTGCAAAGTTCCTTTTGCCATATAAGGTCACATTACTGGTTTCAGGGATTAGGATGTGGGTATCTTTGGGGGGAGTGGGGAAGCATTATTAAGCCCACTATACTACATCTCCTGAGTATTTATTATCAAATAGCAGGCATGTTGGCGTACCAGTTCGGAGAGGGGAAGGGTGAGGAATAGACACTAAATATTTGTGCCACTTATGTTTGAAATAACATGCTGCAGACAGTTTGCTAACAATCTTCCTCTCCACTGTTGTCCCAATGCTATTTTGTCCTACTGGAAAATGACAAAACTGCCAAAGTTTTCACTGAGTGCAATTAGGAAGCTCTGATAGTTCCAGGCAATCCCATTGCATAGCCCTGGTCAGAAACCTAGTTTATTCTCCCAGCTCCTGTTTCAAATTTTACTGCTCTCTTCCAAATTCTACCTTCATGTCTTTCACCTGCCTGTGGATGATGAATTATTTCCTATACTACAGAGAAAACGGTTGCTACCAAACCCTGTGCCTCCTCCCAGTCCTCAAGCTCTTATTTATCTCTTAAGACCCAGTCCAAATATTATCCATCACTTCTGTGAAATATTACCCATTGCCTCAACAAATACCATCTCCCACCATACCTATATAATAATCTAATGATTATTTAAATATTTTGTACCTGATTTTATAGCAACATTTGCAACATCAGAGCAATTATTTTTTCATATTTCCTTTGCCGGATTAAGACCTTCTTCAAATGACATTGTAGTTATGGTTAAGTAATTATTAAGTTGGTGTCTTCTGACAGATAAGCATACCACCTGCCTGAACAAATTCAGTGATAGAAATGTAACCTTAGACATTATACTTTTGGAGTAGCTCTAACTAGATGACCTCATTTTCCATTTACACTTTGAGGTAATAATTTTCCAAGTTTTCTGCTCTCTATCTCACTACTTTGGAGATTGAATTTTCACATCAGTAAATACGTAACCAATGGAGAAAATGCCATCACAAAGATGCTCCCTTGGGGCAACTACCTGTAATAATTTCCAATTTTTTAAAGTTATTAATTATAAGAAGAGATTTAGCATTGATAATGCAGATTTTTGAGTATTATATTTAAAAGATACTCCCACTCTACAAACTAATTTGAAGCTTTAAGTTTCTTTAAATGGAATAAAGATTGCTGAAAAGGACATTGGTTTAAATGACATTATTTATTTTAAAAATAGAACTAGAGACTAGAAATAGATACCACCACAGATATTTTTTCAGAGCTCATAGAGATTAAAACTTATTAAAATATGAGGTTAAGATATGCTACTTCCCCACGCATAAAACTTAGAAATTTACCTTCACATACAGGAGATTCTGGGTACCAACCAAAGTTATAGCACTGAATTAGGTCAGGTCCACTTAGATAATAATTTTCATGACAGAAAAACTGAACCACATCTCCTTCTTCATAGGTTTGCTTTATAGGATGAAAATAGCCATTCTCAATTAATCTTAAAGAAGAGCACTGCAATTCTAAAATTGAAAGAATGAATAAAAACACAGTGTTTATTTTTCCTACCAGAACAAAATTTATATACTATTTACAACCCATATCTGAATAGAAACTAATAAGTTTCTCTTATTCTGTTTTAGCTAGCAAAAGTTTTTGAATTTATTTCATATATATATAAAATATATCATTAGGGTTATTTAAATTCCATAAGCAAAAATGAATTTTCCCATTTGAAAACTTTAAATGATCAAATTCTATTATGAAAGTAATTAAAACTAAAAACAAAAAATATAAAAATGGGTCATAATTATCATAACAACTTATAATACTTCAGTGTGAGAGGTACTTTTTCAGAGTGAAAGTAAGTTGTGTTGAATGTGAGAACCTACTGGTGCACTTTGGTGTGAGAGACCATCCATACGTGTGGCATTCCACCTCCTCTGCATGCTTTCCTCCAGCTGTGTAGTAGCCAGCAGCACATTCGTATTGCACTTTATCCTTCACTTTGAATATTTTCTGTGTTGTGGAATAATTTCCATTATGTAATTCAGGGGCCAAACATATTTCTAGAAAATTTAAAGTTATTTATTTTATGAACCTCACCAATAACTTAAAAGAGATTAAATATATATATATATATAGCTTAAATATATATATATATATATATATATATATATATCATTTTTATAAGCTATATTTTTAAGCTATATTGTTAGACCTTCATAACAAAGCAATTCGGAAGAGTTAATAAATTTGTCCAAGGTTCACATAAGTTTAAATATTTTTAATACTTGCAGTATGTCCAACATTATGTAAAGCTTATCTCATTGAAGCAATACCAACTCCATTGTACAGATAAGAAACTAATGTTCAAACCACTTCCCAGTAGCAGAGCTGAATTCATATATATATATATATATATATACCTGCCCATAGAAGGGAACACTAGTTTTGCAAGCTCTTATCCTCAGTCTTAAGATTCTTAGATACCTACCATGCTCCTTCCTACAGGTTGGCTGAGAAGACCATCCATCAGAAAGACACTGCACCACTTCTTCATCCTTCCCTCCAGTGGTTTTATATCCAGAAGCACAACCATAACGCATATTCTCTTGAATTTTATACAAGAATTTTACACCAGAGACATAACCATTTGTTAGGTCAGGCTTAGTGCATTTTCCTGTGGGGGGCGGGGAATTTCTTTGTTTAACTTAGTGATGAAATGAAGCTTGCCTTTTATTAAATTGCAAAATGAAAACAAACATTTCATATCACTCTTAATTGGAATTTGAAGGAGGAGAGAGAAATAATTTTTCTCTCCACAATTCCTTGATTTAATTTTGGAAATATAATCTTACAGGTCATGAATAAAATTTCTTTGAAAATGGATTCAGTTTGACACTAACTGTCTCTGTATTTACTAAATTTAGTCCTTATACTCATTCCTAACCTTACCTACTTTTAGACTGTAAGTTCACACATGCTAAGCAGTCATTCTACCATTGAGCAACATCCCCAGCTGGATGGATCCTTAAATAATTCTGCAAACAGATTAGTATGAAAACTATTCTTTCATTCTATTGAATATATAGTTTAAATAAATCTTTATTTATTTTAAATATTTATTTAATTAATTAATATTTATTTAAAATATTTTGGGATCACCTAGCAGCACAGGATTCAGTATTTAATCCATTTAAACTGTGACTAAATCATACAAGAAAGTTATTTTTGGTAAATATTTGCAACAAGAACGTATAACATAATAAATTTCTTTAGCATTCTGTGGAAATCTATCATTTTTATAAACTATACTGTTAGACTTTCATAACAAAGCAATTCAGAAGAGTTAATAAATTTGTCCAAGGTTCATGTAAGTTTAAATATTTTTAATACTTGCAGTATGTCCAACATTATGTAAAGCTTATCTCATTGAAGCAATACCAATTCCATTGTACAGATAAGAAACTAATGTTCAAACCACTTCCCCGTAGCAGAGCTGAATTCACATACCCTCAGTTTGACTGCAGAGATTTGTATCTAAACCATTAAATTACCATGCTAATTTCTTCTGGCTCATATTTCAATATTCTCTTTTCCAAGATAAAAGAGTCAATAAATCTAGGGCTTATAATTTATTTCTATGCTTTAGTTATAAATATGATTTATTTACTAGAGTTAATGTATGCTCTGTGTTAATACCAAAAGTGCAATGCCTAAAGTATGAGCTGTCCTGAAGCCACAGAATGGATAATTATCCCAAATGGATGTGTATATCAACCACAGTTACTACCATACCCAACCTCCTCTTCTAAATGAAACAGACCCACGCAAAGCCTTTTACTCTGGAAAACAGAGCTTAGAGATTTCTTAGCTTAGGAGAGTTCACCTGAACCAGTGGAAGCCCACCAATAAATTGACTATGACATTTTTCAATTAAATAATGAGATGAACCTATCATAATACCGGCTCACAAATTTGGACTCAGAATTTTTAATCGGTATTAGAAGTTGGCACTCAAAGGAATTAGGAGTTTGCAAATGATAGGCCCTGGAATAACAACCTTGTCCTTGCTGAGAATGTTTCGTAAGTATGTTTCCTGGCCTATTATGCAAAATGTTCCATATAACAGTTTCATTTATTACCCTTGTTCCCTTCACAGTATATGATTTTAAAAATATATAGAAAATAACATTTTAAAATGAAAACATTATTTATACTATTTCAGATACAGCATTTTTTAAAAAGAAAGTTTGCTAGTAATTTTGTTCTTATCTACCAAAAGGTTTTTTTCATAGAAATAAAATAGCTTTTTCAATAAACTAGTTTCTTGGAGCACCATAGCCATCCCTCGTTGTGGTAACACAACGTGCTCACTTACTGAAGCACCTTGGTTCTGGAGACCAGCCCTCTGCTGTACATCTGCTTTGCTCTTCTTGTTTCCCACTTTCAGTTGTGTAGCCAGCCAAACAGAAAAATGGCAACTTTTTGTCTATGCTCATTGGGAAGTAAAAACTCTTAAAAGTATAGTAATATTGGGCAAGCCTTCCATTTTCTACCGTGGGAAAATCACAGCGTTTCTCTGAAATGAAGAAAAACTCAAGCTGAGACCATGGAATTCGCAATCAAACAATAACACATTTTTAAATCCAGCACTTATTTTTATTACCTAAAATTTTAAGGTGATTTTTTTGGACAATCCAAGCATTCATTTTCTTTTCCCACCATAATTAATATACTAGTAGTTCTGAACAACTCTAATAGATGCATAATGAAAATCATATGTAATTGTAAAATTCCTAAAATTCTCACATTACTAAAAGTAAAAAAGAAGCATTGAAGTTCATTTTAATAATATGCTTTATTGGGTCCAATACCTTAAAATGTGTTGCATTCTTCTTACCCCCTTTAAAATCCTGTCTGTATTTACACTGACAGCACCTTTTAACTTGGACTATCCACATTTAAAGTACTCAACAGTCATAGGATTGTCCCTCAAAATTAGCAGGAGATTGGTTCCAGGGCTATCCAGCAGATATCCAAACCCATGGATGCTCAAATCCCTTTGTGTTGGTTTTGGAGTAAAGAACAGTAAAACATGATGTCCCTAAAATGCCCATTTATATTCCCAAGAATCTAACCCTCTCAAGGGAACAATGAGTGGCCCCAGCCAGATGGTCCAGATAAGTGTTACTTGAAGGACACTGACTTTCTCTCAGGCATGCTGAGAATTAGGAAAAATTAGTGTTATCTTAGAAAGCTGCTTTCTTGCATGCATGTCAAGTTCCTTGGAATGCTGGTCACATCATGCGAGGAAGCAAGCTAATGATGTCACTGCTTCTGTAGCCTGACTCATTGATTCTCCTCTCCCTGCAGTAACTACCATGGAGTAGAGAGCTGTGGAGAGGATCAGTGCTCATCCAGCCAGCTGCCACTGGACAAAGCACGGTGAGGGATAGTCACTGCTTTCTGGCAAGGCACCATAAAGGACAGAAGAGCTATGCTTCCAGCCCCTCACCACTGGACCTTCCACATAAGCAGTTTTCAATAAACCTTATGTCTTGCACTCTGTCTCCAAGTCTTTCAGCAACATGTCCCACTGCCTATTACAATGGGACTGTGGAGTGTTATGTAAAAGGTTCACCCTTATGTAAAATGCAGTAGTATTTGCATGATGCCTACAGCCCTCCTAGGCAGGCTTTAAACTCTCTTTAGATATTAAAATACCTAAAGCCATGCCTAGTGCATGGATTCAGCAGAACACTGGGCAACATGGCAAATTCAAGTTTCACTTTTTGGAACTTTCTGGAAATTTTCTAATATTTTTTATCCTCAATTGCTTAAATCTGCAAATGAGGAACCCGGAAATACAGAGGACTGATTGCATGTGGCTACTATCCTCCGTATTGGACAGCATCGTTCTAAAACAGATGAACTTCTTAAGATAGGCAACCCCCTACCCCAAACTGTGAAGTAAATGGTTTTTGGTCATCTCTCAAGACAAAGACAGATTAAAATAAAGATTCGAATAAGAACTTAACAAATGGAATATTTAAATAGTCAGAGATCAAGTATTCAGCCTTTTTCATCATCAGGGAAATGTAAATTGAAACCATCATGAGATATTGCAAATCTACTAAAATTGTTGAAATGAGAAAGATTATCTTAATGGTTGTTAAAGATATGGAGAAACAGCACCTCTCATAGCACTATAAGTGAGAGTATAAATTGGTACATGAGAAAATACATTGCTAATACTCATAGAAGCAGAGCATGTATCATATTATCCAATAGAAGAGCACACATCTGTGAACACAAGGACATGTCAAAGAGTTCCATAGCAGCACTGTTCATGTGGTGCCAAATCAGAAATAACCTAAATTGCCTTTAATGGCAGAAAAGGTAAACACGTCTCAGATGAGGCATACCTGTAATGTTCTATGTACAGCAACACAAATAAATGAATGATGAATCTCACAAACATAATATTACATGAAAGAAGACAGTCAACATACATTATATAACTCTTTAAGAAGACAAACTAAAAATCCCTGGTAAAAGAAATCAGAAAAATTACCTTTAGAAATTAACACCTTTGAGAGGTCATTTAGGAAGTTTTTTAGGTGTTATTGATGCTCTATATCTTGATTTGGTTAGTGAAAAGCTGCCTAAAATTCACACAACTCTATCTTATGATATTTGCCACTTTCTGTGTCTATTATATTCCAAATAAAATGTTTACTTGAAAAATCTCTGGTTATGTTGGAGATCTTTTTTAAAAAAGAAAATGCTTAAAGGAGAGAAACATTTGGTCAATTCCTGGGAGTGGCGCTGAGTGAAAACCAGACTCGTGGGTCAAAGAAGGCCTGGAGCCAGTGGGTTATTCTGGTTTCAATGCCTTGGTTACTCCCTACCCTAAAACTGCCCTAAAATAATAAAGACATAAAATAATGATACTGCCAGCCCATGGCGGAGGGGAATGGGCATGGAAGGATGAGTAATATAAAATTGCCAGCATCTTGAGAGAGCAGAGCAGCAGATAAATACATGTGCAGAATAGTCTCCACTCTCTGAGAATTCCTCCCACCATTTTGCATACTCAGGCACCCAGGAATTTAAAAAATATTAGTGAATACACAAGGATGCTCCCTGAGGGTCACTGCTGCTGGACTGAGTGGGATGGGGGCATGTGTCTTCACCACTTTGTGGCTTCAAAAACTGTCCTGAGGCATGTATCTCTATCACCAGGAGAGGCACATTACTGGTCAGTAGATGACATGCCTTGGAGAATGTGAATTCATGAGAAAAAAGAAATAAGAAGAAATAGGAGGAGCTCAACTCCAATAAAATCATGTCAACAAACTGGATAATAAATATCAGATGAAGTGAACTGAACAATTAAGTGGAGAATTTCAAGTTTGCATAATGAATAACTTAAATAGAAAATGGAAAATACTGGTATTATAGACCATACATAAGAAGCTATAAAGAAGCAACAATGAAGTTAGCCAATCCCCCAAAACCAAATGCTGAATGTTTTCTTTGATATAGGATGCTGATTCATAATGGGGTTGGTGGGGGGGGCAGCATGGGTGGATTAGACAAACTATAGATAGAGCAAAGGGGAGGGAGGGGAAGGGAAGGGGCATGGGGGTAGGAAAGACCTTCATGCAAAAATTATCCTATTATAGGATATAATTAGGGTATAGGACATCATTACCCTAAGTACATGTATGAAGACATGAATGGTGTGATTCTACTTTGTGTACAACCATAGATATGAAAAATTGTGATCTTTATGTGTAATATGAATTGTAACGCATTCTGCTGTCATACATAACAAATTAGAATAAAAAAGTACAAATTTCAAAAAATGAATTTTTTTTAAAAAAGAAGCAACAATGAGATACACTGAGTATGAAAATATAAACAACCTGTTAAGTATGGAAAATAGCAGAAAATGGTTTAAGCCAAAGAATTAATTTGTACAACAAAATATAAGATTTTATCATTTCTAACTCATAACATCAAGGCCCCATATTGCACAGTTCAGGAGGTACCAATCACACTGTATGGTTCAAAGGTACAGAAAAAAAAAGAAAAAAGAAACTAAAGGGTAAAATGTAATGGGTTTGATTATTTAAAAATTTGAGAATTTCTTTGAAAGTCATTTTCCACAAAACAGATACATACTACTTTAGAAGAAGGAAATTGCAATGTCTAAAACTGATAAGAAGTTACAACTTGTAGTTTATAAAGACTTCTTACAAATCAGCTCCAAAGAGCCATAAAGCAAAGAGAAATGCTAATCAGAAACAATTTAGGAAATCCCAGAAATCCGAACATCTAAAACAGTATATGAAGAGATGTACAAACTTACCAAAAATCAGAGACTATCAAATGAACATAAATAAGATGGCACTTTATGAACAACAGTATGGCAAGGAGCACAAAAGCAGAGAACAGGAAGTGCTGCTGCGGGTGATGGGAAGCAACAGCTCATGCCCATCACCTTTTGAAGATTACATACATTGAAACAGCCATTTCACAAAGTAATTATTAACCAGAAACCCTTTAAAGTATATTTAGATAATGTTAGATCATGGTCTCCTATGCTCCCAAAGGGTCTTTGTTTTGTGTTTTTAACTTAAACTACTTTGATAACAGTTTGCTAGTTTATCCCAAAGGGAAAAAAAAAAAAACCCATCTTTCTAAATGCTATAACAAGCTAAATTTACATAAAGCATGTGATAAAATTGATACATCAAAATGAAAGATTATACCAAAACTTAAGTTGTATGAATATTAGAATTTCCATTTATAGTTTTTAAGAGAATAAAGCAAATTAAGGATTAATTTTACCTTCTGCAGAGAGTTCTCCTAAGATCATTAATATAATAACAAAAGCCAAATCTTTCAACTTCATCTTCAGTGGTACGTTTCATAAAGATTCTAACAATTCGAAAGCACTAGGGAACTCATCATTAGGTAAAAAATGCTTCTCTTGAAGAAAAAGTTAATAATTTACTACATCTAAGTCCGTTAGGAACAAGCCTTTTATTTTACCTAAAATATTTTCAAATAATGTTAAAATAACACAACTATATAAATTGACATTACTTTTCCTACCAGAGTCTAATAAGAACATGTTAACCAATAAGGGCAACAATAGTAGCAGCACAAATAATTAACACAGGCTGTTTAAAAAAAGAAAAAAATTCAACTTTGATTCTCAATTGCAAGTTCATAGAGTAAAGTACACGTAGCTATTGTTGTTTACTAATATTGATCAAGTGAAGAGATGAACTTAGGAACATGAGATCATAGGTACTGGATGTTAAAATAGGTTGTTGTCTATATAGCGTTCCTTAAAGACATAAATGATCTTAGTTGTCTCAATGATAAAAAAAAGTTTATTAAAAATAGTGACAGCTAACATTTAGAGAATTTAAACTCTGTGGCAAGTAGCAAATAAACACTGTGTTTTATGATCACTCATTTGTGAAAAAGATTTTGAATGTCCACCATATGCGAGTCCCATTGTAGTCCTGAGGCAGACAGCAGTGAAAAAGAAGACTAAAAATATTACTCCCATGAAGTTTACATTTTAGTAAGGTTTAATTTAAAGGAAACATTAATACTAATAAGAACAATAATGAGGGAGGTATTAATGTTCCAATTTTAGAATATTTTATTAAAATATAACATTAAGGGATGCAGTTGTGGCTCAGTGGTAGAGCGCTTGCCTAGCATGCGTGAGGCACTGGGTTTGATCCCGGCACCACATAAAAATTTAAAAAATAAAATAATGGTATTGTGTCCACCTACAACTAAAAAAAAATTTTTAATAAAAACATAAAACATAACATTAATAGAGAAGTACCTATATCAGTGAATTTTTATATCGGTGAATTTTTACATCACAAATTCATAACCCAGAACAAGAAACAAAATATCTGCATCCCAGAAGCCCCTTCCAAGTCACTACCTACACCCTCCTACCCTCCCCAGTGTAAAAACTATCTTTACTTCCAACAGTGTAGATTAATTTTGCCAGGTTTTAGACTACATGAATAACATCATTTAGTTACCATTCTTTTATACCTGTTTCCTTTTGTTTCACGTTTTGCTTAAGAAATTCATCCTTATTTGGGGGTATAGTAGATAGTTTTTTTTTTTCTATACAATACTCCATTCTATGCCACAAACTTTCTATCCTTTCTACTGTTTGTTGAAATTTGGGTGATTTGTAGTTTAAGAAACTAATGTGGCATATGCTCATTTTCAAAGAAAAAAAAAGGTATTTTTTTTTATTTGAAAACTTGCAAACAGAATGCTTACCTGAATTCTATCATTAATTTTATATATATATATATATATATATATATATATATATATATATATTACAAAGTCATTATATATAAAGTGCTACACCCAAGTCTGGCAATTCAATTTTTGATGTTTTTATAAACCTCCATATTTTTCCCCCATAGAACTGTACCAATTGACTTTCCCATGGAGAGTGCACAAGGTTTGTTTTCTCCAAATGCTCACCATCAATTGTTATTCTTTGTTTTATTGATAATAACCATTCTAACAGTAAGAGGTGGTATTTCATTGTTTTTAACTTGCATTTTCCTAATGATTCGTGATGTTGAGCACCTTTTCATTCACCTGTTGGACATTTGTTTGTCTTTCTTGAAGAAATGTCTATTCAAGGATTTTGCCCATTTAAAGATCAGGTTATTTAATTTATTATTAAATTATAGGAGTTACTACTTATATATTTTGGATAAAAATGCCTTATCAAGTATGTGCTCTGCAACTATCTTCTCCCACTCTCTGAGTTATCTGAGTGCTGATGCTTCCACTGCTGGGCCCAAGCTTCTTAGTTTGTTGTATTCCCACTGGTTTACTTTTTATTTTTTCCTTGAGATTTGGGATGAATTCCAGGAAATCATTGCTCAGACTAATGTTCAGAGATTTTTTCCTGTTCCCTTTTAAGAATTTCCTTGTTTCATATTTCACATTTCTCTAACTCATTTTAGTTGAATTTTGTAGTTGACGCAAAAATAAGAATCTAATCCTTTTACCTCTGGATAGCCAATTTCTCTAAGACCCATTGTGGGAGATTGCCATTTCCTCACTGCGTACTCTTAGTACCTTTCTGAAGGTCTGTTGTTATATTTATGTGGGTTTATCTGGAGGTTCTGTATTCAGTCCTATCTGACTGTATGTCTGTTTTTTACAACAAAACCACACTGCCATAATTCTGTAGCTTTGTAAACATGATACATCAGCTTTGCTCTTTGTTATGGTTTAGATATTAGGTGACTCCAAAAATCTCATGAGTGAGACAATGCAAGAAAGTTTACAGGAGATATTATTGGGTTTTGAGAGTCTTAATCCCTTGATGGGGTTAACCGAGGAGTAACTGCAGGCAGGTAGGTTGTAGCTGGAGGAGGCGGTCCCTGAGGCTGTTTGAAATCTTTCATAGTTCTAAATGAATTTTAGGATTATTAACATTGTTCTTTTAACAATGACCAGAGAAGGAAATTAAGAAATAAATTCCATTTAAAATTGCATAAAATACTTAGTAATAAAATTATCCAAAGAAATTAAAGACATAAATTCTGAAAACTACGAAACACATACAAAAGAAAATTTAAGAAGTAAATGGACAAATATCTCATTTTTATGAATTGAAACAATTCATATTGTTATAATGTCCACATTCCCCAAAATAATATATATAGATTCAATGTAGTACTTATCAATAATTCCAATGGCATTTTTTTACAAAAATGAATAAATCCCCAGAAGTGAAATGTGGATTAGAAACAGATAAATATTGCTATTTTTAATGAAAGCATGCCTATTAATTATTTTTTATTTCACTATGAATTGCCTATACAGGTTCTTTGCATATTTTCTGTTGAGCTATCTGTCTTATAGATATCTATGAGCCCATAATATGGAAAGTGGAATTGCTTTGTGATTTTGAATTTTATATTCTTATTATGGTTTGGATATGAGGTCCTCCAAAGGCTCCTGTATTTACACAGGAATGTAAAGAATTGAAATGATTATAGATTATGAAAGCTGTAACATAACCAGTCCATACTGGTTTGAATGGACTGAATGAGTGGTAACTCTAGGCAGGTGGGGCAGGGCTGAAAGAGGTGGGTCACTGGTGGTATGCCATGGAAGGGTCTTCCTGGACTCTTCCTGGACCCTTCTCTGCTTCCTGGCTGCAAGGAATGAAGCAGAACTTCACCATGCCCTTCAGCCACAATGTTCTGCCTCACCTTATACCCAGAGCAATGGAACTGCTTGTCTATGGACTGAGTCCTCTGAAACCAAGAGCTCCATATTAACTTTTCCTCCTCTAAGTTGCTCTTGTTAGATGTTTTGGTCACAGAGATTAAAAGCTAATTAACACAGAAATTGATACTGAGAAGTGGGGTCATTGCTGTGACTAACCTGACCATGTGGTTCAGAAGCCTTTGGAAGTGATTTGTGGGAGAGGTTTGAAAAAGTTGAGAGATGCATGCTGGAGAGGGCTTAGAATGTTGTAAGCAGTGATTAATGGGCAATTTTGGTGGGAGCTGGGAAGATGCAGAGAAGAATGCAAACAGTAAAGCCTGTGCTCTCAAAGTTTCAGAGGGGAATGGGGACTCAATTGGAAATTGGACAGCATGTTTGTGTTATATTCTGAGAAATAATTTGGCTACATTTTACTCATGTCCTGAGACTTTGTGTGAGGCTGAATTTAAAAGTGAAAGACCAATTAATCTGGTGGAGGAAATTTCAAGGCAGGACATCATTCAGTCCATGGCATGGATATTTCTGGCAGTTTTGAGCCAGGTTTATTCTAAAAATTAAGAGCAAAACTAGATCAAAAACATTGTAAAAAATTTGCAATTTGGCCAGAAAAATGCTTTCAAAACTGGGGTCAAGAAAGATGTGGTTGTGCCTGGAGCATGGTGGCACATGCCTGTAATCCCAGTGGCTAGGGAGACTGAGGCAGGAGGATGGATTCAAAGCCAGCCTCAGCAAAAGCGAGGTGCTAAGCAACTCAGTGAGTTCCTGTCTCTAAACAAAATACAAAAAAAAAAAAGGGGCTGAGGATGAGGATCACTGGTTGAGTGCCACTAAGTTTAAGCCCCTGTACCCACCTACCCCCTCCAAAAAAAGAAAGAAAGAAAAGTGTGGTTGTGGGCTGGAGTTGTAGTACAGTGGTATAACTTAGAACCATATAAAAATAAATAAATAAAATAAAGGTGTTGTGTCCATCTACAACTAAAAAAAATTATAAAAAAAGAAAGTTGTGGTTGTTTTATTAAAGACATTATAGCTACTAAAGAGATGCTAAGTATTTGCACAAGACCTGATGCCTTGAAGGCATGGCAGGAATTGACAAGACCACATTACATCACAGGCTCAAGGGTGTAAAAGGAAAAATTCTTTTGAGAAGAGTTCCTGGGCACCCTACACACACAGTTGTTTCACTGTGCTCAGCTGCCCAATCACTCAGAACTACTGCAGCTGTAGTCCCAGGAGGCCCAGGTACTGGTCAAGATGGCAGTAGACCATGGCATTCAAGTGGTGCTATTTCTGCAGGAATGCATGATGATGGATTCAGTGAGTCATGGAGGTTTCCACTGATGTTTCAAGGAAGGCCTGGAGGCCAGGCAGAATCTACTAAACATAAAACTTTTGTGGATAGTTATCAGAGAAGTAACTTTTTTTCCCCATCAGAATTGCCAATTTATTCCCATTATTTATCAAATAATTCACTGTTTTTGCACTGTTCTGAATTTCCATCATGGTAATTTACTAAATTCATGTACATATTTTAGGTCTATTTTTAGATTTTTCTAACTATTTCATCATTTATTTTAGTTAGGTTTTTTTAGTATCATATTTTCACTACTCTCACTATGATAGATAATGTGAATCAGTTTTCACACTTCAAGTCATCTTTTCAAAAATTTTCCGACTAGTTTTGTTTGCTTATTTATTATTAATGTAATACTGGAGTAAAGACTGGAGTCGCTCAGCTAATTCATAATCTCAATATCCAGATTGTGAGTTTGGAAAAGCACTACTTGTTTTACACTTAAAACTCTTGATCTCAAAAAATAAAACTTTAAAATAGTAGCAATCTTGAGGTATATTGTAGACATACTACTGAGATAATTTAGTATTCTAAAGTTTGATCTTTAAACACACACTCACACACAAATTAGAAGTGGTTTTAGAAATAAAATCCTAAGTTTCATAAAAACAAGACAAAATGCAAAAAAAAAAAAACTTCCAATCTACAACTGTAAAACCAATTAAAATGTTTCAAAAATGAAGGCCAAAAAAGTAAATAATAACAATAATAATAGTAAGAAAAGGTCCTTTTAGACATGCATAACTTGAAAGAATTCCTGATCAGTTGGTTTACATTATGAATCATGTTGAAAGGAAGTCCTTTAGGCAGAAGGAAAATGACACCAGATAGAAATATGCAACTATTAATTGACTGAAGATTAACAAATATAGCACCTATATGAATAAATATATTTTTAAAATTTAAGTCTCTTTAAAATTAATGATTATTTAAAGTAAAAATGATGAAATGATAATTTATTTAATACACCAGAAGTAAACTATTGATAACAATCCAAAGGCAGGGGAGGAATAAATTTAATAAATTGGAAAATCTTTCTTTGTGTGTGTGTGGTGCTGGGGATTGAACCCAGGGCATTGTGCATGAAAGGCAAGCACTCTACCAACTGAGCTATAGCCCCAGCCCTAAATTGGAAAATCTTTAATAATAACTATAATAAGTCTAAATGCTCCAATTAAATGGACAATTGTTAGAGTAGATTAAACAATAAAGTCCAAATCATATATCTTCTGCAAGACACCTCTTAAACACAGATAGGTTAAAAGTAAAATGTAGATGGGTATACTATATTATAGTAGATTGGGTGGGGACCTCCAAAAGAGATTTCAATGTTCAAATCCTAGAACCTTTGAATGTCATCTTATTTGGAGAAAGGGTCTTTGTAGATATAAGTAAGTTGAGAATCTTGAGATGAAAATACCTTGGATTACCATTGTGTACCCAAAACTCAATGACATATGTTTGAAAAGTACGGCAGAAGGAGATTAAATAAAGAAAAGAGAAAGAGGCAATATGACTATAGACAGAAACTGTAGTGATGTAGCCAGAAGCCCAGAAATATACCAGGAGTCAACAAAGTTTGAAGAGGCAAGGGACAGTCGCTCCTGGATCCTGAGGGCTGCAGCCCTGCCAACATCTTCATTTCAGACCAATGATCTCCCAAACAGAATAAGTTTCTGCTGTTTTAGGCCAATAAATTTGTGATCATTTGTAATAGTAGCCCTCAGAAATTAATATACATGCTTATGCAAACCAGAATTAGAATACCCAAAATGTGAATGCATGTCATACCAATAAACTGCACACACTTAAAAATGGTTAAAATGTTACATGTGTTTTACCACAATTAAAACATTTTAAACATAGGAACGGGGGTGGGGGTGGCCAGAGACAGAGAGAAAAAGGGAGCAGGAACTGGAGTTGCTATATAAATATCACGCAAAATTTTACAACGAAAAAAGTTACTAAGAAACTAGATCATTCCATAATTAGATTAGTAGACGTATTAAGACAACATAACAACCTTGAAGATTACAGAATAAGAGAGCTCCAAAATACATTCAGTTAATTGGTTTTTGATTCAAGGGGACATAGACAAATCTGCAATTACTACAACCCTCTATCAATAACTGGTAAAAGAAGACAGGTAGTAAGTAGACAGAAGTCTTGAAGAGCACTATCACCTAATTTGCCTGAATTGGGTTTGTCAAACACTCTACACAACAGCAGGATATTTTTTTTTCATATGTATGTGGAACAATAGCCATGTGGTCCAAAGAACATTTTGCAAACCAAAGAAGCCAGATCATAAAATATATATATATATATTTCAATGGAGAAATAATAGTCTTTTTAAATGAATTAACTTGAAATGGATCAATGAACTAAACAGTACAAATGTAATAGAAAATCTTTATGTCTTTGGGTTAAGCAGAGATTTTATATCACCGAAAGCATAAATCAGTAAATGAAAAGACAAATTGGATTTCATAAAAATTAAAAACTTCTGTACTTCTCATATCCTATAAAGGACTTGTGTTCAAAAAGATTTAAAGATCTCTCACAACTTAGAACAGTCAATTTTTTCAATGTGCAAGACTTGATAGACACTTTCACCAAAGACATGTAAATGAAACCCCCCCCCAAAATACTCAATATCATTATTGTTAGGGAAATGGAAATTAAAACCACAATGAAATAGCACTAGTCATTTCGAGTGTTTAAAACTATGCGTGACCATAGCAAAAGTGCTCTTCAGGATGCTGTTGATGTAAATAAATATGCAAAAAACATATTGCATTATTTAAAGGAGTCTTACCGAAAATTGAAATGGACATAAAAGAGATGGATAAAATGGGAAGCTGGCCAAGTTAATTAAATGAAGTGTTCACACCTGAGTATGAGATAGAATGAGGAGACTCCACTGGAAGGGCATGTAGGACTGGTAAGTGAAAATGAGGAATGCAACGCAATTACAGGGTGGTGATGCAACTACACTGCTTTTTTTTTTTTTTTTTAAGTATACTCTATTTATTTTTATGTGGTGCTGAGGATTGAACCCAGTGTCTCACATGTGCTAGGCAAGTGCTCTACAACTGAGCTACAACCCCAGCCCCAACTACACTGCTTTTTATATTTTTTCACCTTACAACAATTTATTTTTAATTTGTTCTAATTAGTTACACATGACAGTAGAATGCATTTTGACACAGCATTCATAAATGGCATATAACTCCTTTCTTTTGGTTGTATATGATGTAATTATACAGATTATATAATCATATATGGACATAGGGTAATAATGTCTGACTCATTCTACTATCCTTCCTATCCCCTCCTCTCACTGCCTTCTGCCCAAGCCAAAGTTACTCCATTCTT
Organism: Marmota flaviventris; assembly: GCF_047511675.1. Taxonomy (NCBI): domain Eukaryota; kingdom Metazoa; phylum Chordata; class Mammalia; order Rodentia; family Sciuridae; genus Marmota; species Marmota flaviventris. The sequence goes on along the minus strand of NC_092509.1, from coordinate 83,572,035 downwards.
CCCTACCACACCCGCCACATTATGGATCAGTATCCACTTATCAGAGAAAACATTCGGCCTTTGCTTTTTTGGGTTTGGCTTACTTCGCTTAGCATGATATTCTCCAGCTCCATCCATTTACCTGAAAATGCCATAATTTCATTCTTCTTTAAGGCTGAGTAATGTTCCATTGTGTATATACACCATATTTTCTTTATCCACTCATCTTTTGATATATAAAGAACTCAAAGAAACAAACAACCCAATCAATAAATGGGCAAAGGAACAGAACAGGCACTTCACAGAAGAAATACAATCGATCAACAAATATATGAAAAAATGTTCAGCATCTCTAGCAATTGGAGAAATGCAAATCAAAACTACTCTAAGATTTCATCTCATTCTAGTCAAATGGCAATAATAAGTGTGTTATTAAAGATGTGGGGGAAAAGGTACACTCATACATTGCTGGTGGGACTGAAAATTGGTGTAACCACTTTGGAAAGTAGCGTGGAGATTCCTCAGAAAACTTGGAATGGAACTACCATTTGACCCAGCTGTCGCACTCCTTCGTTTATACCCAAAGAACTGAAAATCAACATAATTCAGTGATATAGCCCCATCAATGTTTATAGCAGTTCAATTCACAATACCTAAAGTATGGAACCAACAATTTTTTTTTTTTAAATCTCACCCTATCTAGCTGTTCTAAGATGGGAATTGTACTTCTGTGTAATGCACAAGACACAATATCCTTATCATTAAATTTGACAGTGTATAAACCATAAAGGAAATTGCAGAGTAGGCTGCAACTTCACCCCACGTAGTAAAACAGGGTTGTGCAGGAACAGCTCTATAATTCCTTACTTGTTAAATCTAACACCTCTCCCTGGGAATGGGCAAAGGGGAAGTCCTGGTAGGACTAACGTTACTGCTTACTGCTCCCTGGCTCAGTAATACTGTTAAATGTCCTTCAAAAGATTTTTGGTTTTGTGTAATATTCAACAAGGAAAACAAAAAAAACTATTTAAACATCAGGAAGTCATTTTCTTGCATGCATAATATTTATTGTGCAATTACTAGTTGGTTATATTTATAAGAAATTAGCACCATTAATGTTTATATGCTGGCCAATTAAATCCTAGAAGTATATATAATTTACCAAAGTAAATAGATTATATATAGTAAAGCTCTGTTGAATGAAGGAAAACAAAACAATGAGAAAGTCAATAAAAATTACAATGTTTGAAAAACACTTAGTACTGACACTTCATTGAGGGAAAAAAAGAGTGGGAAACAAAAATCTCCATCATATTTGAATATACTTTTGAACACATCAATATGTTTAGATCTATCTTAACCAAATTATAAGTTGTGTTAGCTTTGGATCACTGTGACCAAAATATCCAACAAGAACAACTTAGAAGAGGAAAGGTTTATTTGGCTCTCATGGTTTCAGAGGTCTTAGTCTAAAAACAGCCAATTCCATTGCTCTGGGCCCAAGGTGAGGACAAAGATCATGGCAGAATGGTGTGGTAGAGAAGCACTGCTCCATTCATGGCATCCAGAAAGCAGAGAGAGAGAAGGGGTTTCAGGGAAGATGAACCCTTCCAGGGCATATCCCCAGTGACTCACTTCCTTCAGGCCTGCCTCAACTGCCTACAGTTACCACCTAGTGAGTCCATTCAAACTAGGATGCACTGATTAGCTCTCATAGTCTAATCATTTCACCTCTGAACATTACAGCATCAACACAAGAGCTTTTGGAGGACACCTGAGATGCAAACTATAACATAGGCAGACAATTTTAGGCTAGTTAGGATTTACTTACTATTTCAAACAGCTAAAATTTTTATAGTGTCCATGCATGGAAAACTTTGGGGTCCTATCAGACTTCTGGGCCCTGGAGCCACATAGATACAGATGTCAATAACCTAAAGTTTACAAAACAAGTAACTTTCAAACTTAATAACTTTCCAATTTGTAGTATGTAAATGAACAACAAGTTTCTTTTAAAGCAATACTATTCTCTTCCCACTAAAAATCAGTTCAAAGTTAAGGGGTTTTAGTATATATACTGACTGGTTATATTCTTATAATTTCCCTAGAGAAGCTCATTTACCTCTCTGGATGCTTTAGCCAGTGAAGGATACAAATTAGTACATTATCCATACACACACATGTGTGGGAATATTTTATGCTCTTCTCATTTTCTAAGTGAATAGACAGAATCTTTGACTTTCAACATGTGTTTTTGCAAAATGCTTTTGCTTATCAATAAAACAGGTAATAATTGATTCCTTTCCTTTTAGGAATATGACTACATTCAAACTAATATAACACTTTAATAAACATGAGTAACAGTATTATAATCATCTTATGACATATTTATTTGTTATATGCATACAGCTATATTAAATAAAAAACAATGAAGAATTTAATAAACAGCTTAGTTATTTGTAATATACATATTTATTTTTAATACAAAGTCAGATTTTAGAAGTTGTACATAGAAAGCAAAAAGCAATTTACATATTCATGATTAGCTTTAATATTTCTTTATACTGTACACACTGAAAATGTTTATATTTACTGATAAGGAATGCCAAGTGTATCCATCACCATTTGAATAGCTTGCAGAGAATTGGTGATCTCTTCTATACTATCTCTTCTTAAAACCCAATCCGGTTTAAGTCTGTTTTAAAAAATAAAAATAAAAATATGGCATTAAAACAGTACATTTCTTAAAAGTTAATTTCTTAAAAGAGTTAATTTTTATCTTTATGTGTTAACTAATGTGTTAACTAATTCATGACACATCATTTCTCTTACAACCTTTTCAAAGAGGTGGAAGAACTTCATATTATTGCCAATTATCAGTTCTAGAATATTTCCTTATGATACTGGCTTCTTTGAAGCTTATACTACTTATTTTGCTACCATCTTTTGCTCATTGACCATCTCCTAATTACGAACCTGCTCTTGGACTTCCCCCAACTCCTGCTACCATTCTCATTAATATCAACATCCATATGGCTAAAAAACCAACAGCATTCTCAGTTTTTGCAACCCTTTCCTTCCATTCTTTCTTAACCAATCCTTTCTCACATAGTTTACATTCTAGACTTTATCACCACTTCTGATTTATCCATGTTATCTGCTTTAATACAGTCACTGAACCAATTCCTCCACCCTGCTGAGATCTCTAGTTCACTTGACCTCAACACATACCTATTGTTCATTAGAATGTTATTCTCACTTTCCTCCCTAACTAGTTTAGTTATCTCAATATTATTCCATTCTGTTTCTTTCTCCTATCAAACTTGTCTAGAAAATTCTATTTGGGTTCCAAATTAAATAGAAATATCTTCTTTCTCCATTCCTATACAGATATTGCTAAAGAAACTATACATTTTTATTTTATGTCAAATGGGCATTTGAATTGCCTAGTATGCTTCTGCTCTCCCAGATGACTATTTTATTTCTTTCCTCTTTTCAAATATCCCTTCCATACCCTCTAAGCTACTTCTGAGTTGTTGAGTTTAAAATATCACACCACATTGAGAAAACGGTATCAATCAGGGGAGAGCTCATGTATCTTCTCACACAAATCCCTACTATATGCACTTCCATCTTCTTATTCTTTCTTGTTAAAAATCTAAATGCCTCACCATTGGTTAGTGGTCAAAATGCGGTATGTGTCCATACGATGGAAAGGAGTGATAGAAAGGAGTGAAATTTCAATCCATGATCACATTCATTCATCTTTTGGCCTTAAGTGCTATCTACATCCTCAAACCAACAGTACTCCAATTTTTATCTAAAAATTTGTTCTTCTGTTCAACCATAGGCATGATTTTCCAATGGCTTATTTATATTTTCCTCTTATTTATGCTGTAGGTTTCTCAAGCTTATTCAAAACAAAAGCCATGCCATGATGCAACACTCCTGCCCACTCTGTGCTATCCTCTCCTCAACTCACCCTCCAGGACTTAAAAATCACATGATGCTTTCTCGGCCATTCTCTTTATCTTAGTAGTTGTCACTATCTTTATTATTTTACTCATTAATCTGTTTGCTCATTGTCATTCTTCCTGAACCACATAGCTTTACGCTGCACAACCAAATTTAAGCACTTTGTAGTTCAAGATGCAGCTCTATATGATTTCTACTCCCTGATCATGGGGAGTAACCACATAAACAAACACACCTTAAAAAAAAAAAAAAAAGTAACATAAACTAGGTAAACCACAATTATCTTTATGGGTCTATAACAGGCTAAATGGTGACCCTGAAAGATATATCTATGTCTAGTCACAGAATCTGTGATGTTACATTATTTAGAAAAAAAGAAAACAGGTTTTTGTTTTTTTTTTCTTTTTTTGCAGATATACTTAAGTAAAAGATCTTGATATAAAATCATCCTGGATTGGGCTGGGGTTGTGGCTCAGCGGTAGAGCGCTCGCTTAGCACGTACGAGGCCCTGGGTTCGATCCTCAGCACCACATAAAAATAGAGATTAACATGGAAAATAAAACTGATATAACAAGGTTCTTAGCATTAGGTCTGAACTATTTAACATAAGGAATTTGTTGAATAGCTACTAAATACCCAAAGCTACATCAGTATTATTTCATTATTTAGTGAAATCGATTCCTTTAGATTTACTGAATAGTCTATTCTTTTTCTTTTTTTTTTGGAATAATCTATTCTTATTCATATGTTGTTTCTCTATGGTTAAGAACAATATCTTGCTTATGATAGTGTTAACAAATATTTATTTAAATGAATGAATGGTGACATGAAATTACAGAATACAATTAACTGCTTACCTTGAAACTATTCTGGTCCTTATTGGTGTTTCTGGAATAAAGGGAATGCCTATGGAAGAATTCTTCTTTTGATTATTAAGTATTCTTTCAGCATTTATTTTATGTTTACGAGCTGTAAGTTTGTAGATGCTATAAATGCGGTCAACAACTTTGGGACTACTTCGTACATCCTAAAAAAGAAAGTGTACATTTACTAAAACCTAATAAGAATTCAATCTCTCCTAGAATAACAAAATCAATCATTTGAATACTATGCAGTAGGCTTTTGAGCTTTTAACAATCAAGAGCATGGCTCTCTAAGTATAGTAGGCAAATTATTTTAAATTGTGAAATAATATATAAGACAATTATAAAGAGGAGAAATATTCAAAAATTGTACATTTAACTTGATACTGAATGCAAAAAGGAACTATACTCAATATAACCTGTCATATCTAGTTACTAAGTCCTATGAATTTTACCTCTTCCAACTTTCTAGAATCATCCACTTACCTCTCATTGACACAACCCTATGTGAAGCACAATCTCTTGTCTAGCCACTACATATCTACATTTGCCTCCTTTAATGGTCTCCCCCATATCTATACATGCTCTCCCAAATTTATTCTTCAGTCAGTAGCCAGGGTGATGCTAAAACTTAAATAGGAAAATATTATTCTCTTGCTTAAAATGCTTCAGTGGTTTCCACAGTTATCAGGATAAAGGCAGGGCTCTGGTTACTCTTATGTTAATTGTGATACCTGGAGAGAATAACTCAGATGTCTCGGCACAGAAAAGCTTGAGACATATTTATGGTTATGATAGGTGGATAGAGAATTATACGTATCTTATTTCCTACCCTGCTAAGGTAATTTGTTATACTCTCTAGTAAGTAGGAAATTCTTATTTATATGACTGAAATAAATTCTATTTTCAGAATTCAGTTTCTTTAATATCAAAATGAAACAATGAATATACAAACACACACACACACACACTGATACTAGGCAAAAACAAAACAAAACAACAACAACAACAAAAAAACACCCAAGTTTGATCACATGCAAAATCCTATTTTAGTGTAATGGTTACTAAAGGAAAAACATAAAATCTATACATAAAAGAACATAGAAAATAAGCTCAAAGAAAAGTAACTGATCAATACTTACAGAGGCTCTGTTTGTTGTCTTCAACAAAACAGCCAACAAACAACAAGTTTTTGTGAAAATGCTTCCACCCTTGTCTGCAACTTTGTCACCAGGCTTTTCTCGGTACATCTGCAAAAGCTCCAACAATGTGTGTATACAGTTTTCTACATCATAAACTGCTGAAGTAGTTTTCTCATACTTGAAGAGAACAGAATGAAATTAAAAGTTTTAATAAGCATACACCTTTAAAACTGCCCAACCGTAAAGACAGCTTAGAGCCAAATCTTTGAAGTATCTGCCACAGGTACAAAGGACTTCATGAGATAATTTTTTGTTACTCCTATCATATTTGAATCTTATATGCATATTAATCTTTTACTTTCCTAACCACTTCAAAAGTTCCACATAAAACAAATTAAAGCTAAAATCTCTAAAAAAGAATATCTTGAAGTAAATAAAAGCAAGCTTCTAAAGAGAAGACCATTTTAGCAAGACTCTCTCATGAAAGAGAACTTATCTGTTACAGTTAGTCATAGGGTAAGATAATGAGTAAGGCAAGATCTAACTACACTATTTTACATCCTTCTTGAGAGGAAGATGTACTTTAGAATAAAACAAATTTGATACTAATAAATCTAGGATTAGTTTTTCATGCTTTATTTAATGATACTATTACATTCATACTGAAATTTGCATGGTTTCAAAAAATAATCATTTTAACATAAAAATAAGAAACCATTAATAGCTAACACTTGCATGGTATGTTTATGTATCAAGAACTTTTAAGTATATTAACTCATTTAATCTTCACAGTAACATTTTGAGATGAGTATTATTTTTTTCTATACCCATTTTACTGTTGAAGAAAGTAAAGCAAAGAGAGGCCAAATAATCTATAACAGCTTGCAGAACTGGGATTCAAATTCAGTAGTTTGGGTCTATGTTCTTAACCACTATTCCTCAATATATTGGGTACACTACAGTCGTGGTTTCGAGGGTGGGCAAGGAAGGTAAATGTCTCATCTTAATACCACTGCTTGTATGCAACTTCTGTAAGCATTATCATTCCTTTTCTATAAAATGAGAAATATATGAGTTACTTTACAGGATTATTATAAGGATTAAATTAAATAATGTACAAAAATACTGGCAAGTTCTCAATAATACTATTATTCATATTATAAAAGTAATAGAAATAAAACAACAAAATAGCATTCATATCTATAGTTATATTCATAAATGAAATATTTTTCCCCATCAAGACTCTTCATATACATGAATTTTAATTTAGAGGCCTAATTTCAAACTTTGTTTTTTTTTTCCTTTTTTGGTGCCATGGATTGAGACCAAGGGTAGTGCTTAACCACTGAGCCAAATCCCCAGCTTTTTTTTTTTTAATATATATTTTGAGACAGTGTCTCACTAGGTTGCTTATAGTCTAAGCTGCTGAGGCTGGCTTAGAACCTGCAATCCTTCTGACTCCTTCCTGAGCTATTGGGATTAGGCATGCAGCACCATTCCCAGCCTAATTTCTAATTTAGAGCATTTCTACTCTACTTCGTAGAGACTCGTCCAGTCCACACTGGATGTGTGTATATGTGGACGTATGTATTTAATCCTGCAGAGTAATACCTTTATTTTACAATTTATATAAATTCTATCAATTCTATCTATCTATTAATCTGCAGAGTTACATTTCTTGAATAATGAATATTTCATTATTAAAATGGAAAACTACCTTAGCTACATTAAGCAAAACTTGTACAGCATATCTGATGACCTCCATACAAGGAACACTACGATTACAACTTCGGATTAAAACAAATATTTTAGAAATTGCTCCACTCTGAGCCATGTTCTCACAACAACGTGGAGATAATCTGGTAACAACCTCTGAAAGAGAAAAAGACACATGTTAATTTCCAGTAACAACAATGCATTCCAATTTTATATATAACTATAATGTACTAAGTAGAAAAATAAATAAACAGAAAGAAGACCAATTGAATACAGAAAGAGGACAGGGGAGGGACTGGGAGAAGAAGAAGTACAAAGGATTGAAATGGAGCAAACTGGCCGGGTGTGGTGGCACATGCCCGTAATCTCAGAGGCTTTAGAGGTGGAAGCAGGATGATTCCCAAGTTCAAAGCCAGCCTCAGTAACTTAGCCAAGCCCTATGCAACTTAGCAAGATCCTGTCTCTAAGTGAAAAAATAAAAATAAAAAACAGACTGGGGATGTGGCTCAGTGGTTGCACACCCCTGGGTTCAATCCCTGGTACCCCTCTGCACCCCCCCAAAAGAAATGGAGCATACAAAGTTATATGCATTTATGTAAAAATGAACCCCACTACAATGCTCCAAGAAAAAATGAAGTCTTAGTTAATACCGTGTAATCACAATGTTCTTTAAATATTCAAAGATAAAAAATGCATTCCTAATCTTATGCAAGATATTGTTATAACAAACTAACCGAGGTGTTTTAGGGCCTCAAGAATGGCAGAAAGGTGCTTATACGTTAAAAGATAATGAAGTGCAAGTGTGGTTCTTTTGTAGAGTTTATCTTCTTCTCTAATCTCCCTATTAACCATCTGAAGACTTAACCGTATAGCTTTAATTTTTGTACAATCATGTTTCTTCCTCCAAGAGTAGCCTCTCCATAATGCCTTAAAGAGATAAAAGAATAATTTTAAGATTACAGCCCGTATTGTTTTGAATTTATATATACATTTATTTCTACAAAATAAATATTTTCAGTAAATTTATATGATATGAACAGATACATTTCAACTAAAACCTCAATTTTGTTTTTATTCCTGTATCAAAAACCATAGAGTTTTCACTTACCTGAAGTTTAGTGATTCTACTATTAAATTTTTCCTGTCTTTTGCGAAGGAGAAAGTGACGTACTGCTTTCTGTATTACTGATGCAGCCCTATTTTTCTGGTTCATACATTCTTGAACTTCATGCTCAATTTTTATGATGCTATAATATTTCTCAATAAATCTCTTTCGTTCTAATTTTGCTCGAAACCATCTCTGTTTAAAATATGAAGATTTTTTCACTTTTAATACAAACATTTTTAAAAGTAGACAAAAACATACATACATTTATATACATATTTTATATATGTTAGCATTCTTCATAGCCATGTGAAGTTTACATGCTCCTTGAATTCTAAAAGCAGAAAATATGAAGATGCTATGAAGTGAAGGGGGAAGCCAAACTGGCTGTCAATGCTAAACTCTAAAGGAGAAAGAAATAGAAGGTCAAACCTCCAGTATCATTTCCCCCTTCTACTTCGTAGAGACTCGTCCAGTCCACACTGGATGTGTGTATATGTGGACGTATGTATTTAATCCTGCAAAGTAATACCTTTATTTTACAATTTATATAAATTCTATCAAACTATATAACATTCTGAAAATTATTTTTTCACTAAATATTTTATTGGTACATGCATGTTAATTACACAAATTAGAACTTTATCCAGAATATAGAATTCCTATAAATCATAATAAAAAAGAACATCAAGTAGAAAAAGGGACAAAGTGCATAAAAAGAAAGATTAGAAAGAGCACATGATACACAGATAAGAACTTGAATAATAAATGTAAAAATTTCAGAATTGCTGGCAATCAAGTAAATGAAAAACAAAATGAGATACCATTTCCAATTCACTGGAATGGCAAAAATCAGGGTGTCTTCTGATGCCACTGTTGTGAAGGATTTAGAGGAACAGGTACCCTCCAACTTTACTAGTGGGAGTATAATAAATGAGTAAAATTACATCAGAGAGTAATTCACAGCTTTATTGCTGTTCCTTAAAGAAGATTTCCAAACTTCCAGTCATTCTAATAGCTATATGCTGAAAGTGTTACATATTATATGATCTTACCATAAGGAATCTGAGAATTGTTCAATATATGTCAAAAATTTCTAAGAGGAAAGTTACATCTCATAGTTTTTCTGTAAAAGACAAGCTGACCTGAATACAAATGGCTGAATTAACCCGTTTGTTAGCATTCTTCATAGACATGTGAACTTTATATGCTCTTTGAATTCTAAGAGCAGACAGGTGATAATATGCAGCTGCTGTGAAGTGAAGAAGCCGAGCTTTGGCTCTCTGTTCTAAAATCTAAAGGAGAAAAAGAATATTAATAATCAAGTGTCTGACTTTTTTGATACACCAATATTTTAACTGAAGAAATTTTTTGAAGTACTATAACAAATGAGTTGATTGCTCAGTTGTATAGTGTGTAGAATATTAAAATATTTTATTTTTTTATTGGTTCTTTTTAGTTATATATAATATTAGCATTCATTTTGACATAATTTAAAAACAGAATATAATTTGCTATAATTCAGATCCCAGTACATCTTTCCTTCCCCCACTTCCTGCCCTGTTCCCTTCCCTCTATTAAAGTGTCTGATTCTTAAGATAGTTTTTTCTCTTATGTAACTATCATGATCCAATGTGATTATAATCCTGTATTTCAAAATATTTAGAATAATTTAACTCATGATTCAGAGTATGTAAGCAAAATTATAGCATTTAATGTAACTAAACTACCCAATAACAGCAATTTAAGACCTTCAATGTATGAATAATGAAAGATATCAATGCTAAAAACCACAAAAGGCTACTGTATTCCAGCAGAATAGTTAGAGATGGTGATGTTAAATCTGATAAAATTATATGAATTAATTGTTCCAGTATTAGTGTAGCACAAGTCCAGTGTAAGATTCTTATAGTATGGCTTTCAACAGTGATCTTGGGGCTTTAGATTTCTAATATATATGAGTTCAAATCAGGCTGTTATGTCTATGCCAGTGCTTTATATATTGGAAGCCAAATGTCATGAGCTCCCTTAACAGAATTCTCTTTTGCTGAAGATGTGGGTGACATCACAGGAATGGTAGTTACAATTCCTTAAGGGCAGCAAAAGGCTACCTGAGTAAAAATTAACATCTTTAACCTATGAAACCTTTCCCTCATACTTCTTTCAGTTTTTTTATTGAGTCATTATACAAGAGAAATTTTATTTTGCATCTCTGGCAATGGGAAGCAGCAGGGTCACAGAACAAAAATCTGTGACACCCAATGCCCTTCTATGTAGCTCTGCAGCAGCTGAATGAACTCAAACTAATAATTATATTAGCTCTGAAAATATTCTCCAAAGACCAAAATGTCTTACCACCACTTAACATCAAATACTTTCATTTCACGTGATTGAAACATTCTACTTAAAAAACTTACTTTTCTCCTTTCTAACCAGCCACGCACTAGTGCTTGTAGAATAACTGTAGACTTTTTTAATTCAAGATATTTTATTCTTTCACATTTCCCAGCCTCCCAGGCTCGTATATGTCTTTGTATGATCAAAACAGCAGATTTCTGCTGAAGAAAGAGCTGTCTTCTTTTATGTCCTCTAAAATGTGCTTGGATCAGACAAGCAGCACGATGTTTCTACAAGGAAAATTTTACAAGTGACATTAATAGATAGAATAATAAGATTTTCAACCTACTAGAGATTCTTGAATTTTTTCAATGTTTGAGGATGTCATATTTCATAGATATGAAAAGGTGATACAGTCTATATAGATCTATAGCCAAAATTGAAGGGACAAGCCAAGATCAATAGATATTTGGTGTTCTCTCCCTCGTACCCTCCTGATTCTTTTCATTGTGAGGAGGAAAAGGAACAAAGTTATTATAGGAAAAATACATTTACTAAAAGAGCTAACTACAATATAAAGAGCAAAGTGGTCATTATAACCAGCCATGAGGGAACTTCTGTGGTTTCAAGAACCACAAAGCATACCACCAGCATACTTTATGTTGCTCAATTACGTAACATTCTGACAATCTAATTTTCATACACACAAAGGATGTGAATTTAAATAATTTTAATTCATTTAAGCTAGGTTTGTTTTATAAACCTCCAGCTATTTGGGCAAGTAAATTTACCTCTCTAAACATTTTCCTCACCTTTAAGTTGAGTAGGATAACAGTAACTATCTTATAAGGTTGTATGAAGATCAAATTTGTTCATATACAAGAGCTTATCCAATGCTTGGCATACTTTAAGTATGACTAGTAAGAGTAATAACAATCATAGTTATATTATTAACCATAGTGAATATTACATGAACACTAAAATTTAAGTCAAATTTTAATTTCTGAATTTTTAACTAAAGCCCAAAGCTATTTTAAAATGCAGATGTTAAACAATTTAAATATATAATCAATAGTGGCTTAAAGAGCATGTTACTAAGTATTTGACTTATACTAGACAAAATATGCTACATTTATTATGATTTCTCCAGATTGGTTATTTTCACTGAAAGCACTTCAAACTTGAGTTTGAAAATAACTTAAAACATACGATATATGCATGCACTATATATATATATATATAAAATACTAGTGTCTTTCCAAGTAAAAATAACTTTTACTTGAGTATAATTGATATAAAATAAATGAATAATTAGGTCTAAAAAAATTCTTTTTGTCTTATAAATGAGTTATTTTTATTTACACCTACTTTTGCCATTAAAAAGTGTTCATGAGCCATTCTTACAGAAAGTATAGCTCTCCATTTTCTCTGAATGATAATTGTTGATGCTCTCATCTTCAAAAACCTAAAAAATAGTTATTATTGAAAAGCAATTTCAAATTTAATATATTCAACAAATATTTATTGTTCTCTTACTTCCAATACTGAGGAGAAAAAAATACAACAAAGGCAAAACAAAAGGAAGCAGGAATTCATACTTAAGTTGTAGCAATCACAATTTTATGCATACACTTAAGACACAATAAAAAGGAAGTTTTGCAATTGGCAATATCCCAGTGAGCAGGAAACAAGAAGTTCCATAATTCTGGTGTGACAAATAATTTTGAAGAAGATCAAAAGAAAGTATGACCATTTGGGTCCAGACAAAAACCTCCATAAAGTGAGTCATGACAAATAATAGTAAAGAATAAAGTCTGAGTGAGTCTCTGAGCAGACAGGAGGTGGTCAAAAAGAGAGGTTGGAAGGTTACAAGTAGCATCAGATAAGAAAAGGACACTTATTTGAGAAGAAAGATGAGCTCTTTAATTTCTTCTCAGTATTATAGAAAAGGTAAAAAGATGAGTTTGTTTGATTGTCAGATTTCTTAGAAAATAAGACCGAATATCATTGAGAAAATTCACCATTTTGGTACAAGAAAATAAGATACCAGTCCTTAATATTGATAGTGGCAACTGTGTCTATATATTAAGTCCTCTAACTCTGGTCTGCTCTCCTAAACTGGACAGCAATCACAAATTCTGGGATGTGAAGAAAAATTCTTATAGTGTGAAAAAAAAAAAGACCATTTAATAGCAGCCTCTAAAAATGTACATAAAACATACATTAAATGACTCGGGTAAGTGAGGAAATAGAATTTGCATAGAAAGTTGGTAATTAGGGTCTTCATCATTAAGGACAAAGAGTATGAAGAGTAATACAAAGTAAAGAAAGAAAGAAAAAGAAAAAGAAATATGAAAACAAATTTAGCCAATAGCTATATCAACAACAACAAAAAGGACAAAAGCTTTAAGTGTATGTAAATATTTCTTACTAAATTATATCATCAAGGCTATGCTCTACATTTAAAAAGCAAGATATCCCAAGAGATATATTATGGTTCATTAATGGAGAAAATACCAACAAAACTAACCATATAAATTGAGCATAGCAAATACTTATGAGGACTTGCCAACCACAGATATACCGTTATGCTCTTCCACAGGGCTACAATACATTACCATGTTCTCTCCCGTTTGGCATAGAAGCAACCTTGAATAATTTCAACAGCTTTTAATACAGCTAAATATTCATTGCGTGCTCTCCAACACCTATACCAGGCTTGAATCTTGCAGGCAGCTCTCACTTTACATAAATATTTCTTAGCTTTATATCTTCTCCATATAGCCTATCAAATGCAAAAAATATAACAGGTATGCAATGATCGTCATTTTTTGTAAATTGGAAGAATTAGTATTAAGACAGTCAATCTGAGGTTAATGCAGATAAACAAAAATCAATTGTAGAAATAAAGTCACATACTAACTCCCATTAGAGTCTGGCATATAGTGAGTCCTCTGAGGACAGTGGTGCCGATATAATGAATGCCTGCCATGTACTTTATCACACATACCCTGTTGCTGGCTGTCAGAAAAGCCTAACGTAATCCTAGCCAATATTTTAAATTGTAAGATGTGCATTACATGTGGAAATCTAGATATATGTGCATCAATGCATTTGGAAGAACAGAAAGAAAATGAACACACTGACCTACTCTCCACTTCCTGGGGAGTAATCCTTACCACTCCACATACATTCTGGTTTTTGTGTGTAATCTGTAAAGGAATCCTGCTCTTACCTTTGTTCCTGGTGTCACTTAATGGTATCTTCTGCTGAGTTACCTAAGCCATAAACATGTCTTGGATCCTTGTTCATGCTCAACATGATGTCAATTCTCTTCCTAACCAAATTAATTCTCCAAACTTCATTTTCACTAACCTATATTAAACTGTTGACTTTCACCTGATCAATGGCCTCCCAAATAGTCTCCCTATTCTAGTTTTGTTCCCTTTACAGTTCACCTTTCACATTCCTGTCAGAGTAACTTTGTAAAAATAAAAACAATTCTAGCCTTCTCCTGCTTAAATGCCTTTATAAATTTTTTTCTGCATCTTACAAAGATATTCACAATTTTGCTCCTGGCCAGTCTTGTCCTATCTTACTTTGTACTCCTCTCTGAAGTTTTTCAATTTTTTGTGTTATCTCCTATAGCTGAAATAGTCTCTCCATACATTTTACTTGGCTCTTTCCAAATTCATCCTTTAGCCAAATATTTGAATATATATGTCACTCACTCTAGAAAGCTTTCTCTTACCACAAGATTAGCTTAGATTCCTTTTGTTCCCACTAACATACACTTCTTACTTAATATTATCATTTCCCTTGCTCAATTAAGTTGTTTGAGGAGAGCAACTAAGTATATCTTACGGTCTATTCCTAAAACCCAGTACAATATTTAGCACCTTATTAGTTGTGGATTTTGAGAGAGAATATTATTTCTAAGCTTAACAGCAACTATCAAGATAACAACATATCACACTTAGGTTCAAAGCCCAATTTATTGCACATAGAACAAAAATAGCTGAAGTGCTCAGATTCAATTCCTGGATCTGCCTCCTTCCAATACAACACTGAAATTTTTTGGTTAATTTTTTCTCAGTTCTCTAATATTTTAAGAGATAAAACTCTATTTTCCTCGCACATTGGAGAATTTATTAAACAAAATAACAAAATGCTTTAGAAGCCAAAAGTGCTAAACTGAATAAAGTACATCTATATAATAAGCAGCTCTAGCTAATATATTATTAGAGGAATATAATTATCCTGTTTCATCCAATTATGCTAAATAACAGTTCACTTTAATTTAAAATTTACTCTTAAAAACTGTCAAATATGAAGATCCCATCTTTTCAAAATTCTTCCAGGAGTGCTATAATTAACACCTATGAAATGCATGAAGTGCAAGGTGACCAGGGTCAAAACAACTCCAGTTCTGTGCTGTCTTGCCTGAATCATCATTGGTGTCTTTTCTCACTCTCAAAATAATGTTCTACTTTGGAAGATGATAAAATGGTCACTTAAAGTACTATTATTCTTTATGGCCTGCTTAAACTCATTTTAAAAATTCTCACAAACACAGGCCAAAATATTGAAGCTTTATACTTAAAATAAGTAAATACCTGAATTTTTATGGTGCTACTTTTAATTTTATAAAACTTCTGTTTCTGTATAAATCCTTTGATTCTAGCTTGAATTATAATAACACTCCTCCTGATTTGCAAATAGACTTGTCTTTGGTGTTTTGCAGATAGACGGGCTCTGTAGTGATTTTGTAAAATGACCGCTGCTTTTCTATACAGTAAAAACTGCTTTCTGGTTTGCCATGTCCTGATATAACGCTGTAAAGTGACAGCAGCTCTTTTCTGCTGAACAAATCTTCTCCGAAACACAGCCATCAGAAGGAAGGACTGAATTTGGAGGGCAGCACATTTCTGCATTTCCAGTTTTCTTGTGACTGTATCACAAAGATCTCTTTGAATCACTACTATAGTCCCACTTTGAGAATGATACTCTCCTTCCTGTGAAAAACAAACAGAGAAGTGTTAAACCACCTGTAAATCATAACATCCCCACTTTGAACAGCTTCATATTGGGTTTTACTTCCGTAACAGTTGAATGCAGATTGGTTAGCAAGACTGCCATCCTTTCCTCATATATATTTTAAATTTCTGTCATGCCATTAAAGGCAGCCTGAAGAGGTCAGATTTCTGAATCTGCTAAAACACTTTTTTCTTTCCTTTTTAACTCTGACATATGACCTACAAAATCTGTGTAACAAAAATCAGTTTTCTTTGTTCAATAAACAGCTTTGGCTCTGTGCATTAGGTAGAATGACCAAATTAGTGCGGCAGCCAGGTGCAAACATTGGATATTACTTCTTACCTTAAAGCCTCTGTAAGAAGACTGTACAGAAATAACTGTTTGGGTTCTTGTTGCAGTTAATGCTCTGTATCTTCTTTGAACAGAAATTACTGTTGCTCTAAAGTGGAGATAATGTCTCCTTGTGACAAAAGCTTTAAAATGCTTCTGAATAATAATGGCAGCTTCATGCTGTTTCTGAGTTTGTTTCCTTATGTTGATGTCCTGAAAACTTGCTTGAATGCTATTTGTTTCTTCTTTACACATATTGGGTTGAAGAGCTTTTTGTTTCTTTTTATTTGCTCGATATCTGTCTTGTAACACTTTTGTAGCCCACCGGAGCTTTTGGTAGAAACAATATTGCTTATACATTTTGTATGTGCTTTGTATTCTAATAGCAGCTCTGTGTTTTTCCCTTAAAAGCTGTCTTGTTTTCATTCCTTTATATGCAGCTTGAATGACCACTGCAGAATCCCATTGTCTGATAAAATTTTCTCTTTGCAATTTTGCAGCTCTGTATGTTCTATAATGTTGTTGAATTATAATTGAGGCACGTTTCTTAGTCTGAAATGAAACAAATGTTCTGTGCATTCTGAAAGTCGCCTGAATGAGAACAGCAGCCCTCTGCATTTCTTGCATTTGTCTCCTTACCACCCACCCTCTGTATGATGACTGGATCTTAATAACTGCCTTTCGTAACTGAAGGAATTGTAAGTGATGCTTCTTTCCACAAAGTTTTGCACGATATGTTCTCTGAATCCAAATAACAGTTTTCCTGAGAGAAAGGAATTTTCTTCTCATCATCACAGTTCTAAATCTCCTCTGAATAAGGGTGGCAGCTAAATGCATAACTTTTAAAAGTCTCCTAGTTTTCATGCCCCTAAAAGTAGCCTGAAGGTGTACTACAGAATGCCTCAATTGGTTATACCTCTGAAATTGTTTGTTTCTTGCCTTCACTGCTCGGTATCTTTGCTGTACTATTTTTGTTGCCTTCTTTAACTTATTAAAATACATTTGCTGCCTGTATCTTCTATAGCATGACTGAATAAGTGTTGCTGCAACCTGCATCTTTCTTAGAGTTTGTCTAACTCTTGCTCCTCTAAAACTTGCCTGAAGAGTATTAACAGCCTTTAAAGTTGCCAGGTACTTTTCACGCTGAATTTTACCTTGACAATATGCTCTGTATCTTACTTGAATTGCAACAGCTGCTCTTCTCATTGCATGGTATCTTACTCTTGACTGATACATTTTAAACATGGCTTTAATTAAAGTGGCTGCAAAGTGCATGTGTTGAATATGTCTTCTTACTCTAATACCTCTATAAACAGCTTGGATTTTAATTGCTGTCTTCTTTAAATTAAGATACTCCTTTTGTTGATGGTTTGTAATTTTGATATCTCGATACCACCTCTGAATTATAATAGCTGAAGCTCTGTAGATTGCATATTTCTTTTGGGCTCTGTAAGCTCTATATTTAGATTGTATAGTGATTGCTGCTTTGCTGAATTTCTTTATTCTTTTTCTCACTTTCATACCACGGTAAGCTGACTGTAAAACTAGTACAGCCATTTTTGTTTTCAAATACAAACGATGTTGTTCTCTCCCAATTCTGTAAGCTCTATAATACATTTGAATCAAAAGAGCAGCTTTTCTCATGAGTCTCCACCTCTTTTGTTGCACATGCATTCTATAGTATGACTGTATGATGGCCGCACATTTGTGCTTCCTTTGAATTTGTCTTCTCAGGGTTCTTCCTTTCCATGCAGACTGAAGCACCAGTACCGCATGACGGAGTTCAACATACTCCATACGTTGTTTCTTTCCTATAGTCCATGCTCTTAGATGTTGCTGGATGATTAATGCTGCTGATTTTAACAATCTGAATTGTTTCTGGGCCTTGTTCATTCTAAAAGTAGACTGAATCTTGATTGCAGCTTGATGTTCCCTTCTGATCTGCTGCCGGACTTTCCAGCCTCGATAAGCAGACTGAAGAGAAATCACAGCTGCTTTTTTCTTTAAAAAATGTGTTCTTATATCATAAGCAGATTTGTGTGCCCTGTACCATCTCTGAATTTTCATTACAGACCAAAGAACAGATTGATATTTTACTCTTTTACTGTAGCCTCTAAAAGCAGTTTGAATTTTAAGAGCCCCTAGAGATTGTTGTTTCAATAGTCGGCGAACTTTATAACCTCTGTAGACTGCCTGCAAACAAGTAGCTGCTCTTTTGACTTGCAAGAAGTTCTTCCTCTGATTGACTTGTACTTTGTATGCACGATAGTAATTCTGAATGACAACAACTGCTTTATAAGTTTTCAGGTAGTGCTGCCGCATCCTTCTCATTCTGAAATAAGACTGCAGCGAAACAGCAGCTTTTCTTTGCAATCTCATCTGCTTTCTGACCAGGTATCCTCTAACAAAAGCTTGCAATTTGATACAAGATTCACGTATCTGCACATATTCTTCTCTCTTTCGTGCAGCCATTTTTTGTGTACGGTACCATTGCTGGATTAATAGTACAGCTTCTCTTAAAAGTAAATATTGTTTACGTGCTTGTTTCATCTTGACAACTGACTGCAACTTTATTGTAGCATTTTTTAGACTCACAAATTTCTTTCTGGAAATATAAGCACGATAATATGACTGAATCTTTATAATAGATGTTAGGATATGAATAAATGTTTTCCTGGCTTGCATCCCTCTATATGCAGACTGTAGAACAATGACAGCAGAACGTGTTCTCTGATAAGTTGCTAGAACTTTCCTGGCTGAAATGTAAGCTCGGAAATGAGTCTGAATTATAATGGCTGCTTTCTTCATCCTCTTATATTTCCGTAATTGCTGATGTTTTCTTATGTGTGCCTGTAATCTGATAACAATCTTCTTAAGTTTTAAAAATCTAAATTTGTCCTGTCGCATTCTCCAATATGATTGCAAAACATAAGCAGCTCTAATTTGTTTGTATAAATTCCGAGCCTTCATTCTCCTGAAAGCTGCCTGTAGTTGAATGGCTGCAGCTCGTTTCTGTAAGTAGTTGGTGTGCTCAATCTTTCCTTTAAGATATGCTTTGTAGTACATCTGGATAGTCAGCACAGACTCTTTCTTTCTTTTATATAACTTTTGGGCTTGAAAGCACCGAAATCTTCTCTGAATAATAACAATACAAGATCTAATATAAATATATTTCTGTAATTCTCTGTGCCTTCTATACCATGATTGTATGACAATAGCAGACTTTTCTTTAGCTTTTCTCCTGGAATGCCATTCTCTAAAAGCTCTTTGCAATATTACTGCAGCTTTTATTTGTAATTGCATTTTACGTTGCTTCCATCTTCTGAACACAGATTGGATTATAAGGCATGATGATTTTAACCTTTTATATCTTTGTTGATCTTGTTTTCTTCTTAAACTAGCACGCCAATGCCTTTGAATTGTAATTGTGGCCCAAAGATATCGTTTATAAGATGTAACAGCAATTATCATTCTTATTCTAGATTGCAGGATGACTGAATAATACTTCAATTTCAGAAATCTTTTTCTAGTGGAATATCTTCTCCAATACCCCTGGGAAAGGTAATAATGGACAAAATGTAAAATAGACATAGCTTTCTATTCTTAATACTTTTAAAAATATTAAGTTTTCTAATACCATGCTTAAAAATGAACACATTAATTAAAAAGCAAATGTTTCATTGCTAACATCTTGTTTAGTCTTTACATTGATACAGCTGTAGTCAATTCAGAAATCCATTTCAATTCTAATTATATTTACACTGCATTTGTATTACAGAGTCATAAGTAGCAATTTTGTTATATTAGAAGGAAAAGAAAAATATTATAATATTTTTGGTATCTATTGGTTATATATAATTTCTGAAGACTTTATTTCCAGATCTTAAATATTTCCTTTATTTTATGGTTGCTAAACTATCTTATTATGCTTGAAAATTCTGTACATAAGGCATCCTGTACTATAACATTACAGGACTGATAATATAAACATAGTGAACTCTCTGTTTCCACGGATTTCCCATCCATGAATTCAAACAGGTGAGGGTGGAACATTTTCCAAAAGAAAAAAGAAAATAAAGATGTGACTGTATTGAACATGTACCAACTTGATTTCTTGCCATCATTCTCTAAACAATAAAGTCTAAAAACTATTTATACACTACTGGCATTGCATTAAATATTAGAAATACTATAAGAGAATTCAAAGCATACTGGAGGATGTGGATGTGCATGGTTATACACAAATACTATGCCATTTTGTAAACATATAGATTTGGATATCTGCTGGGGTCCTAGAACCAATCCCTCATGGATACCAAGGGACAACTGTAGAGGAGTTTGAGAAACAAATGAGCTAGACCACTTTCAGGGTTATTGTTGTCATTAAAAATAAAATTACTTTCTTTTACCAAATATGGGGATTATAGATATATGATATATGGAAAAAAAATATATACTATATATATATATATATATATATGGAATTTTGGAAACACTCTAAAGTAAGCAAACTTTTGTCTCTTGAAAAGCCACAATTATAATGTAGACTCTTAGTCAATGAAACAATATGTTGGCTCAACAAACAGGACTGCAGACTTTCCAGCCAATTCCAGTTGCTGATATCTACATGATCCCAGGCTACTGGTAATCAAGTTCTAGATAATTCTTATAGAAACCTGTCCAAAACAATCTATAAATTGCTGATTAGGAGAGAGGCATGTTGTTTCTTTATATATATATATATATATATATATATATATATATATATATATTTTTTTTTTTTTTCCTTTCATGCAAGTAGAGCAGTATAGAGACTGGGTACCAAAGAATCTACAGCAAAAAAAAAAGAAAGAAAAAAGAAAAAATCTCAGAATAATAAGTAAACAATAAATGTATAAGCTTAGTACTATTTACATTTGTAGCAAAACAGTGAAATGCTAAGGTGCATATCTAACAAAATATGTACAAAATCTATATGAGCAAAAATTCAGAACTGATGAAATATCAGAAATTTAGATCTAAATATACCATGGTCATGTATGTTTAAGAAGACTCAAAATTATCAAGACGTCAATTCTTTATTTTGATTCAATCCAATCTCAATCAAAATCTCACCAATTACTTTGGATATCAGCAAACTGATGCTAACATTATACAAAAAAGCAAAGGACCCAGAATAGTCAACACAAGGAACATATTATGTTAAATAGATGTTACATATTTTGGCTAAAAAGTAAAATAACATAGACATTCTATTGACTAATTATAAGCATTATTTTCATTATATACTAACTAAATGGGCTTGGAAGAAAAATGTGTGTATTATTTGTTCCCAAAGAGAAGTTTCTAGGACTCATTATTAAGATAAAGCTATACCTTGGTAAGGTACATGGATACAAAATAGAGTGATGCTGTATGCCACAATGTCCCATGCAGTGGAAGACTACAAGTCTCTAATACAAAATGAAGACAGCAAGATGCATAGAACTAGAGTCTTGTCCCTTTCAGAACAAAGAAGAATTTCAATTATGTTTCAGTCTTATGCTGAATGTAGCAAAGAGATTCACAGGTAGTAACGAGATGCTAAATGTTTTTTAAATCAAATATAGTCAGCTTTCTGTATCTATGAATTCTACATTATCAAATTCAACCAAGAGATTGAAAATATTCCAGAAAAAAAAGTGCCTGTTCTGAACATGTACAGACTTTTCCTATCATCATTATTCCTTCAACAATACAGTATAATAATCATTTATACAGCACTTATATTGTGTTACGTATTATAAGTAATTTAGAAAATTGAAATATACAGGAAGACATACATAGATAATATGCAAATCATATACATTGCAGATTTTGGTATTTACAAAGGGGTCCTGGAATCAATCATCTTTGGATATTAACAACATTAGAAAAAGAATTCTAATATATAATCATTGAAGACTTTGTCA
This sequence comes from Marmota flaviventris, assembly GCF_047511675.1. Classification (NCBI taxonomy): domain Eukaryota; kingdom Metazoa; phylum Chordata; class Mammalia; order Rodentia; family Sciuridae; genus Marmota; species Marmota flaviventris. Next base: position 83,549,600 of record NC_092509.1, on the reverse strand, counting down.
TATTTTTCCTTCTTCCTTTAAAATGTTACTAGAAATGTTTAAGTTAAAAAAATTGGTCAGGATACTATACCTGAATGACCGTTGCTGCTTTATTCTGTACATTTTCCAGTTTTTCCTTTTTTAACATTAATAATTTTCTTTGTGCTAAGACTCTTCTCCAATATTTCTGAATGACCAGTGTTGCATTAATCTTTCTTTTCACTCGTTGTTTGGTTAGAAAATTTATTACAGCTGACTGAATAATTCTTGCAGCTTTATCTCTCTCCTTAAAAAACAAAACCAGCAAATGTGAATTAAATACTTAATTATTTAAGACTTTATTCCTTATATGATAATTAATTTTTTTAAGTTAATTAAGTTACTACAGGACTTTGGGCAAGAGCAAATTATTTCAGTTATTATTCTTTCTAAGTCAGACACTGTGTAGGAAAGCAGGTTATGTTTTGTAGTTGCCAAAATGTTAGTTGTTTTAGATAGCTACTGAAAACTGGCCATAAATATAAATTTACTGTAATTAAAAATTGAGAAGCAATAATGAATGTAACCTATTTCTGAAATATATATGATAAATTTTATTAGACAACGACTATTTGTTCTATTATTGATGGTTTTCTAAATATTAAGTATAATATTGGTTAGTAGGTAGGAAGATAAAAGGGTTAAAATAATCTGTTCTGTTCGACTGGTCAAGAGACCATTTCTCAGATTATTAAAAATGGCATTTTTCTCAGAACCTAAGAATGAAGCTATTTTATGTTAATGAAAAATTTTGTACTGTTGGGATCACAAAAGAAAGCAATAAATAACATCTTTATCCCTGTGTCCAGATCTTAAACATTTTGAAAAATAAAATAATGGACACCAAAGTACTGCTTTATAAAGGATAAACTGAAAGATGGTCTCAGGACAAACAAAATGGTCTTGTTAATTACTGCAAAATCAGACACTTGATGTCCAGACCCAGTCAACACTAGCACTAGGATAAGCCTCACAGAGCACAACTTGAAAAAATCAAAAGGAGAGTCCTGCTGAAAAAAGAGCTGAGTCAAGCATCCCTAAGTTATTCGTCACAAATTTACAAAGCAGACAACATTATTCCCCATGCCCTAGGGCAGACTAAGTGAAAGGGTGGACAGAGGTGGAAAGGTGTCAAATTAAGGAAATAGTAGTGATTAGAATATTCACACCATGTCACCTCAAAATACATACATGCAATTATTAAATTTATCTTTTTAACTTCATATATTAGTAAATATAAAATTCACATCAAGAACCAATCAACTGGAGGCTGTATAGTAGTTCAGTGATAAAACATTAGCCAAGTATGTCCTGGGTTTGATCAACAGCACAATTAAAAAAACAACAACAAAAAAAAAAACACTAGCATATTTTAAAGTACAATTCATATGTCTTCATTTTCTAGGATTACCTCATAGAGCTTTAGTTCTGTTTTTATTTTATATTTTCTCCATGTTGTCTGTATAAGTCGAGCAGCTCTTATTTCTTTACGAAGATCTAAAAGCCTTGCACAAAGAAATGACAAATAGGTAATAACCACCTAAAAAAACACAAAAGATGAATACAGATGACCAACAGAGAATATATACTCACTGTTATATTCTGAGACTTATTAAGAGTTTAAGAAACCCTTATTTACCTTTTCATCTGGAATTGTATTTGACATATCTGAATGATGAATCATAGCAGGTATTCCACCAAGGTCTCTAACTGCAGACCTGACCAAATAAAAATTTTTCTTTTCATTTTCCAGAAGTTCTTTGTGGAGTTCTGAAGTATTTTCTATGAAAGAAAGAAAGAGAGAGAGAGAGAGAGAGAGAGAGAGAGAGAGAGAGAGAGAAAGAAAGAAAGAAAGAAAGAAAGAAAGAGAGAGAGAGAGAGAGAAATTAGAATGCTATTGCCCAAAATCAGACATGGCAAAGAACCAGAAAGGTTGATCAACAAAAAAGAACTAACCAGGATCAAATGATTTAAGAGATATGTCCAGAGTACTGTCGTCGGATTCAGAGGAAGAATTTAATACCACTGAACCAGTTTGTGTGCATTCCACAGTTTGAGTAGTACGCTGACATATAGCATCAAAAGGCACATAGCAAGGATGGTAGTGATGGATAAGGTAACATAACACACGGCCATCTGAGAAAGACACTGTAAAATTCTCTACCTGATTGGAAATACCAGAAAAATAATTAATTGTTTTTAAATACTCATATAAGCTTTCATAGAACATTATATCCTTTTAGTAGTTAAAGAGTATCACACTAATTGTTAAGAGAATCTAGTATTCCATATGCACAGCCAAATTCTCAAATATTAAATCCTAACCATTTCAAAAGTAGGATTTTATATTATTACTGTCTTGGATTAGATAGTATCAATCAAAACTTCATGTCCTTCCCACAACCTCAGGATGTGACCTTATTTGGAAACAAGGTCATTATAGATATAATTAAGTGACATGGGGTCATACAAGTAGGGTGAGTTCTTAATCCATTATGACTGGTGTTCTTTTAAGAAGAAAGAGACACACAGACAGAAACACAAGGAGAACACCATAAGACGGGAAGAGGCAGAGACTGAAATAATGCACAGATGATTCAAAAACTACCAAGCACTGCTGGCAACCACCAGTACTTAAGAACATGACACAGTTCCCTAGAGACTTTAGTGAGAGCATGTTCCCATCTCAGGCATGGTATCAGACTTCAAGTCTCTAGAGCTGTGAATAGAATAAAGGTCTAGTTTGCAGTAATTTGTTATAGCTCTCTTAAGAAAATACAGTAATTATAGTCAATTCTCATTATCCATGAACACTGAATAGGGAATACTGACCACTTCTCAGGGGGGAAAGACACAGTTAAGTTGCTGTGAGCCTCTGGTCCCAACATTTCATCAATCCGTAGATGGCATTGTTCTATGTATGTTTCTGGTTCAGTCAGAAACAAAGCATGGCCAACAGCACTATATACTCAATGCCTAAACAAAGTTTACTTAATGTACATACTTTGCTTGGAACATCACAGTTTTCTCTTATGAATACTGCATATGCTTCTACTACACTTGATAGCCATTTTAAACAAGAATATAATAACAAAATGGACATCGTATACCAGTTCTGTATAAATGCTTAATTAAGGGCATTTTTCCCCCTTAGTGATATATAAAACTTACATCATGCATTTTCCAATTGGTGACAACTTAGATTAGTTAAAATCTAGCCTATAACAATATAATCATTCATGTGAGGAAAAGTCTGCTTTAAATCTGAAAATTACACTATTTAAGAAATGTAAGAAAATATTTTATGCATTAAGCTTAATTGACATCAACCAAAATTATTTAAAGATAGTGAATTAAAACAAAAACAACCACAAAAAAACTTTACCTTCTTATTATAGAAGGCACAAACTGCATTTACCCAGTCCATCAATAATTTCACATTTTCACTATACTGTTCAAAGAAACCACTATTTCTTTTGTCTTTTTTCTTATTAATAATAGCATCAGAGCGGCACGACACTGCAGACATTGATTTCTTTATACTGTGTGTGTATTTTAGAAAGTGAATTTCTTCCTTTAATTGCTCTAAATTAAGGGAAATATCCACCTGAAACATATAAAAAAAGGATAAATTCCTTAATTTTTAATATATTAGTTTATATTTTTAATGTTTTATGGGTGCTTTATATTGTACATAATAGTGGGATTCATTGTTACATATTCATACATACCCATGACATGATTTGTCAATGCCTTTTCCTAGTACCCTTCTCCCCTTTTCCTCCTCTCCTGCCTTCTCCTTTCTTGCCTCACTTTCCTCTACTGTACTGGTCTTCTATTTTCATGAGATTCCCCACCCTATCCCCCCTTTTTTTTCCTTTGTTCTCTCTAGTTCCACATCATGTTATTTTTGACCTACAGAATTAAAGTATCTATTCTGTATTTTGATCAACTGCAGGTTAAAAAAATAAAACCTAATTAGAAATTTTAAAATCCAAAAATAAAATTCCCAAAGTACAGAAAAATCTACATTTTCTTTAAGGACCTCATACATGCTAGGCAAGGCAAGCACTCTTCTACTAAGCTACATCCCTACACAGTTCCACGTATCAATGATATAAACTTGAGCTTCAGTTTCCTCACCTGTGAAGGAGACTTAACATGACCTAATACATGTGTGAGAAATATTAAAATAGAATACATACAAAAATTATCACAGGCCTGAGACAGAATAAATTCTAATAAGTGGTAGTTATTATTGTGTTTATTTGATTCAAATTCCTTTTATAAACTAGTAATCAAAATTGAAAAAAAAAAAACCACAAAATGTGCCAAATGTATAATACCTGAAAAGCAAATACAATTTTCCAAAGCAATGCAAGAGTCTTTTCTCTGTGCCTATCCACAATATCCTTAGATAGGATTGAATTTCCTGCCAATAAAAATGCAGTCTATTAGCATGATTCATGTATATATATCTACCAATATTCAATGAGAATAAGTATTTCTCTGTTCAGTTTTTACCATGTTCATCACTTAATTGAATTCCTCGTGATTTAAGAATTTGAAGAACAATGTCAACATTGTGCATTTTTTGAAGACGACTTATTGCAGGAATCCTGAGTTTCTTTGAAAGATTCCAGTTCTGTGTGAGAAGTTCCATGGTTCGCCTAGTAGTAAAGAAATTTTCAGATGAATTTGCTATGTAACAATATATATGAAAAGAAATATTCATTTAAAAATAGTTATTACCCACATAAATCCCAAGAGTTTAAAGAGAGTAAAGTCAAAAAGATTCCAAATAACTATCTCAAAACTGTATTGCTCCATAGTTAATGAGTAGCTGTTTTTCATTTTTAATTTTTAAATATGGAAATCCATGAATAAAATGATAAGAAAACTGAAGCATACACAAAAATATACGTATTAACAAAATAATAAACTTCTACAGAGAAAGACAAAAAGGAAGGAGAGGAAGGATAAGAAGAAGGAGGCATGTATTAAGGTGTGCTATAATCTATTAATCAAGTTAAGTGTTTTTTTTGTTTTTTTATTTTAGTCATCATGGTAAATCCCATAGGCAGGTATTAGTGCCCCCCCCTTTTTTTTTTTACAGAGAAAGAAACAAAGGCCCAGAGGAAGTTAATTTAATTGATCTAATTCATCATCATATACTGCTATGACAGAAATAAGACAGCAATTAAAATCTTGTTTCATCAGTTTCCATAACTACAGTTGGTCACATTCTCTTTCTCTCTCTCTGCGTATAATAGTAATGCATACAATAAACATAGTTGAATGTCTACCTAAAAAAGACATGTACTCCGGAGCTTGAATTCAAATTCCTAATATCATCTAGGTTACCAATATTTTATCCACTACACAATAGTCAATATTTCCACAGAAAAAGCAAGCCTCATCTGATGTTGTATATAACTAAAACGTGGCAAAATTATTTACAGATCACAGTTTCTAAAGGCTAGAAAATGACTTAAGATCATCCTAGACCAATCAATGTAGGAAACATTTCTGCAACAATAGACCAACCCATTACCAGTTTAACTGGCTGGTTTGAAATTTAAATACACATAAAAAAACATACATAATGGGGCTGGGGCTATAGCTCAGTGGTGGAGCACTTGCCTAGCATGTGTGAAGCACTGGGTTTGATTCTCAGCACCACATAGAAGTAAATAAATTAAATAAAGATATTGTGCCCATCTATAACTAAATCTCTCTCTCTTTTTTTTTAACCCTCAAAGTGTTTCCTTGATAAGGGTATAACATATTGAAGAGTTCCCTAGAAATAAGACTAATGTCTCCAATCCAGAAATTCTAAAGAGACTAACTGAAGTACATGGTCAAAGCCAGGCCTTCCAAAGCTGAAATAAGCAATCCATTACTAAAATCATAGCCAATTGTGAGGGATTCCAGTTTATTATTTGGGAAATATTCTGTAATTTAAAGTCAGGCACCAAAGAGTCTATATCTCCATTTTACTCTATAAAACTTGGGCAAGTCATTCTATCACTTCATCTGATTTTAATCAAACATTAAAACAAAGTAAATGCTACTAAAGCTAGTCTGAAATGATAATGGAACTCATGAAGCTACTATTGATATAAAATGTATTTAAGTGTTTCATGTTTTAATTAGTTTCATGCTCTTTCCCAGTCTTTTTCTGAGATATCAGTAGTTCCTAACCATGTACTACAGAGCATGTACTCAAGTCACATGCCAACAGAAAAAAAGTGTGATAGGAGAAAAGTTTCTGGGCATAAAACTGATATCATTTTTTTGAAAGAGAAATCTCAATTTTTTTCAACCCTAAATTTATTCCATTACAAGAACAAAAAATATATATATTTATGAGTACAGAGTACGATGTTTTCCAAAAAATTTTAGTCTATTCCATTAGCAAAATGATTCTATTTCTTATACTTACACAAGACGCACTCCACACTGCAAATCTACAGCAAGATTTGTAACAGAAAAATCAAATTCATCAAATGGTGTCTGAACGTGGCTAACAGGCAATCCCAAAAAGCCAAGGTGACGGGAAAGATCACCTTCACCACTTAGGAAATCTCGTGAAAAAGCCAGAAGGATTTCTTTACTAGCCTACAAAGAAACAGGTTGCAGATATAATATTTCAATAGTATAACTTTTCATATAATAAAAGCAAATCCTTTTGGTCATTCTGTACATATAGACATAAAATTAATTATAGTATAAAAAGATTTTCAGTTTCATATCAAATGTTAATACTGCAAATATCATAATACATTTTCATTTTATATTCTCTTTAAAATTTGTTCATAATTAATAACATACTATAAAACCTAGCATTAATTTGATAATATACTACATCAAAATTAGGTAAGAAATTTCCCTCAAAATTAATTTCTTAGAAACATAGTTTAGTTCATTTTCATGTCAAAATTAAGAGTAATAATGATGTACTGGTGAAAGGTTAACCAACAAAAAAATCAGGCAAGATAGAATTACTGATGAGATTCACTAAATAAACATTCATTCATATTATATTCTAAAATATTAGTCTCTAGAAAGTTAATGTTCTTTCTGGGCTGGGGATGTGGCCCAGTGGTAGAGTACTTGCCCCACGTGTGTGAGGCAATGAGTTTGATGCTCAGCACCACATGTAAATAAATGAATAAAATAAAGGTCCATCAACAGCTAAAAAAAAATTAAAAAAAAAAAAAAAACAAAGTTAATGTTCTTTCTAAACAGAAAATATGCCATAAGATCAACAAAAGTCTTAAATGGGAAATTTGAAATATATAACATAAAATGAAAACTATACCTTGAATTCGGCATCTTTACAGAAGAGACAAGGATCATGATCAATAAGTCTGGAAATTTTAGCATGATCAAGGAAACAGACCAACAACAATAACTTTTTCAATGTGAACTTGGACAAAGCTTCTTCATGACCTTAGAAAAAAATATTAAAAAAAATAATAACAAATTCATCCATGAAAGGCAAGTTTCACTTAAAACATGAAAAAAGTAGTAGCAAACAAATAAAAAAATCAATCTATGTGCCTTTCTTAGTGTTTTACATATATGAATTCAATAAACCCACACAACAACTCTACATAAGAGGTACCATTTAATATTTTCAATTCATGGATAAGGAAAATGGGCACATGAGGAGATTTAGCTGGATTCATTCAACTGACATTTAAGGAGCACCTACTATTTGCAAGCTTTGTCCTAGGCACTATATATACAGTAGCAAAGCATGACAAATATAATCTGAATAGGATTTATAACCTACTGGAGGGAGAAGATGGATAGAGACAACAAATAATAGTAATAATTATACATAGTAAAGAGGAGTAATGGGAATAAGGGAAAGGAAGGCAGTGGAAACAGACCTATTTAGACTGGTTTCTTTAAGAAAGTAAAACACAAATAGAAACAGGAAGAATAACTAGAAGCCATTTGTGCATAGTGTGGAGAAAATGCAAAGGAAGCAGCAATGTTTACCATCTCTGTATAAATGAGGAACAGTAGGGTGTCTATATTCAGCTGCTATATCAGGATTCCAAAGCAAGCGATTCAGAATAAACATAGCCAACCCTGTGACATCACTATTGTCTTCCAAAGATATGAGTTCACCATAAATTGTCTAAAAACAAAAAATTAAAACCTAAAGTCAGAATCATACTACCTCAAAAAAGGAATGAAACGCTATTGGAGAAGAGTAGACAACAATCTTCTAAAGAACTGGTAATAGTCTATATCCTAAACAGTAAGGAAATGACATAGTCATTCAGTAAATAACCCTTTAAAACTGTAAATATATACTTTATGCATTTTTAAGTGTTTACTTCACAACAAAAAAAGACAAAACTTAGAACTTAGATAAATTTTTAATCATCTGACAAAGAGCATTTACATTTATGTTTAAAATTTTTCCTTTAAGTTAAAGGAATATTACAGGTATATACCACTGCTGGGCAGTGGTATATACCTGTAATCTCATTTACTTGGAGGCTAAGGCAGGAGGATCACAAATTTGAGGCCAGCCTCAGCAACTTAGCAAGACCCAGTCTAAATAAAAAATAAAAAGTATTGGAGTAGAGTACTGCTGGATTCAATCTCCAGTACCAAAAATTTTAAAAAGTATAGGAACATTGTTCAAATTTAATTATAACCATGCCACTACAGATATCATGAAAGTATAACAGAACCCTAATTATTCAAAATTTTATAATAGTTAACAAGTACTATGTAATAACTCAAATCTGGATGACGTTTTTTAAAGTAGTAGTCCATCAAATAATTGGAAAGTTGTGATTTGGCTCAGACAGTTGTAGGTACAAGGCTTGACCAATTACTGGCATTTTACAAGTCACTTAATATCATAGCTTTCACTTTGTTAGAGAAGTAAAAATAATAATACACATCTCATTGAGTTTTAAAGAGACTTAAATTAGAAAATATGTTTTAAACAGCCTAGTCTTTTCATTTATAAGTGTTCAAAAATTAGTTTACTATACTATAGGTTCATTACAGCCAAGACCACATTATGTATACTTAAAAGACTACAGAAGTAGCTGGGCATGGTGGTGACACAACTGTAATCCCAAGTGGCTTGGAAGGCTGAGGCAGTTTGAGGCCAGCCTTAGTAATTAAGCAAGGCCCTAAACAAGTTAGCAAGACCTTGTCTCAAAATAAAAAATAAAAAAGGCTGTAGGTGTGGCTCAATAGTAAAGTGTTCAATCTCCAATTTTATTAAAGAATATTCTAAGTATATAATTGAAAAATAAACTGTTTAAAACTAAAACATATGCTCACCTCTAGGCCAATTCGAAGCCACAAAGGATTATAGGATAATAGCCAGTTCAAGACTTTCTGACGTTCTCCTGAAATATAGATCAAAAGAAAGACAAGTTCAGATCACTAATTAAATAAAGAGGATAAAATTCCATGGAAAAGATATCAGTGGGAAAAAAAAGAATAATCACTTATATGAAGCAAATTGTCTATATGAAAAATGCTTCTATTCTTAACTATACATGATTATATTTATCTATGTGAGATTTTGGGCAGAAAAGCTAAAGCAAGTAAATTTAGCTTTGAAACAAAAAATATCTCTATCTATCTATCTATCTATACACACACATACACACACACACGAAATGAAATCAGTGTCTGGAAGAGATAATTTTACTTTTATATTTATTGTAGCATTATTCACTGTAGCCAAGATGTGGAAACAAACTAAGTATCCATCAATGAAAGAAAGAATAAAGAAAATGTGTTGTGTCTATACACATAATGAAATACTATTCAGCCTCTAAGATGAAGGAAATACTGTCTTTTTTCACAACATGGATAAGCCTGTAGGACATTATGTTAAGTGCAATAAGCCAGGAAAGGAAAAACAATCACTGTATTATCTTGCTTGCATATGTAATCTAAAAACATTGAATTCACAGAAGCAGAGAGAATGGTGGTTGCCAAGGGCTGAGGAGATGCTTATCAAAAGGGTATAAAGTTTCATTTATGCAAGATGAATAAGTTCTAGAGATCTACTCTATAGTATTGTGATTATAGTTATCAAAGCTGAATTACAAACTTGAAATCTGTTAAGAATACATCTTAAATGTCCTCAACCAACCCATCCTCCCCACAAGCGTAACTATGTAAGGTGCTAGATATGTTAATCAGCTACATTGTAGTTATCATCTTACAATATATATGCATATCAACATCACACTGTACATCTTAAATATATACAATTTTTATCTGTCAATTATACTTCCTTCAATAAAACTGGGGGCAGGGACTAAATGCAAAATTTAAAAATTAATCAATAACCTTCTTACCAATATCTTTCCAGAGGTGTTTATCTTTTCGAACAATTAACCGCCTATTTTCAATTTCAATTTCAAGCTTTTTAATAGCTTTAACCATTTTTTCAGATGTAAATAAACAGCATGCTGTGCGGCGTAATCTATTCAACCTGCACCGTGCAGTATAAGCTCTGAGAGACATTTCATCTTTTGTAGGCGCTCTAGGAACACTTATTTTATGTTGATTCTCCGCTCCCAAAAGAAGAGTAGCAGCATTTACTGGGTAAAAAAAAAAAAAAAAAAGGATAAATGTTTCTGGTTAAAAAATATCATAAATTCTTAAATTCAGCAATAAAATCCAACTTAAGATGATAAAAATGGAATCCATTTCCCACTCCTTCCAAGTTTTCTTCTGATTCTCTAATCTTAAAATGTAGTTGTCATCATTCACTAAGTACCTTGGGCCAATATATCTCTACAACCTGTTAGCACTACCTGCTACCACCAACATTTTAAATATTAGCTTCTCTAATCCAGAATATTAAATGACCTTTGAACTGGCTTATTTTCCATCATTTTTATAAATTAATTAAATAAAGTTAAGCTCCTAAAGAATGTGATTTTTGCTCAGATCCAAGATGGTAGACCAGAGGGAGGCAGCATTCTGTGCCCCAGGCCTCAGCTTTAGAAAAGGACTTCTGACTCCTGATTACTTGCTCACACAGGTCACAAGGTGCCTTAGTGGAACCACGGGCATCAGCACCAGCGCAGAATTCCCAGACGCCGCTCCCATGAAGTACACTCAGCTGCTACCCATGCAGGAACTCCAGCTACCACTCCCATGTGGACCCCCATCTTCCAATGTGGGGCTCCCTCGGTCGCCTCCATCTTGGGACTCGGCAGCTACTGCCTTAGTCCCCTACTTGTGGTAGCCGGCCTGCACCTGGGGGCATCAGAAGCTCTGAAAAAAAGCTGAAAGCTGCAACACTGTATGCTACAGAGCTCATCTGAACCAATCACAACACATCTCCTGGCTACCCCACCCCATCCCATAAAGCAGCTGCCTCCATCTTGGGTTATCTTCATCACCATCGTTAGTTGGGGCAACTACCAGTTTGGAACACCAAATAGCCACGTACCCATAGTTTTCTAATTCCTCCCAATCGCCAGCAGCTGCTAACTTGGAACAGTGCAATAAAAAACAGCCCTCTGTGACAGCCACCAGAGTGCAACATACAAGAACCTCTGGAGAAAGGCTCCTGATTAGGAAGTAGAAAGGGAGAGGGTGAGGGAGATACACTTTAGAGACTAATTTAGAGGGCAGGAACTGTGAGGTCTACAGGTGCGATAAGGAGATAAGACCCAGCACCCACATGACAGGAGCAGATAGATGCCAAAGGAGATCCTTGAGGTGCAGTCTCCCGACTGGAGTGCCAAACCCAACTTCCAGGTGCCCTGCACACAAGACCAACCCTCACACCCTGGTAACCCCCACCATCATGAGGGCAGAGATACTAACTAAGAACAGACAACCCCACCTACTGGATGAGAAGGGAAGCAGGAAAGATTCTCATCCCCAACCAAAACAATCCTTATTTCTTCCTTTGAGATTTTTTTTCTTTCTTCTCCCTCTTTATTCTCCTGCCCTCACATCCCCAACATATGTGAAAGCAAGTACTTTGCATGAATTAGGATATTGAGGACTCGTAACTGAATAGTATATTACAGTTGTGTTGTATATTCTTTTTTTTCTTTCTCTCCAATTTTTATTATTTTAACATTTTTAAATTTTTCTTAATATACATGTGTTTGTTTTATGTATTCTATGTCTTTCCTCTTACTTGTCTACCCCAAATTACTACCTCTCTATTCTCCTGCTACTAACATTCTTCTTTAGATTTCTCTTTCACACATCCTAAGATTAACTCTATATCCTCATCTCATACCTCCTCAACATATCTTCCTACACCTCACCCCGGGTTCTTTGCCCACCATCAGAAATTGTAAACCCTTTTACAAACCTACTGATTATATTATAGATAATACTTGAATTTACCATTTCTGTACACTGTGACCAAACTGTAAATATCTTAATAACAAATATTTGTTTTTAGGTGGTATTTTGTTTATATTTGTTAACATTGTCCTTTCCCTCAGGAGAGGTATTGGAACCCTACAGGGGCACTATAAGCCTATGGGATAAAAATGATAACGCCTTGGATCCACAGAGCTAAAAAGGAAGACACAAAAGCAACATGAAAAGACAAGGGAAGAAGGTGCCACAAACAAATGAAGATACCACATTATTAGAATCCATGGCCAGCACAGCAGATGAAATGACAGAGAAGGAGTTCAGGATGTATATAGTTAAAATGTTTTGTGAATTAAAGGATGATATAAGAGAGCAAATACAGGCAGCAAAAAAAATCATCTTGACAAAGAGCCACATAAGCAAATACAGGAAGCAAAAGATTACTTCAATAGGGAGATAGAGGTTCTAAAGAAAAACCAAACAAAAATCCTTGAAATGAGAGGCTGAGGATGTGGCTCAAGCGGCAGCGCGTTCACCTGGGCATACGCTAGGTTTGATCCTCAGCACCACATAAAAAAAAATAAAGATGTTGTGTCCACCGAAAACTAAAAAATATTAAAAATTCATTCTCTCTCTCTCTCTCAAAAAAAAAAAAAAAAAAAACCTTGAAATGAAAGAAACAAATTAAAAGTTCAATTGAAAGCATCACCAACAGATTAGACCACTTGGAAGACAGGACCTCGGACAATGAAGAAAAAATATATAATCTTGAAAAGAATGTAGACCACACAGTGAAAATAGTAAGAAACCATGAGCAGAACATTCAAGAAATATGGGATAGCATAAAAAGACCAAATTTAAGACTTATTGGGATAGAGGAAGGCATAGTTCCAAAACAAAGGAATGAACAATCTATTCAATGAAATAATGCAGAAAATTTTTCAAACATAAAGAACGAATTGGAAAACCAAATTCAAGAGGTTTACAGGACACCAAATGTACAAAATCACAACAGATTCACACCAAGGCACATTATAATAAAAATGCCTAACATACAGAATAAGGAGAGAATATTAAAAGCCACGAGAGAAAGGAATCAGATTACATATAGGGGGACCCAATTAGGTTATGTGCAGATTTTTCAACCCAGACCCTGAAAGCTAGAAGATCCTATAACAACATATATCAAGCTTTGAAAAAAAAAAAAAAAATGGATGCCAACTAAGAATTTTGTATCCAGCAAAAAACTAAGCTTTAGATTTGATGATGAAATAAATATCTTCCATGATAAACAAAAGTCAAAAGAATTTACAGCTAGAAAACCTCTACTACAGAACATCCTTGGCAAACTATTTTATGAAGAGAAAATGAAAAACAACAATAAAAATCAGCAAAGGTAGGTATTACACTAAAGGAAAAGCTAATCAAAGGAAAACCAAGTCAAGTTAAATAACAAAAATAAACAAAAGTGGCTGGGAATACAAATCATATCTCAATAATAACCCTGATGTTAATGGCCTATATTCACTAATCAAAAGACATAGGCTAGCTGATTGGATCAAAAAAAGACAGAACAATATTCTGTTTTCTTTTTTTTTAAAAAAAAATATTTATTTATTTATTTTTTAGTTTTTGGCAGACACAACATCTTTGTCTGTATGTGGTGCTGAGGATCGAACCCGGGCCGCACGCATGCCAGGCGGGCGCGCTACCACTTGAGCCACATCCCCAGCCCGAATATTCTGTTTTCAAGAGACTCATTTCATAGGAAAAGATATACATAGACTGAAGGTAAAAGGTTGGGAAAAATCATACCACTCACATGGATTGCAGAAGCAAGCAGGGGTTTCCATCCTCATATCAAATAAAGTAGACTTTAGCTAAAGTTAATCAAAAGGGACAAACAAGAACATTTCATACTGCTCAAGTGAACCATATACCAACCAGACATAACAATTTTAAATATATATGCCCCAAATAATGGAGCATTTATGTTCATCAAACAAACTCTTCTCAAGTTCAAGAGTCAAACTGACCACAACATAATAATTTTGGTGACTTTAACACACCTCTTACACCACTGGATAGGTCTTCCAAACAAAAGCTGAACAAAGAAAATATAGGACTCAATAATATACTCAATAACCTAGACTTAATTGACATATATAGAATATTTCATCCTTCAATGAGAAAATATACTTTCTTCTCTAAACACACATGGATCCTTCTCTAAAACAGACTATATATTATGCCACAAAGTAACTGTTAACAAATACAAAAAAGTAGAGATACTACCCTGCATTCTATCAGATCATACTGGAATGAAATTAGAAATTAATGATAAAATAAGAAATACAAACTATTCCAATAACTGGAGACTAAATAATATGCTACTAAATGAACAATGAGTTGCGAAAGACATCAAGGAGGAGATTAAAAAATTCTTAGAGGTAAATGAGAACACAGATACAACATATCAAAATCTCTGGAACACTATGAAAGCAGTTCTAAGAAAAGTTCATTGCATGGAGTTCATTCCTTAAAAGAAGAAAAAGTCAACAAATAAATGACTTAACATTACATCTCAAAGCCTTAGAAAAAGAACAACAAATCAACACCAAAAGCAATAGAAGACATATTTAAGGAAATATTTAAAATCACAGCCAAAAATCAATGAAATTGAAACAAAAGAAACAATTGAAAATATTAACAGAACTCATCACCATCTCTAGCAGTCAGAGAAATGCAAATCAAAACCACCCTAAGATACCATCTCACTCCAGTAAGATTGGCAGCCAGTATGAAGTCAAACAACAACAAGTGCTGGCGAGGATGTGGGGAAAAGGGTACTCTTGTACATTGCTGGTGGGACTGCAAACTGGTGCGGCCAATTTGGAAAGCAGTATGGAGATTCCTGGGAAAGCTGGGAATGGAACCACCATTTGACCCAGCTATTGCCCTTCTCGGACTATTCCCTGAAGACCTTAAAAGAGCGTACTACAGGGATACTGCCACATCGATGTTCATAGCAGCACAATTCACAATTGCTAGACTGTGGAACCAACCCAGATGCCCTTCAATAGATGAATGGATAAAAAAAATGTGGCATTTATACACAATGGAGTATTACGTAGCACTAAAAAATGACAAAATCATGGAATTTGCAGGGAAATGGATGGCACTAGAGCAGATTATGCTTAGTGAAGCTAGCCAATCCCTAAAAAACAAATACCAAATGTCTTCTTTGATATAATGAGAGCAACTAAGAACAGAGCAGGGAGGAAGAGCAGGAAGAAAAGATTAACATTAAACAGAGACATGAGGTGGGAGGGAAAGGGAGAGAAAAGGGAAATTGCATGGTAATGGAGGGAGACCCTCATTGTTATACAAAATTACATATAAGAGGTTGTGAGGGGAATGGGAAAATAAACAAGGAGAGAAATGAATTACAGTAGATGGGGTAGAGAGAGAAGATGGGAGGGGAGGGGAGGGGAGGGGGGATAGTAGAGGATAGGAAAGGTAGCAGAATACAACAGTTACTAATAGGGCATTATGTAAAAATGTGGATGTGTAACCGATGTGATTCTGCAATCTGAATTTGGGGTAAAATTGGGAGTTCATAACCAACTTGAATCTAATGTACGAAATATGATATGTCAAGAGCTTTGTAATGTTTTGAACAACCAATAAAAAAAGAAGAAAACATTAACAGAACAAAAACTTGGTTCTTCGAAAAAATAAATAAAATTAACAAACCCTTAGCCATGCTGACAAAGAGAGGAGAGAGAAAATTCAAATTACTAATGAACGTGATGAAAAAGGAAATATCACAACAGACACTACAGAAATACAGAAGATAATTAGATATTATTTTAAAAACTTGTACTCCAATATGATAGAGAATATCAAAGGCACCGACAAATTTCTAGAGGCATATGATTTGCCCAAGTTGAATATCAGGATGATATACACAATTTAAACATATTAACAGGAGACGCCATCAGAAGCCTACCAACCAAAAAAAGCCCAGGACCAGATGAATACACAATTGAGTTCTAAAGAACTAATACCAATACTCTATAAATTATTCTGTGAAATAGAAAAAGAAGGAGCACTTCCAAATTCATTCTGTGAGGCCAATATCACCCTCATTCCAAAACCAGGCAAAGACACATCGAAGAAATAAAACTTCAGACCAATATCTCTAATGAACATAGATGCAAAAATTCTCAATAAGATTCTGGCAAATTGAATACAAAAACATATCAAAAAGATAATGTACCAAGATCAAGTGGGTTTCATACCAGGGATGCAAGGCTGACTCAATATATGGAAATCAATAAATGCAATTCATTACATCAATAGACTTAAAGAATCATATGATCATCTCAATAGATGCAAAATAAGCATTTGACAAAATACAGTACCTATACATGTTCAAAGCACTAGAAAAATAGGGATAACAGGAATATATCTCAACATCATAAAAGCTATCTATGATAAGCCTAAGCCCCAGGCCAACATCATTTGAAATGGAGAAACAGTAAAGGCATTTCCTCTAAAAACTGGAACAAGACAGGGATGCCCTCTTTCACCACTTCTATTTAACATAGTTCTTGAAACACTGGTCAGAGGAATTAGATGAAAGAAATTAAAGGGATACAGATAGGAAAAGAAGAACTCAAATTAGCACTATTTGCCTATGATTCTTCTATACCTAGAAGATCCAAAAAACTCCACCAGGAAACTAGTAAAATGAATTCAGCAAAGTACCAGGATACAAAATCAATTCCCATAAATCAAATGCATTTCTGTATATCGGTGACAAATCCTCTGAAAGGGAAATGAGGAAAACTATCCTGTTTACAATAACCTCAAAAAAAGAATAAAATACTTGAGAATCAAAATTTAATAAAGGAGGTGCAAGACCTCTACAACGAAAACTATAGAACGCTAAAGAAAGAAATTAAAGAAGACCTTAGAAGACAGAAAGATCTACCTTGTTCTTGGATAGGCAGAATTAACATTGTCAAAATGATCATACTACCAAAAGCACTATACAGATTTAATGCAATTCTAATCATAATCCCAATGATACTCCTCATAGAAATAGAAAAAGAAGTCATGAAATTCATCTGGAAAAATAATAGCAAAAGCAATCCTTAGAAAGAAGAGTGAAGCAGGTGGCATCACTATACCAGAACTCAAACTTAAACTATACTACAGAGCAATAGTAACAAAAGCAGCATGGTATTGGCACCAAAACAGACTGGTAGACCATGGTACAGAATAGAGAACACAGAATCATATGATTACAATTATATTAGACAAAGGCGCCAAAAATATACATTGGAGAAAAGATAGCTTCTTCAACAAATGTTGATGGGAAAACTAGAAATCGATAGGCAACAAAATGAAATTAAACCCCTATCTCTCACCATGCACAAAGCTTAACTCAAAATGGATCAAGGAACTAGGAATTAAACCAGAGACTCTGCATCTAATAGAAGAAATCCTACACGTTTCTCTGGTAAATGTGAAATATGGTCTGTTTGAACATTGCAACAATGGGGAAATCACCGTTTTGCAAGATTACACAATGGTTTGATAACTAAAATCATTTTGGTTATCTGAAATGGATTCCTATAATTTCTATGAAGAATACACAAAAGTTAGATTTCTTTCTCTTTCAGAAGAAAATGCTTCAAATGTTTCAAAGTGTCATGCTTCTACCTTATCCCACACCCAAGTCTTCTCTTCCAGAATAAACACTGCAGTGTTTTAAAATTTCATCTGAATTGTCTCTCACAGTCCCTGTACTATGCAGTTTTCTGACCTACTCCTTAAACTAAGGTATTAACAGTGGAGTCAATACATCCAAAATGTTCAGGCCACAAAGGACTGCTTACATTGGCTGATAAAATGATAGAATGGAAGGTAAAAAGAAAAAGCAAGTTTCAGTACTTTTAGTACAGAAAATCTATTCATGTCAACCTATGTAAGAAAAATTACCTACACAATCTTAAAAACTTAGGTCAATAAATTAGTGAAATATAACGTAATAAGTAAAGTATATATAATTAAAGAATGACAAATCCTGTCAAATTTTGGTCTGCTAAAACAAGAGTATTATTAAATTTAAACATTAACTTAATGTTTACCTTCAGAAATACTTGTTTTTACAGTGAAGTCATCCGGAGTTAATATAAAATTTAGCCACCAAGTGAATCCTTGTTCCTGTTTTTCCTTCCAGCGCTCATCATAAAACATGTTTTTTGCAGCAAATGGCATTGGGTGTCTAGGAATATCTAAGAATACAACTAGATTATTACATATGAAAATTTCTAGTAAATTACTGTACAATATATAGAAAAATAACTTTTTTTTAAACTAATGAAACCATAATAAAAAAACTGAACAATATTTGCTTTTCACTACTTGCTGCAAAGACTTGAAAACATTTTGGGTATGAAATGTGATCAAGCAAAATGATAGGGAGTAAAACAAAATTCCCTGATTATTTAAAAATCCTAACCTACCATGAAGCAATTTCAGTAAAATCTGATAGAATACCTTAATTATAATTTGCATACACGCTTTAAAAATTCTTCAAGGCCTTTATTCAAATTTTTTAAAAAACTCATTTCTATTTGAAATGAAATTGATGCTTCATTCCATGTCACTTTTTCAGATTAAATATAATAAACTATATTTTCAGTTTAAATATAATAAGCACTTACCTGCTTTTAATGGTTTTATGAAGGTCAAATTAGACTGTGCCACAGCAACAATGGGTTTTATCCTTTTGTTTGTTTTAGAAATAGGCGTTTTGAATGCCATTGAATCTAAAATACATTAGAAAACAAAATTAATAGCATTAAAAAATAAAATTCCCAAAGTTGGTAGCTCATTTAAAATTAAAAGTATGGGTTCTTCATAATCATATTCATTTAGCAAATACTTAATAATTACTATGCTTCAGATACTAATATTACGAACTTAGTGGTCAATGAAACCAACATCTAGAATATACGGACCAAAAAAACACATTTAATTTTTGTCTACAGAAGTTACTGTCCAGATTTAACCACAATTGACTATGTGCATATATTCCAGAGTGTGTTAGGTACAGGGAAAATACAGAATAGAAAGATAATTGTCACAGCTTATAGGCAGTTAAGTCTAATACAGAAAAAGTTTAAAAAGGGCATAAAAGACCTTCTGGATGAAAATATACATGTGCTAACTCCTAAAATGAATATTAAGCACAAGGGATATGGCTTGCTGACAAAACTATAACAAGGATACAACAAAGAATAAACACATATAAGAAATTACATAAAAGAAGTTGGAAGAGGAAGGGAAGAGTTCAACAATATTAATAATAGTGGCAGCTAATAATTGAATATACTATGCCAAGAGCTATTAAGTATCAATCTTTCACTCATATAATTATCACAATAAATCTATGAAAACAGTACTATAATTATCCAAAATTTACATAATTAGGATTCTAGGGCTTAGAGGTCACATAAGTTAGGAAGCAGCAGGGGTTTGAACCTGGGTAGTCAAGTTCTAGAGCCTGCACTATTAACAAGTTTGAAGTACCCTCTATTTCAGTGACAGATTTTATTCCAAGAAATAACACCTTCATCTTTATTTTTGAAAATAGTATAAGCAAGAAAATGAATGGGGTTATGACTAAAGATAAAAAACTACCAGGTAGTTATTAGCCAAGTTAGATATGATAAAATAATTTTTAACAAAGGTAGGAAACAGAGCAGAGTTGTTTTAATAGTTGAAACAATAAGTCTTAATACCAACTCACTAGGAAAGTGGTAAAGAATGAGAACAGACTGATTCCCAAGTATATAGCTCACATGATTAATAAATAGCAAGTAATTATAAAGGAAAAGGCAATAAAATTCATAGTAGCAAATACCTATAGGAGTAGCAGTTCACTCTCTCAAAAGCAGGTTTCATACCAGCATATTCTGCTACTAAATGTAAGCATCTTTCCTAATTAGAGCAAACTATAGCCCATGTGTAAAATCCAGCACAATCTTCTTTTGTATGTTCTATAGCAAAGAATAGTTTTTACATTTGTAAATGAATGGGGGGAAATGAAGTGAATAATATTTGATGACATAAAAACTACATGAAATTCAAATTTCAGTGACTATAAATAAAAAATTATTAGAACACAGGCACATTGTTAATGGCAGAGCTAAATAGTTGTGATAGAAATATGGCCTGCATAGCCAAAAATATTTATTATCTGAACCATGAAAGAAAAAGGGGCTGGGGTTGTAGTAGGCAAGTGAAAGAGCACTTGCCTAGCATGTGTGAAGCCCTGGGTTCGATCCTCAGCACCACATAAAAATAAATAAATAAGATAAAGGTATTTAAAAAGTTATTTTTTTAAAAATCCCTAAAAAAAAAAAAAAATCTGCTTACTCTTGTTTTAGATGAATCTCAAATCTATACCTATTATGAAGATAAGGAACATGATCAAGTTATAACATTTATTAAGTTATAATTTTCTTTTTATTTGAACATTTAAAACATAATAGGGAGACTAAAACATAATAGGGAGACTCACTTTGCAACCTTCAACAAGCTAGTCCTCCGCATTGAAATCATTTTATTCATTAGGAAGCCTGCATTAGTACCTTATCATATTCTTTGCCATTCATACAACATCTCTGCTTTTATGCTTCAATAATTCCTTGGGCAGAGCTTAATCATTAAAACTGGGAGTAGCTTGAGGATACAAATTATATTTTTTCCCTGGGAAAACAGAGCCTAAACAATGTATGAACACTTAATATGTGCTTTATTAAGGGGCCTCATTAGTGTTGAAGAAATATATCTGGAGAATTGTTTGTCAGAAGAGAAAGAAGCAAGAGCAGCTCTTAGTGAATTACTGGCTCTTCTATGGGCTCATATATCAGATACCAAATATGTACAGTTCTCTCTAAACCTAATAAAGAGGTTCAACCACGTGGCCGCCTCAAAAACAGGTACGGGTTTGAGTGTCAAAAATTCAGTGGTCTTTGTTCATTCATTCATTCACGAATTCATTCTGTTCATTTGTTGTAAACCTTGTAGGAGACCAAAATGGATATGTTTCTTAGAATCAAATAATTTGTTATTGGATCAGAACATATCTACAAAAAAACAGTAAAGCAAGAAATAGAACTAACAGGTAGGTTCAAGATGTCACATAAGCTGTATTTAGTTTCTAAGGGAATATAATTAGAGGGAAATTCATTAGAGAACAGTATTAACAAAAGTTGGTTATAGTACTTGAAATAAAGGATTGAATTAATGAGAGAAAAACAGATATGAATGTTAGTAAGAGGATACACAGACAGAATGGTGAATAAAGATATCTGGCTAGATAAACAGAGATCATATAACTGATGACCTAAAATGACAGAATAATAATTTTGTAAATCATCTGATAACAGTACAGCACCATTGGAGTTTCCTGAGCAAGGAAGAAAAACACCACATAGTGGAAAATTAGAAGAGTTGTTTTAATAATTATACACTGGCACAGAACTTTGAAGCCAGTGAATCCCATTGTGCTATCACTATAATCCTTGGTCGTTACCCCAAATAAAAACTTTTATTTAGCTTTTCTTCCATTTAAACCCCAATAGTTTAACAAGAATGGTGGAAAAAAAAAAAAAACATTTATGTTGTAGCTAGGTAAACCTAAGTTTAAACTGTGACTCTAAATATTCGGTAGCGTTTGAGAACCTGGGTCAAGTCACTGTTTTGAACATGATACGATGATGACTGAACTAAATAAAAAGGTCATTCTAGTTAGAGAAAACAACAAACTAAAAATACCCTGAGGACAGAGCATATTTGAAGTTTCAAGGACTACAAGGAAGCCAAAGTGGTAAAAAACAGTGAGCAAGGGAAAGAGAAAAGTAAGAGGCTGGAAAGTCAAAAGGTCATAATATTGATGTTATAGGGACCTGTAAACCACTGTAGGAATTTTGGCTTTCATTGTAACAGGAAGTCATTAGATGTTATGGAACTGAACAGTCCAAGCCTCTAATATTTTAAAAGTAGTATGTGGGTTCGCAGACCATGGAAAAGTCAAGGGTGAAAGCAAGGAGATCTGTTTGCACATCCTGCAATGACAAAGACTGGCCCAAATGGTGCCATTCAATGGTGAGTGAGAAGTGATCAGATTATGATTATATTTGAAGGAAAGAGAAAATTTGTTGGTGGACTGAGTTTAGAATCAGATCTGCATTTGAGTTTATAAAGAAAGGATGAGAGAGAAACACAAATAAGGACAATTCCACAGCTTTGGGCCTCACTATTGAGAAATAATAGATGTATCATTTACAGAGATGGGAAATGAAAACCAGGAGGGTCTGTTTGGGGAGTGAAGATAACAAAGGTTTAGTTTTGCATGAATTAAGTAATGAAGATTATTATACAGTCAAGTAGAAATATCCTATGTTGAAAATATGAGTCTATACATTAGAGGCCCATCTTGAAGAAATATATGGGAGGTCTACATTATAGATAGTATTGAAAGCTATAAGATGAGATCATTAAGAGAATGAGTAAAAATATAAAAATGTTTAATGACTAGCTCTCTGTAATCCAAAGTGTAAGGGAAATAAGAAACTTCCCACAAAGAAAACTGAAAGGGAGCAGTCAATGAAGAAGGAAGAAAACCAGGAGAATGAGAATGGCAAGATAAAATGTTCCAAGAAGACAGAGGTTCAAGGCTCCAAACTGTTTACAAATAGTTCAAGATGAAGATTGAGAATAGCCAGGCATGGTGGTGCACGCCTGTAATCCCAGCACTTTGGGAGGCTCAGGAAGGAGGATCATGAGTTCAAAGCCAGCCTCATCAACTAAGGGAGACCCTAAGCAACTTGGCCAGACCCTCCAAATAAAATACAGGAAAGGGCTGAGGCTCAGTGGTTAAATGTACCAGGGTTCAATCCTCAGTACAAAAAAAAAAAAAAAAGATTGAGAAATAATCACTGGATTTACAGTGTGGAACTCACTGACCATTTATCCCTTCAGCCTATGCTCTATGCTTATGTTGCTTACATTTTCTTTTAAGCAAAACTCCTTAATAGAGTCAATGTTCCCTTTGTGATCATTCACTGAGTTATATACTGATTTGTATAATTTTTGCATATAGATTATACTTAATTAAAAGTTATTTTCTGAAGTAAAACATCATTTTGAAAGGAGCTTTATTAGTTATTTCCAATTCATCACCTAAAATTGTTGAATCCACTTCAATCAGTTTTTGCTATTTTATTGAAACTTTTCTTGTTAAGGTCGATTATAATGGGTTTATTGGATGTAATCCTTAATAAATAGAGAAGCATCTATATTTCTACTCCTTCAGTGAAATAGGAAACGGGTCATCAGCTTGGATAAAGATCACAGAACTGACATTACCTGGGATAGAATCCCAGCTTTATCACTGACTGACTGTAAAATGGGCAAATTACTCAAGTCTCAATGTACCTATTTGTAAAATTGTGCTATGGGTAAAAATAACATTTACTGCACATGAATGTCATAAATATTAAAAGAGGTAATAGTGAGGCACTCACAACTAGGTCTGACACATAAAAGAACTCAGTAAATGTTAGCTACTATTATCAATCATAAGACAGGAGGAAAGAGAAGTTTCAGGAGAAAAAGGTGAGGTACCCTATAGCAAAGTCAATAAGCCAGGAAAATACAGCCATAAAAAGAGTTCAGGGATTACTTGGGGTTTGTAGTCATAAAGAACAACCAAGCAAGGTTCAGGCATAGAGTAGGCAAAGTTAGACTGAAATACAGTTGGAATTTGCTGCATGGACAATGAAGGGAAGGAAGGCAGAGGAAGTGCTTATGTTGAACCATGGAATTCAAGCTGAATTAGGAAAGATAGATAGGTCAGAAATGAGGGCCATGGAAACAGTGGTGGATTAAAGAACTATGTGTACAGTGGGGTATAAACAATGTTGAAGTTGGGTTCTAGAGGAAATGTGGAACTTATAGAGATAGTAACTGGAGATTAAGATGCTTTTAGGAGAGCATGACCTAAGGAGGTTGGAACTAAATTCCCAGAGTATTAGAAAGATATTCTAAAATGATTTTGAAATCATAATAGTAGTAGTTTTAGAAAAAGTATAATAAGCAAGATTCAAAATTTTGAGAGTGAATCATTCTCTGCATCAAGAGAGGACAGAGGTGAGAAAGTCTGAAAAATGAGCTTTAAGCTATTTTGTTATTTTCTTTTTGCTTGTTTTTAAGGGAGAGAGGGGATATTAGTTTGGAAATAGATAAAAAATAAAAAGTAGATATTAGAAGATTCCAGCAGGAGCTCCAAAATCATAAAAGTAGGAGAGAATGCAGACAGAACTTGAGAGGGTTATAATGAAAGCACTGTTGTCAAGAGAAGGTCAGGCTGCAACAGGGTAACAAGGTAGGAGAATGTTTGCAAAGAAGTGCTAATGAAGAACAGTGAGTCCAAAGGATATAGAAGGATTTACAGAATAGGAGAAAGAAAACAGTTCAAATTGAGGGATGTTCAAATGAGAGATGTGTATATTTCTTAGGAGGCCTAGAATTCTTTCAAATTATCTGGTAAAATACATAGTGTGGGTTACTTTCCTGCTTGGATCTTGATTGTCAGAAGAGGTATTTTGGGTTAAAAGTGTGATGGGATTAATCCTGTCTGCTTCTGAGGCAGTGTGATAAAGCTGTGAATACTAGAAAAGGAAAAATATTCTTCTCTAAGAAATGGAGAACTCTAGGGACCTATCTTCATTTCCAATAAGTGGATGGGCAGAGGCAAAGACAGAGTAAGCTTATCAGGAGCACAGGACATGAAAAGGTCTTTCCTACAATCTTTCCGATGGTAGTATGCGGGCCAGGAACTTCACTGGGCCTTCTAGTTAGGGCGTGGACTAAGGCAAGACATGTCAAATACTTTCTTAGGGTGTAAAACTTAAGGAGGTACCAAAAATATCAAATTGAGATAAATATTTGGATATAATATTTTTTAAAAAACAGAATTATTGCAGAAAATTCATGAGTAAAATATCAAAAGTTTGGGCTGGGGTTGTGACTCAGTGGGAGAGTGCTTGCCTCACACATGTGAGGCATTGGGTTCAATTCACAAGACCGCATAAAAATAAATAAAAAAATAAATAAAAGTATTGTGTCCATCTACAACTAAAAAAATCAATAAATAAAATTTTAAAAAATATCCAAAGTTTAACAGACAAGATTGCAACAATTTCAGAAATTAGTCCCACACTATTTGTTCTGTCTTCCACTGAGCAATTTGACAAATGAAAAGTACAAGTTAATATAAGCTTATCAATAGCAGATTCACTAAACCAAAACAGAAAATACACTAGAGATTTTATAAATAATACTCACCAGTTTTCTTCTTAAGGCTTAATTTCTCTCTGTTGCTAGTACGTTTTGAGATTGGTGTTGTCATCTTAATTTTTTTAACAGTTGATGTTTTCGATTCCAAGGGAGAAAAGTGGATTCTTTTGATTTTGGGTATATCCATATGTTCTATAATAGCAACCTTCACATTTGTATCTTCCATGTTTCCATCACTTTTTCTTTTACAAGCAACTAAAGCTGTCGTAGAATTAGTTACTTCACTTTTATAACACTTAGGTTTACTTAATACTGAATCGATAATTGGAAGATGAGAATGTAAAGTTTCTGTTTCTTTGGGGTGATCTATTACTTTTTCACATTCACCTACTGTACTGTTGAGGCATCTTTTTGCTTTTGGTTTATTAATCTCAGTTTGATTGTCTCTGGCAATGGTGGTCTTCCTTTTAATAACTGTGTTAGAAAGTATGGGGCGTCTCTTATGTTGCTTATTATGGCTATAACGAGAAACATCCTGAACTGCAGAAAATTTAGGGTGAATTTGTTTTCTAAAATTGTAGTAACTTGACTTCACTTCTATAGGATTTAGTTCTTCAAAATTAGGCTTGGGTGTTTTTGAACCCTGATATTCAGGACTACATGGCAAAACTTCATTTTTTCTCCAGTGCTGAGGAGACCGGGCAATCTGAGAATTTTCATTTGATAATGATAATATTTTACATGTTTGCTGAGAGGTATATATATGTGCCATGTTATCTTTTACAAATTGATTTGGGGATAAAATAGGATTAACTGAATCTGACTCTAGATCCTGATTTGCTCCATAATTATCATTTACGAAAGAATCTGGACTTAAAATTGTTCTGTAAATTTCATGTATACTTTTGGATTCCAAATTCACAGACTCTGAATTATCTTTTTTAAGTGTATCTGGTGAAAGAAATGTCATTAACCCTACTTCATTATTAGCTGTATGACTATTACTTACAAAAGAATCTGGACTTAGAAAATTTGCTTGACTTTGCATAATGTTCAAAGTTGAAGAACAGTTTGGGGTCAGAATAAGTTTACTATTCTCCTCACTTTGAAAGGAAGTTTTAGTTATGACTTCCTCATTAAAATTAAAATCTTTTGAAATGGTGGCATCTTCTACTTTTAACTGTTCCTCATTTTCACATGCAAGAAGAGATGAGTAGGTAGTAGACCGACGTACAGAAAGTGGCAAGCAAATTTCACCATGACATTCTTGGAAAGCAGGGCTAATAGGTGATATAGGTATTTTATGTTCTTCAAGGGTTAAAGAACTATTTTCTGTTGGAGAACAGGCTTCATTAATAGCCAGATTTTCACATGCCTGTAGTGGGCTCCTAATTCTGTCAACTTTTTGAGAAACACAAAATGTTTTGTTAACGTTTTGATCATTTGAAATCTTTTTGTTATAACTTGAAGAGGCTGAATTTTTCTTTTTATTAATGGTATTCCAAAGACTCCTCTGTAAAAACAAACAAAATATACTGATGAAATTAAAAACCATTGAATATTATTTTAATAAGCAATTTATACATGTTACTTCAGGCTTGTCATCAAAACAATTTTTACACATTATGAAACATTTTCTTGGAGTAAATTATAGAATGATTAAACTATTACCTTTTTCTTTTTCTGCTCTTCTGCATTTCCTAGCAATATGGCTTGGTGTTTCAGAACATCATTTACAAGAAATGTCACAATCTCTCTTATTCGGCCTTCTTTCAATGGTGTCCAGTTAACAGAAACAACTAGTTTTTCTTTAGGCTACAATCAAAAGAATACATTTTAAATGATTATGACAATATAATTAAAATAATCAAAGCATACCATACAACAACTATTATTCATGAACACTCTAAAATCCTAAAAGCATTTGGTAAGTCAAATATATTTTTCCCACCACCTGATCTGCTCATTTCATTATAATGAAAATAGTCACCAGCACTAACAGGGTTCATAACAACATAAAACTATAATAAAATCCAACTGGATGAGGGCTGGTGTCCTGGCTCAGTGGTAGACCTCTTGCCTTGCATGTGTGAAGCACAGGGTTCAATTCTCAACACTACATGTAAATCCATTGACAACTAAAAAAAAAAAATTTTTTTTTTAAAAATCTAACTGGATGAAAGCAATAGAATAGTCTCCAGATCATTTTAATTGAGTGGCTTAAAAAAAAAAATTGAAATGTCTACTCCTTTATCATGTGCAGTACTTCTATTTCAAATATAATGGTCCTGTATTATAAAGATTTTGTGGAAAAAGAAACATAAAGATGATCAACTAAATTTCCTCTTTCTCACAAACTCCTCTACAGTCCACATCATAAAATTGATCTTTGTTAAACAATCTGTATGTTTCAGGAACAATTGCAGGTATCTCATACAACTGGTTAACTATGAAGTGACCAATGTCTATAAACTTTGTCAAAGTCATACGGCTAATAATTAGAACCCAAGTAGTCTGGCTCCAGAGTTTAGACTTTAACATCTATCTACACCATACAGCCTGTCCAGTAGAATCTGCCAAACCCTGACATGACAAAACAACAATTACAAACAAACAAAACCTTGGTTGTTTGTCAGAGGAAAAAAAACAGTTTTTTGTTTGAAAAGCAAATCTATATAACATCATAAGCAGTTTGTTTTAGAAAATACAAATACAGAATCTTTACTGTGTAAAACAATTTACTCTGAAAACAAGAACTTTACTTCTACATTATAACAACAACATAAAAAAGTAAAAGTATCACTATACAGAACAGAAATCTAACTTTCCATAGGAAGAAAAGCAGTCATTTATAAACAAGACCAGCCAGGTTCTGAAGTGCAGATGAGCAGTGACACAGAAGGCAATGGACCTCAGATTTGAATTACTACTGCCTTATGAAGTGGTTATTAGCCATCTAGACTCCCCCAGTTAATGATTTCATGCTTTCCAAGGATCTACTCAATTAAAAGGACACATCAGTCAAAATAAGAACCAAATTTTCTCTTTTGTGGTGATGGGAATGGGACTAGTACTTTGGCCAAAGCAGGCTGTAAAAGCTATGTGGGGGGTTCTTGAAACAAATATCATAAAATTAAATTGAATGCACTCTTAGTGCCAACTATTAGTTTAAAAACACCAAAAGTATTTAAAAATACCCGGAACACATTTTTAAATGCCTGGTTTTTTTTGTTTTTGCATAAAGTTTACTTAAAATGCTGTTAAAGATAAGTAGGCATGCCTTGATGCACTGTCACCGCCCAAGTAACTGAGTGCCCTAACATTATATATGTGCGTGGAAAAATGTGTGTCAAGGGCCACCACACTCTGCCTTTATTCTCTGAGGGTATTTTTGTCATTCCTTTCCCAAGCTTCATCCCTACGGAGGAAGGCGGCGGGAAGGACAGGGTAGAAAGCGCAGCCCAAGACACGCCCCGCCCCACGACATACCTGCAACACGAAACAACGCTGAGACACGCTGAAGCCCAGGTCCGCGGCCGGGAAGTGGGAGATCTCCACCTCAGCCACCTCCTCGTTAGGGTTGTGCAGGACCAGGGGCAGCGTCCGCGAGGCGCCCAGGCGGACATCTCCGAAGCAGAGGAAAGGGGACCTGCAGAAGTGGCTGAGAGACAGCGTCGGCGGGGAAGCCGCCTCCTCCTGGGCCGCTGGGTCCCGCCGCCCCGCCGGCGGCCGGCGTTCCGTAGGGCTCAGCTCCCAGCAGGTTCGCCCCACTCGCCGGTTCGCCATGGCAGCCTCAGACCCCGACCCGGCCTCCTTCCCTACCCCCTACCAGGCTGCTCCGGAGCAGGGACCTCCGACCGATGCTGACCGCTTCACCGCGCGGCCGTGGAAATGGTCGGAGCGAATTTACCCCGCTTTGTTTTCCAGAAGCCGACACCCTAGAAATAAAAAGGATACCAACCCCACAAACTCGCAAACTCAAGTCACGGAGCAAAACTAGTCCTGCCTTTTGCCTCCGTTTAAATTTTTCGCCTCCGCCAATGGGCACCTCCGCGCTCCGCCCACAACACCAGGGGGGCCAATCAATGAGCAGCAGCTTCTGGCCAATGAAACCGCAGCGCCTCGTTTAAATGATTGCATGGGACCCGCCAGTCGTTCTTTGCAGAGGAAAAGAAACGGCACAGGTTTAGGATTGAAATTGCCTTTAGAGTTTGTAAACAGGTTATGATAAAGGAAAGATAGTAACAGCATTTCCACAGTAAAAGTAGGAATCATTGCGGTTGCCCGGCACAACCATAGATAAAACCGTTGAGTGGGCAAAATAGTTTGTCACTCCACTCATCTGATCCACCACGCCCAGAATTACATCGATGAACTTTACTTCCGCGGTTTTCTGAGCTGAATTGGAAAAATATAAAGACAATTAAATTGACAGTTTAGTAAACATGCTTATTTTAATGGCTGGCCATTGCAGAAGCTCACTATATGTACACTCTGTTTCTTACCTCCAGATACTGGGAGCAATACTAGATAAATAAAACCTAAGATTCCCAATAATCCATAAATGATGGTTTGGATAGAAAATTCTTTTTGACAAACAACCACTGATTTTTATATTAATATTTTTATAATAATGATTTTAGCTCATATATTACTGTATGTCAGGAACAGTTTCAAGCCCTTTACATAATTATCTCAAACTTGAATCCTACAAGATATCTCATGGGACATAATTATCATTATTTGCATAATTATGTTGGCGAGGATGTGGGGAAAGGGTGCATGCACGCATTGCTTCTGGGACTGCAAATTGGTGCAACCATTATGAAAAGCAGTATGGAAGTTCCTCAGAAAACGTCAAATGGACCTTACATTTGACACAGCTATTCGTTTCCTCATTTTATAACCAAAGAATTTAAAATCAGCATATTACAATGACACAGCCACATTATGTTTACAGCAGCTCAACTCATAACAGCTGAACTACGGAGCTAACCTAAGTGTCTTTCGACAGATAAATGAATAAAGAAAATGTGGTGTGTATGAGCATATATATACATATGTGTGTATTTGGGTACATATATGTATATGTATATATATATATATACACATATGTATATATATATATATATATATATATACATATATATACATACACAAAAAAATCCAATTATATATATATGATGAAATACAACTCAGCCTTTAAGAAGAATGAAATCATGACATTTGCTGGTAAATGGATGGAGTTGATCATGCTAAGTGATAATCCAATTCCAAAAAACCAAAGGTTACAAGTTTTCCCTGATATGCTTATGCTAGTCACAGAAGGGGGCAGGGGCAGGTAGGGAAGAATATAGTTGCTTAGATTGCATTGAGGAGTGAAGAGAGAGGAAGGGGTATAGTGGGTAGAATGGATAGTAGAATGAATCAGACATTATCATCCAAACTACATATACAAATACATGACTGGTGTAATGCTATTTCTTGCACAACCAGAAGCATGAGGGATCATCCTACATTTATGTATGATATGTCAAAGTGCATTCTATTGTCATGTAGAATTAGAACAAAATTTTTTAAAGTAGATTAAAAAACATATCAATTTGAAGAAAACAACATGACTACAATATCTGCCCATAAATGGATCCACCTGGAGACAATCATGATAACTGAAGCTAAGCCAGTTTACAAAACACAAAGGACAAATATTTTATCTGATATGTGGAAGCTAACCCACAACAGGAGGGATGATAGGAACAGAAGTGCAGTAGATTAGACAATGGGGAATGGAGGGAAAGGAGGGGGCATAAACAAAGGAAAGACAGTGGAAAGACTCTGATGAAGCTTTCCCATGTATATATGTGTAAACAAAACAGTGAATCCCACCACCATATACATCCTAAGAATGCAACTCTAAACAGATAAGGTCTAATTATACAAATATGGACTATATCAAAATGAATTTTATGGGCCAGGGTTGTGGCTCAGAGGCAGAGCACTTACCTAGCATGTGTGAGGCACTGGGTTTAATTCTCAGTACCAAATATAAATAAAATAATATAGAGGTTCGTTTACAACTTAAAAAATTTTAAAAATGGATTTTATAACTAAAAATGACCAATAAATAAAACTAATGAAATGAAACATTTCCTAGGTTCCTTTAAACATTTTGATAGCACTGAAATCCACTTCGAATGAATGGAAAGAAAAAGGGCTTTTAAGAGTGGGTTTACTCTCTCACATTTTTCTGCCAAATGGTGACACAACTATTGGGACAGACTTTTCTGGCTTCTAACCTCCAGAACTGTGGGAAATAATTTTCTATTCTTTATGAATCTCATAATTTTACTGATAGAAATTAAAATTTAAAAATTGCAATATTTATATATTTACATATAATATATGAATATATAATATATATTATAATATATAATAGACATGATATATAATAGATATTATATATTTGCAAATATAATATATTTATATATATATTATATATATTTAAATATATATTTATATATCTTGCATATAACAATACCTTTGAAACTGGAGTTCGAAGATGAAAATCCATGGCTTCTGCTGGTAGGTAGGATCTGTGCGCACGGGGTGGGGAAGCCTCTGCAGCAGAGAGGAGTCCTAGCTCCTCATGGCGGGCCATTCCATTCAGTGATACAACAGACCCCAGGAGATTCTCAACCATCTCTTCTTCTTTCACAGTCTCTTGGAAGTGGAAGAATCATCTCCGGACACCAAACCAGGCTGCAACTTCCGTGGAACTCAGGCGGAACTCAAGCAAACATCCAGCGAACCAATCTTGAAGGTCTGGGCAGCTTCTCTTCTCCAAAATGGCCTCCAAGGGTTTATATAGCACTTGGTCCAATGCTATTGGTCCAAACTTATGCTAATTAGGACTTGAAAGAAGTACCAATGCTATTGGCCCAAAGTTATGCTAATTGGGTTGGACACATATGAACGCCATTGGTCAGTCTTTTTTGAAATATTCATAGTAGATTCATTCATAAATGCAGCCCCGAATTCCCACACTGGCAATGAATGGATGGGCTGGGAAGCAGCTTAATGGGAAAGCGGCAAAGCCCTTGCCTCCCATTCCCCAAGCTGTGCATTCGATCCCTGTTCTGAAAAGAAAAAGAAAAAAAAAAATTACTGGTAAATTTTTGCTGGCAAAAAGGAAATAAACAAATTTTACAAACACATAAATCCTTATTCAAAAACATACCTGCTCTGCATTCTGCAGGATCTGTCAAGTGACCCCCTATCCCTTATCTCTTCAAAACAATTTTTCCCTGAAGTTGAGAGTCATGGACGATGTCTTAGTCATCTCTCTTCTGCACCTATGCCAGAGGTGATGTGGATGTGTGGAATGTAATCCAGCTGAGGACCGCGGCCTCATTTGGGGCCAGCTTAGGAAGCATTGCTAGTGATATCACATAATAGATACTTGTTAAAATTCAAATGCATGCATGAACAATTGCTATAGAACCAAAAGATGGTATGATTAAAGGTCAAGAAGCAGCAAATAGGGTTGGGGTTGTGACTCAGTGATAGAGCTCTTGTCTTGCACGTGTGAGGCATTGGCTTTGATTCTCAGTACCAAATACAAACAAATGAATAAAATAAAGGTCCAGAGAAACCTGCCCAAGCTTAGGCCCTTCGCAGATGCACTGGAGCCAGGGCTCACTGTAGCCCAGTTTCATCCCACCAACAGCAAGATTCTCAGGCCCAGCCCAAGAATGCTTCCACTCACTTGCAGACACTTGCCAGAGCTCATATACAGTCCAGATCTTCCCCCACCGACCTGCTCGGGAGGCCAGACACAGGGTAGGCCCATGTCCACCCCTCAACTGGGAGACCTGCACTGAGCTCTGGTCCGGCCCAGGACCACCTGTGCACACCAGCAGACACCCACTGGAGCTCAGGCTCTGCCCAGATCAGCCTCGTGAATGTGCATGGAGCCCGGGGGGAAACGGTAGGTCCAGGTCCATGCCAACGCTGGCCAACCCTCACCAGAGCTGAGACTCAGACCAGGCCTGCCTCTGCCCACCGGCAGACCACTTCAGGAGCTCTGATCCAGTCCAGAGCCACCCTAACGACTTGAGCCGGAGAAGTAGCCCAGGGTAGCCCGAGTCCATCCACTCACCCTGAGACTGTCCCCAGAGCTCAGGTTCTGCCCAGGACTGACTCCACCCTCCAGCAGCACCCTCCAGAGCTCAGGTTTGGACCAGGACAGACTGCCTACCAACAGACACTCCCTGGTGGCCAATCCCGGTCCATTTCAGCCTCAATGACCTGAGTGGCAGCTGAATCCCAGAGTAGGCCCTGCTGCTTCCCGCCACCAGCTGACCCCTGCTCTATCTCAGCATTCAACCAGAGAAGCCTTGCAGATGTGCACAGGAGCCTGGGCACAGGGTAGCCCTGGAAACATATGGCCACCACCAGACCCCCACCTGAGTTCAGGCTGAGCCAAGGACCAACTCGGCCCACAATCAGACCCCTGCCAGAGCTCATACATGGCCCAAATTGGCCTCAATGACCTGCATTGGAACCCGGGCAAGGGGAGGTCCAGATCCATCCTGCCACCTGCAGAACCCCACCAGAGCTCCAGCTCTTCCCACATCCAACTCAAAGACCTGGCAGGAGACAAAGCTCAAGTCCAGGATAGCCCAAGTCCATTCAGTCACCAGGAGACTGCCACCAGAGCTAAGGTTCCACCCATGACTGACTCTGCCCACTGGTAGACAGTCCCTGAAGTTCAGTCCCAGCCCAGATAATCCTTGCTGACAGGCACGGGAGCCTGGCCCAAGGTAGGACTGGGACCAACTGCCACAAGCAGGCCCAGAGCAGAGCTCAGGCCAGACACAGCACCATGTCCACCCACAGGCAGAACCCGGCTCAAGCTCATATGAGGCCCCGAACCATCGTGTTGACCAGCTCAGGAGCTCTGGAAAAGGTAGGCGCTGTTCCATCCAGCCACGACCTACACCCCCACACACACACACCCAGTAGATCTCAGGCTCTGACCAGATAAGCCTTGCAGTTGTGCATAGGAGCCTGAGCACAGGGTAGCCCTGGAAACATATGGCCACCACCAGACCTCCACCCGAGCTCAGGCTTGACCCACGACTGACTTCACCAACAGGCAAAACACCCTTCGGAGCTCAGAGCTCAGTCCAGCCCAGGTCCACCTCGAACACCTGCACCAGAGCCCAGGCAAGGACAGGCATGTTCCATTCCTCCACTGGCCGACCCCTGCTGGAGCTCAGGCTCAGCCAGGACTGCCTCCACCCACAGGCAGACCCCTGCAGGAGCTCATAAATGGCCCAGATCGCCCTGCTGACCTGCACAAGAGCCCGGTCAAGGGGAGGCCAGGCTCCATCACGCCACTTGCAGATCCCGATCAGAGATCCAACTCGACGACTTGGCAGGAGACAGAGCCAGACCCAGGGTAGCCAAATCCATCCAGGCACCAGGAGACTGGCACCCAAGCCCAAGCTCCGCCCATGACTGACTCCGCCCACTGTCAGACAGTCACCAAAGTTCAGCCCCAACAAAGATCAGTCTCGGTGGCAGGCTCAACAGCCTGGCCCAAGGTAGGCCGGGGACCAACTGCCACAAGCAGGCCCCAAGCAGAGTTCATGCCCGACACAGGACCGCCTCTGCCCACAGGTAGACCCCTGCTGGACCCCAGTCTTTCTTGCAGACCAGGGAGGGGGTTGGTGGTAGAGCACTTGTCTCCAGGTGTCCTGTCCCCAGCAGGCCCTCTGGACTGGAACTCATAGGAAGGAGGTGCCTGCAGGTGGCACGCCTCTATGGAGCACCTGCGCCATGCTGATCACATCCTTGCCAACTGCCTGAGGGGAAAGACACAGACTGGCCTGAGCCTGAGCACATCACGCCCCCTTCTCGGTACCCACCCAGGGACAGCGGGTTATGTCCTGGGGAAGGCCATCAGGGATGGCGCAAGGGCCGCATCAGGCTTCACCCACCCACCTGCTTGGCTGCGCCTCCATCTCAACTGGCCACCATCTCAGGAAGTACTTTGTTTCTCAATCTGCGTGCCTGCATTTCTGGGGTCCGAGCCACTCCGTTTTCCTGCCTGGGCCCTGTCCTGGGGGCCGCCACGCAGCAACAGCACATCCGTGTGAGGCAGGTGAGGATCCTCCTGGCCACCCTCCGCCAGGCCTTGGTGCCTTCCTGGGAGGAGCCCGCTGTCCCTCCTTGGGCTTGCTGCCTGGGGAGGGCCTGCTCTCCTCCTGACACTCCCTGGGGGCTAATGCTGCCCTCCACCTGGGACCTGTGGCCTCCAGACCCAGGGCCAGGAGGCAGGGCGGCAAGGTCCTGCTGCGGGGCCATGCTGGGGGCAGCTGGGCTCTGGGCCTGCAGGCTGGGGAGGGCCAAGGCAGGCAGGCTGCCTCCCTTGTTGCCCCTCTGCCCGGGCCGCAGGTGCTCCCCACGCGGCTGCTGTACAGCTGGCATGACCCGCCTGGAGTGAGAGGTGGGCTTGCTGGCGCTCCTCTGGCGGGGCAGCGTGGCTGGGAGAGAACCCGCAGACGACCTGGGCTGGAGCCCCGAGTGCACAGACCTCCTCTGGACCGTGAAGCCCACCCCCTGCGTGTGCTGGTGCCTGAGCAGGAGATAGGTAGCCATGGCTTCATCAAACTTTCGGCCCTTCAGGGACGTCCAGGTGTCAGTGAGGTTGAAACCCAGGTCAAGCATGACCTTCACTGTGGAGGGATCTGGGCAGAAGCGGCGGCGGGACTTCCTGGTAGCAATCACAAAAGGGCACTGACCACATTTCAGCCACGGGTGCCTCGCGACTTCGTCCATGCTGGGCCTCTCCGTGGTGTCCACGGTCAGCATTTTCGCCACCAGGTCCTGAGCGTTGAAGGACAGGTGGGCCGGTAAGACCCAGGAGCGGTGCAGCACCTGGTCCATCAGCTCCTCGAAGGTGTCCCCGTCAAAGGGCAGGTGCCCCGTCAGCATCAAGTAGAGGACCACACCCAGGCTCCACACGTCCACCGCCGGCCCGATGTACGCCTGCTGGAGGAACATCTCCGGGGCCCAGTAGGTGATCGTGCCGCACAACGTGTCCAGCAGCTCTCCCTGCCTGAACTGGCAGCCCAGGCCGAAGTCGCACAGCTTGATGCGGCCTCGCGAGTCCAGCAGGATGTTCTGCGCCTTCACGTCCCTGTGCGCGATGCCCTGGGCGTGGCACGTGCACAGGGCGCTCACCACCTGCTCGAATAGTCCCTGCGCCTCCCACTCAGGCAGGCCCACCCCCTCTGGGATGTACTGCAGCAGCTGGCCCCAACCAGCGTACTCCATCACCAGGTACACACGGTCAGCCGTCTCCATCACCTGGAATAGCTGCACCACGCTGGGGTGCTCCACGGCCTTCATGATGGCCACCTCGGCCTGAAGTAAGGCCGGGTCCAGCTCGCCCTTGCTCACGGTTTTCACCGCCACCTCCGCCCCCGTCAGGATGTGGCGGGCCAGCCTCACGGTGCCAAAGCTGCCCTTCCCGATGGACCTCAGCACCTCATACTGGCCCGTCAGGGCATCCTCCGAGGACGAGCTGGCCTCCAGGCCCTGCTGGGGGCTCCTGGGCGCCCTACTCCGACTCTCACTCCTCTCTCTATGCATCAGGAGCGGCCACGCCACCCGAGGATGTTACCTTAAAACAACACAACAAACAAAGCAAGACTAAAACAACAAAACAACACAACAACACCCCAAATCAAATAATCAAGACACAAACCAGAACCGCCAACCACCAACCACCAACCACCAAATGCACTCAGAGGTTAGGCCTTGAGCAGAAGATAGGATCATAAAGGCCTCTGACCTCACAAACAGATTATAAGAATGCTAGTGGATCCATCACTCAAGGGGTTATTTGGAGGTAGGAACTTGAGAATGTGCTCAAGGTTGGAGGATATAAATCATTGGGGGAATGCCCTTGAGGGTACATTTTGTCATCTGTCCCAGGCTCCTTTTCTCCCTCCCTCCTAGTCTTTGGTTCCTGGCCATGATGAGGTAATCAACACTGCTCCACTACATGCTCTCTCATCATGTTCTATCTTGCCAGAGGCCCAAACCAATAGGGTCTAATAATTATAGACAATAAATAGAAATAATACTCAGATACTATGACATGGTACAGTAACCAGAGATGTTATCCTCTATTGTGAACTTGTATAATTATCGGAAACATACAGAGATATTGTGATCAGGTATAGAAAACACAGACAATACCCAGATACTGTGACCTGATACACTATCCAAAGACATTATCCAGATACCATGACCACGTGCACTAAACAGAGACATTACAGAGTTACTGTGACCAGTAACAAAAGAGTATTAGGTTTCTCTAGAGGAACAGAACCTACAGGATATATATAGGTATGGTTATAAAAAGGAGATGTGTTAGATTGTCTTATACACCAGAAACTGGATTGTTATACAGTGGCCATTTGCAGACTGGAGAGCTGGAGAAATCAGTAGCTTCTCAGCCCATGAAACTGGAGTCTCAGAACAAAAGGAACCATGATACCACCCCTGTTTTGGACTAAAGGGCTGGAAACCCCCTGGAGAGTTGCTGGTCATGGTCTGCTTTAGAAGAATGAAAGAACTAGATTCTGATGTCCTCAGGTGATCACAGCAGTAGTCAAGAACCCATTCAAGAAGAATTGAGCTTGTTTCTGCTGCTGCTTCCTTGTTCTTCCAACTTTTATTCCATCCAAGACCCCAACCTTTTGAACCCCCACTCTTATAATGGGTATCCACCTTAGCTTGCTGTCCCATATGCCAATCATTCCTAGAAACAACTTCACTGAGACACCCAGAAGCTTTTAATATTAGGCATCTCTTTTTTTTTTAAGAGAGAGAGAGAGAGGGAGAGAGAGAGAGAGAGAGAGAGAGAGAGAGAATTTTAATATTTATTTTTTAGTTATTGGCGGGCACAACATCTTTGTTTTGTAAGTGGTGCTGAGGATCGAACCCGGACTGCAAGCATGCCAGGCGAGCGCATACAGCTTGAGCCACATCCCGAGCCCAATACTAGGCATCTCTTTTATTTCCATCAAATTGGAAATTCAGAACAACCATCACACCAGATACATAGCAGGTAGAGTAACCAGAGATATCAGCCAGATATCATGACTCAGTATAGCAACCACAAACAACAAGTATGTACCATGACCAGAAACATTAACCAGAGAAAAAAATCAGATATGTAAAGTGATCAGAGACAAAATTTAGGATTCATTATCAAATGCATTATATATATATATATATATATATATATATATATATATATATATATATTACAGTGAATGTTACTTATCAAATTAGTATTGCAAATAAATCCTCCTTATATTAAGACACTCAAATTTTGGCTTCAACTCAATGTGTTAATAGCACAATTTTTCATATTTACTCTATGCTTCATGGGTTTCTCATAAAGCAACACTGTTGGCTTATATTTAAAAAAAAATTAGAATGAACTGTACTGAATATTTTTTACTTGCCTCTTCATTTCTACTCTCCAATCTTTTCCATTCTGCATTTTGCTTTAATATGCTAATCTCTATTGGCTAACCAATAGGTTTTCTCACTTTGTGGTTTCTCATTTGCCTCAGAAGAGGAAGGTGAGAGTACTTCTCTCTCCTAATTGCTCCTCCATGAGTGTTAGCTGGCTTTCTCAATATTAAACCTCACACATAACTTTAGAGGTACCCTTTCCAGATGGGACTTTCCCTTCACAACTTTGGACCTGAGGGTCAGAATACCATTTTATTACTAGTCCTAAGGTATTGCACTATCACTTATGATGTCCTTAGATCTGGTCACATGTTTGCAAATAGTCCCTTTATTAAAATTTCCTTGAATTATACTACATTGGAGTAGAGACCTTTGTGACCCTGATTGATACAATAGTGGCCTCAAGGAATTCTACAATTGAGTTGATCATATTTGAAGAGCACAGGCATAACCTCTTCTAGGGGAAAACATCATGATAGTCTGAGGTATGTGATGGAATCATGATTATTCAAATTATTGCTGATGGGAGCATGAAATGTAGTATATATGGAGAGCAATTCATTCAAATATCAAGTGGCAGTGACATCTAGTTGCTATGCCAACACTTTATAAATGATTATAAAGATTATAGTGTTACTTGGTTTTGCCTGGCCACCCTAGAGAGCATAGGTAGGGAATAAGATGAAAATCTATGAAACAAACAGCTAAGAACATTTTCTGAAAACAAGAGGCATCTATGAAACTCTGAAGAAGTCCCTCACTTTCTGTATTCTTAAGGAAAATATGGTCAAGAATTAAACACAAATATCTGATAGTAAATCCAAGGATTGGATAACAAATTTAACAACACTATTTAAATGGTCTACAGTGTTAATTCTTTTAGACTAGGTAAAAGGTTTTATGGAGAAGGAGGATTTCCTTGGGAATGGGTATGGTGACTATCATATTTTGGATCTGGAATGTTCATCCAACAGTCCATGAGATAAAGACATGGTCCCCAGTGAGGAGCTATTGGGAAGTAGTGGAATCTGTAAGATATGGTGTTTTGTGGGAGGTATTCAGGTCATTGGGGAGCATGTCCTTAAAAGGAATCGTGGGTCTCCCATCTCTCTCTTCCTGTCTTTTGCTCACTGATCATGAGCTGAGTTGTTTTGCTCTACCACATATTCCTGCCATGAAGTGTGACCACAGGCCCAATTGTTCAAGGACTGGAACCTTTAAAAAAAAAAAAAAAAACTGTGAGCTAAAATAATCCTGTTCTCTTTTTATATCTCACAATCTATTATGGTGGCAGAAGGCTGACTAACAGTGACATTTGGAGAATTGACAAGGCTAAGAACTGTAATCCTCTTTATTTCTGTAAACTTCCCTTTCCAGCACAGGCAGCCCCCTTCACCCTATGTCAATTTGAGGGCTTCCTTATTTTCTAAGAATTGCACCTGGAGCAGGGACTCACAAAGTCAATGTCAATTTTCAGCATTTTCCCCTCCCCATGATCGCTTATTAACTCAGATTGCAAAAAATAAAACATGGGCAGAAAAAGTAAATGTGACAACTACTGTGAGAGGAAATAATCTGTACTGCATACCTAAAGAGTTACAAGATTTTGATAGTCTAAAGTGGATTATAATGGTATTAAACCAAGGGGACAAATCTTAAGAAACAATCAGAAATAATTGTCATGGGTACACTTTGCCATTTAATGCATTGGAACAATAGCTTTACAGGGTTGGCTTTACTACTTGTGATTCATTGATTGAAAGTTGAACTCAGTAGTGGTTTACAGTGAGTTACCTACCATTTTGTAGAATAAAAAGTCCAAAGGTTTAGGAACATGGAAATGTTGTAGAACATCTATAAGTGCAACCTAGCCACCCCTAAACATACATATTCCCCCCACCTCAGAATCCTTCTTCAACTGAGGCTTTAAGAAATGCATTGCTGTGAGACGTGAGCATTCTTGAAAACACATATGAAGAACAGCATCCTGTTCTCTATATGACAGAAATGATGATAGAGGATGCTACAATGAAAACAGCCTCTCTGATCTTCAAGTGGATGATAGGACCCACAAGTGGCCAAGACTTGTTGGTACTTAACACAGCAGGTGTGATAGAACTTACCATAATATGCCAAGGTCTAAATGGTAGAGGTATGGATTTGTGGCAGTAGCTAATTGATAGGGAATCCCTAGAAATAAGATAAGCAGTGGATTATGCTGCTGCTTGAAATATAAATGTGTGTGTGTGTGTAAATTACAACATCTACGAAGGAAAAACTGAAGTTAGTATTGTGGCGATTTAGAGCTTCTTGCCCAGACACAAACTACTTGACTAAGGAAAGGTCTTGCACCTATGAGAAAGAACCATTCAAAATGAATATAAGTATATGTCCTAAATCACCATTTAAACTTTCCTGAGAGAGAACTGCAGCCATTTATCAATGTGACTATGGATGGAGGAGAGAGGAATAACCAGACTGTGCTCTGGTTATGAAGTGATGGCTCTATCTTTCTGATACACTTCACAAAACTTAAATGCTACCATGGACCAGAGCTCATAAAAGGAGCTTCTAGACATCAGGAGATAGATAGCTTCTAGGCCTGAGTCTGTTTCACAGAGTGTCCATCTAGCTCCAGAATAAAAATGGGAATAGTTCCTGACAGCATTTTTAAGCTAGGTCTTAGATCCAAGAAGCAAGTGATATCATGATAGTCAAGTAGAAGCTTCTGACCATGCCTCCTCTTCCTTCCTTCTAATCCAGAGATTATTGTCAAGACTTGAGGGATGTTGGATTAGTGATTACATCCATATACCCACTTACCTTGCTAATTTTGCCAGTGAAAAAGCTAGATGGGTTACTGTCCAGGAAATTTTTTTTTTTGCCCTGTTCATTCAGTACAGAAAACATGAAGCAGTTTGTATTTAAGTGTTTGTATAATACTAACACTATCTTACTTCAGTTACAGTCAAATCTGTTGCCTGTACCATAATATTGTCTAGAGAGACCTGTACCTTCTTAATAGTTCCCAAATGTCACACTGGACCATTATGTTCATAGCATTTGTTAATTAAACTTAGTGAAAAATAAGTAGCCGTCAAGAACTGTGAGGGTCTGAGATTTTTATCTCACTTGCCAGTAGGAGATACGATATGCCCTAGATTAAAGACAAATGACTTTTAGTTACAGAAAATCATGAGCTAGACTACCAGCATGTTCATTCACACTGATTTCCCCTATCCCTCAAGTCTCTTGGGAGCAATGCAATAGGATTATCCATAATGGATGTCTGTATGTACAGTGGATTTTTTATAAATTGCATTATAGGGCAGGAACACTAAACTGAAGATTTGACTGTTTGTATAGCATGGAGCCCAGGCAGGGAAACACATCATCTTTCACAATTGCTCTCTGAAAACACAATCCTGAGAAATGGCCTGGGTAAAAAATTAGTCAGCGTTGTTGAAGTCTTGGCAAAATCAGCAAGAAGGGTCCATGGTGCTTTGTATCTCCCCAACGCAGCAAACACTCTAAATGCCAATAATAAAACAAACATAGGCCAGGTGGTAAGAGAGAAACTATGACAAAGCTCAGGGTTCCACTGCATCAATAAAGTATCCAAGTATCTAATGGTCTAGGACATGTCAGGATATCCCCCTCTAAAGAAAAAGGCAGCTGCTGTACATTTGTTTCATTTGGAAGGCCTCTTTAGATTTTGGAGGCACTGCATATCTTATTAGGGCATGTCTCACCAATCCATTTATCTAGTGAACTTTTTTTTTTTTATTATTGGGTCCTGGAGCAAGGCCTCTGCAGCAGGTCCACACTACAATATATGCTCCCTTGCTAACTGTGAAATGTGGCATTGCAGGAAGCCATCAATGAAATACATGAGGACCTTCTCTCAGCATGGAAGCCAGGGAGGGATAGGCCTGGAATTGGGAACTTCGCATGGCTCTCCCAATGCACATGACTTTTCCCTTCACTCTGCTAGAAATATTCCTCATAGTAGCAACAGAGATGGGCATAACCCATTAGAAACTAAAAAGCCCACCTTTTTTTGGAAAATAACAGTCTGTAGAATCTCTTTGATGTTTCCTGATATAAGTAAAGCGGCCCAGGCTCCATTTTGTCAGAAGTTTGATCCCTCTGGTCAGCTTGCCCGTCCTGCCCCCACTTTAAAACTGCTTTCTGTATTCTTTTTTTTTTTTTTTTCCCCACAATTGTAGTTTTCCTAGCTTTTATTTCTCAGTCAGCCCATTCCAGTGAGGGGAACCCCATTCACACTGCCTGCGTGGAACATGGTATAAAAGGCTTAAGTGTCCATGACAATCATGGATATGGAATAGAAGCTCTGGGAAATTTCCATAGAAGTATCATGGCACAAAATTTTAGGTTTGCCAATAAGGTTATGCCTTCTCTGCAAACATCTGCTATTTGAAAAACAGATCTTAGTTTTGCTACTAGATTATGATAGAGACTGAATATGTACTCATAGGATAATAAGGAACTATGTGATCCAAACTGCCTATTGCCAACTATCACCTAACACAGGATCAGCGAACTAAGTCCTGAGGCCCAAGTCTGGCCCATTGTTCTCTTGTAATAGGTTCATTGGAACACAGTCATGCCAATTAATTTACATATTGTATATGACTCTTCTACACTACACTAGCAGAATAGTCGTGACAGAAATCATATGGCCTGCATGACCAAAAATATTTAGCTTCTAGTCTTTTACAAAGAAGTTTGCTGACCTAAAATCGATTTAACAAGCAACATTCCATTATCAAGCAAAAATGACACATACCCACTCAGATCTACACAGGCCTTAAAAACACACAAGCTACACAAA
Source organism: Marmota flaviventris (assembly GCF_047511675.1). Classification (NCBI taxonomy): domain Eukaryota; kingdom Metazoa; phylum Chordata; class Mammalia; order Rodentia; family Sciuridae; genus Marmota; species Marmota flaviventris. The sequence goes on along the minus strand of NC_092509.1, from coordinate 83,505,418 downwards.
TAAGTGACTGAAAATTTCTATAATATATGTCTTCTATGACTTTTCTGCCTCTCAAACTATGCCTAGGTAAAATTGGAGATTTCATGAAGAAAGTAAAAACTCTGGTGTATGGAGAGATCTCTAGGGTTGATCGGATGAGAACAAAGCTATATTGTAGCTTCCCCTTAAGTATGGATGAAACATACTCTTTGAGAATTTTGGATAGTACATTTAGTAGTCTACTTCATAAGGAAGACAGTCTAAGGATTTATGCAGATTCCTGGATAATAGCTAATGGGTTGGTTAACTGGTCAAAGTTTTAGAAAAATCAATACGGAAAATTGGTGTCAAGACAGTCTGAAGAGGGGCTGGGGATGTGGCTCAAGCGGTAGCACGCTCGCCTGGCACGCGTGCGGCCCGGGTTTGATCCTCAGCACCACATACAAACAAAGATGTTGTGTCCGCCGAAAACTAAAAAATAAATATTAAAAATTCTCTCTCTCTCTCCCCCCCTCTCTCTCTTTAAAAAAAAAAATTAAATTAAATTAAAAAAAAAAAGACAGTCTGAAGAGAAGCGTGTAAAAAGGCCTGCCAAAATAAGTACAGGATGTTAAAATTAAGTTGCATGTAAATGCCTATCAGAAAACATCCATGGCAGGCAAGGAGATTAAGAACCAGGTAAAAACAATAACCTTGTCCTGTGGATGTCAGAATCTTTCCTAAGGAAGGAATCCATTTGCTTATTCATCGAACCCACTTACCATGTGGCCATAGTAGCATGGGCAGAGACCAAGAATAACTTCACACATGGTCTACCCTTACCAACGCTTATGTGAAAGGCCACTGTTGCGTGCCCAACCTAACAAAGATCAATGCTAACTTCCCCCAAATAACTTCATTTTCCAGTGGCACCAGGCAACTTCCTATGGCATGTTGTTACACTAAACCTTCTATGGTAGGGGCAATATTTTTTCTCTCTGAATATACATGGTGGTACTAACTGCCATTATCCAAGGATTTATAGAGAGCTGCATCTATAACCAATGAATCTGTGACGGTTTTCAAAATATCTCAAAAATTCCTTTCTACTCCTTACTTCAAGAGGGAAAATTTGTGTCCCATGCATGTGGACTAGAACTAGTGACTCACAATGTACTACAGAAGTGACGCAATATCATTTCCAAGATTAAGTTAGGAAAAGACTGAGCTTAAATCCTAGGTATACTCTCTCTCTTTTTGGATTGCTTTCTGATAGGGTGTGTGTGAAGAGTGGGGTGTGGGGGTTGGAGTCAGCTGCCATATCATTAAGCAGCCCTGTGGGGAGGCCACATAGTAGGAACTTAAGCCAATGGCCACGTGAGTGAGCTTGGAAGTATAGCTATCCTGTTAAGAGTGCAACCCTGATAACAGTTTGCCTTCAACTTCATTAAAGACCCTGAGCCAAAATCACCCAGCTAAGCCTCATCTAGATTCCTGACTCTCAGAACTGTGAGGCAATAAATGTCTGTTGTTTTAAGCCACCAGGTTTGGTATCATTTGCTAGACAGCAATTAAATATTACATACAATGTTGCCTATCATCAGCAAACTCACTTTGCTGAAATGGGATTCATGCCTGGAGAATTTACTTAGTCTTGTAACACTGAAAAGCTGCTGCCTTGATAGAATTTATGGTCTATCAACAAAAGGCTGTTAAGGGGCCAGATGGAGCCAATAGTTTGTAAGGCTGGGGTACTGTCCTCTGGCATACAGTTTACGCCTTTAACCAGCAATCATTTCTCCCATGACCAGAATGTAGAGTTCTGTTTGTGAGGGGTTTAAGAGGTTAGAGTCTCCACTGTCACTATTATACAGAATAACTGATTTAATTAATAGAATGTTGCTACACTTCATAGATTTCTCTCCAAAATAAACACCATAAAGCTGAGCACAGGGAGAATCTGAAATAAGATTACAAGTTTTGAGGACAGCCTTGGCAAGGCAGAAAGACCATATTTCAGTATAAAAATCAAAAAGGGCTAGGATATGGCTGAGTGGTAAAGTGCCTCTGAGTTCAATGATCAGCACCCAAAAACAAAACAAAGTGCAATATGACTACTTCAAACAAAACAGTCATTATTAATATTTGCATTTAGACACTTATGAATCATTGGATTGTTTAAGGTTTACACATTTAATATTTAAATTTTATATTTAAATATTTAATATTTAAATTTAAAAAAAAATTTAAAATGATATGTAATTTTTAAGAAATAAAAGTAAAAGTGTGCCCCAAGTAGTTGGTTTTCCATTTGCTCATGGTCTTTGAATTCAGTTTTACAGAGGCATGCAGAGTACTGCATTTTCCATGATGTGGAAATATAATTCAATAAAACCTAGATATACTTTATTAGGACCAAAGAACTTTCTGTTTATTTTAAATATCAAAATAACACAAAGAACTAATTCAATATACAAGACATTTCCTATTCTTCACAGAGAACTGAATTTTTCTATAAAGACATTATACTTAAGAAACATGAGACAAACAAAATATCTATTAAACTCACATTTTATACAGTTGACAATCATGAATTTTGATATTTCAGATTTTTCTTTGTAATTTTTCTTAAAAGTATCCTTAATTAAAAACAAAAATTATTATTTGAGACTGAAAACAAGTCCAAAACCACTTCTATTTTAATGTACATCATAAATCCCCTTAATTAGAACATTTATTACACAACATGGAGCAGTTAAATATCCAGATTTGTAATTTTTTTTTTTTTGGCAGCCACACTCATCAACGGTTATTACAGTTTTAGCTATAGGGATAAGAGTGATTGTTGAAAGGAATAAAATTTTTATAATTACTTCATAGCACAGTGTACATTGTCCAACTTTAACGCAAGCACAGGTAGCAAGCAGAGGCTTAATAATGAGATGTGCACATGCTCTTTATTCAAAACACGCTTCTGAATCCCCAACAGTAATGCAAATACTGAATTTTTTTTAACCTACTTTTTGAAAAAAAATAAAGGTTAGGTTCATCTTTGATAACTTCTATGCTCTGAATATAATCCTTAATTTCTCTTTATAGAAATGGCTGCAGAGACTAAATTTTAATTATTTGGGGATTGTTCAAGTCATAGACTTAAGATCAATACACAGCAAGTTGAAACATGAAGAGTAAGCAAAATGTAAGTACTCTCTCTCTACAAAAACTTTCTTGCTCCCATTCTCTACACAACCTAATCCTATTACTTCTATCTTACTAATGCTACTTTCAAAGAGAAAGAGCAGAAAGCATGCTAATGGTAGGAGGAAAGCATTTTAGGTTAAAAAAAAATTCAGAGGAAATAAAGGAACATCCTAAAACACTATGGACTATAGCAAGGGAAATGTGCAAAGAGTAGGATCTAAAAAATTGCCTAGTTCCTAGAAATTGAATAGAAAATTATTCTCACATTATCCATCATTCACTAATAGCAAGTAATATTTACCATTACACTACTCAAAGTTTTAGAAACTTGTTAATTGTTCCTTATTAAAAAGAATACATTTTATTTTCATTTAAAATTTGGCACTAAGTCTTAGAATATCCAAATATGACTTTAAAAATCCTGATTTTTCCTGAGTTCATCAACTCAAGTTATATATTGGTTGGGATATTGCTGCTTCTAATGGGAATCTTATCTCAAACTATCACCTCTTGTTCAGTTTTAGGCAAATTAAAATAAGAAGTCACTCAGTGCAGAACAGTGTGGTTATGGTAACTGCGTGGTTATGATTATCCAAAAAGATAGAGAGAGAGACAGACACACTATTCATTTTATTTGTCAGACTCTTCTAATAAGCATTTAAAGACAGGCCCAGGAGTGACTTCACAGCTAACTATATAGGCTACAATACAGATTTTTTAAAATGACATATAAATCATAAAAACAGATGTTCACACTAGCGCTTAGTGCCAATTTTCCTACATAAACATAAAACAACCTAAACAAGTTGTTGCCTAACCAGCAGGCAACACAAACATAAGACCCATAACAAACAAGAACTCAAAACAAAACAAAATCATTTATTAACCAGTACAATCTAGCTAGCAGAATCAACTAAGCAAGTATAACATTTTGAAAAGGCACAAAATAGTCAAGAAAAGATGGTATAAAATGACACTGTCAAAGAGCTAATGCTTAAAATCTGACTTTTCATCAATTATATTAGAATGATATGGTAAGAAGAAAATTCAGGCTTATAAACATACCAGTTCAATTGTATTGAATTTGTTAACAATTATAGAGTGAAAAGCAATGAATGATGTTTAATTATTTTTAGCCCTTAACTAATATTTTATGGTCACTCTGCAAACATGTTTGGACACTTTAAGTTTCACAGAACATTTGTAATTATTTCATGACCTACCATCACTTAAAAGAAAATCACTCACTAAAGCACCAATTTAAAACCCTACTTTTGCTACTCCTCTTTTCTCAGCAATGAATGTCTAAATTACTCAAAAGTATGCAAAAACTATTACCTTATAGTTACTGGTTATGTCTTGCTGGTATGAGGAACAAATCCTAATCTCAAATGGTATTTTAGGCTGCAAAAAATAGGTGGTTTTTTTATATATATAAAAATAACAACTTAACCCCCCAAAAATTTCTAAGGCAAAAATTATTTTGATAACGTAGTGTAAAAAATAAGATTATTTAGCATTTGATAGTATTCACTAAAAACAACATTCAATTAAACTTAAGAAAACTGAGTATGCTTACTTATAATTGGTTTGTCAGTATACTATTCCCAGAGTATTTTTGTCTGCTTTTATTGTTATACATATAAACACAAACATTTAATACTTAATCTCAGTATTCAAACTAATTTTTTTGTTTTGTTTTTGTTTTTTCTTTAAACCCATATTTCTAGGACTTCAACTGTGCTTCTTTGGACAAATACTTATTCAAACAACAAAGAATTTAAAATTTTTAAGACTATTTAATACCTACTAAAAATCTTTGGTGCATTTAAGTCAAAACCGATTAGGTTAATAAATTTCTGCACTTGATAAATTATTCAATTTACAAACTAAGTGCTAATTGCTATCTGCTAAAAAATTAACTTAAAACAATAAATTATGTTTATAAAATAACAATTCTCAATAAGGCTAAACTTAAGTCAAAATTTTAAGGATAGTTATAAAATAAAATGGATTACAGGGTTATATAAAGGTAAACTGAAAAGAGTAGGTTTCATTTTATGCTTTTTGTGCTCAATGCAAAAGCTTACATACATTCAGTTTGCCCAAATCCATGAGGTTTTCCCAATTTCAAAATTTCTTATATTTCTGGAAATTCAAGGCAGCAGATTAGTTTTCTTTTTGTTGTTTCTTCATAAGAATTAAACTCCCTACCAGACAGGGTTACAGTTAAGTGAGGGAATGTAATCCCTGGCACATAGTAAGCCACCATTAATGCCACCTTTCTTCTTTCCACTGGTAACTCTGCAACTTACTGATCACATGAATTTAAATGAGTCCTTTCATCTTAACCTCCGATTCTTTCTCTACAAAATGGGAATACACCATGTCCTTTCTATTTCAGAGCTGGTTATGAGGTTCAAATGAGATAATAAGTGAAAGCATTTTAGAAAACAGTAAACCACTATTCAAGTTTAAGTTATCTTCAATAATAACTAAATACAATTATACAATTGTATTTCACTTTACATAAGAGATGTATCTCAGAAAAATTCTATGTAAACCAATCCCTACAATTATACCATATATTTAAAACATTAGAACATTATTAAAAGAACCCTAAAGTAAATACCTTCAAACAGCAAAGTATTCTTTTCAATGTGAAAATGCAATATCCTCTTTTTTTTGCCACCAAATATACAATATACCATATACATACACATATATATATATACCATTTGCCTTTTTGTGAGTCCAAATTTTCTATATTAGCTTATATATAAGGCAGAGTATATTTTTAGGTATGATTTATTTTTATTATAGTTAAGATTTTTAGTTAAAATCTTGTCAGTCTTTATAATAAAAATCATAAAGATGTATTTTTAACAGTCAATCTGAAAGACTAGACTAACAGTACCTTATAGTCAAGCTCAATCATGTAAGTACCCCAGGTATAACATTTCCACATAAAGTAAATGAGAATGCTTTAGAAAGAAGAAATAATATAGTAATTATGTCTACTGGTCCTAAGATAATTATAACTAAACCTTAATAAATGAGGCAAAACTCAGGTTGGTTTTATTATTTATATGAGCTACTTTGGTTAAATGCTTCAATTTTCAACATTTTTTTTTTTGTTTTTATTATCACTAACATGGCAAATTTTCCTATAAAGTACCTTCATTTCTTAAGTGCTTCATCAGTTTCTTCCATTACTAATTGGTTAAATTTTATTCACTAAAAGTTCATTATTTTATTTGTGATTTTCTTATTCACAAGGGCCAGGCCAGACTTTACAGTTTACACACAAAAAAGTGCTTAAAGCAATTGGGAGTGTAAACAAAATTAAAATGGAAAACTTTGAGAACTGCTATTTTCCAGTAGTTTAACAGATAAATGGCAAATCAATAATAAATCAACCCTGTCCAGTCTAATCCTCAAGCAATCCTACTAGGAAACATTATCCTAGTGTAAGTTTAAATTGACTTGAAAATATGGAAAGTGCATATCTTTAAAGGTATTCTATAATTTCAATGTTTTCCTTCAAATTCAATCAGTGAGCTTTCACTGTTAACTGCTATTTCTTTTCTCCAAGTCCTCAACTTGTGTCTCATACAAAAATAAGAATCGAGGATAATTATAAACATTCCACTAATTATGAAAGCAAAAATAAAAATCTGGATTGTATGTGAATCTGTAAACAAGTAGTAGCTTCATTCAATTAAAGCAAAGTAGGTGCAAATTTTAGAATTTGTTTGGCATCTTTTATAATGATTATACATGAAGTACGTAGGTTCTTTATCCCACTTTCAATCAGTCAAAGTAAATGAAACTCAAAAGTAGTGCATTCAATTGTGTCACTAATTAGTCATAACTGCTCCTTCATTAATGAGACGAAGATATAAGCTATGACATATTGTTAATGTTCCTGAAATAAATGACAAAAAAAGTTCAAAAGGTTAACTTACCTTGAAGATATCTAGTTAAGGCTGTCATATTTTTCATCTAACACATTTTTAACTTGTATAATTTAATGCGTAGATCAATGTTTGCATTTATTATTCATAATAACTCAAGTAAAGGCAAAACCTGAATATATGGATTATCATTTCAATCCAACATTTCTTTTAACATGCTAATCTTATATAAATTAGCTGCTGGCTTTGAGTATGTCAAAAGTCTGAAGGATTATTATACCTGAAGTTATGAATAGATGGCAAGACATCACAAATATACCCAAGACTTTCTTATATATTCAAATTCTTAATTTCAATTAAAAATGTAGATAAAATAAGTTAGGATAAGAAATTATCAGTATACTTCTACATTCTTTCTTAAACTTGTTTGTAAAATGGGGAAAGAAGAAAAGATATAAGGCTAAAGAATAAAACTTTCCACTGATAATTAAAAAAAAAAAAAAATCCCCATAATGTCAGTAGCTAATTCTGAAAAGTTCAAGAACCTATTAAAAATTAGCACTAACCATTAAAAAAATCACAAAAATGTTTACTTCGAATATTATGCCAAATTATGTCCAAATATTCATGTATTCAGTCAACAGAGACACACTGTTTTCTTGATCTGAAACTGTTCTGAGGACTTGAGAAACTACAAAAAATGAAAAAATAGCAGCCCTACTAGCTTAAAAGCCACCAGGTTTTAGCTACCATTTAGCACATAACCATCATAAAGTCTGTGGAATGTTTACTCATGAATGATGCTCATTAGTAGAAATATTCTGAACAGCAGTAGTGTTATCAAGGCCTAGTAATGTTCCAAGGTAAGACTGTTCTCTAGGATCTAGCATTTGTTCAGGTCGGACTGGATGAACTATATTTGCAGGTTGAGGAGTAAGAGTATATTTTTCCAGGAAAGCTAAATCAGCTGCACGTGGATAATCAGTTGACTGTGGCTGTGGTGACAGAATCTCATGAGAAGATGGTGGGAGTGTGGTAGTATGATGCACCAGGTCACTCGGAGTGTCAGGCATCTGAACTGGAACCAATGTTACCGGAACACACACTTCAGCAGATACATTCTGTAATATAGTCTTGGCTTCTGGTTGATAAACTTTGGGCTGGTCCATATATTGTTTTGTTTCTGTTTGAAAGATTTTATCATCAGATGAGTACTCTACCGGCAAGGACACAAGTTTTTCCTCAGAAGTACTGAGAGGATCATCAGGAGATTTTATCCCATGAACGTGGTCAATATGGTATTTCAACTTGTCTTTCCGCTTAAATGTTGCATTACAATGCTGACAGTTGAAAGGTCGGGCATCAGAATGAATAACCAGGTGTTTTGTTAAGGTTTTTTTAATTCTAAAAGATTGATTGCAAATTTGACACTTGTATGGTTTTTCACCTGTATGAAAAAAATAAAATTAATTGTAAAGTGTACCCAATTGATAAAATGATAATTTAAATTGCAAGGTTTCCATCTGCATACTTGTAAGACCTTAATAAGAACAATCATATTAAATTAAATGCTATCACAAAAAGGGATAGTATAGTAAAGTGATGAAAACAATTAGTTAAATATCAGAAAGATATGGGCTTGAGTTGTGGCTACACAACTTACTAGCCAAACCTTAAGCAAGCTAACAACTTCTACTAATCCTAGTTTCCTCACCTGCAACATGAAATAATGATAGCACCTAAATGAGAAACTGAAATAACACTGCTCAGCACTAATTATCATTTCTCACTACAGCCTCCAAAAGTTTCCCACTACAGCCTCCAAAAGTTTCGTTAAACTTATTTTCTTCTATCCAAGGAAGATAAAAATCATAACAGAAACTCTGATCAACCTTTTTCTTTGGATCAGAATGAGAAGTAGTAATAATCATCTCTAGCCCAAGGTCTAAATAAGAAAAGTTGATGGGAAAGAATTAGGAGGGTAGATCAGTTTTGAATTCCTGAGTCAAGGATCTCACACTATAGATTAATTTGCTTTTTTATATAAGGCATTAAAAATTCCTAGGTTAGCCAATGTGATAGGCAGAATAACGGTCCCTCAAAGAGGTACACATTCTAATCCACGGAAGCTGTGAATATATTATATCACACAGTAAATGAAACTTTGCAGATATGATCAAGTTTAGGATCTAAAATGGACAGATTTATTGGATTATGGAGGTGAGTCCAATATAACTGAAAGAGTCTTAAGAACTGTCTGCTAACTGAAGAATAATGGGTGAGAGACATGTGACAAGAGAACTCAGCCCCAAATTACTGGCTTTGAAAATGGAAGAAGGGAACCAGGCAGGACCCAGGACACTAAAAGTTGTAAAAGGCTCTTAGCTTGCCACCACCAAGAAAATTAGAACTTTGGTCCTAGCCCTGTAACTCCAAGAATTCTATTTTGCCAAGAACCTCAGGAATTGATAAATACATTTTTCCTAAGAGGCCTCAGAAAAAAATACGACCCTACCAACACCTAGATCTTAGCCCAATGAACTACAAGTTCATAAATACATATTGTTTAGGCTGCTAAATCTGTGGTAATTTATTACACCATCAATAGAAAATAAATACAGGCATGCTAATATTGCAATATACAAAGGCAAATGAGTTTACATATCTACTATTACAAATGAGGTTACATATCTACTGTTACACGGGAGATATATATATATATATACTTTTAGAAGTAGTTGGATACAATACCTTTATTTTGTTTATTTATTTTTATGTGGTGCTGAGGATCGAACCCAGGGCCTTGCAAGCATTCTACCGCTGATCCACAATCCCAGCCCCTACACGGGTTTTTTATCCTTATCTCCTTCAGCTCTCCATTTAAAACATAATCTATTCTTGTAGAAAATTAAAGAGAGAACTATCTTGGAGCTGCGAAACTATTTCAAATGATTACTTTTTAGGTATTATTGTTTAATATTTTGCAGCCCATTACAACACTGACAAACCACTGACAAAATTTATATAGATGGGGATGCTAGGAACCTGCTACCATTAGATTTCTACTTGGTTCTAGACTAACAGCATTACCGATGTTACTAGAATGAAAGTGAGACCTGAAGTAATACACTATATAGAGAAGTAACATTTCTGAAAAGGAAGTACTTTTTAACTATATATAGGATGCACTGTTTCTGACATTTGATTTTACAGTTGAATGCCTAGAATTAGAGACAATGACAAAATTCAGAGTGCTTTGAGAGCGAGAAAGGAAAAAAAAAAAAGCTTATACTGTTAAGATGTAAGAATTATACGTTCTTTCTATAAATCCCTGACATCAATATATGACATGCAAGGAGCATTCTATGATTGTCCTTGAAAATAAAAACACTAATACAGCATAACACACACCACCAAAAAGCATAGATTTGATTTTTAAAGATAAAAATGTGAGTTTTAAGTGTTTTCCTTTGGCATATTACTAGGCATAATGGCTTCTATGAGTGTCTTCATGAAAATGCTTTTATAAATACAAAGATTTTCTTCCTTCCCTCCTCCTTTTTTAGAGCCAATTAGTTCTAGTGTACAACAATACTTTTAGAAAACTGGAACCTGATAGGCATATCCTTTGAGATATCTATTATCATTTTAAACAGATGCCATTTTCCCTAGAAGAATAAATAAATTTGGGCTTATAAAAAGACAAAATCTGTCGGAGACCAGCTCCAACAGGGGGTCTCAGGAGACGAACAGATGGTGAGGAGTCGGCGAAAGAGGGGTGGAGAAACAACACAGACACCAAAGTGAAGGTGTTGGTCCCAATCTTTACTTCTGAAGTTGATCATATATACTTTTCATTTTGGCAGGCTCACAGTACTTTGTGGTTACAAAACAGGAATCATTATTCAAAGAAACAAAATATTATGTAGCTATAATTAGAATAGAAAAATGTATCTTGGCTTATACATAAGCAAGCATTTGTACTTTCAGTTCGCATTTTGCTTTGAGCTGTTTCTGCTTAGTTAACTTTTAATAATAGTTAGAAATGTCCCAAACTATTGGCCTATACCTTGACTATTCTTTCTTGACTTACTGACTGGAACTGGTGCCATGGTTACGGCAAGTGATTGACTTGTTATTAATTTTAATCAAACAAGAGTAAGAGCACAAACCATTGTGCACAGGAACAAGAACAAGTTGCCCAGTACCAAGCACTAATCTGTCTTCTTAACATTAATTTTTCTTCTCTAGATTTTAATTTAATTTCTCAAAAACTTCCTTGACAGGAATACAGGGAGTTTTTCATTAGACATTAACAATTTACACTCCACAGCTGAATCATTGCATTTAGAACAAACAGATCTATTCTTTAGAAGTAGTTGCATTAATTGGGAAAGTCATGTTTTTTCCTTCATACTTAATGGTCATATGAGAAGTTGCAACTATACTTATTAAAGGAATACAAAAACAAACCAGCCCATTCCCAGAAACATACTGCGCTCCTCCAGAGGATGGACGCCTTGCGCCATCCACCTCAGTAGGGCCTTGCCATTGCCTGAGTCAGGGGAGGGGCGCAGCAAAAATCCATAAAGGAAATGTTGACGTTATGGAATGTATGAAATATATCTGGGTTGTATGAAGATACACAAGTAGCAAAAGCCAAAAAGTAAGTACATGAACTTGATGAAAGGAGAAATATAGAATAAAAAAATATTTTTATAGTGAGATTTTCTAGAGTAAAATTATCTATTTAACAGCAATTAAACCAAGTTTTATGCATCTGAGGAACATAAATGAGAGACATAAGCAACCAAAGAAAGGTACTTTTCAGGACCTATAGAAAGGAATCTATTCACACCAGAAAAAATAAAACAATACTCAAATTAATGTCAACTACTTCTCAGTTATAATTCCAACAACCTATGACCCTTTAGAATTTAAAAATGCCACCCACAGGGTCAACTATCTTTAGATTAAAATTTAGTACTTAAAATGTAATGAGGGACATTTATTTCAGACTTGATAGTTTATATCATACCATGTTTCTTGCTGGAGTGAGGGGAAGATAAAAGCTCAAAAAACAAAACAAATAAAAACATAGCACAAAAAGCCTACTCTTTACAGGTACTGAATGAAGTACAACCAAGTCAGCCAGAACCCATGGGGCCAAGGTTCTAGAGACACAGGAAGTATGGAGGTGCTTTCTTCTCTCTTCAGTGCGCTTTCAGATTCAGTTTATGGGAAAATGAGGCCAAATTGCAGCCTAGGGCTTGAGGAAATCTCACTGAAATAAGAAGACAAAAGTTGGAGCTTTGGACTATCAAGGACTTGAGGGGTCAGAAGCCTGGGCAGAGTGGGGAGGAAGAAGAAGAAGAATAGAAAAATGAACCAAAATATGTGCCAATTCCAAAGATGAACATTTCCTGAGTGAGACAGCTGGAGACCAGGGGCTGAGAGGCTAAAGGACTGAGTTTCTTCAGCAGTCCCAAGGGCTGCTGAGGAGAGAGATTAGAATTCAGGACTCTTCAAAGTGAGAAAAGATACCATTCCTTCAGTAAAGACCCCAAAATATGATGAACTAGAAGACAGACCAGAAATAAAAAAAGAAATAAAGCAAGGTCATTTCATGCTCCATCTGCTGGTGAGAAGAATATTAAATCTGTGAAAAAACACATCTTCAAGAGCGTCTATAATTTTTAATTACAAAATCCAAAGTTCAATACAAAATTACCAGGCATGCCAGAAATAGGAACAGGTGATCAAATAGCAAGAGAAAACATGGTGACAGATTTACCAAAAATTTCAAAGTGCTATATTTATAAGGCTAAGACATCAAAATCAATATGGTTAATATGTTCATGAAGATACAAAAAAGAAAATTTCACTAAGGAATTGGAATGTGTAGAAAAGAAAGTTAGAAAAATTAAACAATTGAAGATAACAATTTGATAGGTAGATTTAACAGCAAATTGGATGCCATAGAAGAAATGGTTACTACCATGAAAGCTGTATCAACAGAAAATATCCAGGTAAACACATAAAGAGATATAGGATAAAAAAAATAGCATGACAATGATATATGACAAAGTGAAATGGTCTAACATATGAATACTTGAATTCCCAGACAGAGTATATAATAAAGCTATATTTAAAGAGAATGTGACTGAGAACCTTCCTAAAAAAGAGAGACATCAAGTTGTAGATGCAGTAAGTTCCACAAGCTTCACAAAATATAAGCAACAAACTACAACAAAAAACACATGAAGTCATACTACAGTTGTTATGGTTTGGACACAAGGTTTTCCCAAAAAGCTCACGTGTGAGACAAAGCAATAAAGTACAAGAATTGGGTTATGAGAGCCTTAACCTAATCAGTACATTTATCCACATGAATGGCAGGGAGGGTGTGGATGAAGGAGGTAAGTCACTGGAGGCATGCCTTTGGGTATATATTTTGTCCCTGGTGAACACAGTTCCCTCTGCTTCCTTGTTGCCATGTTCTGAGCTGCCTTCCTCTGCCCTACTCTTCCACCATGATGTTCTGCCTCATCTCAGGCCCAGTGCTGTAGAGTTGGTCATCTATGGACTGAGAAATTTAAAAATATGAGTCAAATAAACTGTGCTTCCTCTAATTGTTCTTATCAGGTCTTCTGGTCACATCAACAAAAAAAGCTGACTAATATAAGAGCAAAACTATTGAAAACCAAAGATAAAGAAGAATCTGTAAAAGCAAAACCAACTGGGAAACATTTCTTTCAAGTGATCAACAATAAAAATAACAGTAAAAATTTCAAAAAAGTCAAAGAAGCTTGAAAAAGAGAGATGACATATTTAAAGTGCTATAAGAAAATAAATGCTAATGTCACTTTATAGCCAGAAAAACTATCCTCTTTAAGGTAAAAATAAAAACATTTTAGTTAAATAAAAGTTAAGAGAATATGGTGTTTCTCATGCAGAAGGAAAATAATTATAGATGCACAATGATAATGCAAGAAGGAATGGACAGTAAAGGAAAAATATATGATTAAATCTAAATAATATTATTTATTTAAAACAAAAAGTCTTATTACTTTAAAATACCCGTAAAACTAAAAAAAAAAAAAAAAAAAAAAAACATAAAATACGCAAAAAGTACAAAAGATAAGGGTATTACAAGGTCTTTGTATTGTCTGAAAAGTGATGAATAATTTTAACTATTTTATTTATCTTTTCTAGGAAGTAAAATAGACTCTAATTTAAGACTATATATCATTATATTCAGGGTAACCATGAAATTAATAAATGCTAACTGAAAGGAAAAATACTAATAAAAATACATGGATGACAGATTTAAATATAAACAAAAGAAAAATCACATAATTTAAAATATATTTCTTAAATAAATGTCCTCAAAATGATTGGGATGTAAGAGAAAAAAATACATATGCCACATCAGTATCCAAAAGAATGCTAGTTAATCCTTATAAAGAGGGATATTTTATAATAATAAGTACCATCAACAGAAAGACGTAACAAGTTGTATATATCAAGAACCTAACCTCAAAATACATAAAGCAAAAAAAAAAAAAAGAAAAGGAAAGGCAAAGCAGACAATTTATAATGAAGATTAGAGATTTTATCACAGAATTCTCAGTAACTCATAAAAAAGAAAAAAAGAATGTAGAATGTTTGAACAATTGAATATGTTCTCAGACAAGAGTGGAATTAAGCTAGATATCTATAACAGGAATATGCTTAGAGAATCCCTAAATATTTAGGAATTGTATAAGGCAGTTCTAGATAAAACATAAGAGAAAAAAATCAGAATAAATATTAGAAAATATTTTAATGGCATTATAGTGAAAATATGAAATACAAAACTTGAAGAATGCAATGAATCAAATCATTATGTAGAGCTTTAAAAGACAGAGTAAAAAAATACATTACCAATAATGGGAATGAAAAATGGTTATAACCAAAGATCCTATAATCATTAAAGAGATAAATAAAATACCCTGAATTCTGCCAAAAGATTTGGTATTTTAGATTACACAAATATCTTAAAGTCAAAAGAGACACTGAGTATCTGACAGCTCTATAACTATTAAGGAATCTTTAATTAGACTGGGGACATAGCTCAGTGGTAAAGTGTTTGACTAGCACACAGAGGACCTTGGATTTGATCCCCAACATTGCAAAAAATTAAAACCTTTCTCTAAATAAAATAAATAAAACTCAGAGGGATTTACCAGTGAATTCTTTCAAATATTGAGAGTATGATGCCAATTTTACACAAACTCCTTTACGTACTTCAAAAAGATGTATTATTTCCCATGTCATTTTTTTGACCAGTCTCATTATAACAAAGCCTGACAGGGACATTACAAGGAAAAAAATATAGGTAGTATGTCTCATGAACATAGAGAAAAAGGGAGAAAGAAAAAAAGAAAAGAAAAAAAAGAAAGGAGGAAAGAAATAAAAGCAAGTAAACAAACTGAATTAAGCTATACAGGGTAATACATTAGGAACAGGATGTTATATCTTGAATACAACATGATGGAGGAACAAGGTAATATATCATTAACAGAGTAACAGATTGTGAATCAATCTGTGTTTATTCCAGAAATGTAAGGTTTGACATACAAAACTAAACATAACTTTTCACATTACTAAAACTTTAAAAGTCTATACAGATAGTTCAATAGAACATAATAGAATTGACAAACCACACACGTGATCACTTAATTTAAAACAAATGTATCAACAACATGCAGTGAGAATAGTCTTTCAGTAAATAGTGGTAGCACATTTAGATAACTATGTCAAAATGGGAATATTCATCCCTCCTTAATAACAACAAAAATTCAAGATGCGTAGATCTAAATATGAAGGTTACAATAAAGCTTCTAGAAAGTGACATCCAAAGTTTCAATTACCAGGGGTCAGTTTGTCTTCATTATCTGAAGTTAAAGAAGTTTGTTTCTTTAAAGCTTTCAAACCAGCAGACTACTGCAGGAGCAGAGATCCACCCCAGACCTCCCACACCAGCCCGCAGGGGACCCAGGCTCTCAGTAGGCCTGGTCCACCCCTCCTGCAGCCACACCCACCACAGGACTGTCCCTCCCAAACAGCAGACTACCAAGGGAGGTCAAGCCCAGAGGCCCAGATCCACCCACACCAGCTTGCACAGGACCCAGATCCAGGATGCAGTAGCATTCAATGAGGGACACCAACAGGGTCTGGAAGCCCAACATCAAGTGAGGTATAGACAATCTGCATGGGTACTACAAGAATATAGGAAAGAAAGTGTAATATCTCAGATCCACACTGCAAGAAAAGAAGACACATAGACAACATGAAAAAACAAGGGAGGAAAGTGCCCCAAACAAACCAGGACACTATAATAAACAGAACCCGTGGACAGGAAAGTTGATGAAATGTCAGAGAAGGAGTTCAGAAGGTTCATAATTAAAATGATCTGTGAATTAAAGAATGACCTAAATGAGCAAATATAGGCAAAAATTGATTACTCAAACATGAGATAAGAGAGCAAATACAGGTAGCAAAAGATTACTTCCAAAGAGAGATAGAGACTCTGAAAGAAAACCAGTCAGAAATCCTTAAAATGAAGGATACAATAAATCAAATAAAAAAACTCAATAGAAAGCATAACCAACAGACTACATCACTTGTAAAAAAGAACGTCAGATAATGAAGACAAAGTATATAACCTGGAAAATAAAGTTGATCACACAGTGAAGATAGTTAGAAACCATGAACAGAACATCTAAGAATTAT
This sequence comes from Marmota flaviventris, assembly GCF_047511675.1. Classification (NCBI taxonomy): domain Eukaryota; kingdom Metazoa; phylum Chordata; class Mammalia; order Rodentia; family Sciuridae; genus Marmota; species Marmota flaviventris. The sequence goes on along the minus strand of NC_092509.1, from coordinate 83,488,565 downwards.
GGGATAGCATCAAAAGACCAAAACTCAGAGTTACTGGGATAGAGGAAGGCACAGAGTTTCAAATCAAAGGAACGCACAGTCTCTTCAATGAGATAATATCAGAAAATTTCCCAAGCATGAAGAATAAACTGGAAAACCAAATACAAGAGGCTTACAGGACACCAAATGTACAAAATTAAAACAGATCTACAACAAGGCACATTATAATGAAAATGCCTAGCATACAGAATAAGGATAGAATCTTAAAAGCTGTAAGAGAGAGCAATCAGATCACATATAGGGGGAGACCAATTCATATCTCAGCAGATTTTTCAACCCAGACCCTCAAAGCCAGGAGATCATGGAACAACACATACCAAACTCTGAAAGAAAATGAATGCCAACCAAGAATCTTATATCCAGCAAAACTAAGCTTTAGATTTGATGATGAAATAAAAACCTTCTGTGATAAACAAAAGTTAAAAGAATTTACAACTAGAAAGCCTGTACTCCAGAACATCCTCAGCAAAATATTCCAAGAAGAGGAAATGAAAAACAATGATGAAAATCAGCAGAGGGAAGGATTACACTAAAGGAAAATCTAATCATAAGAGAAACCTAGTAAAGGTAAATGACAAAAATAAATAAAAATGGCTGGGAATACAAATCATGTCTCAATAATAACCCTGAATGTTAATGGCCTAAACTCACCAATCAAAAGACATAGACGAGCAAATTGGATTTAAAGAAAAAAACCAACAATATGCTAGCTCCAGGAGATTCATCTCATAGAAAAAGACATCCACAGACTGAAGGTGAAGGGTTGGGAAAAATCATACAACTCACATGGACTGCAGAAGCAAGCAGGGATTTCCATCCTCATATCAAATAAAGTAGACTTCAAACTAAAGTCAATCAAAAAGGATAAAGAAGGACACTACGTACTGCTCAAGGGAATCATACACCAACAAGACTTAACAATTATAAATATATATGCCCCAAACAATGGAGCATCTACATTCATCAAACAAATTCTTCTCAAGTTCAAGAGTCAAACAGACCACAACACAATAATTTTGGTGACTTTAACACACCTCTTTCATCATTAGATAAATCTTCCAAACAAAAGCTGAAAAAAGAAACTACAGAACTCAATAATACAACCAATAACTTAGATTTAACTGACATATATAGAATATTTCATTCTTCAAACGAGTGAATACACTTTCTTCTCAGCAGAACATGGATCCTTCTCTAAAACAGATCACATACTATGCCACAAAGCAACTCTTAGCAAACATAAAAAAGTAGAGATACTACCCTGCATTCTATCAGAACATAATGGAATGAAATTAGGAATCAATGATAAAATAAGAAATAAAAGCCACTCCAACACCTGGAGACTAAATAATACACTACTGAATGAACAATGGGTTGCAGAAGACATCAAGGAGAAGATTAAAAAAAATTTTAGAGGTGAATGACAATACAGATACAACATATGGAAATCTCTGGGACACGATGAAAGCAGTTCTAAAAGAAAAGTTCATTGCATGGAGTTCATTCCTTTTTTTATTTTTATTTATTTATTTTTATTAGTTGTTCAAAACATTACAAAGCTCTTGACATACCATATTTCATACATTTGAAGAAAAAGTCAATGAATAAATGACTTAATATTACATCTCAAAGCCCTAAGAAAAAAAGAACAAATCAACACCAAAAGCAGCAAAAGACAGGAAATAATTAAAATCAGAGTTGAAATCAATGAAATTGAAACAAAAGAAACGACTGAAAAAATTGACAGAACAAAAAGTTGGTTCTTCGAAAAAATAAATAAAATTGATAGACCTTCAGCCATGCTAACAAAGAGAAGGAGAAAACTAAATCACTAACACACGTGATGAGAAAGAAAATATCACAACAGACAATACAGAAATACAGAAGATAATTAGAAATTATTTTGAAAACTTGTACTCCAATAAAATAGAAAATATCGAAGGCATCTACAAATTTCTAGAGTCATATAATTTGCACAAATTGAATCAGGATAATCAATTTCAAGTGACAAAACAGCAGATGCCATCAAAAGTCTAAAAAAACAAGAAAAACCCAGGGCTGGATGGATACACAGCTGAGTTCTACAAGATCTTTAAAGAAGAACTAATACCAATACTCTTCAATTTATTTCAGGAAATAGAAAAAGAGAGAGCACTTCCAAACTCATTCTATGAGGCAAATATCACCCTGATTCCAAAACCAGGCAAAGACACATCAAAGAAAGAAAACTTCAGATCAATATCTCTAATGAACATAGATGTAAAAATTCTCAATAAAATTCTGGCAAATCGAATATAAAAACATATCAAAAAGATCTTGCACCACAATCAAGTGAGATTCATCCCAGGGATGCAAGGTTGGTTCAACATACGGAAATCAATAAATGTAATTCATCACATCAATAGACTTAAAGAAAAGAATTATATGATCATCTCAATAGATGCAGAAAAAGCATTTGATGAAATACAGTACCCCTTTATGTTCAAAACACTAGAAAAATTAGGGATAACAGGAACATATCTCAACATCATCAAGGCTATCTTTGCTAAACCCCAGGCCAATATCATTCGAAATGGAGAAAAATTGAAGGCATTCCCTCTAAAAACTGGAACAACACAGGGATGCCCTCTTTCACCACTTCTATTTAACATAGTTCTTGAAACACTGGCCAGAGCAATTAGGTGAACGAAATTAAAGAAATAACACATAGGAAAAGTACTCAAATTGGCACTATTTGCTGATGATATGATTCTATAACTAGAAGACCCTAAAAGTTCCACCAGAAAACTTCTAGAACTAGTAAATGAATTCAGCAAAGTAGCAGGATATAAAATCAACACCCATAAATCAAAGGCATTTCTGTATATCAGTAATAAATCCTCAGAAATGGAAATGTAGAAAACTACCCAATTTACAATAGCCTCAAAAAGAATAAAATACTTGGCAATCAACTTAATGAAAGAGATGAAAGATCTATACAATGAAAACTATAGAACCCTAAAGAAAGAAGTCAAAGAAGACCTTAGAAGATGGAAAGATCTATCTTGCTCTTGGGCAGGCAAAATTAATATTATCAAAATGACCATACTTCAAAAAGCAATATACAGATTTAATGCAATTCCAATCGAAATCCCAATGACATTCCTCATAGAAATAGAAAAAGCAATCATGAAATTCATCTGGAAAAATAAGAGACCCAGAATAGCTAAAGCAATCCTTAGCAAGAAGAGTGAAGCAGGTGGCATCACCATACCAGACCTTAAACTATACTACAGAGCAATAGTAACAAAAACAACATGGTAACGGCACCAAAACAGACTGGTAGACCAATGGTACAGAACACAGAGACTAACCCACAAAAGTACAATTACCTTATATTAGACAAAGTTGCCAAAAATATGCACTGGAGAAAAGGTAGCCTCTTCAACAAATGGTGCTGGAAAAACTGGAAATCCATATGCAACAAAATGAAATTAAACCCCTATCTCTTACCATGCATGAAACTCAACTCAAAATGGATCAAGGACTTAGGGATAAAACCAGAGACCCTGTGTCTAAAAGAAGAAAAAGTAGGCCCTAATCTCCATCATGTGAGATTAGGTCCCAACTTCTTTAATAAGACTCCTGTGGCACAAGAATTAAAATCTAGAATCAATAAATGGGGTGGACTCAAACTAAAAAGTTTCTTCTCAGCAAAAGAAACAATCTGTGAGGTGAATAGAGAGCCTACATCTTGGTAGCAAATCTTTACCCTTCACACATCAGATAGAGCACTAATTTCTAGGGTATATAAAGAACTCAAAAAGCTAACTACCAAAAAAAACAAATAACCCAATCAATAAATGGGCCAAGGACCTGAAGAGACACTTCCTCAGAAGATGATATACAATCAACCAACAAATATATGAAAAAAATGTTCATCATCACTAGCAATTAGAGAAATGCAAGTCAAAACCACTCTAAGATTTCATCTCACTCCAGTCAGAATGGTAGCTTTTATGAAAACAAACACCAATAAGTGTTGGCTAGGATGTGGGGAAAAAGGTACACTCATACACTGCTGGTGGGACTGCAAATTGGTGCAGCCAATTTGGAAAGCAGTACAGAGATTTCTTGGAAAATTAAGAATGGAACCACCATTTGACCCAGCTATCCCTCTCCTCAGTCTGTACCAAAGAACTTAAAAACAGCATACTACAGGGACACAGCCACATCAATGTTTATAGCAGCATAATTCACAATAGCTAAACTATGGAACAAACCTAGATGCCCTTCAATAGATTAATGGATAAAAAAATGTGGCATATATATATGATAGAATATTACTCAGCAATAAAAGAATAAAATCATGGCATTTGCAGGTAAATGGTTGAGGTTAAAGAAGATAAAGCTAAGTGAAGTTAGCCAATCTCCAAAAGCAAAAGCCGAATGTTTTCTTTGCTATAAGGAGGTTGATTCATAGTGGGATAGGGAGAGGGAGCATGGGAGGAACGGACGAACTCTAGATAGGGCAGAGGGGTTGGAGGGGAAGAGAAGGTGTATGGGGGTTATAAATGATAGTGGAATGTGATGATCATTATTATCAAAAGTACAAGTATAGGGCTGGGACTATGGCTCAGTGGTAGCGCATTTGCCTTGTATGTGTGAGGCACTGGGTTCGATTCTCAGCACCACGTATAAATAAATAAAATAAAGATCTATCAACAACTAAGGGAAAAATAAAAATTAAAAAAAAAAAATTTTTTAAAGTACATGTATAAAGACACGAATTGGTGTGAATACACTTTGTATACAACCAGAAATATGAAAAATTGTGCTCTATATGTGTAATAAGAATTGTAATGCATTCCACTGTCATACATAATTAAAAAAATAAATAAAATAAGTCATATTATAAAAAAAAGTTTCTTTAAAGAGAAAAGAACATAAATATAAAAACTTTTGAAAAGATACATGATGTCTTTAAAATTCAGAATCTTTGTTCATTGAAAGATACCATTACCAGGGATGGGTTTGTAGCTCAGTGGTAGAGTGGTTGCTTGGCAGGTATGAGGCACTGGGTTCGATCCTCAGCACCAATAAAAATAAATAAGTAAAATAAAAGTCTATAGACAACTGAAAAAAATTTTTTTTCAAAAAAAAGAAAGATACCATTACTAAAGTGAAAAGATAAGTCATAGAGTAGAATAAGATATCTACAATATATACAATTAGCAACAGACTAATACAACTAATATAGAAAGAACTCTTACAAATGAATTTAAAAAAAGATTTAAGAAAATGAGAAGAATTAATTATAATAGTGGATGCCCAAATGGCCAGCAAGCATATAAAATATGGGGAGGTTTGAATATCACTACTCATCACAAAAATGCAAATAAAGGCTACTTTCAAATAGTACTACACATCCATCAGGTGAACTAACACAAAATATGAAACGTTGGTGAAAATGTGGAGCAACTAGAATTCTTACACTGCTAGTGGTAGTACAAATGGACACAATTGTCTTAAAAACCTGTTTAGTAATGTCTATCCTCATTGCCAGGAATTGCAGGGTCAGGTATAATACCAGAATAATTAATTTTTTTTGCATGTTTATGCAAAAATATGGACAAGACTGTTCAAAGAACTAAGCAATTCTTCCTTCACAGTAGAATGGACAAAATAAAGTAGGGTATATTAATATGAGAATAAAAATAAACCTCTCATAAAAGTATCTCACAGACATACTTTTGAGTGAAAGCCAGATCTTGAAAAAAAAAAAATGTTCTTATTATGTAATTCCATTTATATGAGGTTCAAACTGACACAACTAATTTTTATTGATATAAGTCAACATAGTCATTATCTCTGCAAGGAGGGGACAAGGAAGATGCCTCTGGGGTCCTGGCAGTATTCTACATGTTGATCTGAGGGGTGGCTACATTGACATATTAATTACAAAAACTCATTGATCTGTCCATTAAGATTTGTACACTTTATATGCTATACTACAGCACAAAGATCTTATAAAGACAATTTACCTTGGACTTAAAAATATGAACCAAGGCTAAAATCCAATCCCAGATTTCTATCAGTTTTTGCCAATTTTAACTAATGTATTACTGTTTCAACAAGACAACTGTTGAAGTAAATATATAATCACTACTCTGAGGATTACATAAGCAAAACATGTATGGATGAGAATAAGCCACATAGGAGAATAATTTTCCAAATTCTAAACAATGATATTCAAAAGTACTGAAGCTTTTAGAATACAGTACAGACTAGAAGACCAATATTGCTTATTCACATAAACTCCAATATAATGAGTAGACATCTTAATGAGGAAAATGATTTAACCAAGAACAAATATGGGCATATTTTACTCCTGAATAACCTCACCAAAGTATATATGAAGTACCCATTAAGTCTTACCTGAATGTGTCCGAAAATGCATTTCCAGACTTGATTTTCCTTTAAAAATTTTCTTACAAACATCACATTGATGAAAGGTTGCTTTATATCTAAGAAAATAAAAATGTTTGCATTTTTCAATGTAATTTTTAATAATAATGAAAATAAGTTCCAATTTTATAACTGTACATATAATTATCATATGAATAAAGCATAGAACTCTACAGAAACATGGATACTTTTAGGTATGGAGCTTGTTGCTGGTTCTTATTCCTCCAGTTATATTAAAAAATCCATAAAAAGAAGCCTTCAGATTCTCAACTATTTTAAATCACTTTTTTTTTGTATTTTTTTTTTAAATTTTTTATTGTTGGTTGTTCAAAACATTACAAATTTCTTGACATATCATATTCCACACTTTGATTCAAGTGGGTTATGAACTCCCACCTTCCCCCCATACACAGATTGCAGAATCACATCAGTTACACATCCATTGATTTACATATTGCCATACTAGTGTCTGTTGTGCTCCGCTGCCTTTCCCATCCTCCACCCTCCCCCCTCCCCACCTCTCCCCTCCCCTCCCCTCCTCTCTCTCTACCCCCTCCACTGTATAACCCTGAGGGTCTCCTTCCATTTCCATGCAATTTCCCTTCTCTCTCCCTTTCCCTCCCACCTCTCATCCCTGTTAAATGTTAATCTTCTTCTCCTGCTCTTCGTCCCTACTCTGATCTTAGTTACTCTCCTTATATCAAAGACATTTGGCATTTGTTTTTTAGGGATTGGCTAGCTTCACTTAGCATAATCTGCTCTAATGCCATCCATTTCCCTGCAAATTCTATGATTTTGTCATTTTTTAATGCAGAGTAATACTCTATTGTGTATAAATGCCACATTTTTTTTATCCATTCGTCTATTGAAGGGCATCTAGGTTGGTTCCACAGTCTTGCTATTGTGAATTGTGTTGCTATGAACATCGATGTAGCAGTGTCCCTGTAGCATGCTCTTTTTAGGTCTTTAGGGAATAGACCAAGAAGGGGAATAGCTGGGTCAAATGGTGGCTCCATTCCCAGCTTTCCAAGAAATCTCCATACTGCTTTCCAAATTGGCTGCACCAATCTGCAGTCCCACCAGCAATGTACAAGTGTACCCTTTTCCCCACATCCTCCCCAGCACTTGTTGTTGTTTGACTTCATAATGGCTGCCAATCTTACTGGAGTGAGATGGTATCTTAGGGTGGTTTTGATTTGCATTTCTCTGACAGCTAGAGATGGTGAGCATTTTTTCATGTACTTGTTGATTGACTGTATGTCCTCCTCTGAGAAGTGTCTGTTCAGGTCCTTGGCCCATTTGTTGATTGGGTTGTTTGTTCTCTTATTGTCTAATTTTTTGAGTTCTTTGTATACTCTGGATATTAGGGCTCTATCTGAAGTGTGAGGAGTAAAGATTTGTTCCCAGGGTGTAGGCTCCCTATTTACCTCTCTTATTGTTTCTTTTGCTGAGAAAAAACTTTTTAGTTTGAGTAAGTCCCATTTGTTGATTCTAGTTATTAACTTTTGTGCTATGGGTGTCCTATTGAGGAATTTGGAGCCCGACCCCACCGAATGTAGATTGTAGCCAACTTTCAGAACCCTAAAGAGAGAAATAGAAGAAGATCTTAGAAGATGGAAAAATATACCCTGTTCATGGATAGGCAGAACTAACATCATCAAAATGGCGATATTACCAAAAGTTCTCTATAGGTTTAATGCAATGCCAATCAATATCCCAACGGCATTTCTTGTAGAAATAGAGAAAGCAATCATGAAATTCATATGGAAAAATAAAACACCCAGAATAGCAAAAACAATGCTAAGCAGGAAGTGTGAATCAGGCGGTATAGCGATACCAGACTTCAAACTATACTACAGAGCAATAGTAACAAAAACAGCATGGTACTGGTACCAAAACAGGCAGGTGGACCAATGGTACAGAATAGAGGACACAGAAACCAATCCACAAAACTACAACTATCTTATATTTGATAAAGGGGCTAAAAGCATGCAATGGAGGAAGGATAGCATCTTCAACAAATGGTGCTGGGAAAACTGGAAATCCATATGCAACAAAATGAAACTGAATCCCTTTCTCTTGCCATGCACAAAAGTGAATTCAAAATGGATCAAGGAGCTTGATATCAAATCAGAGACACGCCGTCTGATAGAAGAAAAAGTTGGCTACGATCTTTAAATCACTTTTTAATATCAGCTATTTAAATATACAAGAAAAAATTAATAGGACAAAAACAGATCAATAGTGGGCTAAAGGGAAGAGCAACTGAGTACAAAGAGTACAAATTCTGAGGTTATGGAAATAGTCTGTATTCTGATGGTAGTGATTATATGACTTACAGAACTATTCTCTAAAAAGAGAAAATTTTACTTTATGTAAATTAAAACATTAAAGAAACAAATACTGAGGCTGATTAGAAACTGCAGCAATCTCAAAATTCACATTCATCAAAAAGTTGACAATGCTCTCATCATTTCACTTTATAATAAATATTTGATATTTGCACTTATAAATCAAATAAATTTCAACGAATGAAATACTTGCCCCTCATTTTTATCATAGACATAAAACTATAAATTACCCAAAAGTTAACTTAGTGAGCAGCATACTGTAGTGCCTAAGAGTATTTTTGAGTTAAATAATCTCAAATGTAAAATTTAATTGTGAGGACTAAGATATTTGCAAAAGAGTATTATTTAAGTAAAAGTCTATGTCTACCACCTCTTACTCCTTCAATTCAGTGAAAATAAGTAGGAAAAAATATGCCTTGCTCAATTCTTTAAGATCTATAAAGAAGCTATGATAAACTAGAAAAAAAAAACAGCTGATTAACCTATCCCTAATTAAACAAAAAGCTCTAACTCTTCCTCAATCAAGACTCAGCCTATGTAGTAATTATGAAAAATTTTACTTTTTCACTCACTTTTGCCACACTTTCTCACCAAGGTGCACACTTTTGTAATGAACAGTGAGATGATCCCTACGACCAAAACATTTTCCACATTCTTCACACTGATGAGCCTTTTCACCTAAAAATAAAGTTCCAAATACTTTGATTATAGTATACATTTCAGTTTGTTTTTCCCCCCATAAATAAATGACCAAACAATAAGATCACATGCTAGGAAATAAACCAAGAAAGTAAAACCACCTATTATTCTGGGCTATTTCCTTTATATTCCTTTCTTAAACATCTTTCCTTAGGGAATCTATATTTAATTTCACGAATGTAAATCCTTTATCCACTTGGAAAAGAAATTAACAGCCTTCTGCTCTAGATTTCAAATCTTACCTTTCAATGTAAAAGAGCAAAATAAATGAAATTACTTTAAAACCCAGGATATTTTTTAGTTGTTTATATAGATATATATGTCTAGATGTGAAACACCTCAAATGAACATACATTACATTGAAAAGAGACTGTTTTACTATTTATAAAAAGGACCTGAACATTTCAGATCTTTGTACTTTGCTTTTGAAAGATTTTCATCTGTGGGATTTCTTACTTTTGCAATGAGCCAAAACGCAAATGTAATGAAAAATCCTAGGTGATTTCCTATTTTTACATTTAGCTACAAATACTTGGTCTTTAAAAATCACTATCTCAGCTGGGTGTGGTGGCGCACATCTGTAATCCAGTGGCTAGGGAGGCTGAGGCAGGAGGATCTTGAGTTCAAAGCCAGCCTTAGCAAAAGCGAGGCACTAAGCAACTCAGCAAGAACCTGTTTCTAAATAAAAATACAAAAAAGGGCTGGGGATGCAGCTCTGTGGTCAAGTGTCCTGGTTCAATCCCCAATAGTAAAAAAATAAAAAAAACCTAAAAATTACAAAAAATTGAAAATAACTGCAATCTGCCTCACTGATATGATTTAAGAAAATAACTATTATTTGTTGTATACTTTATATTTTAAATTATGCTTATTAGAATAATCACCTGTTCTACTGTGCTCTTAGAGATGGCTCTTTCCCATTATTGTGCTCACATAGTTGACTCTCTTAGAACTTCCTGAACATCAATCTAAGAGGAAAATATGAAAGAAATCCCCAGAATGTAAAAATTATAAATACAGTATAAAGATCTGAAATTGATCAAGATTATTAAAATACTCTTTTTCCAAAGATGCTTTCAAAATTTAGTATAACATAAACAATTACAATCATTTTCCTTTAAAACACCAAAATTTTGCTAACTATTTCTCAAATACAATCAAAGTGGGAAATATTATCACAGTTTCTTCCGTTAGGGATGTGACAATAGCAATAATTCCACATATCACCATGATATGCAAATTCAAATTTTTTGAGAATTTGTTTAAAATTAAATTTTAAACTATACTTTGTAGTCAACAAAGGGTGACCAAATATATGATTAAAATTTCAGGGAATGTCATAAAATTACTTCTCTTTTAGATGCTTCTTTCAGAAAATGTTGATGTTCTTTTTAGGTATTAAAAAATTCTGAAAATAGAAAAACAAAATACAGCCTACCTGAATGTATTTTTTTGTGCTTTGTAAGGTGGTCATGACGAATAAATGTTTTTCCACATTCATCACACTCATATCTTTTGTCATCATGATGTACTCGTAAGTGAAGCCTATAAAGAAAAAAAAGTGCAGACCACTGAAACTGATGACAAATACTTGAAAATGAATAAATAATGAAAAATGGGCTGTCTACCCAACCTCCTTCAGGTACTATTTGTCTTTTATCTGACTTTCAGAGCCTTTCTCAGTCTTCTGTTGATTGGCCCCAGGGTTCTATTCATCACTTCCAAAAAAGCATTTTAACATTTGCACATGCTTAAACCACTTTTGGATAATATTTCTTCCCAACCTGTTAGATCTTAAATCTATTTCATGAATCTACCAAATATCTGGGGTTGTTATCTGACTGGCCAAGTCTTAGAAACATCGAAAGGAGGAATATTACAGGAATAGAATCAGACAAATGGAATAACTGTACAAATGACTAAACACATGATAATAATAATAGCAAATAACACAGCAAATAACTGAAGATTAGTACTATTCCAGAAGACAAGTGATACCACTTATAAATTGATAGTTCAGAATTTATTGTATTATAAAAGAACTCAACATTATGAAAATTACACTTTACCACTCTTTGCACTAGTTGAGGAAAATGGAACTCCTTTTATAGTCATTCAAACACAGATTATAAAGGTTTCGATTATTAAAATTGATTTAACTTGAATTCTTCTATCCCTACAATCTATTATATATACAATGTGTGTCTATACACACACACACACACACACACACACACACTTATCTTTTGTCACATATACAGTATATACATATATCTCCTAGTAAAATGAAGAGCTTTCTCATTCAAGTTGCCAAAATAAGTGTTGATTCTACCATAACTAAAATCAGTAATCTAACTGGACTGCATCTAAAGGAAAAACAATCTATCTAAATTTAAGAGGAAAATAATAAATGAAAGTGTAAACACTAAAGCCTTACGACTAAAATTCTAGAAACCATTCATAAAATTAAAATGATACAAGCATTTCCAAAAAGCAGTTATATATCTAGAAAAACATTTTCATAAACTTCAAATGTGGTCAGAGATTCATTCATAAAATTGAGAATTCTAGAGTTTTAAACTTGCCATGTTTTTATACTAAAGATATTCTTGTATAATGAAGAATGAAGAAATAGAGATGGGAACGTAACTCAATGATTTAGCATTTGCCTAGCATGCTCAAAGGCCCTGGATTGGATCCTTAGTACTGCAAGCAAAAACAAAAAAACAAACAAACAACACCAAATTTGAAACAAAAAGGTTCCAAATAAATTCTCATTCAAGGAAAAATAGATAAATATTAGAATAATAACTTAGTAAAACCTTTAGTAAATTTGGCAATGAGGAAACATTTAATAATATTCTTTATGAATCCTTTAAAATGCAAATAAATATTAAAAACTGTAGAGAACAGAAAGCTTTTTGTACAACTTTATATATCATGTTTAGAAATATTCAACAAAAAACATTATAAGAAATAAATAAAAATGGAGATGTAATTGTATCTTACCTCACATAGGGAAAAATAGCTTTATTTACCTGTATGAGCTTCCATGTCGAAAACTTTGTCCACAAATACTACAAAGATGAGGCTTTTCTCCACTATGGATTCTCAAATGTTCTTTCAAAGTAGTTCTGTGTTAAAAATACATAAATTTAAAGTTTTATTATATACCCATGTATATACTACAAATTTCCAGAAAGATTAATAGAATGGTATACAAAGCTAGAGATACAATAGCAATTCTTTTTCCTACAATATTTTTACTCTCAGCAGTACACAAATATGCTTGTCATGTCTTTCTCATTAAAAATAAATTAAAAACACTGATTGTGGCATTCTTTGTTATTGGTTGCTTACAGATTTAACTGTACAACTTAAGCACACTTTGAAGAAGTGTAAGTAAAAAATGCTCAATTATCACTACTGAATTGGGTAAAACGTATGTGGATTTTAGTACAGAAGGTTGAAAATATTTAAGGAATTCAGTTTATCAGTTTTTCCTTCCAAATGTGTGCTCATTACTTGTTAGATGTTTTAAGGCAAAGAAAACAATACAGGTGTTACTGAGTTTCAGGTGGTGATGTATAAAAGGAATCTATATAAAGGATATAATTTTTGCTCTTCCTAAGTCTTCCAGTCCCACTGACCTGGATGGGCTAGTGTATAACCATTACAGCTCCAAGTAAACCACAACCAGCAGTCCCTGAAATTCTAACATTCAGAATTTCCCCACATACTAATGTGCTAAGTAAACATGGACATGTTATTTACCAGAGGAAAGGAAATGAAAAGCAAGTAAGACTTGCAGGCTTTTAGCTGTCAATAGTAGTTTGTTTTTAATTTCAGTCTCATTAAAAGGCTTAATATGAAATGAAAGTCAAGCTCCACCAGCACCAGCAGATGGTGCACTTCTACAAGGACCACCAACACTTGACAAGTAACAGTTCCAGCACTGAGGAAAATACCCCCCCAAAATAACCAGACCCCTACCTTCTAAGTAGTTATAGTAAAAAGATAGAAGAATTATCTTTGTTTTTCTTTTGGCTTACTTTTTATTTTTACAGAAATACTATTAGTAGAAAAATTAATTTATGCCCAAACAATAGTCTGTATTTTTCTATCTATAAATGATTTTATATAATGTACTAAAATGATTTTCCTATACCTCCATCATATCCATCTATTGTTTTAAGAAAAAGACATTTCTCACTGCTTTAGACTATGAAACTTTCACATCCTGAAGAGTGTATAAAATTTATATGTACTGTTTAAAATAGCATTAAGTTCATGTGCAGATTAAGACTTAATGCTTCTCCTTAATCTCATTTTTTACTCCCTCCTCAGACATAATTATTCCCTTTTTGTTATTGTTTTATTCTGAGGATAGCCCCAAAATAAAATTTCTGTGGAAGAAATTAAATATCCTTAATTAACATTAGCATACAGAAGTTCTAAAGAGAGTGAATAGAGGCAATAAACCAGACCTCCTCTAGTATTCTGTTCTCCTAATTAAAAGATAAAAATGCTAGCAAGTAATCTAACCAATGACAACCCTCAACAAGTCTTAGACCGCACTAATACCAATATGGACTACCCATTGCATATGTCACATATCTGACATTTTGGTATTTTCATGTACTATCCTCCTGTCAATGCCCTTTGCTTGTCTCCTATGTTAGAACTTTGTTTTCCTGTAGCCCTTGTCTTCCCCTTTGTGAGATTATTCTTGCATTTTGGTAGTACACACTCTGTATTAGTTCATGAGAAATAGGACATTAAAAGCTATTTTTTAACACCATGAAAACGTGTCAAATTCTATTCTCAGATGCAAATGTTTTCTTTTAAGAACTGTAGGATGGGATTATTTTTTTTCCAAATTTTCAAAGTACTATTACATCATCTTATTTCTAGTGTTGCTGTTGAGAAAACTCCAAGTAATTCTATTCAATGTATGTGACCCTACCCCACGAAAAGCATATAAAAAGTTTCTTTGTCTCTGGTGCTCTGAAATATCAGTGATGTATATTTTCATCTAATGACCTAAGCATCTGCTGGGTCATTTCTATCTGGCAATTGATATTCTTCAGTTCAGGATATAATCTTGCATTATTAAAAATAAATTTCCAGCCCTCCATGTTATTTCTATTCTTTCTGAAATTCCTATTCAGATGCTAGATTTCCCTGATCCTCTAATGATCTCATCTTTATTTTTTATATTTTTGTACCTTTTTTCCTTCACTATTTATCCTTTAGCTCTCCAATTGATATCTATACTCTGGCCATCATGCTTTGAATTTCTAGGAGATTTATTAAGTGATCCTTTCCTACAGTATCCTACCCTTATATAATGGATTCTGAATCTTCAACTGGGAAAACAATTAGTAATTGTTTACTTAAAAGAAAAAAGTTTTCTTCTTTCTTCATAATCTGTTTCCTTACAGTCCTTTTCCCACCCCCTCTGTTTGTGCTGTAATCTATTTTCCATGTTAAAGGTTTTCCTCTACATCTTATAATCTTTGACTATCTGCTCATGATTCAGTGATAGGGACAAGATATTAGCAGAAGAATCCCTAGGGCTTATTCCTTTCAACATTCACAAGGCATTTAATCATATAACATTGTGGCATATTCTAGTCCTGCAATCCTCTTTTGGGAAAAGGGCTGATGCCCAGCAGAAATGGCACATTGGGTCTATGGAAAAGAATCTAATGATCTAACTTTGAAAACTTTCAAAGTTTTTACTCTAGTGCTTTTGATCTGTCTCTCCTTCACTAGAGAGTTCCAGTGGTACTCAATACTGCTAGTTCCCATACCTTGTGTGGATTCTGTGACAAACTAGGCTTTTTCCATTTCCCATGGTCCTTTGGGATTTGTCTTTTCTTAGATGTACTAAGTCAGTTAGAAGTGATTCACCTGCTATATAGCTTTCAAACCTGAGCTGCCATGTTATCTTTCTCTTCTCTTTGTAGCTTAATGTCTTTAAAAAGCAAACATAATGCCTTTAATATATTTTAGTGGGATTTCAAAAACAAATGAAATGTAAGTTAAATCAATCATCTAAACCTGCAAATCCTGGCTCCATATCATTAGCTACAATATTTCATATAATTTCTTCCTTTTTCTTTATATTTTAAACTAAAGCAGTATTCAGGTATTTTGTGTCTTGAGTTACTCTACACTTCATAAGCCAAATTCATAATAATTATTTTTTACATAAAAGTGCTAAAATTTGTCTGTGTATGCAGATAAATCTTCACCTTTCTCGTACTGATTTTCCACAAATAAAGCAAGTCCATTTTCTTTTTCCACCATGAGTACATTCTATGTGGCGTTTCAAATTTCCAGTGTCATTGAACTGACGTCCACATATATCACATGGAAAAGGACCTTAAAAAAAAAAAAAAGAAAAAGAAAGAATAGTATGCATTCAAAGACAGATACTAAGTTAAATTTAGTAGGTGTGCTATACATTTATGCCTACCACTATCAGTGCATATGTTATAATATGTTACACTTATTGGTTCATAGTTTTTTTTTTCTTTTTATTTTTCAGATTGTTATTCCTGGAAAGCAAGTGACAATCATTTCCACAGTCCTAGAATCAAGTAGAGGGTTTGTTAAGTAATAGACATGATAAATGCTGAATGAACTAATGTATTAATAAATTAAAATGGCCAGTTTCTAATTCCTAATTTGAAATCAAGCTGAACCAAATGAAAATGCCACGTACTAAATATCTGTGAAAAGTAGGTAATAAAAAACTTTGAAAGGATAAAAAACTTTTTTTTTTTTTTTTGGAGGGTTCACAATTTGGAAATACATTGCTGTTCCTAATAACAAGTTTTTAGTGATACTAAGTACACTTAAAATATTGTGGTACATTTCTATTTAGTCCTACAAAATTAGACCCAAATTTGCCATAGTAATATTGACCTTTGCTGGATTCCGAAATTCAACATGATTTTATCAAATATACAACTGGAGCGAATAAGTTCCACTCAATGGCAAGTTCAAAGGAAGATAAAGAATGTGAAAAGGGGGGGCTGGGGTTGTGGCTCAGCAGTAGAGCGCTCATCTAGCACATGCAGGGCACTGGGTTCGATCCTCAGCACAACATAAAAATAAAATAAAGGTATTACATCCAACTACAACTAAAATAAAGTATTTTTAAAAAGAATGTGAAAAGAAACACAGTAGTTACAACTCAAGAAAGCTTCATATTGGCTTTGAAGTCTGGTACTTCACTTCCACATCATGCCACGCCTATTACCCCATTAAGTCCCAAGTTTTCAATTCTGTGAACATATTACTCAAATATTATTTCAAAGTTACCTTAAGTGGCATATTCGTTGATAGGTTTAAATTTTTATAGGTGTCCTACACCTACAAAATTGAAATCTTGGGACAAAATGGGTTAACATTTTTCTCCTAATGAATGTCAACTCTTATTAAAAATCATATGAACTGGGGCTGGGGATGTGGCTCAAGTGGTAGCGCACTCGCCTGGCATGCGTGTGGCCTGGGTTCAATCCTCAGCACCACATACAAACAAAGATGTTGTGTCCGCCGAAAACTAAAAAAAAATAAATATTAAAATTCTCTCTCTCTTTAAAAAAATCATATGAGCTAACTAACCATATGTAAAATATTTGTTTGAGCACAGTGTTATAACATAGTGATTAATTTAATTGTTTGGCTATCCATTACATTGTAATTTAATTTGGAAGGGATAATATACCCAGATTCTAACACAAAGTTAATCATATATTTAGCAATTATTCAATAAAAATTTATTACCTAAATGTTCAATGTACTTCCCTTGGATATTTTTCTCAGTGAACTTTAGTTAGCAGGTTAGCTAAACCTTACTACCTCGTAAACTGGAATACCTCTCCTAAATATATGCTGAAGCATGACAGAAAAATAACCTTTTGGGTTGGAGATGTGGCTCACTTGCCTGGCATGTGTGAGGCACCGAGTTCGATTATCAGCACCATGTATAAATAAATAAAATAAAGGTCTGTCAACAACTAAAAAAGAAAAAGAAAAAAAAAATAACTTTTCAATAAGCCTGAAAATTTTTCTAGTTCAATCCCTTTATAGAAATTTCTGTAAACAACATTAACATCTGCCCAGTTTGACATATGCTTATGTACTAGGATGCTTTCATTGATGGGAAAGTAATTATCACAAAACAATTACTTTAATTTGTAAGTTCTAATGCTTAATAAATAATTGGTAGTAAAACTAAACTTGTATCTTAGAATTTCCACCCAAAGTACTTAAAATGTTTACTTACTTACTAAGTCATTTATTTAATAAATGTTGTAATAATCAGGAACAGGAAAAAGAGGCAGAAGCAAATATATTGGTTATACAATTTACTAAGTTTTGCTAGGATGTTTCTACAAAAAATATTAATAATTGTTTTTCATTTCAAAAAGAAAGAAAGCCCAGAGAAAACTATTTTTCCTGGTACTAAAGTCTAAAAGAGTTTTTCACATACAACTTCCAATTATGAACATGTCTCCAACTACAGATTTAGTAACTACAAAAACTATTTCCATATGATGATTCCTTAGAATTTCTCAGATGAAATACTATTAAAGAACAATTTAGCAAAGGCAACTTGGAGAGGGTTAGGATAGAAAAAGAATTCTGTATAAACCAGCTTTGTGTACTAGAATCACAAAGATTAAGTATGCCTTATTGTATGATATACCCTTGAAAGTATCTGAAGAGAGAGGGAAATTCTCTTTCTCAAGATAAAATATTTCAGGTACTTCAACAGTTTTTTTAATGACGTGACTTTAAGATCCTATATCACCAAAACTACCCTTCTCTATGTTTGTCAATATCCAAAACCATTTATACTAATTCTGAAAAACACATTTATTAACATAGTTTAACACTATACTGATTTTTGTCAGTCTATTTGTTTACACTGTGCCTTTGCCTAAAAAGCCTTTGCTATTAAGCCCATCTATAATATGAGGAATTTGGATCATGTACCATCACGTTATGTTTTTTCAAGACTCAATGAGTAAAAGATCATTCCCATGAGTCTACCATTTTGTATTTATTCCTAATCTTATTTGTTTTGACCTATTTCATAACATCCAGAATTTTTTTCTTTTCAGTATCAGACCTTATACATCCAGGCAAGTACTGTGGCACTGAATTATATCCCAGCCCTTTAAAAAAAAAAAAAAATTTGAAAAAAACAGGATATCATACTAAATTGCCTAGGCTGAACTTGAACTTGCAATCCTTCTACCTCAGTCTCTTGAGTAGTTGGGATTACAGTTATGTGCCACTACACCCAGCTTTATTTTTTAATATATTTTTATTTTTAGGTATATTAAGTACCCCTGCCAGCTTTATGCTATGTGTAAAACTATTTACCTGCATTGTTTTTATTTACTGTAAAGAATTCTTACTTATGTTAGTAAAAACATTAAATAGGACAGGATAAAGGCCTCCCCCTGGGATGACAATAATTTGTTTTTGGGATTAACTGTCAAAAATTTATCAAACTATACCATCATCTAGACCATGGTCCACCTTGGCCACGACATGAGGCAAAAAAAAAAAAAATTCATCAAGTACAGTATTTCATTTCACATATGCTAAGTTTACACTATTCCTTGAAAAATGAGTGTTTTATACAATAAAAATGTTTCACCCCAACCTATTCAATAATCAAAGAATGAATTATTGCCAGGCACAGTGGCATGTAACTGTAATTCAGCAGCTCGGGAGGTTGAAGCTGGGGGATCAAAGACAATCTGAGCAAATTGGTGAGGCCCCAAGCAACTTAATGAGATCCTGTTTCAAAATAAAAATAAAAAGGGCTAGGGATGTGGCTCAGTGGCTGGGTACAATCCATGGTACAAAAAACCCCACAAAATTGTTTATGACCTTGAACACATTTGCTACCAAAATAAAAACCATCACATTTACTAATGTGTGGGAACTGCAGCATATACAGTACTCCTCCAAATAAGTATAACTTTCTTTCATTAATTTAATATCCAAAGTTCACTAATAGTGATTCAACAGTCTCCCCAAATGAAACAGGTAAAAAATCTAACAGAATGAGTAGACATCTACATGATTTATGATGTAAAAAATCAAAGAACTAAATAAATGGAGATATAGTCCATAATCAGCGACAGGAAGACTTGATATTGTGAGGATGCCAGTTCTTCACAATTTGACCCAAGAATTAATGCAATCCCAATCAAAACCCAGCAAATTATTCTTTAAGTATCAACAAATTCTCGTGTTTATGTATCTAGGGGGAAAAAAATCCAGAATAGCCAACACCATATTGAAGGAGAAGAACAAAGTTAGAAAACTTACTTCAAGACTTAACTATAAAGTCAAGGGAGTATGGTATTGGCAGATGAAAAGACAATTACACAAACAGAACATAATAGAGCCCAGAGTCACATAAATATGATCAACTTATATGACAAATAAATGAATGCTACACAACTGAGAAAACTGGTTACCATATGCAAAATTTTTTTTTAAATTAGTCTAAACATAAGCCTTAGAGTCTTTGCAAACATGAACTTGAAATGAATCACAGACCTAAATGTAAAATGTAAAACTATAAAAATTCTAAGACATAGTGGCAAAAACCTAGATGACTGTGGGTTTGACAATGGCTTTTAGACATGACACCAAAGGCAAATCCACCAAGGTATTGATAAGCTGGATTTATTAAAATAAAAAATTTCTTCTGTGACAGATACTGTTAAGATAATGAAGACAAGCCACAGATTGGGAGGAAATACTTTAAAAGAAATATTTCATAAAGGACTATATATATTATC
The DNA here is from genome assembly GCF_047511675.1 of Marmota flaviventris. Lineage (NCBI taxonomy): Eukaryota > Metazoa > Chordata > Mammalia > Rodentia > Sciuridae > Marmota > Marmota flaviventris. The sequence continues at coordinate 83,468,182 of NC_092509.1, read as the reverse complement.
CAAAATATACAAAGATCTCTCAAAACTCAACAATAAATAAAATAAAGGACCCAATCAAAAACTGGGCCAAAGGGCCAGAGATGTGACTCAGTGGTAGAGTGCTTACCCAGCACATATAAGGCACCACATAAAAATAAATAAATTAAAGGTATTGTGTTCATCTACAACTTAAAAAAAATTTTTTTTTAAAAATCAGGCCAAAGATCTAGTAGACATCCATCACACCAAAGGTATGCACAAATAGCAAATAAACATAAAAAGATGCTTTACATCATAGGTAATTAGGAACATAAATTAAAATAATGAGATACCACTAAACACCTATTACAATGGCCATAATTCAGAATACTGACAATACTAAATTCTGTTGTTATAGTTACCATTTAGAAAGTCCTCCAGAGGCTCACGTATTGAAAGCTTGGTCCCAGTACAGCAGTGTTTAGCATTGGGGTTTTGGAATATGATCGATCATGATTCAGTGGATGAGCCCATGAAAGGATTCCTAATTTGATGGCATTTTGGGAAGGTGGTGGAAACTATAGGTGGTCCCTCACTGGGGGAAACACGTCACTGGGGGTATGCCCTGGAAGGATATATCTTGTCCCCGGTCCCTTCCTCTCTCTGCTTCCCAATCAATATGAGGTGAGCAGCTTTGCTCTACCATGCCCTTCCACCATCATGTACTGCCTCACCACAGGCCTAAAACAATGGAGCCAGCTGAAAATGGGCTAAAACCTCTGAAACCGTAAGCCGAAATAACACTTTCCTTCTTTGGGTCTTTTTTTTTCCCCCAGATAATTTGTCACAACAATGAAAAGCTGACTAACAGATACCAAGGATGTGAAGCAACAGGAATTCTTTCATGGCTAGTGGAAATGTACAACGACACAGCCACTTGGGAAGAGAGATGATGGTGGTTCCTTACAAACCAAGTATAATCTTACCATTCAATACAGTACTTATGCTGCTAGGGATTTACCCAAAAGAATTGAAAACTTATGTCCACACAAAAATTTGCACACAAATATTCATAGCAACTTTTTTCATAACTACCAAAACTTGGATGTTCATAAATTACACAAATGTACTATTTTGTTGGGCAATGATAATAACGGGGATGTTATGCATATGTGGTGGCAGGGGGCATAATGGGAAATAATTACTTTTAAAAAATAGGCACTTTCAGAAGAAAAAAGAGTACTTCAATAGTCCCCTCCAACATGATGTAATAATAATCAATAATTGCCATGGGTGCTTTAAAAAAACTTAACTTCCTTACCCAGATGGAACTTTTCCTGATGCTTCAACCGTGCAAACCTTGATTTAAAATGTTCTTCACAATAGGTACACTTAAAAGGTTTATCTTGAGAATGTAAAATCATATGTTCTTCCAAATGTGGCCTTCTTGTAAAAGATTTCTTACAAATCTAAATGAATGTATATAAAGTGCAAGGAAACCTTAATTAAAAACTAAAATACAAGGTCATAATGAGAAAAAAAAAATATATATATATATTCAAGTAAGACATTTCTACAAACAGAAAACTTACCAAAAGTACAATCAAATTATGTGAAGGAAAAAAACTTTGGAGGAATTACTCCAAGGAATGATTTTGTATCATCTATAAAGCTAACTGAGTTTCAACTCCTTATATGTTTAATAGAGCTATAAAATAATTTTACTTAATTCTAGACAGTAATTTCTTAATTCAACATATATTTTAATTCTTAATTTCAATATATAGTTTAAACAATTTATGTATCGGGAATAAAAAGGTTTTATCAATGCTGCCATATATTTGATTTGAAAAATGAATAAGAAATCACAGAAAAATAATTTCAAAATTTTTCTCTTGAAGTGATCAGAAAGAAACACAACTCTTAAAGAAATGTAACATATATCAGAAATAGAAAAAATATATGAAACAACAATGTAACATAAAGCACAAGGCTAATTCACAAAATATATTTAATTTTCACAATAATCCTATGAAGTAGACATAATTTCAATATCATCATTTTATAGCCACAGAAGATAAACTTAGGGGAAGACATCATCTTATGTAGATTCGAATAACAAATTCAATTTCTAGCAACAGAAATCAAAGAAATGGTGAGAATACTGAGAATTTTGCTATGTATATAAATTAAATCCTTGTTATAAAGAAGAAAAAATAACAATACAACATATTAAACATATTCATCTAAATACTCAAAAAATATTTCAGGAGTGTAACAGAATAAATTTTCCTACAAATTCCTTGCCACTGAAAAATGAAATCTAATTCCCCTCCCCTTATATTTGCCCTGGCTGTAGGACTCGTTGGATGATGATTTCTGTTGTGGAAGTTACGATATGTGACTTCTGAGGCTAGGCTCTAACTTTGCAGTTCTTACTAGGCTTCTCAAAACACATAGTATAATCAGTCTTAGAACCCAAATACCATACAAGAAAGAAGTTGATGTAGTCTAATAAAAAAGAAGAGGAGACTCTAGGTTATTGGTGCATTCCTGCTGAAATCCTAGTTGTCAGAAAACACCAAGCTGCCAACCAGGTGATTGAGTCACTTTGGAAATGGCCCCAAACCAAACCAGTCCAATCACCACCTAAAAACAATCACCTAAAAACAACTGAATGACTTCAAATGATACCATGTAAAACAGAAGAATTACCTAGCAAAGCTCTGCCCCAAATTTGGATTCCTATCCCACAAAAAGGTAAGATACAACACAATAGTTGTTTTAAGTACACTAAATTTTTAAGGTGGTTTATTATGCAGCAACAGATAACCACAAATGGGTGGGAGTTGGGGGGAAGCAACTCTAACACTTCAACTCTGCAAAAATAATGTCATAGATGATATACCCAACTGTAAATACCTGGTATAGTGATTTCAGTATCAATAAAAACTAGGATTTCTAATCAGATCTACCATCCAAAACTAACTCACCAGGATTAATTTATAAAAACCACTAGACTAATTTTACAAAAAAGAAAGATACTAAAAGTGAGATAAGTTCAGTTATGTTGCTTTAAAATCTAGCCTAGCATGAGCAACTCCCCCACACCAAAGGACCTGGGTTTGATCCCCAGCACTGCAAAACAAACAAACAAAAAAACCTAATCACCTTTCTTTCCCAAAAGGCAACATTATATTTACTTTGTATTTCTAATACAAATTAAAAACCCTTACATCACATTTCCAACTTTCACTCTTAGTCTTCTTGATGGAAATAAATTCTTGTGCATTTTCAGGATGAAATCTACCAAAGAAAAATAAAAATTATTAGGAAAAGATGATACTAGTTAAGTCAATATAACATATAAATCCACTAACTGTAATTATAAGAATCAGGCACTGATTTTTTTCTTAAAGTGATAGGCATCTCTGGTAAGAATATAGATTATCATCATGATTTTTAACAAAGTTATACTTAAACCTCAGTTTATGCAGAAATAAAAAAAAATTTAGCCATATTTTAAAAATATTCAGGAACCCTAGCCATTTATAAATAACCTGCAAAGTAACTGATTACATTTTTTTACTCCACATTTCAGTAAATTTATTTTTTAGAGCTAATATGCAATACAATATTAAATATTTTCTCACAATCTTTCACACATTAAATATGTAAAGCAAATTCTTATAATTCTAAAACCACATATTTCTGAAGACATTCTTATCCAACCCCAAAACAGAAAACAACATAATCAAATGCTCTACCTTAAAACCTGTTACAGACTATATTCCTGTTTCAACATCAAAAAAAACTTATCTCAATACCATAAACAAAAAACATGAATGAATTAATATTTGCCCTTCTTAATCTGTAGTCTGCAAAATATTAAGCAATGAAAGAATTGGAGATAAGCATTTTCATAGATATTTTTAGTTGACTATTTTTAATTTACTACATGCTTACATTAGAAAGCACCATATTGTATATAATAGAAGCAAGATAATACTTGCCTCTTAACATGCTTGGCTAAAGTCTTCTTGCTTGCATGAAGTTTATTACAATAAGGGCACTTGTGCTCCTTCTTATGAAATTCTGTTTCATTACTGTGCTTCTTTCTGTGAACAGTTAGGTTAGACTTTGTCGAATAACGCTGGTGACAAATATCACACTCAAAGGGCTTCTCACCTGTGTGTACACGAGTGTGGCTTTCGTATTTCCCTACCAAAAGAGAGAAATTAAAATTAAATTGAGCACATTTGCTACATTGTGAATGAAATCTGACAGTGGAATAAAACGTCATGATTTAGAAAAGTTAAATATACACCCAAATCCTCAATTTCAGAAATTTAAATAATTCTCAGCCATTTTGCTAAAACATACCCTCCCATTTATACATGTATATTAATAATCAACATCTACCACTTCCCCTACTGTGTTCAAGAAAGCCAGAAAAAATTTAACCTTTTTGTATCCAAGTTAATAATACTTCATGGGGCTGTAAGAAAATGAATTAATACACAGATAAAACTTAAAGCATTCTAGTATAAAGTAAGCACTATAACAATCTGTTATTTTTATTATTATCATATGGATTATATGGATTGCTAGTCACAATATGGACAAGTAGGTATACCTCAAATATAAATCTGTAATTATGATTATCTGTTATAGATAATTATAACAGATTTGAGTATGTGCTATAATAATAGATCAAACTAGGGTTTCATCTGACATCACTGAAAGGACTTTGCTTTTTCCACTTGCCACTACTAACACTATCTAGTATCTCGGTTTTCTCTCTGCCACTTCTAGGGCATACCCTCCCATCTACACATGCATATAAATATCCTATCTCCACTACTTCCCCTACTGTATTTAAGGGATCAGATCTAATGCTGGACGAGGACAGGAGTCACTAGATGGAATTTTAAAAAAGTTTTATTTGATTATGAAAGTTTTCACATATCATTTTTTTTGAACTGATAGGTTTTTTTTTCTTTTGTTTTGTTTTTGTGGTGCTGGGGATTGAACCCAGAGCCTTATGCATACAAGACAAGCATTCTACCAAACTGAGCTATATCTCCAGCCCTTAGTTTTAAGATTATGTAAATACAAACTCATGGGAAAGTATGTAAAACAAATTAAGAATATACATCTGATATTTAAATGATTAATGATGTGTTTTGGGGGAATATTTTTTAAATGGGGATTAAATGTGCATGTCTAGTACAGATTCTTAAAAAACAGAAAGATAATTTATCAACTTCCTAATGCTTAAATCTCGTCTGTATTAGCAAGTGAACAGGAACAGTAATTTCATATGAAGAACTGCACCAATCTTTATTTTCTATGAAAATACAGATGCTATATTAGATTAGTAGCATTTTCCTTTGTATTTAAAGAAGTTTTTTCTTGTTTTCAAATAAAAAATTAAACCTAATGTAGCTAAATATTAAAACTTTCAAAATGGCAAATTAAAAATAAAAACTATTTTGACTATAAAGCTTCCATTTTCCTACAGACCAGGAGACTTAAGATTTAAGCAAGAAAAAGAAAATAGAAAATTAAACTGAAATAGCCCAAATTAGACAAATCTAATGATCTTTTGAAAATATTTTAAATAAATTCAGCAAAGACAAAAGATCAATGAAAATATAGAAACTTAAATAATTCATCATGACATTAAAATCTCAATAGTGAAAACACTATGCTTAAGTTATTAATTCAAAGTTTATGCACATAATCACTGCAGGACCTATTATAGCTTAATGAATTCAAATTTCTGAATAAGAGAAGAGAGAAAACCCTGAGAAAATGATGGATTCAGAGGAGGTTTATCTTTAGAGGCTAATGGGGGAAAAGTTAAGTCTCCAAATAAATTTCATGTTTAAAGCAACTGTTAGGGGTGAATGTATGTGTGTGTGTGTGTGTGTGGGGGGTATTCAACAATAATGTATAAAATCTAAATGTTCACTCAAATTTAGTGAAGTTTCAACTTAAAAAATAGTGTCACTTCAAGGAACAAATCTGTCCTGGTGTTCAGAATTTATTGCATAATATGGGTCATGCAAAATTATCACTGTCAGAATCTGCATGCAGTTTTTGCAAAGAGACGCATCACCAAATTAGTTCATTATACACACACGTATGTATATATATATATACACACACACACACGTAATACATATATATAATATAAAATATTGTTAAACATTAAATTGTACCTTGAATCTATTCATATACCATATCCTAAAAAATATGTAATTAAAATACTTGGCATTAGAGAATTAAGCCATTGTTATAACTCTTCTTTAAGAACCAAGTGTAATCTTTGTCAGGATGGACTATAAAGTCACATTAATTAAAAAAGGGGGGAGGGTGTTAAAAAAACATTTATTTTTAAATTCTAGAAGATACTGTGAGTTTAATCCAAGGAAAATTTTGAGTTCTGTCTAGGAAAGATAAATTATCCAGATTTTCTCTTGCACCCCATATGTCATCTTGCTATTTTTGCTTTTTTACCCACTAGGATTTTAGTATAAGGGAAGAGGTCAAAGGACTCTTATTTGCATGAAAATCCCCTGAGAAAAGGACAGCTGGTAGCCTAAGGAATGATATAACAGGATCAGCAGTCTTACTCCAAGCAACTATTAAATATATCAGAAAAGATAAGAGATCCAAAGAAATGGAATCAATTTATTAAATTATATACTGTGGAGCTAATGGTTCCAGCAGGTTTCAGAGCTTTTCATCTCTCATAAACCCACTCCAAGGCAGCCAAGTTAGAAGCTGATAAGAAAGCTTAACTGGCTTCTTACAAGTTCAATGTAAAGAGAGGCACCAGCCTCTCAACCTAGTTTTAAAGAAAGCAAGTGCTTACTGAAAACTCATAATTTAAAATGACCGGATATATTACAAAGGATACTAGCCAAGAATAAAATGCATAAGCTTCAGATTCACAATTGAATGAAATGCTTAAAATAACAACAAACATTTATAAATTCCATGAAAGGAATAAGTGTGATATGAAAAGGATGACTGGAAGGTAGCCTTTGAACTATTTTGGGGATGCTATGGTAACACACTTAGGATACATCTTCTACATATTCTTTTTATTCTATCCATCACCAATCTACTTTGTCTACATTCAGTAAATCACTCTGCTCTACCCTCATCCACTTTTCATTCCCAAGGCCCTCATCTAGTCCAAGCACTGATGCTTCTAGTCCTCTGCTACATGCTCCTTTTTTTTTTTTTTGGTTACTGGGATTGAATTGAGGGGCACTTGACCACTGAGCTACATTTCCAGCCCTACTTTGTATTTTAATTAGAGACAGAGTCTCACTGAGCTGCTTTTGCTGAGGCTGGCTTTGAACTCATGATTCTCCTGCCTCAGCCTCCTGAGCTGCTGGGCTTACAGGCGTGTGCCAGATCATGGCAACATGCTCCTTCTTGTCTCCCAAACTTTCTCATTCAGTCTTTCCTTTTCCAAACTGAAGTCAGCATCTTTCCAAAACTACTAAAGATTGTCATTTTCTTCATCAAGTTTTTTTTCACACAGTTTTCATCAGATAAAATCTAAACTCCTCTGCCATTCAAATACAAGGCATTCAAAATCTGACCTCCACTTACTTGCCAGTCCTCATCTTCTATCACTTTTATTAGGCTCCCCTGCCCATCTTGAAACCAGACAAACTTTAGCAATTTCCAGAATCAACATCCCTTAATGCCTTTACACATTGATCCTTCTGCCTTCAAAATTTCTCCCTATTTCTTAAGTCTTAGCTCAAATATCATCGCTTTTGGAAACCACTCCTGATTGCCTGAGTCTTCTGTATTTATCCTCATAAAATTATCTTTTAATAATTATTATCATATGATCGTCTCTTTGCATGTACACATCACGTTCTAAGATTCTTAAGGACAGGGAATATATCATTTCCTATTGGTTTATCTGTGTTTGGTAGTTTAGAGGCTCAGTAAGTATGTAATAGCAGCCAGAATTCCTTGAACACATACATTTTGTACAACAGTTTAAGTGATTTCCTAGAAATATCGCATTTAATCCCCATTATAACCCCAATAAGAAGGTACTATGAGTATCATATTAGCATCGTCTCACTTTATGAGAATAAAGCATAGACAGGTTAAGTAAATCACCCAAGACTTGAATTCAAAAAAACCTAGGCAGTCAGACATTACCATAGCTTATGTTTATAGAATTTGGCAGAATTAATGCAGATTATTATATAGTTTCCCAGTTGTATTGCAATCCAGAATCCCTCTCTAAGAAAGTATCTCACAGGCCTAGTGTGTTGGATGGGACAATTTAAGATCTATGCGCTGGATCTATAATGCATGTTTTAACTGACCCTTGCTCACTCATCTCCAAGTGAAATTAGGTCAATTAAAGTAGATACAGGAAGCATGTGCTAAGGGTACAAAGGTCAAAGATGCAGAATCCATTAGAAAGATGAAATGTTCTCAGGTACATAAACCCCCAAAAGCTGTTCTTTCCTAAATACATACATTCTTTTAACTTTGTTAATTCTCAACAGCAAATATCTAGCCTGACTTTAACAAGTGTCTTGTAATGAGCTCTCCCGAATGACTGAAAAGTTATTTTATTCATGTTGGCATAGAGCTTCACAATAAAAAAATTAATAAATAATTGCCAAACTGGATTATCAAAAGTACTCTGATTCACAGATAATGTATTCAAAAAGCATTATAAAAAGCAAAAAGTTACTACTTTAATGCCTACTGTATGCTGTAGCTATATTTTGATAGCAAATGATTAATACCTTATAAAACCAATTTCCACCTATATCAGTAACATAATAATTCAAAAGTATAACACACCTGCGAACATATTAAACAAACTCAGATTAAATTCATTATGTTCTTATCATTATGTGTGGTAGAATATATTTCACAATTTCGTAACTTCAATTTACACGTAAATAGCTTAACTACTACAATTAAAGAGTATGCATTAAATAGTTTATATGACTTCTTTAAAAATTGCTTTACTAGCAAATATCTGACATCTCAAAATTAAATATGCACTGACATAAAACCTCAGGTTATGGACCACATTTCCTACATACTCTTTTAAAAGGGAAAATTTTGATTTATTCATTTTTATAATAATTCGAATTAATAACTAGGGTAGTTCCTAAATTATCTATCCAAAGTTATTCAATTACAGTATAATTTTATTCTTCACTATAGTCTAATTTAAAACATTTCTAATTCTAAAAAGTACTAGAAAGGTGTCTATATTTACAACTATTATCATGTACAAAGGGAAAACAGTAAACAAATTACTAAATATAATCCAATTACATTTTCTGTAATGACTCAAGTTAGCACTCATCTTCAAAACTGGAATATAAATCAAAGCTGTTCATGATAATTATTGATTCTCTGGAGTCTTTCATATTAAATACATGAACTAATAATCTATTACCTATTAGGACATGACAAAGAAAAAATAAAGGGTAATATAAATACTTAACATGATTCCTGAATCACAACAAATTTAAAATAATAGGATAAAGTACACAGTGAAAAGAAAATTATCTTCCCTACTTAAGCACTTTTTATTTTCAAACTTCAGTTTCCAATTATTACCTTTAAATATCCATGTAAAGTAAGTGATAAGAAACAAAAGTTTTCTTACCTATTCGGTCAAATGTTTTATCACATTTAGGACATTGCAATATTTTTTTGTTACTGTTCTGAATGACTACTGGAGTTAACCCCTCGTGAATGCTTCCTACAGAATCACCAGCCTCAGGTTCCTCTTCTGCATCATTATCTTTTTCACTTTGTTCTTCAATGTCAGAGTATTCATCTGACATTTCCTCCTCTAGTTCATCTTCTTCAGCATTATATTCACTTCCAGGATCCTCAGAATCATTTTTATCTGACTTTTCCTTATCAAAACTTTCTTGATTCAAATTGTCTGACCCATCACCACTTTCTTGTTCATCATCACTGGTGTCATCAAACTTAACAGGGCACTTCCGATTCCTTTTTGATCTTCTTGCAGAAAAACTTCTCTCCAGCATTTTTAACCCATGTTTTTTCCCTAACAAAAGGGACCTATGAGTTTTAGCCAAATGATTTTCTAAAGACTTTTTGTAACAAAAATGTCTACTGCAGAATTTGCACTGATGATTATTTGATAATCTTCCAGTTAATTCATTTAGTGTTTCTTCTGGTGATGACTTTTCAGTTAGCTCTGATTGAAAAGCGGCAACATTTTCATTATTTAGCAGCTTTACTGCATCTATAATGTCCAAAAATTTTGCAGCCTCTAAAACAAGAGGTATTTCATATTTGTACACAAAAAATTCTGATGTGTAAAGAAATTCAAGCAAATGCTGAAAAACTGAATGTGTTACGTGATCCAGAGTGACAACATCAGTGCTTGGATTTTTGCTCAAACAGGCATGAAAATAACTACTGCCAACAGCAACGACTACTTTATGTGCACTAAATTCTTTTCCTTCTACTATGATAAGTAAATCACAGAAAGATGGTTGTTTCTGTCTATCATCATTTAAATACTTTAGCAAATTCTTATTATACTGCAAAGAACTCAAAAGCTTTCTCTGATCTGGAGCGGGAGGAAGTTCCTGATAACAGTGCAGAGCTTCAGTTGTAGGTCTCTCTGTAGAGTGAGTACAGGTCACTTGGTCACATTCCACTGCAACATTTCCTTCCGAAGAATCTTTATAACCAAGATGGATCTTCTCGTCAAGATTTGAAGTAACCTTTCTCCTTTTCTTCATTGCAGTACAGCAATTTCAGAACAAGAAACTTCATAAGTGTCTTAAGAGATTCATAAAGGAAAACTAGATTGTCTTGGACAACAGCTTCTGGACAGGGGTGCCTGAGGGTTTCATGGTCTGCAAAAGTAAGAATCATGTAAAATAACTCCAGGCAAAGCAACCTTAAATCAGTCACAGGCATTTGTCAGCTCCCTCCTAAATTATAACTAAGTTACCATCAAGTCACACTCACATTCATTCGTGGCTAAGATTTTAGGGCGGAGAACAAGGAGGGCCAGGTTAGAAAAGACAGCCAACAAAAGAATAATTTTTAAAGGAAGCCAGAGCACACCTTCCAGGCCTGATTTACGAACAGGGTGGAAATAACTGGACAGAAGCGGGAGAGTTCTAAGATCCTTGACGACGGAGGTTGAAGGGGGCTGCAGTCATGTTTTGGGGGCGCTGAAATAGTGACAATAAGGCCGTCGCAGCCACGAAATCCGAGTCTTTCCATTAGCATGCTTTTCTATGCGGGGCAAGGCACAGCTATTCAGAGACCTAAAGCGTCCCTCTCCCAAAACCACCCGGCAGGAGACGGCCCCAGAAGGGGCTCAGAGCAAGAAGAGTGGGGTCAAACACAGGGACGACTAAAATAAGCAAAAGAGCCTTTCAAGGCCCGGGCCAGGTGGAGAATGCGCTCGCCTACCAGAAACCCGTTACCCTTCCCACCCAGTATCCCTAGGCAAACGCCCCACAGATTCATTACCGGGAACCCAGGGCTCCCCCGCTGGCTCTAGCCGCTGACTCCACTCTGGGCGCGCTCGCTCCAGCGCCTACCCACTTCCGGGTTCAGCCACCCCCCTCACCCCCCCTCCCCGCTGCTCCTTCCCCTCCCGGAGTCTCGCCGCCTCCAAACCACCGAACACGTCAACCGCGCGCGCAGCCTCCAAGCCGCCCAGAGCGACGGCGCGCGCCCCTGCGCGAACCAATGCGCACGCGCGCGCACCCTTCCTTACGCATGCTCGGTCGGTTCTTCTGCCGCTTTGGGAACACTGGTTACTCCCCAGATCCGTTACTCCGGGTTTTCTTGGTGGCTGGGTGGCCACCCGTGATTGAATCCTCGAAGCTTTGCTGCGGCAGGGGAACGGAAGACGGGAGGTTTGATAGGGACTTGGGAAGAAATTGGCAGAGGCGCAATAGTACCGACGTATTTTATTCTCACTGGTGTGTTTAATAGTTTGCAACCAACCAAAGGGCGACCGCCGGAAGCCGGTCCCAGCACACATTCTGGCAAACGCCTAACAAACCGAGATTGACTTCCCTTGGTTGTTTTTCTGATTTAAATGGCAAGACTTAAATGCAGTTACTCCTAAGATTGCGATTTTTAAAAAACTTTTTTTCCCCCTGTACACAGAAAAGGGCACATGTAAGTGTACAGCTGGTTGGAAAAGAAAGGAAGTCAAAAGGGGAAAATCCCAAAGGACAACTTTGCTCTGACGGATTTCTGCATTTTTAATAAAACCCCAGGTGGGCTGGTATTGCTGGTCTGAGGGTCACTTTTTGATTAGTATAGTCCCAGACCTTGAGATTGTGCAGACGTAAGGCAAGACAAAAGACCAAGACCAAATGAAATGGGGGTCCCAATTCTTAGCCCCTATCTACCCATCAAGTATAGAGCTGAAAAGGCTACCCTCTCTGTGGAAGAACAGGTGGAGGAGTCTCCTACATAGAGGATGTGAGGAAATGCCTAAGCTTTGGTCAAACACCCTTTAGGTGGTGTTACGAAGTTATATTTTAGATGGTGGTTAACAGGCAATTCTGTACACTGGAGTAGATGACCCTCTAGTAATACCAGTTGAAGCCTTCAAGAGCAAATTCAGGTTTGCCAAAGAAGCCATTTTCCCTAAGAATTCAACTTAGAAACCTTGTCTGGGTTTTCAGCCTAGGAGAATTCAGACTCAAGACTGAAATCTCATCTCCGTGAACTTCCAGCCTGTGGGGCCTGTCCTATGATTTTAAATTTTCTATCTCCCACAATCATGTGTGAATCAGTTCCTTCAAATAGGTTATTATATCTCTTCATCCTCTTGCTTCTGTTTTCCTGGAAAATCCTAACTAATCCATCAGCAATGAAAAAAAAAAAAAAAAAAAGAAGAAGAAGAAAGAAAAATTAAAAACAATGCCAGGAGATCCACATCCTTCAGGTGCCAGAAGTTTTTGTCAAGAGTGTGGGGAGAGACCAGAGGCAGGAGGTCAAGAAAAAGGGAATCTTCACATACTAAAATTTGAAAGAATGTCTTCCTTTTGCTGATCTGTCATTTTATCCTTTAATAAACTGATTCAGAAGTTTATTTCTGATAATGAAAATGTTTTCCTTCATTTATTCAATTGAAAATCCATAACACAATTACCTTGTACCAAGAATGTGATATTTTCAATAAACTTCTTATAAAAATGTTTTTAATAGCATCACAAATATGAAATACCTGGAAATGAATTTAACAAATTATATTTAATGTCCATACACAATTCTTTACAATAGGACTGGCAAACTATTTACTGTCAGAGACCAGCTATAAAATATTTAGTTTTTCTCCCACTTTTTTCTGAATTTTCACAAGCCTCTAAAAATGTAAAAATTATTTTTATCTTGGGCTGGAGTTGTGGCTCAGTGGTAATGTATTTGCCTAGCATGTATGAGGCACTGGGTGCGATTCCTAGCAACACATAAAAAAATAAATAAAGGTATTGTGAACATCTACAACTAAAAATATTTTTTTAATTATTTTTATCTCAGAAACCATAACAAAGCAAGCCATGGGCTAAATTTGATACATTAAGAATAATTGTTTTCTGACCAACATTTTTAAAACACACCTCAGAGAAATAACCTAAAAAACTGAAGAAATATCCTTAGTACCTTGTTCTGCTATAATAAAATACCACTGACTGGGTAATTTATAAACAATAGAAATTTGTTGTAGTTCTGCAGCCTGGAAAGCCAAGGTCAAGGCACTGGCCCTTACTGTCTGGTAAGGGCTTTTTTCTTACATCCTCACATGACAGAAAAGGGGAGAACACTGTTCTCAAGTAGAAGGACAAAAATGGGCCTAAGTACTTTGCTTCAGGCTCCATCTTTTTTTTTTTTTTTTTTAGAATTTCAACTTTATCATTTATACCATCTGATTTATAATTTTATTCACTATATCATTTTTTAATTTTTAAATTTGTTTTAGTTATACATGACAGTAAAATGCATTCATGCACTTTGATATATCATACATAGATGGGATATAATTTCTCATTTTTCTGAGTGTACATGTTGTAGAATCACATTGGTCATGTAGTCACATATATACATACAGTAATAATGTCTGTCTGTTTCATTCTACTGTCTTTCCTATCCTCACATCCCCTCCCCTCCCATCACTTCCCTCTACCTAATCTAAGGTAACACATTCTTCCCTAGTGCCCCCCGCTTTATTGTGAATTAGCATCCACATATTAGAGAAAACATTCGGCCTTTGATTTTGTGGGATTGACTTATTTCGCTTAGTATGATATTCCCAAATCCAACCATTTACTAGAAAATTCCATAACTTTACTCTTCTTTAAAGCTGAGTAATATTCCATTGAGTATATATATCACATTTTCTTTATCCATTCATTTATTGAGGGACACCTAGGCTGGTTGCATAGTCTAGCTAATGTGAATTGAGCTGCTATAAACATTGACGTGGTTGTATCACTATACTATGCCGATTTTTAAGTCCCTTGGGTATAAACCAAGGAGTGGGATAGCTGGGTTAAATGGTGGTTCCATTCTCAGGCCCCATCTTAATACCACTACAATGGGAATGAAATTTCAGCACATGAATTGGGGGGAAGGGGGCATTCAGACCATAGAATATGCTATATTTACATACTGTAAAAATCACTGTTGTAAAGTTGTCTCCAAATCTATTTAAATACAACAAGAATAAATTAAAAACAAATAAGCTGGACTTCATTAATATTCTTTTCAAAAGATAATAAGAAAATCCACAGACTGGGAGAAAACATTTGATAAATATCCATCTGGCAGAGAACTTATAGCTAGAATATAAAAGGAATTCACATTAATAAGATGAACTATACAGAGAGATGTGCACGAATGTACATTGTATAAATATTTTATATATACATTTATATAAAGTAGGCAAAATATTTGTGCAGACATTTCATGGAAAAGGACTAAACTAGCATATGGAAAGATTTTTTTTTAATTTTTAATTTGCATCTTAATGGAGATGGAAATTAATCACAATATGATACAGCTGTTTTTTTTATAAAGAGAGAATGATTTATTTAAAGGAATAGACTCACATGATTGTGGGGGATAGTAAATTCAAAATCATAAGATAGGCTCCATAGGCTGTAAATTCAGCAAGAGATGAGATTCTAGTTTTGAGTCTGAATTCTCCTGGCTGAAAACTCAGGCAAGCTTTCTAAGATTAAATCTCAGGGAGAAATGCTTCTTTGGACAACCTCAGACTTTGCTCTGGAGGCGTTCAAATATAGGATGAGTTCACCACTTGACTAGAGAGTAATCTACTCAAGTCTAATTTGCCTGTTGACTATATGTAAACCATAACTTGAGAGCCGCATCTAGACCAATGTTCAATGAAAATTTAGGCATTTCATTTATATATATTTACAAAGTACATATCTCTATATTTTCCTTTATATATAAGATTGCCTAAAATTATATAGTCACAATACAAAGTGTTGATGAGGACATGGATGAGCCAAAAAAAAAAAAACCAAAAACAAAAACAAAAAAACCTCATGCACCTCTTGTGGAAATATAAAATGGTACAAGCACTTTGGGTAATAGTCTAGTAACTGATGTTCCAAGAACATCAGTTGTTCCATCCCACCCAAAGGATATAACAGCAAATATACACACAGCTTTACATATAAACGTTCATACAGTTGTTATAATAGTCAAAAACTGGAAGCAACTCAAACGTCCAAAGACAGATAAATGGATGTCAAGTGAATGTTTATATAACAAAATTCTCATCAATAAAAAACACTAATGATTAAAGGCAACAAATAAATGTGTCTCAAAATAACTATGCTGAGCAAAAGACAAAATGAGTATATTTACATATGATCAAAATTCGAGACACTCCAAGGTATAATGACAGAAAACATATCAGTTGCTTGGTGAGGAATGGGGGCACAAAAGAAGGGCACAAGAAAATGTTTTTTCATGACTTTTATTGTGTGATGTTTTCACCAAAATATACACGTCATAACTGATCAAATTATTAAATGCATGTGGAGTAGTGTACGAGAGGCCTAAATAAGTAAAACCATTTTTTTAAAAAAAGAAGTGTCACATAGACACAAGAACAGAAGCATACAATGAAAGAGAATAGAGAAATAGAAAAATCTAGAAATGAATCCAAAATCACAGACAAATTTACAACATAGAAACATAAAATTTTAAATCTGTGGCAAAAGAGGGACTTTTAAATAAATGGGAATGGAGAAAATGTTGGTATCAGAAATAAAAGTAATTTCTTCTACAAACTTGTCAATTCATCAAAATAAATTCCAAAGGGATCAAAGTTTTCCATGTAAATGTTGAAGACATAGAAGTACTGTAATAAAACACAAACTTTAAATAGCAGAAAATAGGAAATATTTCTTTAACATTACTGAGAAGTCAAAAGTGTACTGTTTCTTGCTGATATTGAGCTCCTCTTTTATCTGAAATTTAGTCCTCATACATTACATTGGTGGTGGGAAAGTTAAATGGCATAGCCATTTGGAAAACTGTTAGTTGCTTCAAAAGTTAAACATAAGTTACCACAACACCCAGCAAATTCCACTTGTACAAATATTCCAAAACAATTAAACACACATGTTCACATGAAGACTTGTCCACAAATGAAGCAGCATTATTCATAATAGTCAAAAAGTGGAAACAACCCAAATGCCCACTGTTGATGAACTGATAAGCAAAATTTGATATATCCATTCCCTTGAATATTGCTCCATAAAACATTTTTATTCCTTTAATTGCTTTCCAAAAAACCAATATTTTTATTCAATAAAAAGGAATAAAGCATTGGTACACGCTACAATATGGATAAACCTTAACCATTATGCTAAGTATGACAGAATGAAGTAAGACACACATACATGACCACACATGGTATAATTCTGTTTATAAGGAATTATAAGGAATTTTCAAAATATGAACATTGATTTAACATTGAAAGCATGCTGAAATTCACTGAATTACATGGTTGAAAATGCAGAACTTTATAATTTGTGAATTTTATCTCAAAATATATGTCCAAAGAGATTGCAATAACATTTGAAATGCTTATGAAGTCATTTTTATGTGAAAAAAGGACTTTTTCTTCATGTGTGATACTGGGGAGTAAACCCAGGGCCTCTTGCAAGTTAGGCAAGCAGCACATTACCACTGAGATACATTCCTAGAAATATATATGTATATGTGAATAAAACTATTCTTTGATTCACATGTACATATATATGTGAATAAAAGAGTAGTTTTTGTTCATATTTATGTTTAGATTTGCAGAAAAGAATTGAGCTGAGTAAAGACTGGAAAACACTACATAAAAAATTTAATAGTTTCTTTCTACGTAGTGGAGAGATGTAAAATTTTATTTTCTTCAATTTTCAAAAAATATTTTCAGTTCTTCTATTATAAACACATGTTTTAATAATGGGAAAAATAAAAAATTTTGAAAAGTACCATAAGGATAAGGTGTCAGACAATGTCGTAGTTATGCAGGCTGTTCTAGACTTGTCTTCAGTGTCAGATGATGTCATGTATGCTAGGCAAGCAATAAGATCTCTCATCATACCATGAAAACACAATGACTGCAAAAGCTAAAATTTGTCTTAGGGAGTACTCTACTGACCAGTAAGAAAGGGTTTTCTGATTCTATCTTATACAGTAGAAACCTCAAGAGAGTAATTTGTATAGGGGAATATACCCTCAGGTAGTGACTGATGACTGGAACATATTTTTATACTTAGGGCAGAAAATGCCCTCTATATAGACTTACATAGAGATTCTCTATATATAAAGTTTGGATTTGTGGTGACTGAAGACCTGTCAGATCAACTATATTTTTTAAATTTCCTGAACCAAACAACCGATTTCAGGCCTCATACCCTACTTGATAACCTCTGCTTCACTGCACAGCTCCAGTAGAATGAAGTGAATGTAGAGTCAGTGAAGTTGGAATCACAGCCCTGAGAGACAAGGATTTTGTGTGGGCCAAATATGTGGTAGTAAAAGTCTCTTGGATATGGATAATGCAATGTTAGGAATGGCAGGGACTACAAGGGCAGGATGTGGTACAGACAGACACATGGACTTGAAAGGAGCTATTTTTTTTACACTCATTTGAAGGAATGATGGATTGGATATTGGAAAACGAGGGGAGAAAGATGTGATAGGAAATACCATCAGAGCAACTATAGGAGAAGTCATATACCCTAAGGAAGGCCACCTTACCAGGAGGAAGTTGGAGTATTTGGTGGAGAAGATAGTTAAGACAACATATTTACATTTGCAGAAAGCCCAGTGTAAGTTCTTGATATGGAGAGGAGCGTGGGTTAGTTGGAGTACAGACAGTAAAGAGTTAAAGCCCATATAGTTAAAAAGTACTAAGGGAGTCCTAGAGAGCTGAAAGTGCCTGCAGATTTTCCATGGCCACTGAAAAAAAATAACAATGCTTTTAAAAATAAGTATAAGCAGTTTGTATGACAAAACTGGCTAAAAAAAAAGAAAAGAAAGGAAAAAATAAAAAGAAAAGAAAGAAAGAAAGAAATTGACACTGATCTGATCAGAATTCAACCTTGGATAGGGTCTTAGAAAATCTAAACTCATCATTTCCAACACAATAAACAGTAATTACAGAACTTCTAATACCATGACCAATTTTGTCAAATACTTACTATGGTGTTTATGATAACCGCTTCAATTTTATCAATTGTTGTAATCTTTACAAAAGGGAAGTAGGAAATCTACCATTAACTAGTTGTTTTGTTTGTTTCACTTGATTTCTGTTTCTCATATTCCTTATTTGAAAAACAGGAATGATAGTAATAGTAACTACTTCGAGGAGGATCAAAAGAGAAAAAGCACAACGCCGAAGAAAAACGGAGACTGGGGCAAGGTACATGCTCCATAAAGCTTGACCCATCATTATCATTACAACTTCTTATACTACTGCAAATGTAATGGTTATTGCCTTTCAGATAAGGCTAAGAGAAGTTGATAAACTTGCCCAAAGGTCATGTCACAGAGCCAGCTGGTAGAGGAGTAAGATTTCAAATGCTAATCTCATGTCACTTCTGCCAAAATATCTGAATCACTTCTTTTTGGTTTTAAGATACATAACAAAACTTAAATGATCCAAACCCCACTTGGCTCTGTCATAGTATATGTTCTTTTCTTTGGGTTTCAATGGCCTTTACTTCTTGCAAATCAGCTTGCTAGTCTGCTGTCCCTCATCTTTCCATGGTACTTAGTCTCTTCCGTTATTTTCATTCTTTATAAGACCTCAGTTCATCTTTTCTTTAGGGAAGCTTTGACTTTGTTTAATTAGGATAATAATTCATTCATATGCTCCAGACTTGAATTTTAAGTACTTTTAAATTAATATGTTTCCTCCACAAGACATGAGATGTTGTTCTTTGTTCTCTGTTCTTTCTTTCTTTGTGGACCTAACCTTCTATTTAGCATGGAGAGAAAGAAAAGAAAAATGATGAACTAAAATGGATAAAGAAAAGAAAAAAATAGCATGATTTAATCCCTTTTAACAGGTTAAAAAGTCAAACCAATAAGACAATAGTTCAGGAAGTGGGAGTATTACATGTCTAAAAGACAAACAGAACTAAGTAAAATCAGTAAAAAGATCATAAAAGAGTTAAAGTAAATTAGAGAACTTGGAAAAAAGTTGAAATACAGCACAAGACCAGCAACATAAAAACCTTGAGTTAGGGTGGAGAAAGCATTCCAGAGAGTGAGAGCAGGCCCTCTCCGCAGCTGAGTGCCTAGCAGGCTGGTTCCAGACAGGGTTTCCCAGAAGAGACAGGACCAAAGAAGAGGGCAGCAGGAAGAGGATCTGAATTAGGTTCCGGCTCTAAGAACTTTAGGAAACAAAGGTAAATATTATGTTTGCTCTCTCTTGAGAAGAAGATTTAGGTCAATTTGTCAAGGACAGCAAATGTTTGCAAAGAGGTAACTTAGGGAGAAGGATGTATTTCTTAGCACAATTCTCCAGGAAGAAGAAACCTAGAAGTCCTCTAAGGAGACATTAAGGATAAAAACTAGATAGCTGGTGCATAAGATGTGTGAAGTGACGGCTACAGTAGAGTTCAACTTAGGAAAACAGAAGAGAATTTCAGAGGCCATATTGCAATAGAGAGAGAAAAGCCAAAAGGGAGGAATATCTGGACCAGAAGAAAAGGAACTTAGTTTCCATCTGTGCCTGAGTCTGATAGCATGGCAGTCACTCACCAGAAACAGAAGGTGGAGAATGGTGTTGATGGCTTTGGAATTAGCACAGAATATTGTGGAGTGAGGTCAGTTTTAAAGTCAAGTCCATCTACGTTCATCACTTTCTACTACTATCAGCTTTTAGACTTCTCAGAGTAGCATGACAAACAGATGTGCTCAAGGTTACAGCTCTTTTTGAAAAACAATCATTTAACCATTAATTTATGTTTTTACACTGAAAAGAATCACATATACTGTATTTTGAAGTAGAATATGAAACATTTACCTGATGATTTTTTAAAAATAAAGACATTTCTTGATTACAGGCAGCTGCAGGGGATGTGCTTCATATTTCTTGCAGGCCATATTCAATTCCCATTGTCATTAAGACTCTAGTTTTAAAAAAATTAAAAGCATTATGAGACTGTTTTTATTATCATACAATTGCAGAAGGGAAGGGAAGATAATTACTGGTATCTAAGCACCTAGCACTTCTCCAGAGGGAAAGTATTTTTCTTAGTCTTTTCCTTCCTTTTTCAGTTTATGAGAAAACGTGTGGGGTTCATTTTTTACTTAGCCAATTAAAAAATCATCTTCTACCCATGCTCTCCCTCCCTACCCCACTTTGAGTCACCCCCCTTAAATCAGAGAAAACATTCGGCATTTGTTTTGGGGGGATTGGCTAACTTCACTTAGTATAATCTTCTCTAATGCCATCCATTTCCCTGCAAATGCCACGATCTTATTATTTTTTAGTGCTGAGTATATACAAACAGAGATTTAATAAATTCTGGTATAAAGATGTATTAAGAATTGTAACACAAAAATTATGAATGTAATGCACTCCTTTATTGTGATGTATGTAAGAAATAATAAAAAAAAATTAAAAAGAAATCATTTTCTAATATTGACCAGCTGAAGATCCTTCCAACCAAAGTCTTTGCTCATAGGAATATAAATAAAATTTGTTAATATAGAAACTCAGTATGTTCAACACAAAGAAGTATTATATATCTAAAATATTTTATACTAAAAACATACTTGAGGATATTTGGTTAGAAAATAATCAATATATGCATGTGCATATGGTGCGATTTCATCTTTTATTTTCTTCCTAAATATTTCTTTTACTTTTCCAACATTTAATATCCTATTAACATAATAGAATCTGAAACTCAGAGCAACTTCCTAGTGACCTAGGAAGTATAATGAAAAATAGAGATAGATATATATTCATTCAAGTCATAAAATATAGTACATTTAAAAATTTGGGGGTAGAAACGCATTTGAATCTACCAAAGCTGCAATATGCAAACACTATATTTTTATGGATAAACACTTTTTTCCACTGGAGGGTGCAATTTGTCAGTATATCAAGTTTTTCACAGTTCCTTTAATGAGTACACTTTAGAAGTAATATTGGAGAATTGACTACTTGCAAAACACAAAAAAGTAAGAGCAGATTTCCTGATGCTTTAAATAAATGAAATTTCATCAATAGGAATTTCGGTATTATTGCACAAAAGACTCATAATTTAATTAGGATCAGGTGACCTATATACTAGGCATAGTTTTGTTCTTTTATCATTTTTGGATACTGTGTGAGAGATTCTTTGCTGCTAATACTATAAAAATGTCTACTAATTTAGATGAATACAGCCCTACCTATATAATATTATAAAGTTTTATAGTTTTTTCTTTGGCAGTTTATGCATTCATTGAAACTTTTCTATAAAATATAGATCACTAGGGGCTGGGGTTGTGGCTCAAGCGGTAGCGCGCTAGCCTGGCATGCGTGCGGCCCGGGTTCGATCCTCAGCACCACATACAAAAACAAAGATGTTGTGTCTGCCGATAACTAAAAAAAAAATAAATATTAAAATTCTCTCTCTCTCTCTCTCTCCCCCTCTCTCACTCTCTCTTTAAAAAAAAATATAGATCACTTTTCCTTTATTAGAATTTATTCCCAGTAATAATATGTCATCTAAGATTAACTGTAGGTTTAATAAGTATATAAATAATATATACATTTAATTAATATTTTTGCTTTTATTGTGTGTTTCATATAGTAGGAATCTATGTGTTTCTCAGGTTTAATGCTAATAAAAGACCACTTATCATAATAGCCAGTATTTACTGAGCACTTATTAGGTATTAGCACAGTTCTATATTCATTAACTTTCCATTTTTAACTTACTTCATTCTCACAACAACCTTAGCAACTAGGTACCATTTTCTCCATTTCACGATGAAGAATCAAAGGTGCTAAGTGACTTCTCTAAATCTGTATAGTTAGAACCAAGTGGCCTGGCTCCAGGGCCAAGACTTAATCACTGCTAAATAACTGTTAAACTTTTTGATGTCAACCACTTTTTCTCAAATAATACTATTGTGATTTTTATTTTATACACAGAACATAGGCACGTCGTTTCATTGTGAACTAATGTCTCAAAGATATCCATCAAATATATTTTTGCATTTTCTGCTTGGCCTAAGTTGAAAGGACTCCTGTAATTATGACTTGGATAAGTGATTTTGTGGCTGAGACACACCCCAATTACACCACAGCAGCTATTCTTTTCCTTCCCTCCCAGTAGCAGAACACTAATATTTTGATGGCACATTGCCACTAGAGTAAGACTAATTTTCCAGACATTCTCAGATCTGCTTGAACATATAACTAAGAGGATAATAAAATGTCTGGTGTTAGTACTGTATGGGGCTTCCAGGGAAGCTCATCAGAAAATAAGCTTTGTGGCTCTGCAGCACTAAACTCCTACTTACTCTTTCCTATTCCGTGAGCGCAGCTGGAGACTAAACAGCCATTTTGGACCTTGCAACAAGATGACAGAATGGCAGAACAAGACAGGGAAGGAACTTCTATCTCCTAAAACTCTATTTTGAGGGTTTTTTGTTTTTGGGGGGGTTTTTTTGGCACCAGGGACTGAACCCAAGGCACTCAACCACTGAGCCACATCCCCAGCCCAATTCTGTATTTTTATTATAGACAGTGTCTCACTGAGTTGCTTAGTTCCTTGCTGTTGCTGAGGCTGGCTTTAAACTCGAGATCCTCCTATTTCAGACTCCTGAGCTGCTGGAATTAATGATAATATCTCCCGTAAAATTGTTAGGAGGATCAAATGATAAAATAATAGGGGCAATGTTTGCAAACTATTAAGGGTTATGTAGATATTACCTGTTATGAGTAGATTTTTGCTTTCTGTTATGAGAGGAAATACCATAAAATATATAAATCATCAAGAACTTAGAGCTATTTCCTGTACCAAGATAAGAACTTGAGATATTACAGCTTTTTCATAAAATTTTTGGAAGACAATTTGGACATTATACCCAAGTATCTTTAATATTTAACAATTAGATTACAATTCATACTTCATTTTTAAATCATAAGATCTCACAAAACTATTTTGAGGGTTGTTTTAGTCTTTTTTACAAAAATATTAGAAAAGATATTTATGTAAATATTCTCCCTAAGTATTTTCAAATAATATCATGGGTTTTTAGTTAAAATTAGTAACTAATCAATTCCATTATTTGAACTCTTTTATAGGTTTCAGAGATGAAAGGAAATAACCGTACTCCCATGTTAGCAGATGAACAACTAAGATAAAAATCCATTTAGAAGCACTTCAACATTTTATGAGTTATTTGTCTCAAAAATATATTTCTTAGACAAAATGTCATACAAGCATGGTATTCAAAACTCTTGGGAACTGATAACTACGAAACAAATATGAGATGCAGAATACTAGGCAAAATTGCAGAACAGTATCCAAATATTTGTCAGGTCTAAGGAAAATTCACATAGTTGTGAATATTGTTTATAAATACATATATTCTGTGCATGGAGTAGACACAGCTTTACCCTGTAAGAAATGCAATTTATTTGCAACAAAGATAAAGAGCTCTGGATACTTTATCCATCAAATCAAATGCTGACAGCATCCAGTCTCATTTCAAAGGGAAGAGGAGTTTGGGGTCTCTGCTTTCCTTTCTGACATCCTTCCTCACTTCTCCTCTTACCATAGGAGTCCATCCCATGTGATCTGGTGAAGAGAAGAGAAAGCTTCCAGTCAGCTCTTCTGCCCTTCTCTCCTACCGACTCAGTCGCTCTTCAAAATGTCAGGAAACAGTGAGGAGAATCTTTAGATCCAAGAAAGCAGAGCAATAAAATATTGAGGGTACCTAGCTGAAAACATACTAGAAATGGGGAGAGAAAAGTAATGAAATAAAAGTAGGATGACAAGTTTCTTCCTACTCAGCTTGTGGCCTTGTCATATTTCTCAATAACCAATGCCTCATGATGAATGAGTCCATGTTACCAAAAATATAAGACTCATAAATTTGTAATAACAGTAAGAAACTAGTTTCAGAACAACAGCACTTGGAACTAAATGAATTAGATAAGAAAACAATTTTTAATAAAAATTTAAAAAATAAGGATGAAGAGGGAAATGAACAGGGCATTTCTGGAAAGCAGAATATTATGCACCTGTAAGAAGTTGTGCTGAAGATACTTACAATGTTTCTCAGGCACCACCTCAAAGGGAGTTTTCCTTTATTCTTCAGAGCATTTGTAAAATTTTTAGTAAAAACATAAATAAATAATCCAAAGTATTACATAAAATGTGAGGTTTGTTTCATTCAATTTGAGGTCTTTCCTGAATTGTAGCATATAGGGGTAGTCTTTACTAAATCTGGATGCCTTAAAATAATAAAATTTAAGGAGTTGGAGGTATAGCTCAGTGGTAGAATATGTGCTTAGTATGTCTGAGATCCTGGGCTCAATTTATTGGCACCACCAATAAATAAAATAGAATAAAATAAAATTTAGGGTAAACGTCCTTAAGGGCCAATGTCAAGGGAGACATCACTCCTGCCCGACTCTTGCAAGTAAAACAGAACTCCCTCCTTTCCATCTTATATCTAATATTTTTCATGAAAGTCACATTTAAAATTTCAAGAGAATATCCGCCATTTGTCTACTGCCAGACTCTTCTTATATGGTATTCAACTTGCCTATTTCCAGGAGAGTAGGTGTGGACCCAATTCTTTGGATGCTGAAACCAAAGGAAGCTATGTCACAAAAGTGGATACATGTATATGAGAATATTCTCCCAGAATTTCTCAGTCTAGCAAGGACTTTGAAAACATGCTGATAGCATTGGTAGCATGAAGGAAGTCAAGAACCACAGTAAGCAAGTTAGAAATGCCAGAATTGACATCCGAGATGGTAAAAGAAGGAACTAAAAGGCCTAGGTGAAGAGCTAGAGTAGATACATTGTGTGAGACTGGAAAGCCCTCTATATGGAGGACTTGGGATATGTTAATGAAAGGGCCACCAACATCAGAAAGAACTGCTTCTCTAGCTCAATGTTAATGGCAGGAGATGCTATGGGCTAAATCATGGCCCTCCAAAATGTCCACATGCTAGACCCTGGAACCTGTGAGGATGCAACCATCTTCGTCTTTGCAAAATGGCCCTTTCAGATGTGATTAAGGATTTTAGGAGACTATCCTGAATAATCTGGATGGGCCCAAGGTAATCCCAGTAGTCTTTATAAGAAAGGAGCAGGAGGGGGGAGTCAAAGAAGGAGATATGAAAATGGAAACAGGCTGGAATGATGCCCCCATGAGCCTAGGAAGGAAAGCAACTGTAGAAGGTGAGACAGGCAACTACATGTGCCCTGGAGACTTGAGAAGGAATTCAGTCCTGTCAGCCTGTTTTTATCCCACCAAGACCTATGTTCAACTTTCAAATACACAAGAGAATAAAATATGTATTGTTGTAGCCCACTATTTGTAATAATTTGTGTTATAATAGCAATAGAAAACCAATACATTCAAGGACAGGAGATGATGGGTAAATAACTCTAAAACAATGGAGATGAAACGGCCACTCTTTAATAATAAGGAGTCACTGGGGTTATCTCACCCATGCCCCATTTGGGCGATGGAATTTGGGTCTCCTCTATGTGAGGCGGGCTGCGAAATTAAGCTAAGACAAAGAAGCAGGGAAGAAACCACACAACACAGAAGTAATTTGGGGGAGCAGGGGCAGGAGGGCTCTATGACCTTAGGAGTCCAGCTTCCACACTGGGAAGGGAGAGAGAGAGAGAGCATGGGTACCTGCCTTTTCTTTATTATATATAGGGAAAGTTCAAAGGTTATCCATAGAATGTTCTTTGCCAAATAAGGTAAGAGGTAGGCCGACCAGGCCCAATGGGTCATGCCTAATTCTGGAGCTACCAAAGCAGCCTTCTTAGTCCATGTTCAATGCATAATCCATTAAGTGGGAGGGGGCCACAAAATAGCATGCAATGACAGACCAAAATCTCCTTGGCTCAAGGCCAAGTGAAGATGCTAAACTGCTCAGGAGTGGCTTCCCACAGGAGCACAAACCAAGTTAAGAGCAAGATTTGAGTGGGAGTCAGAAGACCTGCCCCTCAGAGAGTTAGCTACTAGAACGTGACATCAGTTGGGGCAAAACAGATAGATTACTATGAATACCATAAAACAAGGATTCTATGCAATCTGCACAATGAAAAAAGAAAAAAAGCAAGAATGGATGCCCAGAAAACGGAAGCTGCTTTTTAAAAAAATAAAAACAAGGCATAATTTTAGTTCTAATTTTTGTATCTGAGCCACTTTGCAAATCCCAAATTCATAGAGTCAAAGAGGCCAAATCTCCAACAAGAAGTACTTTTGGAAAGTGGACAAGGTAACAATTTTCCATAGTAATTTATTTGGGTAACTATAGTCTGTACTATGGGAGAAGGGGAATACCCAAACATTGAGGTCTGAGTTCTACTTTAGCATGCTTTTCTTAGAGTTCAACTTTTACACTTGCCCATTTGCATCAGGATCAGTCAGGGATATATCTGGAGCTGCCTGGGTAGGAGTCAAATGTGTTTCTCTTGCAAAGGTCCTAGGATATGGTTAGCTAACTGCTTGTGCCTGTTAACTCATTCAAAGTCTGCGTTAACTTTTGCTGAGAAAAATGGGGACATGGGTGTGACCATTTCTGCACATGTAGGATCCCCCTAAGATTTTTAAAAATGAGTTCTTTGCTTTGTAATTCCTCATTGGGCTGAAAGACAGTTTGTCAGTCCTGTATCATGACTGATTAGTCAGCTCTTTTGCCACTACCTCAGCCTCCTGAGTTGCTGGGATTAGAGGTGTGTGCCATTGTGCCTAGCCTATCATGTATATTCTAAATCAGTAAGAATGTATGTCACTGTGTCCCCAGTGGGCAAATACATGAGAACTCAGTGATGGAAGCAGGAGTGGCCACAGTAAGACCTTTTATCAGGGACCCAATTGAGGAAGTTATGTTTTCTGCTCCTGAAATTCTGAGGCATAGAGGACCTTCAGAGGGGGAATGCTTCTACTTGGTCTCGTTAATTAAGCTACAACTGCCACCTGAGCACTTTGGGTTGCCTATGCTTTGGGACAAGCAGGCAGGAAAATAAGTCAACTTCCTGAAGGGAGTGCTCAAACTTGATCATCAAGCAAAGGTAGGACCACAGAAGCTTAAAATATGCTAGTGCTTGCTTGCTTGCTGCTTTTGGAATCCTGTGATTACCATGTAACAAAGCCTGGATTAACCTGATAGATGATGACAGACACATGGTCCAGTTGTGCATGTGCATAGGCTGCCAAATATTAGTCATATGAGTGAGGCTGTCTCAGATTACCCAGAGACCAGGCAAAACACACTGACGTCGTGGAGGCATGGACAAGTCAGTGGAGATCACCTGAGTGGATTTAGACCACTGAATCATAAATTAACAATTGTTGTTCTATGTACCTAAGTTTTGGAGTGGCTTAGTATGAAGAAGAGTAAACTGATAGAATAAATAACTTGGAAAGAGAAGGGTTTTAGAAATAAGGGTACTGTAACCATTTTTTTCTCAAAAGGTATGTAATCCAAGGATTATTTTTTAAAAGTGCAAATGCATTGGCAGCTGAGTGGAAGGCAATTAGAACCTAGTAGTCTATATGTTCCCCCAGTTATCCACTGTGTCCATAGCTTCTTCTATCATTATCCGTTATCACTTTCTTCCTAAATGACTTCCTCTAGATACTGTTTTCTCTTAACCATGTTATTCAGATTGATTCAGTATCTCTTTTTGCAAACACTTATTGTGTACGTTCTTTGCAACAGACTCATGCTGGATATTGAGAATAAACAACAAGGTATTTAGTTCAACCAATGTATATGGTGCCAAGCATAATTTTCAGCAGCTCAATTCACAGTAGCTAAGCTATGGAACCAACCTAGGTGCCCTACAACAGATGAATGGATAAAGAAAATGTGGTATATATACACAATGGAATATTAACTCAGCTTTAAAGAATGAAATTATGGCATTTGTAGGTAAATGGATAGAACTTGAGACTATTATTCCAAGTGAAGTAAGCCAATCTGCCCCCCACCCCCCAAAAAAAAACAAAGTCCGAATTTTCTCACTGGTATGTAGATAACACACAATCAGGAGAGGGTGAGAAGAATAGAAGTTCATTGGATTAGACAGAGGGGAATGAGAATAGGAGAGACAGTAGAATGAATTGGACATAACTTTCCTATGTTCATATATGAATATGTGACTAGTGCAACTTCACATCATGTACAACCAACCACAAGAATGGGAAGTTATACTATGTATATGTATAATATGTCAAAATACACTCTACTGTCACGTATATCTAAAATGAACAAATAAAGAAAAAAAGAAACAAGGTTTTCTGGCTATGATTCTGGGAGTGCAGGGTTGAAGGACTGCACTTGGTGATGAATTTCATGTTGACAGAGTCCTGAGATAGTATATGGTGTCGCATGGCAAGAGACATTGTGTGTGTGTGTGTGTATGTGTGTGTGTATCTTCTGGTCTGTATCCCTTTTAAGCCATCAGAAACTCAGTCATGGGGGTTCCACCCTGACAGCCTTATGTAATTCTAATCACCTCCCCAAGGTGAGAGATTGATTTAAGTTTCCACCTTCTTAATACCTGACAATGGAGATTTAATTTCAACACAGGAAATTTTGGAGGACACACTCAAACCAAATCATCCTTCCTCCAAATTTTCTAAGAGTTTCTATCATATATGAGAGTTAAATTCCATTACATAATTTCCCTGCATCAAACATACAATTTTTCTTGTATAAGCCCATTGATATGTTGAATTGTGTTGACTTTCTAATGTTGAACCAGCTTTGTATGTCAAGAATAAATCCCCTTTTGTTGTGGTATATAATTCTCTTTATATATTTTTAAGAATATAATTTTCTCATCTTTTATTCAGGTTGTTTATATGTTTATGAGAGGCATTGGTCTATATCTTCCCTTTTTTTTAAAAAAAATAGCACCTTTATCTGTTTTAGGTATTAAGGCAATGCCTGGCTCAGAGAATGGGTTGGGAGGTATTCTCTGCTTTTGTTTTCTGGCAAGGGTTAAGAGTTGGGATCACTGCTTCCTTAAATGTTTGGTAGAAAGTATCAGTAAAACCATCTAGGCATGGTGCTTTTATTTTTGGCAGATACTTAATTATTGATTCAATTTCTTTAGTACACATAGGCCCTTCTTGGCTTGCTTGGGTTGTCATAACAAAATACATTAGACAGAGCAATTTCTAAACAACAGAAATTGATGTATTACAAATTTATGAATTACAACCAAGATCAAGGTGCCAGCAGATTTGGTGTCTGTTGAGAGCCTGTTCCTACAGATGACACCCTCTTGCTACGTGCCCACATTGCTGAAAGAATAAGGTAGGTACCTTAACTCTCTTTCAAGAGGGCACTAACCCTTCTCATGAGGGTGGACCCCTAATGACTTAATCACTTCCCCAAAAGCCCAGTCTTTGAATACCATCACATAAGGTATTAAGTTCCAACATATGAATTTGAGAGGAGCACAGCATTTGGACCACAGCAAGGCCTATTCTGATTAGTTATAATTTTTTGTGTGAATTTTGTAACTTGTGTCCCTAAAGAAATAGTCCATTTCATCCAAGTTATCAAATTTGTAGGCAGAGGTTTTAATAGCTTTCCTTTTAATTGTTAATGGGATCAGAATTGTTAACACATCATTCATTTATGATATTAGTAATTTTTACTTTTTATTTTTTTGCAAATCATTGCGATAGAATTTTATCAATTTTAACTGATCATTTCAAAAAATCAGCTTTTGTTGCTGCTTTTCCCTATTCTGTTTCCAATTTTGTTGATTTCTGTTCATTATTTCCTTTATTTTCTGCTTATTTTCTAGGTTCTAGAGCTTTTATTGATTTGAGACTTTTCTTCTTATGAATTTATGTAATTTAGTTTTATTAATTTTCCTCTTAGCACTGTAATAGCCATGTTCCAGGATTAAAAAGTCCTATTGGTTTAGTAACAAAAAGCAAATAAAAAAAAAAAGACCCAAAGTGGAAAACTAAGGGGACAAGGGAAGAGACCTTTGAATCAGGGACACAAGAAGCACTGCTCATGGCAGGAGCTTTGCTCATGCAGCTATCCTGATTTCAGGGTCCTTTGGTATCACTGTTGCTACCAGGTCCGGGAACAGAGATTGTCCTGTGGGAACACCCCCCCATCCTTCCCACCCCAGCACGTTCACCTGAGTCAAGGACCCTTACTCCTCCTGGGGTGAGCTCAGCTTCTGCATGCCCTGCATCTTGTCCAGCAGGGCAGGGATGAAGGCGTCAGTGGGTTTGTAACAGCCAACAACCATCAGCTCCTTGACTCTGGCAGCCTGGGTATCATTGCTCTCCATGTCCAGAAGCTGCTTCACGCCAATCTCCAGCTCTGGGGTCTTCTCTTCCTGGCAGTGGTAGGGCTTGGGAGCTGTTCCAAGGTCCACTCCTCCAGGTTGAGGCGCTTCGCAGCTGCTTGGGGGCTTACCTGACAGTGACTTTCCCTTGGCGTCTCCCTGGGCCCTAGTTGCCAGCACCACCCAAGCGCTCACCTGCGCCCCAGAGGAGTTCTGCAAGTTCTGCAAGGAGCCAGGCCTGGCCACGTGCCTGCCCAAGGTGTGCCCGCCGATTGTCCCTCATGGCTGTCCTCTCTTTGTCGCTGTCCCAGGAATTTTAAGGTTCAATTTTATTTTTTATTCGTTCAGTGTATTCTTTCAATTTCCTTTGAGACTTCCTCTTTGATCCATGGATTATTTAGAAGTATGTTTTTCTGTGACCACGTGTTTGGAGATTTTCCTGTTGTCTTTCTGTTATTGATTTATAGTTTGATTTCATTGTTGTCAGAGAACAAACTATGTATGCTTTTAATTCTTTTCATTTTGCCGAGTTTGTTTTATGATCTGGGTTGTGGTCTTTCTTGGTGTCTGTTCCAGGAAAGCTTGAGAAGAATGTGCTTCTGCTGCTGTCGGTGGGTGTTCTATACAATTCAGTGAGATCATCCGTTTGCATATCACACTATGTGGCTTCTGTATTCTTCCTTGATTTTCTAACTTCATATGGAGTTTGATGTGGGGCCTTGAAATTCCCAACCATCATTATAGGCTTGTCTATTTGTCTTTTAAGTTCTACCAATTTTGTATCACACATTTTCCAGTTCTGATTTTGGAATAGAATGCATTCTTGCTCTGTGTAATTTTCTTTTATGTCTGGGAATTTTCTTTGCTGTGAATTCAATGGTAGCTAACGTTAAAAGGAGTAGTTCGGCTTTTTAAAAATTAATGTCTCCATGATATGTGATTGATGCCTTTTTCCTTTATTGATCTGTCTATATTTTTAAAGCTCATATGAATATTTATAGACAGCATAAAGTTAGGTCATGTTTCAAAATTTACTTTGCAAATCTGTGTCTTTTCATTGGTATATTTTGCCCACTTGCATTTAATCTGATCCTTGAAATATTGGGCCTTATGTTTGCCATTTTACTTTCAGTTTTCTATTTGTTTTCTCACTTTTCACTTTATTGCCTTTCTCTGGGTCACTTGAACACTTTATAATTCCATTTTTATACATTGATAAATGTTTTTTTTTCAGAAAATACTTTTTAGATGTTGATGAACCTTTATTTTATTCATTTATTTATATGCAGTTCTGAGATTTGAACCCAGTGCCTCACACATGCTAGGCAGGCCCTCTATCACTAAGCCACAACTCTAGCCCTATAAATGCTTTGGATTGTATATTTTTAGCTCTTTGAAAAACTTTTTTTATGATTGCTCTAGGTAATCTCACACACTCATCCACATACACATACTAAAATAAAGATGGATGTGTAAATTCAGATGGACTATGTGCAGTTTTAGGACCTGCTAAATGTAAATTTGTTTAAAATATTGGTGAGGAAAGATAGCGCTATCTTAGAAGACTTCCTGTATTCTTTCTATGTAATATCCATAATTTTTACAAGCTTTATTTCATAAACTCACATTTTAAAATCTGTGACTTTCAGTGGACAGTTGGCCATAGTTTTATACATAGTTTTAACATTGCAACATGTGTGGCCTTTAATCAATACCCTTTCATACTTGAATTGGCATTCTTTGTTCTTTAAATCTTAGTTTTATATAAAATAGTTGTAGCTCAGTGGTAGAGCACTTGCCTCATACGCGTGAGGCACTGGGTTCAATTTCTAGCACCACGTATAAATAAGCAAATAAAATAAAGGTCCATCCACAAGTAAAAAATACTAAAAAATATGTAAAATAATAATGTACTTTATTATCAATAATGTTTTCTATTTAGCAAAAAATATAATTGATCTGAAGCAATATTAGTCAAATCCTTGTGAAGTTAAAAATATATGCAGTGTTTACATTAAGCCAAAAGCTATTCAACTTACATTGAATAAGTTTTCCTTAGGCATTGACTTCAAAGTCACTCTTTTTTAGTTTTGGTTAATGCAAACTTTTTTTCTTATGTCTATTTCTAATACTTTTTCTAGTAAAATCTACTACAAATACTCTTACATACTTTTTCTATTATCAAAATGTTCCTGAAGAAGTCTGAACGTTTAAAGAAATACTTATAAGATTATAAAAAAAATACTTTACTAAGATTTTGTATGTTTGAAACTTCTGTTTGCATGTTAGAATTGTATAACCAAGGTTGTCATAGTCATAATGTCAAGAAATTCAAATTTTAAGAGTCATAAACAGCAAGTCTAAAACTAAATTTGAAAGGATGATGTGAGGGGAAAAAATGCTACTGTTTCCAGCTTATCTAACCTTTCAAGGGCACTTTACAGTGAGAAGAAGATTATAAGTACAGACAGATTTCATGATTAGAAGGTTCATTAGTAAGAAGGTACAGAATACTAATCACAAGACTTTCATTTGCACTGACAAGGTCTGACCTAGCTGGCATTCATCAGTGACAGTGGAATTGCTCCCTGGTGGTATCAACCACAGGCAAGGCAGAGAAAACATGTTCTTCATGCAGGAATTCATCAGAAGGAAGCAGAGCTGTATCACACACCACTGCCTTTGGGAGCTCCCCAGAGAGCATCTAGCATCTTATCTGAATCAGTTTGTTTGGTCTGTAAAATGTAAAATGCTCAGGGGAACTTTGCATGTTAAAGAAAGTTTAAACTTTGGAACCTTACAACAACAAACGTCACATGAATACCCTAAATGATTTAATTGACCATGAGTAGTTGTTTTAAAAACATCTATAAGCAGAGGCATATACCTTAATATTACCATTGTGGAATTACAAATGTTATAAGCTCCTGTAAATATTTCTATTTCTAAATATTATTATATCCAAATGACAACTATGTTAATATCTTTCAAAATCCCATATTTTACATTTGGAAGGCCATTTTCATATTTCCATTATAAATGTGTATTTAAGGACCCTTTTCTAAAGTGACCTAATTTTTAACAAAATATGCTCACATCATCTAAAAGCATTTTATAAAGAATGATTGAATTTCCTGAGCTGTGCTTGATGCTGTGAAGGAGAAAACCGAGTATTATGCAAAGAATGTATTGCTAATTCCTTATGAAATTAACAAATTAAATACAATAATTAGAGATTATACAGAGCAATATACAACAGAATGAAACACCCAGGTTCTGGAGTCAGACAAACTCAATTTCAAATCCTAATTGCTCCCCGGTTACTGGGTCTCAGTTTATTTTCTTGTAAAAGAGAAAAATACTCCCCAACTTAAGCACAGGATTGGGATAAGCATTAGGTAAATAATTATTATTATAACTAAAAATTGTGTATAAAATACTTCAAATAAAATACCAAAGAGAAGAAGGCCAAAGAAACAAACAAAGGCCTAGCAGAGGTGACACTTGATTTGGGGATTAAAATGTCTCTATAATAATGGCATTTTGCAACTTTTAAAATTAATGTTAGAATAAATAGGCAATGAATTATGTAATGATTAAATTATGATACAGTTAATATTGCCTGTTTAGCTGGGTATGGTGGCACACACTTGTAAACTCAGTGGCTGGGAGGCTGAGGCAGGAGGATTACAAGTTCAAAGCCGGCCTCAGCAACTTAGCAAGGCTCTTAGCAATTTAGCAAGACTCTATCTGTAAGTAAAACATTTAAAAAAGCTGTGATCTGGTTCAGTGATTAAGCACCTGTGGACTCAATCCCCAGGACCAAAAAAAAATTTGCCTATTTACCTGCTAACTTAAATGACCCCCAAAGATAAGTGAATTTTACTTTAATTTTGGTTTTTGTTATTGATGGAAATGCCTTGAAAAATATTAAGCTCTGGTATAAGATTCAAACAAAAGCATTTTTAAACAAAATGTGATTAAAGGTCATGGAAAAAACAAATTTCTCAGAACAGATCATGAAACATTTTCTCAATTTAAGTTGAGTACTACAATTACACATTTCAAAATTAAAAAGCATATTATGAAAAATTTCCAACTCACCCCTGTATTCCAGCCATCTACCTGTTCTTGACACAGATAATAAAATAACATTTTTGTTTTTAATTCGTGTATTATTTTACGCATATGTAAATGTTACATTTAATTATAATCACATGTTTTTGTAGCACAAATGTTGTATACACACTGTACATGCTATTTTCACTTTTTTTTTTTTTTACAATATCCTTTGGAGATTGCTGATTTGGACATGGTTTGTCTTCCCATCCATTCATGTGAGGGAGGCTCAGTCCCCAATATGGCAATGATGGTATCTTTAATAGGTAGTAGATGAGTGGGAGGTACTTAGGTTATTGGGAGTGCTGCCCTTGGAAGACACGCTAGTCTGAAGAAAACTGTCATGAGAGCAAATTGTTGTGAATCCAACTCCTGAATCACTTTCCGACTTCCTTCTTTGGGGTATGATAGCTTGCTCCCACATATGCTCCTGCCATGATTCAGACAGGGCCTTACCAGAGGTTGAACTCATGATTTTGCCTGATCTCAGACTTTCAGCCTTCCAAACAATGAGCTCAATAAACCTTTTTTCTTTGTAAAGCAAGATTACATCAAGTATTTTGTAATGTACCTAGACAAATAATAAATGAGGAACAAATACAGAGATTTTAATGGTGAAATGCATAAAGAACTTTTTAATCTTTTAAAAAAATCTGTCTAATGATCTACTAAAAATTCAGATCATGCATTTTAACCAGTCTACTTTTGAAAGACACTTAGGTTTTTCTAAGTTTTTGTAACTGCCATGATGTCATGAATAATCTTGTACATAGAATATGGAATTTTCAAATTAGGAAAGGTTGATACAAACCTATTAATTTTGTGAATGATGTGCATACAAACTATTGAATGTTTCTGAGTGAAAGAGAGCAGGAAATATGGATAATATATATATATATATATATATATATACACACACACACACACACATACAATATGGATAGTATATATATATATATATATATATATATATATACACACACACACACACACACACACACACACACAAAAGGTTCCTAGAATGCTGTGGAATGATAATTAAAGATATGATCGAAAATAGTACTGAACTGTTGAAAGTAATGAGAGGGAGTAATGAAAGTAGTGTTTCAGGTAGATGATGTTTCTAAATATGAGTCTTATCTCCTGGCACCCTGGAGTGGTTGGAAGCTTTGAAAAAAGCTTTGTGCATTTTTCAT
Source organism: Marmota flaviventris (assembly GCF_047511675.1). NCBI lineage: Eukaryota > Metazoa > Chordata > Mammalia > Rodentia > Sciuridae > Marmota > Marmota flaviventris. The sequence continues at coordinate 83,431,791 of NC_092509.1, read as the reverse complement.
TTAGTATAAAACTAGCGGTGTGATAAATTTTGGCAGGTCAAATGGTTAGGTTAGAGAAGACAAAAGTTGTAGGAAATAACAGGTTGGAAATCCGGCCCTAAATTTTGGGTGATTAACACAAAGGAGAGAAGCAGGCTAATGCTCTGTTACTGAATAATAGGCAAAGTCCATTGAGGGTGGAATTAGTAAAAGGCAATGTTGACCCTAGGGAATCAGCTGTGTGATCTTTTCTGTATGTATACACTACTCTGGGTGGGTTTCAGTGGCCCTGGTAATGTTCATGGCAAATTGTAATCAATATCTACAAGCACCTTGTGCTCCTATATCTCTAGAAAAACATACACCCATCTCATTTCATGTATAGCATCACTATTTTTCTCAATGTTTCATATACTTTACAATCAGATCAAATATACAAATTTTTTGTTTATAGTATTTATTTTGGCATTAATAATAGAATTTATAAGATATTTAGAGCTGTAAAATTTACTCTACTACCAAACCATGAAGGCAGATCCATAGTTTATGCTGAATCATTCATTGACTTATAGTTTCCCTTTCATTCATCCATCAGAAATTTATCTTGGTACAGAGTAAAAGGCAGGTAAAATCTCTTGAAAACTGTTTTCAATTCCTCTGTGGCATTATTTTCTTATGTTTTCCTATTAACTCAATTAATTGCTTTAGTCTCTTATTTAATAAAGTAAATATTTTCTTTTAACGATAGTGAAAAATTTCTTCTAGATAGTAGAATCTTTTCAGAGGGCCTATGTTTCACTCTTTACCCATTTTGAACATGAATAGATAATATTTCCCCAAAGGGAGGCTGGGGATGTGGCTGAAGCGGTAACGTGAGGCACAGGGTTCGATCCTCAGCACCACATAAAATAAAGATGTTGTGTCCACCAAAAACTGAAAAATAATTATTAAAAAATTCTCTCTCTCTCCTCTCTCTCTATATATTTCCCCAAGGGGCCATGGGGCAGACGTCCTTAATTCCTACCTACATTCTGTTAATTCTCCCTTGAGATTTCATGTGGTTGATATGTTACATGGGTTCAAGGATTCAACCATATTAGAGGCATGGAGAGAAGGCTTTGTAGTTACAGCAAAGGAACATTTTCTCTGTTTAATACCATTTTGTTGATATTATAATACTGGACACTAGCTCTCCACTAGCTCTCCTGTCTAACTTACTATTATACACACCCTCCATCATGGACACATGTGTAGCTCTCTGACCTCATTTCCTAGGACCGCAGTTGACTATGTCAGGGATGAGCTGCACTTCAAAAGAAAAGGGTCAGCTTCTTTGCCGTGTGTATGTGTGTGTGTGTGTGTGTGTGTGCACATGCGCGCACATGCATGTTATATGGTATGGTTTTCTTTTCTTTGGATCTCCTATTAGGGCCTTTTTTGAGTGTCACTGTTATATAAAGGTTTTCAAGTGAAGTGATTTCTCTTGACTCCCTTCTGCTCACTCAGATGAACTTGACTCTATATAATTTAAATGATTGACACTGTTCATTGATCAATCAAAACATAGACGTAATTCTGTTTTCCATATTTTATTTTATTGGGAGCAATAAAGTGCATTGCTTAAGGACCTGAACGCTCTGTATAAACTGCTTTGCAGTGATGGCCCTGAACTCACAAGCTGTGGTATTTTGTGCATGCAATTTGGCTCAACCTCTCTGTACTTTGGTTTTCTCATCTGTAAAATGGTAAGAGAATTCAAATTTATTAATATATAAAGTGCTTACAGCAATGCTGGACACATTTTATAACAAACATTCTAGAACCACTTTTTACTATTGTCTTGCTATAACGATGATAATTGTGATGATGGTTATTTGATTCTCACAGCAGACCCAAAAGACATTTTTTTCCCAAGAAACAGGTTAAGAGATGTTAAACTTATACAATGTAACATGCAGATGCTACTTGATTTAAGATGGGTTTATGTCCTGACAGATCCATATTAAGTTGAAATATCCTAAGACAACAGTGCATTTAATACAGTTAACTTACAGAATTTCATACCTTAGCAACACAGCACACTGTCCAGTATTGATTGTTTATCCTCTTGATCACATGGCTGACTGCCATGTGGCTTTGCTGCCACTACCCAACATCATGAGATTATTGTATTGAATGTCATTTGCCCAGGAAAATATCAAATTTCAAAATTCAAAGTTTGGTTTCTACTGAAAGCACATTGTAAAGCTGAAAAATCATAAGTCAAACCATCAGAAGTTGGGGACTGTCTAGAAACACCTGGTGTACAGTTAGTATTCATTAAATATTTATTCAGGTAATGAAGTTATGTAGATATAGATACAGTCATAGCTCAGGACTGGTTGACATCAAGGCTTAAGTAGTTGAATCACTGTTCCTCAAAATATCCCTTTCACTTTTGTCCTGGCAAATGATACCACTTTCTCCAGAATGAGAGTTGCAAGAATATTCCTTGAACTTAAGTTTGTAGTGCTACATGGGCTTTTCCAAAAATGCATTAGTGTGTGTGTATGTGAGGATACATATGCATATGTATTTAAATTATTTCAGTTGAAATTGCAATGTCAAGCTTCTTGAACTCATAAACAAATTCAGCAAAGTAGCAGGATATAAAATGAACACCTATAAATCAGTTGCATTCCTATACAGTAGTGATGAATCAGCTGAAAGAGAATCAGGAAAACTATCCCATTCACAATAACCTCAAAAAAAAAAAAAAAAAAAAAAACCCCAACTTGGGAGTCAATCTAACAAAAGAGGCAAAAGATCTCTACAATGAAAACTACAGAACACTAAAGAAACTGAAGAAGATCTCAGAAAATGGAAAGATCTCCCATGGTTCCTGAATAGGCAGAATTAATATTGTCAAAATGACCATAGTATCGAAAGCATTATGCAGATTTAATGCAATTCCTAGTAAAATTCTAAAGATGTTCTTTATAGAAATAGAAAAAGCAGTCCATGAAATTCATCTGGAAAACTAAGAGGCTCAGAAGAACCAAAGCAATCCTTAGTGAGAAAAGTGAAGTGTGAGGCATCACAATACCAGACCTTAAGTGATACTATAGACCTATGGTAACAAAAAATGGCATGGTATTGGTGCCAAAATAGACATGAAGACCAATTGTACAGAAGAGAAGGCATAGAGACATACCCACATGAATACAGTTATCTCAAACTAGACAAAGGTGCTTTGGAAAAAAGATTGCCTCTTCAACATATGGTGCTGGGAAAACTAGAAATCCATATGTAGTAGAATGAATTTGAACCCCTATCTCTCACCTTGAAAAAATTCACTTTTGACTTAAAATCAAAGTGAATTAAGGACCTAGGCATTAGACCAGATACCCTGTGCTTACTAGAAGAAAAAGTAGGCCCAACTCTCCATCATGTCAGCATGAACTGACTTCCTTAACAAGACTCCAAAAGGGCAAGAAGTAAAATCAAGAATCAATAAATGGGATGATATCAAACTAAAAAGCTTTCAGCAAAGAAACAATTAAGAATATGGAGAGAGAGCCTACAGAATGGGAGAAAATCTTTGCCACCTGCACCTCAGATAGAGCATTAGTCTCCAGGATAGACAAAAAAAACCTAAAAATCTTAACACCACAGAAACAAAAAACCCAATCAATAAATAGACAAAGAAACTGAACAGATACTTCACAGAAGAAGAAATATGAATGGCCAACAAATACATGAAAAAAACGTTCAATACCTCTAGCCATTAGAGAATTGCAAATTAAAACTACACTGAGATTTCATCTTACTCCAGTCAGAATGGCAATTATCAAGAATACAAGTAACAATTCTTACAGTGGAAGAATCTTTCTTGGCAAGAATGTGGGGAATAAATTTCACTCATACATTGCTTGTGGGACTGCAAATTGGTGCAACTGCTCTGGAAAGCAGTATGCAGATTTCTTAGAAAACTTGAAACAGAAGCACCATTTGACCTACTCCTTGATATTTACCCAAAGGACTTAAAATCAGCACACTACAGTGTTGCAGGCACATCATTGTTTATAGCAGCTCCATTCACAATAGGAAAGCTGTGAAACCAGCCTAGGTACCCTTCAACATTTGAATGGATAAAGAAAATGTGGTATATATACACAATGCATATTACTCAGCCATAAAGAAGAATGAACTATGATATTTGCTGATAAATGGATGGAACTGGAAAGTATAATGATAAGTTAAATAAGCCAATACCCCCAAATCCAAAATCCTGATGTTCTGTTATACGTTGATGCTAACCCACAACAAGGGAGGGTAGAGAGGGGAAGAATATAAGTTCATTGGATTAGACAAAGGAAAATAAAGGGAAGAGATGGGGAATGGGAATAGAAAAGATAGTAGAATGAATAGACAGAACTTTCCTTTGCTCATAAATGAAAACATGACCAGTGTAATTCCACATTAAGTACAACCACAAGAATAGGATCTTTGTTGGAATGGGTTTTACTCCATGTATATATAATATGTCAAAATACACTCTACTGTCATGTATATCTACAAACAACAAATAAAAAACAAGAAATTGCAATGTCAAGTAGAAGAAGAATTAAAGTATATTCTTATTGCCAGTTTATTTTTAGGTGATCCTGACTCTTACAATGGAAGAATCTTTCTGAACATAACTAATTTTGGACCTAGCTATCCACACTTTGTTCATATCTTCTGCAATGGGTTAGATAATCAACCCTTAGGCTTGTGATTTCTGTGCTGATCACCTCTGCTGCGTGTTATTATTGCCATAGATAACATGCATATGAATAAATGTGGCTGTGCTCCAATAAAACTTCCATTATGGGCTCTGAAATTTGAATGTCATGGAATATTTTTGTACATAAAATTTTCAACAATTAAAATATGAAAAAAATAATTCTTAGTTTTCAAATAGGTGGCTCTTCACAGCAGAAGAGCATAGTTTATAGTCCCCATGTTTTACCTTGCCCTAGATTCCTGTAGACCATATTATTCTAGTGATTTGATTTTATCTCTAGTATCACAACTGGAATGATCATTCTTAAGTAAACCACTAATCTGATTATATCACTTCTGTATTGGTCAGATAAAAAGAACCAAAAATGGAAGATTTTGTGTGTGTGTGTGTGTGTGTGTGTGTGTTGTGTGTGTGTGTGTAATCATACACATATGTATAATGGAAATTGGTTCATGTGATTATGAAGGATGAGAAATCCTGTGATCTGCATTCTCCAAGCTACAATGCTCCAATGCCCCAGGCAAGAAAAGATGGACGTGCCAGGTAGCTCAAACTGACCAAATTCACCCTTTCTGTCTTTTGGTTTGGGGTGGGTTTTTTTTTTGGTGGGGGGTGTTCTCAAAGGATTGAAATAAGCCCATCCACTTTGGTGAGGAGACTCTTTATGCAGTCTACTAGTTCAAATGTTAATCTGTACCAGAAACATTCTCACAGGCAGGAACAAAAAGAGTATTTTACCAGCTTTATGGATATCCCTTAGCCCAGTCAAGATGACACAAAAATTATCCATCAAAACTCCCCTCCTTATGATGCTGTCTTGACTCTCCACACTCATTGGCATGAGAGTTCATGTCACAAATGCTGTGTTGTCTTCTTTATCAGACATGCCTTTTAATACTTCATTTCAGTACTGCTTGGTAAAGCCAGTCCCGTATAGTCTGCTCTCTCCAAGGCTTTGAATGCTTTTTTTTTTTTTCCAGACCTCCCGCGCCTTTTGCTACAGGGCATACTTTTACTTATGCTTAAAAGTTCACTCAAAATGACCTTATTCTATAAATTTGTCTCTGAATTTTTAGGCAGAATTAATCACTTTCTCATTTACAGCATTTTGAACATTAAAAAATAGTTATATTTCCAGATTATAATTCATTATGTTCATGGCTGTCTACACCAACTTAATATAAACTCTTGATGTAAGAGGCTGGATTAATCCATATATGTTTCCCCAAATCTAGTATATATTTGGGACTTAACAAATGATTTTTGAACGCTACAACAAAGGAATTATAATTGAATGCTCATATTGGCCATACTTTACACACAAAGAATGTGTTTTTAGGGAAGGAAATGATACATAGACCACTTTCAGAAAATAAATAATGTATGAATTTATCATTTTGCAAAGCAAGGAATCATTTGACAAAAAAAATGTGCTCTGAAATTTGTTCATTTTGAATATTTTTCATACTGGGTTTGAATTTTTTAAGGTATAATTTCATTTGTCAAAAAAAATCAAGGTTTTTTTTTTGTTGTTGTTTTTTAAGAAAAACAGCAGTGTGTGCCAGTAGTTTCTATTACCACTTATATGTAAGCCCAGTAAGATTAAAAATCGAGACCTGAGATTTTGAGAGTTTCTTTCTAATAAAAAGCACTTGGGCACAGAAATGCTCTCAGACCTCCAAATGTCCTAGGGATGCTAATGGTGAAAGTGCTTCAGGCAGCTATTGATCCAAACTCTGAGCCTCCATCTACTCTCTTCAGTCTCCCAATTCGTACATCTTCTTTTGTACAAAAAGGACAGATAAAATTATTTATAGATAAAAGTGTAGTTCATGGGAAGAAAGCCACAGCACGTGTATTTGATAAAAAGCTTCCTGGAGATTCTGGTCTTGTGTGCCCTGTGATTATTCACCTGGGAAGGCAAGCCGGGCTTTCTGAACAGGGTCAGCACATGGATCCCTTTGTACTTTTTTGCCCTCCCTTCAGGCGTGATGCTCAGACAAGTTCAATGCAGTCATTATTTATAGCAAGGTATAAGAAAAAAAAATCCTATAGGGAGTTAAATATTTTAGTCCACAGAGGATTTTTAGAAATTAAAATTGATGTCACAAATAACAACTGCTCAGAAATGGTCACATTCTTTTCTTAGTAGTGTCACAATGATTTACGATGTAAACAGATTTTTCCATATGGTCTCTCCTACTTGAATATCATGTACTGTTACTATTTCTATTTCTCTGTTGTGGTACCCATAATTGAATAAGTAGAGGGAGCAAAAAAGGCCTGAGCTGTTTTAATGTCTGAGTAGGGACAGAGATAACTAGGACCAGGGTTGCTTCTGGAACTTACTGGAACTCTGTCAGTTTTTAAAATGCCTTTACTCAAAAGACATTTAGGTTGAATAAAGTTCATATATACCAGTACAGAAATCAAATAATTTCTTTATCTTATTATGGGTTGATTTATCATATTTGTGCTTTCCATAGAACTCTGGAAATTATCTCTCAAATTTGTGCAGGACTCAGTAACAGAAACATGCTCATTTTTAATATATTCAATAATTTTATGGTAGGCCTTTTATTCAGCAGGTACTAACTTTTATGTGCTAGAATGTACAATGACTTGTCTCATTGATTTCATTGTTGTTGTTTTAAATTTAAAAGCCAGTTAAGGATACTCAAGCCTGTCATGGATTCTTTTTTTTTTATGTTTTTATTAGTGCTTTATAGTTGTAATAGTAGTGGGGTTCATTCATTTCAACACAATCACACATCCATGGAATATAATTTGCTCTACTTCAGTCGTCAGTACTTCCCTTTTCTCTTCCCTCCTCCCTTCCCCTGGTCCTCTTTCTCTATTCTACTGGTCTTCCATGTATTTATTTAGTTTTTTAAACTCGTGCTTTATAGCTATAAAACTGAAATTCATTGTGGCAAATTCATATATGTACACAGCATAATTTGGTCAATGTCATTCACTATTCTCTGTTCCCCAACCGTCATCCCTCTCAATCAATTCCCCTGCTCTGCTGCACTGATCTCCCTTATATTTTCATGGGATTTCCCCCTCTTTATCCCCACCCCCACCTTATTTTGGTCTAACTTTTGCAAATGAGAGAAAACACTTGGCCCTTGATTTTTTGAATCTGGCTTATTTCACTTAGTATGATGTTCTCCAGTGCCATTCATTTACCAGCAAATGACATAATTTCCATCTTCTTTATAGCTGAGTAAAACTGTATTGTGCACATATATTGCATTATCTTAATTAATTTTTTTTTCTTGAGGTCAGTAGTGGGCATTTGCTCTTTTTAGTTACCTGCATCTAATCCCCCTTTATTTGATAGCAGCATCCTAAATACTTTGGAAAGGCACTTGCCTATTTGGTGTAGTGTTGTAGTTCTGCACTGCATGTCAAGGAGCACCACCTTACCCTACGTTGGCCGCTTTATCTCTCCCTGAACTTTGATAGAAACATGGGGAAAATTATTAGAACTCACTCATTTGACTGGTATTATTTTGATGAAATTATGTGTGGCTCTTATTGCCCTGACTCTTCACCACCACAGTTTTCATGAATTCTTATCTGTTCTACGAGGCATTGAGTATTCTTCCAGTGAATTGTTTTATTAAGGTAACCTGTTACTTATAATCTAAGAACTAAAAGTTTTTAGACCTGTATCTAGCCAAGGAAAATATTTATCAAGAGTTAATACCTTTCAACTGCTCACATCCTGTTGGAAATGAACATTTGTAAATATAAGAAGGAGCCTGCAGCTCAATGCAGCTTGGTTACTGGGACATGATGCCAGTTTGGGAGAAACTTGAACTTCTGCTTGTCAATCAATTGCTTTGTTCTGTCTTTCTTGGCTACAATCACTAAGGAACTTCATACTGCAGGCTCAGTCCTATAGATGTGGCTTTTACCAAAGCAATACAAGTTAGGAATTGGAATATTACCCTAGAATATTGAGAATTGTTTGTATAGTTAAATTACAACGATGATTTTTCATGTCATTGGTCATGGTTAAATTCCATGTGAAAATAATGACGTATATATTGAGCATATTATTTGTTTTAGGATTTGTGGGGTTTTCCTCATAGCCATTGCCTATTTATGGTGGATTGGGATTAAATGTTAGTGGGGGTATTGGGTGTGGGATTGTATTATTCTTTGGTGAATCTTTCTTGGGCTTACTGATATTCTTAATTTACTTGGGGGGAATGTTGGTGATGTTTGGGTATCCTACCACTATAGCAATGGAAGAGTATCCTGAGATTTGAGGTTCTAATATTATCAATCAAGCTTGTTTTTCCCTTTAATTCTAATCACACATTTTAAAAGCATATTTGAGATTTTGCCTGGGCTTGTGATTTTTCTTCCCCTCTGCATCAAAGTCCTTGTTTTAAGTATAGTCCATGGACTTGGACCCTTGAATACTCTGAGTATATCATGCTAGTATTGTCTCCATGGTAATCTAGTGCTAAGAGCCATAGCCAAGTAGTATGATGCATGGCATTTTGGGTTGAAAGGTGATGCCAGCAAGCCATTGAGATGATATGATTATGTTAAGATCTGCATTCATATGGATATTAGACCCCTGCTGTCCACCTCGGCCTGCTATGGGACTCCTGGAGAGTTCCCATTGGTTGGGGAAGTGCGGTAGGAGGGAATTCCGGAGGAGGGATTTCCTGTTGGAGTGTGTGCCCGGGAGAACGCCGCGTGTGTGGGTCAGCATATTTCCCGAGAGCATACAGGGCATTGGTGGGAGTTTCAAAATAAAGTTTGTTCCTGTTTGAGTGGCTCCTGATTTTGTGCCCAGCCAGACTGCGGCAATCTAGCCCCAATGCCTGGTAGCATGACCACTGGCTGAAGTTCTGTTCTAAATGGATGAACTTGAAACTTCTGGACTCTACATGATTCTATACCACTGCTGCAGCATGCTTTCTACCATGCAAGTCCACAGAAACATATACTCTGCAATGAATTTTATTTGTATCCTGTCCATTTAAGGTATATGTACTTTTCATAGCAAAAAAAAAAAATTCTTATTTTTTTTTCATTGACTTATGTTGAGATTCAAAATAATTCCACATCCCTTGAACTCTGCTGATTGCATTAAGTATGCCAGTTTGCAAGGCCAGAACCCTATCAATGAATAACTAAGTCCTGTTAGTATTTCAGGAGCTGATTCCTCCTTTCCGGGGGTTTCCAATACCCATTCAGGCCCTTGGATCTTTAACATAAAAATTGCACTAGCCTCCTAATTTGACTCTCTGCCTTCAATTATTTCCTGTCAAAACTGTGCTCAATAGTATTCAATCTATGTTATATTTGACTCCCTGCTTAAACTCTAGTGCTCTTGGGAATCAATGAAGTAGAATGTTGCATCAGAATCACCTGGAGAGAATTTACAATATGGACTCCTGGCTCCGCCACAGAGATCCAATTCAAAATAGACAAATTTGAGATCACTGCTCAACCAGACAGTATTCCAACTGCTTAACTTGACTTTCTAAGACTTGAACATTGTATTCCTGCACAATTTCATTTCCTATCAATCTTCACTGTTCATTCTACCCTCAGACTAACTATTTATAGATTTCTGCATTGATAACATTTCATGACTTCGTGTCTTGCCTTATGGCATTCTCTTGGTCTAGAACATCCCCAACTTCCCCTTAATGTAGTAGAAAACCTGCTGATAGTAAGTAGGAACCTAACTATGTTTGAGAAATTAAATCATCACATTAACCACATAAAAGAAACATTTCTCTGGTTCATCAATGTGACTTTCGATTTTTAATATTGGGTATTAAAATCATAACTTTATAGGAAAGCCAAACTTTTGAGAAATATCAAAAGCACCATAAATGTGTAGCAAACAGCTCTATGCTGCCCCCTTTACAGTATTTGATTTTAATAAACGCTTCTATCCAGTGGTCTCCAAGCACAGAATGTTTACTATTATAATCTTCATGTTTGAAAGAATGATAAAGAGAAGAGAGATTCTGAGCATAGGGCAGAATCTCCCAAGTTGCCACATGTGCAAGGAAAATGCAAAGAACTATACTTAGCACATACTTGTTTTAAAAACAAAGCAGTTACCAACTGAGACCATAGAACTGGAGGTGATAAAAAATTTTAACCATAATTCAGTCTGACAGCACTAGTACTAATTTGGACTGAGTTATATGAACATAGCTCAGGAAACAAATTCTTTTTCTTAACTTGCTGTGGAATACTAGAAGGAAAGTAGAAAGCTGTCAGTAATTCCCCATGTCTACTGGGTCATTACTGTAAATACTCAATGTTCTGTTATAATTTATACCATATATAGATATACAAATCCTGATACATGTGTGGGTGATATCTATCTTTATTTATCTCTCTATTGCATTACAGCTATGCTTCCAATTATTTGCCATTCCTTATGAAAAAATTCCTTGATTTTTTCTCTCTGCAAGCTGTTCTGAAATTTATCTACTCAATGTCATCATTGACCTCCATGTCACCAAACTAGCAACCAATTCTGAGTTTTCATTTTATTTGATTTTTGAGTTGTAGATAACCAGTTAAACACTCTATTCTAAAGAAATACTTGATTGGCTTTCTAGGAAGCTATCTTTTCTGGATTATACTTCTTTTTATTTTTTTATTTGTTCTTTTTAGTTATACATGACAGTAGAATATATTTTGACATATTACACATACACAGAGTATAACTTCCCATTCTTATGGTTGTACATGATGTGGAGTTACACTGATCATATATTCATATATGAACAGAGGAAAGTTATGTCCAATTTTTCTACTGTATTTCCTATTCCCATCCTCCCTCTCTTCCCTTCATTCCCTTTTGTCTAATCCAATGAACTTCTATTCTTCTCTCCCCACCTTATTGTGTGTTAGCACCCACATATCAGAGAGAACATTTGGCCTTTGGTTTTTTTGGAGAACTGGCTTATTTCACTTAGCATGATGGTCTCCAGTTCCATTCATTTACAGGAAAAATGCCATAATTTCATTCTTCTTTATGGATGAATAATATTCCATTGTGTATGTATACCACATTTTCTTTATCCAGTCATCTATTGAAGGACATCTAGGTTGGTTCCACAGCTTAGAAATTGTGAAGTGAGTTGCTATAAACATTGCTGTGGCTGTGTAAATATAGTATGCTGATTTTATGTCCTTCGGGTATATGCCAAGGAGTGAGATAACTGGCTCAAATGGCAGTTCCATTCTGAGTTTCCTGAGGAATCTCAATACTGCTTTCCAGAGTGGTTGCACCAACTTGCATTCCCACCAGCAATGTACAAGTGAACATTTTTCTCCCACATCCTTGTCAGCATTTATTGTTACTTATTTTTTGATAACTGCCATTCTGACTGGAGTGAGATGGAATCTCAGTGTAGTTTTAATTTGCATTTCTCTAATTGCTAGAGGTGTTGAACATTTTTTCATATATTTGTTGATTGATTGTATTTCTCCTTCAGTGAAGTGTCTGTCAGTCCCTTTGTCTATGTATTGATTGGGTTATTTGATTTTTTTTTTTTTTGGTGTTAAGTTTTTGAGTTCTTTACATATCCTAGAGATGCTCTGAAGTGCAGGTGGTAAAGATTTCCCATTCTGTGGGCTCTTTCTTCACATTCTTGATTGTTTCCTTACCTGTGAAGAAGCTTTTGAGTTTGATACCATCTCATTTATTGATTCTTGATTTTACTTCTTGCACTTTAGGAGTCTTGTTGAGGAATTCAGTTCCTAAGCCAACATGATGGAGACTTGGACCTACTTTTCTTCTAGTAGGCACAGGGAGTCTGGTCTGATGCCTAGGTCCTTGATCCACTTTGAGTTGGTTATTTTGCAGAGTGAGAGATAGGGTTCAAATTCATTCTACTACATATGGATTTCGAGTTTTCCTAGCACTATTTGTTGAAGAGGCTATCTTTTACCCAATGTATGTTTAGGGTACCTTCTTCTAGTATGAGATAACTGTATTTTGTCTTTATGTCTGCTTTTGTGCCAATACCATGCTGGTTTTGTTACTACAGGTCTGTAGTATAATTCAAGGTCTGTTATTGTGATCCCTCCTGCTTCACTTTTCTCATTGAGGATTGCTTTGCTTCTTTTGTGCCTTTTATTTTTCCAAATGAATTTCATGAATGCCTTTTCTATTTCTATGGAGAATGTTATTGGAATTTTCATAGAACTTACATTGAATATGTATAGAACTTTTGGTAGCCATTTTGATAATATTAATTCTGCCTATTCAAGAACATGGGAGATCTTTCTACCTTCTAAGGACTCAATAGATGCAGAAAAAACATTTGACAAACACAGCATCCATTCATGTTCAAAACACTATAAAAACTAGGGATATTAGGAACATATCTCAACATTATAACAGCTATATATGTTAATCCCAAGGCCAACATCATTCTAAATGAAGAAAAATTGAAAGTATTCCCTCTAAAAACTGGAACAAGATGAGGATGCCCTCTTTCACTACTTCTATTCAACATAGTTCTTTATACTCTAGCAAGAGCATTTATACAGAAGAAATTAAAGGGATGCAAATAGGAAAACAGGAACTCAAACTATCCTTATTTGCCAATGACATGAATCTGTATTTAGGAAACCAAAAGAACTCCAATAGAAGACTTCTAGAACTCAGATGAATTCAGCAAAGTAGCTGGATATAAAATTAACATCCATAAATCAATTGTGTTCCTGTACATCAGTGATGAATCAACTGAAAGAGAAGTTAGGAAAACTGTCTCATTCACAATAGTCTTGGAAAAAAATATTTAGAAGTCAATATGATAAAAGAGGTGAAAAGGCCTCTACAATGAAAACTACAGACATTGAAGAAGACCTTAGAAGATGGAGAGATCTCCCATGTTCTTAGATTACTCTTCTGTTCTCTAGTTGTTTCTTCTTAGTCTTATTCTTCTGAATCTCAAGACCTAGTGAGTCATGGGGTTGGTCTTTGTAACAAGATATATACACTTACTGGCTAAGTATTGTCATCTCTCCAAAGAGCTTTAGATGCCATCATTATGTAAACTTGAATTTCTAACCCAGAGGTCTAGGCTCATGTATGACATGACTGCTATATTGATATATCTACTTATATGTATAATATACTTCTTAAAATTTAATATATCTAAATTTATTATTATTATTATTATTATTATTATTGGTACTGGGGATTGAACTCAGAGGTACTTTACCACTGAGCTACGTCCCCAACCCTTTTTATTTTTTTTATTTTGAGACAGGGTCTTATTAAGCTGCTGAGAGCCTTGTTAAATTGCTCAGGCTGGCCTCAAATTTGTAATCTTTCTACTTTAGCCTCCCTAGTTTGGGATTACAGGCGTGTACCACCATGTCTGGCTATTTTTCTTTTTCTTTTTTCATACCCAGTGAACAGAGTGTTCCAAGTAGAATGAAGAAAAATAGAATGAAATTCCAACCCTGTGAGGGAAATTTTTAATGTATGTATTTTTTACGTTGAACAGCATAATTTTTTCTAGTGTATTTCTTCCTTTATAATAGCATCTATTTAAAAAGGATCTGGAAGACATCTTCCAGATGTTAGAGAAGGTCTATTTAGTTCTGTTTTAGTCAGAGTCCTGCACAGAAACAGAAGGCTCTGTTTATAGTCTTCATTTCTTGAGTGGCATTACTATTAGCCCAAATGACAAAATTCAGAACCTGGAAAAAATTATGGCTTTATTGATCTCTTACTCTCAATATAGGTGTTTTAAGCCTATCTATTTTACTGTAATTTTTTCTTGGTCAATCCCACTATCTCTGTTTTATCAGGCCCCCATCATTTCTCTTGTAGACAACAGTAATACTTTTTTTCCGGTTTCTGTACTTCTAATTCAGTGTCTGCAGCCTTTGCCACATTACTATTAGAGTTATCTTTCTAAACACAAATCTGATCATGTAAATTTGGTACTTACAACTTACTATTTTCTTTACTCACACTGAAAGTTAAACTACTGTGATTTTGTGGATTTTCTGAGTCTTACCACTTAACATCTCTTCTGAACATCCATGCTCCTACAGTATTAGATTATTTGTAGTTCTTTGATCTCAGCTGCTTTATGCCTCTTTACCTAGATACATGGCCCTTTTCTGCAATAGATTCAAATCTACCCCAACCCATTTATTTGTAGTACTGTGTTTGAGTCTTCTAAAACAAAAATGCCTTAGACTAAGTATTTTACAAGCAACAAAACGTTATTTTTTTATAGTTCTGGAGACTGGGAAGTCCCAGTTCAAGACACCAGCAGATGAAGGATCTGATGAGAACTGGTTCCACAGAGATGGTGCCTTTTGGGTGTCCTCACACCATAAAAGGGAAGCTCAAATAAGGCCCTTTAGGTGTCTCACATAAAAGCATTCATCTTATTCATGAAGATAGAGCCCTCTTGACTTAATTTCAAAAAAGTTTCGCCTCTTAATACGAGCACATTGGGAATTAGGTTTCTGCATTTGACTTTTGGGGGGAACATAAACACTCAGATTATGGCATGAAAATTCAGCTTAAATTTCACATCTTTTATAAAGGATTTTTTGATTAGCTCCAAATCTGACACCTAGTTGCTTTTCACTCATTTATGGCTTCAATCACCTAACTTCTATATTCAAACTCAACATGTATAATTCCTACAACCATTCTCTGTATAACATGTTTTTCCAACCTCTTATTTTATACTGTCATACATACTATGCCTGAAACTGTTCATCTCCACTCCAATCTATTCAATTAACCTTACATGTTGTCAATTCCTTAGACTTCAGCTCTATGGTAGAGATGTTTTTTATTTTTTTATTCTAATTTGTTATGTATGACAGCAGAATGCATTACAATTCATATTACACTTATAGAGCACAATTTTTTCACATCTCTGGTTGTATACAAAGTATATTCACACCATTTATGTGTTCATACATGCATTTGGGGTAATGATGTCCATCTCATTCCACCGTCTTTTCTACCCCCGTGCCCACTCCCTTCCCCTCCCACCACTTTGCCCTATCTAATCTTCCCATGCTCCCCCTCCTAACCCCACTATGAATCAGCCTCCTTATATCAGAGAAAACGTTCGGCATTTGGTTTTTTGGGATTGACTAACTTCACTTAGCATTATTTTCTCAAACTCAATCCATTTAAATGGTGGAGGTCTTTTTAAGACAGAGAGATCAAGTTGGTCTAGTATGTGAGCTTCCCAGAATGAGATTCTTGCAAAAGGCATGAAGGGATACACAAATATAAAGATGGAAAGGGAATACACTAGGTTTATTGAAGAAATAATGTTCCAGAAATCCACGAGAAGACTGTACTAACACTGCCAACACATCAGCAAATAACTCTGGGAACACAGAATAATTACTCTGCATCTCAATTCTCCATCTGGCAAAATACAGAGTAGTGGATTAATAATATCTCTGTAAAGCCTGGCATGGTGGTGCATGCTTATAATACCAGCTACTTGGGAGCCTGATGAGGGGGGATAGAGAGTTTGCAAGTTTGAGCCCCATTCTGGGCAACATAGTGAGGTCCCATCTCCAAATCTCTCTCTCTCTCTCTCTCTCTCTCTCTCTCTCTCTCTCTCACACACACACACACACACACACACACACAAGTATTATTTCTGTAATCTGAAATTATTTTGAGTCAAATTTTCCAAATTAAATGATTTGCATGATAAGAAGGAAAATCTTCAAAAATAATACTTGTTCTCAATTCTGTAAAATGAAAATTTTTACTTATTTATTTATATTTTATTTTGCTTTGTTTTATAGATGAGTCTCATTATGTTGCCCTGGCTGTTCTCAAAGTCATGGGCTCAAGTGACCCTCCCACCTCAGCCTATAGGTGTGTGTCATCACAATGAGCTAAAATGAATAATTTTAAAGGGCATATCCTCCTTTAGAAAGTAAAATCCTTAGGAAGTAGTGCGGAGAATTTGATTGCTGAAAAATATGCTGGCTAACAAAATATTATGCTTCACCTAGATACATGGGACAAAAATATGAAGACTTCAAAATAAATGTTAAATAGTTAAACATCCAGCAGAACTATAGATATTTATACAAAATCAGACATACAAATTGTGTTTTAAGCCACCTGATCAGTTTTTAAAAAATCTTTATTTTTTAGTTGTTGTTGGACACAATACCTTTATTTTATTTATATACTTATATGTGGTGCTGAGGTTTGAACCCAGGACCTTGCACAAGCTAGGCGCATGCTCTACCGCTGAGCCACAACCCCAGCCCAGATCCGTTTATTAATATGAAAAGGCCATGTGCCAGCACTAACCCCCCCATCAGAGAATAAGGCATTCTGATTCTTACAAACACTCATTTTCATGAAGTATCCAAGAATAACATGATTTTGAGGACTTGAATGATGGAATATGAAGGAAAGAATGAGCTAAAGGTATTTCAAAGAAGCAAATATTTGCTCTGATTTATAGTTAAAAAAAAAAGAATCAAGAAGTTCCAGATGATATAATTCAAGAGAAGGGCATAAAACGGGCATTGGGTTTATGGAGAAAAACTACTCAAAGCTCTATCCATTTTATGACAGCTTAATTTTTCTTCTATCTTGTCCTACCTTATCAAAAACAGAAGTCTGACTGAATTGTAAGAGAAGGGTTTAAGAACAGAAAAATTTACTTGTACATGAATTGTGTTTTGAAGATGAACATAAATATATGGGAATATAGGGAGTTGCTTTAAAAGTTGCCAAATCATAACAATTATGTGCCAGGACTGTCATCAGAAATTATCTCCCTTATTAAGGGTGAGTGAAGAGACTAATCTTTTAATAGAGGCCCTTTTGAGAAGGCAGCATTAACAGAAGAAAACTGGTAGAAAAGG
This sequence comes from Marmota flaviventris, assembly GCF_047511675.1. Lineage (NCBI taxonomy): Eukaryota > Metazoa > Chordata > Mammalia > Rodentia > Sciuridae > Marmota > Marmota flaviventris. Next base: position 83,414,138 of record NC_092509.1, on the reverse strand, counting down.
CCTGAGGGGGAAATGAATCCAGTCCAGCCTGAAAAAAATTCTGCTCCAGGTTTCAAAAATTACCCCTTCCTCCTGTGTAAGTGAGATGCTAAGAAGCACAACTGCTTTTTGAATCTAAGTCTGCAAAGGAGCTGTGTAAGAGGGGTGGGACGGAGATGGCACCCAGGATCTCTGGGGCACTTGCTCCTTTCTGAGCCAGACAAGGGTCAGGAGCTGGACTGGGACCAGAACACCAGCAAGGCGTCAGAGAATGTTCTCTAAATAAAACCATGGCTCTTAAGAAAACTAACCACCTTCTCATCTTCTACCTCAGTTTCTCACTGTTCATCTACATAAAGAGTAAGCTATTCCCATTTATTGAACTTTTTTCCACTTTTTCTGACTTCTTCCTAGCTTATTATATTTCTTGAAAATAGTTCATAGTGTTGTGTTGTTCTACAAAATACAATGCAGAAAAGGAAATATTTATTTCTTCTTGGTGTCAGCAAGTGTCCTGTTTTGAATAAATCAGTGATATCAGTCAATGTGAAGAGTCAATTTTGTGATTTCCAGTAGATTCAGAAAATGTTTTTATAACCCTTTAGCCATGATCAGGAGAATTAAATGGTCACATAGAAAAGAAGATATTTTGTTGTGTTTACAGTTTTACAAAATAGATTATTGGTAGTTTATAATTGATATCCTTTAAGAAAGTTATTTATAAGTTATGTTGCATTTTATTCCCACATTCTCACTTTTAAAGAAACTCTGTATTCCAACATTTGCTCTCATAATCAAAGGGATGGTCTCGATGTTTCCCAGAGGATAATGGTTCAAAATGTCTCTTTGCCAGAGAAATGGGCATCTATTGTTATGTGCTTCTATTTTATAAATGAAGATATTATTTTCCAAAAACTTCACCAAATAGAAACAAGAACAATGTTTCTGGGATAACCTTGTCAAATGCATGGCAGTATGAAAAACCAGAGGAGACCAAATGGCCTCAGCTGTGTGCTTATGAAGGGGAGTAGCTATTGAACACGTTTAAAATGAAGGCAAGAAGAGTGTGTGCTTGTCAAAGGGCCCGTGTGATTTGTGTCTGTTGAATCTGAATATCAATAAGGAGACGCATAGAGCAGCTGCTGTTGAACAAGACGACTTGGCATTAATGCACAGTGCTGTGTAATCTGGGTCACGTTCTGTGGACACACCAGTGCGATTGTTACTTGTACAGTTAACAGCTGAACATATATCAGAGACTGGGAAAGACAGAAGTAGATGCTATAGCTAGGTAGCTGAAGACAAGTACAGAAAAACAAGTCCCAACTTTAAACACGAATAGTAAAATACCCAATTGTAACCCAGGCATACACCCATGCAGGGATGTGTTAGGATGTGTATTCATTAAAGAGTTGTTATTTAAACAGTTAATCACCCTCCCTGAAATTTGAAGTGTGCCCCATGCAGTAGAAAGTTGGGAAGATGAGGTATGTGGAGATGAAAGGGTAGAAAAGTGGGAGGTGAAAGGGTAGAAAAAGAAAAGACACATAAAATGTAAGATGAAATAATATTATGACATTTAAGAAGCAGAGAACATTGTCATTTCAAAGCAATATATATTAAAATTCCTAGGATCTGCTGCAGTTTGCTTTTAGGGAACTGAATATGTAACCTTTACAGCATAAATTGTTTTTGGCGGCATAACTAAGAACAGATAATTATGTACACATCATTTCCATTTTCTTTTTTTTTTTTGCATGGACAGAAGTTATTTTATTGATGGATTCTAAATAAAGATTTTGTAATTCCTTGATTTATTTTCCAATATAACCTTATGTGAGTTTAACAAAGTTAATCTGAAGCTTCTTTCGTTCAATTTTTAAAGTCAGAGTTTTACTGTATTAATCTATTTTCTGGCAAGGTATGATGATATTGCCTTTCTACTCAAAACACTTGGTTTAGCTTTTATAAATCTGCTGTTTTTTAAAACTTGACTTTAAAACTTCCAGCAACCTGGTTCCAGTTTTCTTACTCATGCTATGACATGCTACTCAACATAAATCTTATATTCCAACCATGTAAATAAATTAACATCTAATTGTAAAAATGGCCAACATTACATTAGACATTTTATGTCTGTTATATTTCACTCAATTAGCACAACAACTCTATAGGATAGATATGACTATAATCATCTGCATTTTACTGAATTGAAAACCAAAACTCAAATCACTATACCAGGTTATCTCAGACTTTAGCACTCATCAGGGAGCTGGGATGCAACCTCTCAAGTTCAGCCACAGGTATTTTGTGTGTCTACAGTGGATTCTTGGAGCCTATAATTTTAACATTCTCTCTGTTTCAAATGTAGTGGTTAGAAGGTCTGAATTATACAATAAATATAACAATACAATATTTATTGAATTATAGAATAAATAAATACAATAAATTATGTAAATAAACTGATAGCTCACTACCTTATGATGCAAGGAATCACCAGAATAGTTCATCTTAAACATATCTCTCTTTCAAAGTGGTTTTTTAAGAGAAAAATAATAGACATGAAAATTTTGAGTGTTATTTCAACCTATACGCTTAACCATCATTTCAAGTAGAATTTACTATTAATTACATTTTATAGCTGAGGAAACTGAGGCACATAGAGGTTTATTAACTTGCCCAGGGCCATACTACTAGTGAATGGTGGAACTGGGATTTGAGCCTACAGGCCTGGCTCTGAAGTAATTCCTTGATTTATTTTCCAATATAATCTTCTATTAGTTTAACCAAGTTAATCTGAAGCTTCATTTTGTTCAATTTTTAAACAGAGTTTTGCTGTATTCATCTATTTTCTGGCAAGGTATGATGATATCGCCTTTCTACTCAAAATGCACTGTGCTAACACAACACTTATTTACATGCAGTGATAATGCATAAGGGCTTTAGCACTCTGGTCAGAACATCATAAGCACACAGGAAATATCAGTGAATGTCCTATTAGTAGAAATTAATAATAGCTTTTTCTTTTGCACCTTGAAGAAAGTCCAATTCTATTACATTTAAACTTTCTTTCCTGTCTTTCATTTGAAAAAATCCAAAAATCTTTTCACTTTGTCACTCTACAGGAAATTACAAGATCTGAAATTCTTAAAAAAAAAAAAAAGGAGGAGGAGGAGGAAGGAAAGAAATTCCCTTAAATTTAAGAGAAGTCATCTGTAGCTTTAAAGAGTATTTTTTTTTTTAAAGTTGTGCCTTGCTCTTCTATGAGGTGGATGGAGTTTATGTGGTTTGTGCAGTGCCTTACAGACTTAATGTCCAGTTAAGAGCATGAAACTCAAGGAGTATTAGAGAGAAATTCATCAAGTGGCACTCATTTCTTATTCCTGAGCAGGTAGACAATCCTCTTTCTTGGAGTTGTAACAAATTTGCTCTTTCTCTCTTCCTGATTGTTCTTACGTGTGTAGAACAATTTTGCAAAATTGGTTCTAATGTATGGAATCAGTTGAATTTTAATAATTAAAGTGGAGCTATTATTTTTTGCTTTTGATATGTTAAGATAGATTTTTATTAGTGTGAGACTCCTCTGACCCGTTATTTTGGGACTGTTAAAAAAACAATGAGAGCACTTCATAATCAACTCTGTTTGGAACCTTGATATGAATCTGTTGTGACAGGTTTAAAAGAAAACTACCATATTAAAGCAACCATAAATTAGAAAAGTAATTTATAGCTACCTTTCATTAGTCTATTACAACTTGGGGGATAAATTGAATATTTTCAATGTAATTGCCACATCTAGACTAATTTAACAGTAATTATTTTCATTTATATTCAAAGCATGATCATGGCAGGTGAATGAAATGTGGTTTGACAAAACTATTATTAGAGCTACGTGAATGACTTCAAAGAATTTGGATAATCTTCTAAAATCCATTAGAAATTACTAAGTAATTCAATTTGAATAGAACACTTGCCTTTAAAAAACAAACAGGATCCTTAAAGATAAACTATGGCTTATTTATCTAATCTTAATGCCATTATCCAGAAATAATTGAATTTCTTCAATATATCAGAAATGGTAGATGTTATTCATCAGGGAGTAATAGGAAAATTTAAAACTTTGCTATTCACTATGCAAGTTAATATTCATACTGCGACAGGTTATAAAGTGCCTACATAATTATTAGTGCTGGAAAAATGTATCTTTGCTTCTTCATAAGTAAAAATAATTATCAGCTTACAGTATAATAGTCTCTACTTCTTGTTTCCTGCATCACACAGCAGGAATTAATTTTAGTTTATCTTTCTATATACTTATCTTAGGCAAACCAGATTTTTCTGGAGAATTGCATACTTCTTTCATCTTTAGTGATTTTCAAAAATTACCATAAATTCGTGGTCATATTATAGCAATTTGTGAAATTTAAATGTACAAGAAAAGTTGGAGCTTCTAGTTCTATTTTAAATTTCATTGCTCATTTGTTAGGAAATCTCCAAGGAACCCACTTTTATTCTTTTGACAAATGAAAATGAGAGGGTTTCTTTTTCCTTTTTCCATCATTCTCTATCCACATCAAGTATTCACTGTCTATACTTAGACTGCACTTTGAAGTTTTCTTCTATGGTATGTATCAAAATTCAGAAACATTGTTTTTGTATTAATTTATTTATGCTTACCTGTGAGAGCACAGGACATGGCTGTAAGAACCATGAGTAAGGTCTTGTTAAGACATAAACCAAGTTACTTAAGGAAGAGTTATTTAATAAATCAATTAATGATGAAATTTTTATAGCATTTTTTGTAAGAATCTTCCATCCTAACAACATTTTAAAGTATTTTTTTAACTTTTGCATCATTTACTTTTTTCAATACCCTTTAGAATAGTCCTAGAGTTATATAAAAGTTAAGAGAGTAGTAGGGAGGGATCCCTTATTCCCCTACTATTGACATCTTACATTAGTGTGGTAGATTTGTTATGACCAAGGAACCAATATTAAATATTATTATTAACTAAAATCCATAGTTTGCTCATACTTCCTTAGCTTTTACCAAATGCTATTTCCCTGCTCCAGTATCCCATTCAGAATGCCACTTTGCTATTGGTTGTTATATATTAATAGACTTCTCTTGACTGTGACAGTTTCTCAAGTTTTCCTTGATGTTGACGATATGGCAGTTTTGAGGGGTACTGGCCAGATATTTTATAGTTTTCCCCATTATTGAAATTAATATCGTGTTATTATCATGAGACTGAAGTTATGGGCTATTAAGACAATGATCACAGTGTCATTGTTGTTATGTTGTACCAGTGATACATATAATCAACATGATATGTTCCTGCTGATGTGACCTTAACAACCTTGGAGTAGTGTTTCTCTACTGTAAAAACCATTGTGTTTTTTTCCCTTTTCATACTGTGCTCTTATGAAGGAAATCACTATGTGTAGCCCACATCAGGAGTTATCCTCCCCCTCCTGGAGGGCAGAGTACCTACCCAAATTATTTGGAATTCTTTGCATGAGGGATTTAACACTATTCCATTTATTAATTTATTCAAGTGTTAATTTATATCAGTAAAGGCTTATTGATATTTATTTTATACTCCAAGGTTGTAATCCAATGTTAATTAATTTTTGTTATTTAAATTGTTGGGAGTTATTTTTCAATCACTGATCCATTGCGGAGACGCACCACACTTTGTTTAATCCACTCACTGATTGAGAGACATCTTGGTTGCTTCCAGTTTGGGGGTAGTTAGATTCAAGGGCTGCTGTAACAACATATCACCAACTCAGTGGCCTAAAACAACTGAAGTTTTTTCTCTGATAGCTCTGGAGACTAGAAGTCTGAAATCATCGTGGTAGTAGGACCTTGCTCCCTCTGAGTCTCTAGTTGGACCCTAACTCATCTCCCACAAGCTCTGGCAGTGACCTTCAGTCCTTGGTCTCGGTGGCTTGCAGCTCATCACACCAATTTCTTTCTCTGTCCCTGCCTGGTGTTCCCTCTCTGTCTCTTCTCCTCTTTTTATCAGGAGAGCATTCTGTTAGATTAGGGTACATTCTAATGATTTCGTCCTAACCTGGTTGTATCTACAAAAACCCTATTTACAAACAAAATCCTATTCACACATCTGTAACCCCCTTCTTTATACTGTGCCAACCTCGTCTAAGTTTGACCTTCTACTTTTCATTAAGTGCATAGAAATTTTTGACATGAATTTGCCCTATTCATTTAGAGTCTGACTCATATACAGTGGCACTAGAATTGTGTATTAATGTATTTTCCTATTTTCATGGGACAAGAAGCTTAACTCAATTCCATAAATGAGTGTCCAATACTTAAACATACCTTTTCTCCCAAATTGTACCACCCTTACGTGGAGAACTAGATTATCATATCTCTCATTCAAAGTACCGACTCTAAATTACCTATTCTATGTTGTGTTTATTAATATAACATTATATTTTATTTTTCTATTTTTTTCTGTGCCAGTGAAGAAGGTGGTGCTCAGGCATTTAGTAGCAGACCCTATGTTGCTACTGCCAGTGGCCTTTACAATCTTCTGAAGTTTCCTTCCTTATTTAATCAAAAGTAGTGACTTCTCTAAAGTTTCACAACAATGTGTTAAGTGGATTATCATATATTTTCTAGTTTTCTTTTTTTTTTCCTCAGAAAAGTCCCATTAAAAGAAAACTCAAGGCAGGTACTTAATTTAACAACCATGTGGGGCACAACATGAGAAAAGACATAGTGGTAGGAATGAGCATGGCTATTTAGGGCTGAAGGTTTGACTGGAGTAGAAATTTTATTGGTTCTAGAGGGAGAACATGGGGGCCTGGTTCATTGTCTTTAGCCTCAAAGTAGTATAATTAATTAATCAAAGCTTACTGTTTATTCAATCGTTTCTTCATTGACTGACATTCAACAAGTATTTATTGGGCTATAAGTTTACATGTCTGACATTGTTCTAGGCTGTGAAAAGTATTGAACAAAAGATCTCAATCTCTGATATAGTGAAATTTACATTTTAGTGGTTTAGACAATATCCAAGTAAATAAGTAAAATATATAATTGTGAGCCAGTGATAGGTGTTGGAGAGAAAAGCAAAGGATGAGACAGAAAACGTGTAAGCCATAGGAGTATCTCAGTGAATGATATTTTGTCAGCAACAATAGCAAGAGCCAAGGCCCTGGGGCAGGAGTATGCTTATACTGTATGAAATACTGCAAAGTGTCTAACAAAACCAGAATGGTTTGAGAGAAATAGAATCACTAGGGAGGTTTCAGTGGTTTTGCTATCAGTTCTTTAATATTTTCTATAATCCTTCACAGTAGCTACTATAAAGCCCATTAAGACACTTGAGGCAATAGATAGCTTAAGGGATATACTCAAAACCTAGCTATAAGGTAATATAACGGAGACTTAAACATAGGTTGGTCAGATTCTAAGTCTCACATCAGCTCACAAAAGCTAGAAGATAAACTCAGGAATTTTGCAAGTTAGTTATTGAAGCTTTGTCAGTTTAAAATCAGCCATAGTGGAAGTGATCACAAACACTACGAATCAGGACTTTGAGGAAGTTTTTTAGGAAGAAAAAATGACTCCTAGATAACCAGGTATCTATTCCACCTTTGTACTTCTCCAAATTAAAAATGTCAAAAATTTCAACTGGTATCCCTCTCTTACAACTAAATTCTGCAGTGGCAGGGATTGCTGATATGTAACCTGGATTAACCTTGTTGTGTAATCTTTTTGGTTCTCCACATTATTGTCCTGATAATTCCCAGATGGATGATTCTTTTCTCTAAATCCAAAATTCTTTGAAACTTTTAAATAAGTATACTTTAGGAAAATTAGTGAGAACTAGGGGCTAATGAGGCTGTTTATAGTTTAATCTCAGCACAGTTCAGTTTGCTTTGCCCAGAGACCAGCTCTATACAAGTAATCACGTCTGGTCAGATGGTCTCAAATTGGCAGCTTTCAAAGACAGAAAATGAAATTAGCTCTTAGCAAATCAAGCATCACCACTGCAAAAATGAACTGTGGGTTATAGCAATAATGTTTTCATACAAATAATGCATCTGTATGATTTCACATATGTTTAAATAATTTTAGTTACCTGTTATCCATTCCTTTAATGTAGTTGAAGAACAAATATTTATATCTAGCATCCATTTTTGAATAAGGAGGGTCAGTAAATTCAAGTTTTGGCTCTGTCCCCCCATTAGTTGTGCATCCATAAATGGATCCTTTTAACTCTCTAGGTCACTCATAAAATGAAGGGGTTAGATTATATAATTACAAAGTTTCCTTCAAGGTCTACATTTTATGATTTCATAATTATTCAAAGCAGTTAATTATACACACTGATGAACAGCTTTCACTATGTCTCAGTACAACAAGCAAATTTCTGCAACTTCTCATGTTAAAACAAGGTTTATGTCTTCATCACATACTGGGTACAGGTTGGCTATAATACTACCTTATTTGTCATCATCATTTCTATAGATTGTTTGTGTCCTTTTCCCCCAAATTCATATGTTGAAATCTTAATTCCTTGTATAATGATATTATGAGGTGGAGACTTTGCAGGCGATTAGGTCTTGAAGGCAAGTCCCTTGTGAATGGAATTAATAGGCTTATAAAAGGGACCTCCAAGAGATTCCTTGCCCCTTTCACCATGTGAAGACACAGCAAGAAGACGTCTGGCTGGTAGGAAGTGGGTCTTCTTCAGGCACCAAATACAAATTCTGCCTCCACTATTGGTTTAGGAATTCCCAACCTCCAGAACTGTGAAAAAGAAATTTCTCTTGTTTATAAGCCTCACAGTCTGTGATAGTTTACTTCAGCAGCTGGAACAGACTAAGACATTCATTGTGGGACAGATGATGGGACTATCCGGTTTTAGAGAATGTTGTGTTCATGGCTGAAGAAAAGAGAAGAAGAACAGCAGAAGAGTTTTATGGCTTTGAAGTCTTCAGCTCAGCTGTGGTATGGGTCACTTTGCCTTACACTTCATTAACCAAAACAGGTCATGTGGCTCAGCCTGATGTCACTGGACTAGGGATGAAGTAAGGTAGGAAATATTTGGAACAAATAATATTGTCTACTCCATCTTTCCTCTTATTTCAAACTTTTAGGGGTCAGTTTCTAAGCAAGTTCATTTAAAGAAGCATTAAATATGTATATTAGAGCTCAGTGTGGTGGCACACATCTATAATCCCAGTGACTCAGGAGGCTAATGCAGGAGGATCACAAGTTCAAGTCAAGCCTCAGAAATTTAGCAAGATGCTGTCTCTAAGTAAATAAATAGATAGATATAGCTGGGCATATAGCTGAGTGGTAAAGCACTTTGGGGTTTAATTCCTAGCATCAAATAAATAAATAAATAAATTCTGGGCACCAGAAACAAACAAACAAACAAACAAACAAATAAAGGTACAGATTAGAAATTAGAAGGACATTGACAAATATTTTATTTCAGCAACTATTTATTAAGCAGTTATGTGTAGGACTATTTAAAGGAAAGGTACTGACTATTTAAAGATCACATTCTCCACTCTAGTGGGGAGGATGTATGTGTGAAACTCTTCACACATTGTTATCTATGAGACAAATCACATTTATTCTTTTCAGATATAGAGGTAGAAATTTTATTGCAAAACATAAAACTAGTTTGATGACAGGAAGAGATGCTTGTGAAAGGAAATATAATCAACTGTGCTTTGAAACCATTAGCCCCAATACAGTCAGTTATTCTTCGAGGTGAAGGTCAACTCAGATTTGGGGAATTAGCAAATCGTTTGTAGATTAGAAATTCTTACTTCTCTCCAATCTAGTTTCAATTATGATTTATACTCTACCAGAGACTGGATGAGGAAGCAGAAGTCAAAATGCACAATTTTATATTTTAGATATCAGAAATTTCATCAAACACTCTGAGAATCTATTTAACATTTTATGGACTAAGAACCTTAAGAGAAGCCTCTTTATCCTGCTCATTGTGGTACTGATTGTTTTTCTCCATGTTCTCTTGAAGTAATTTTAAAAGATTGATTTTGCTACAAAATTAATAATGATAGAAATAAAGAGAGATTCTATTTTTTTCATTAACTTCATTATAGGTAATTTCTTCCATTTCTTGGCCTTTTTTTTACAACCCATATGTATGTATGTATGTGTATATATATATATATATATATATATATATATATATATATATATATATATAATTGAAAAAAGGCAATGTATGTGTTCTGTAATTTATTTGCTCAGTTACTGAAGGTAGCAGAAGAGCTATTGGAACTGCTTGAACTTCAAAATAGCTATAGATCTAAGATCATGCTTGCACGAACTTGATGTATCCCTAGGTTGGAAGATCAAGAAGGGGTGCAATTGTGTCCATTCTGAGAGACTCTATTGCAACAGTGAGTGTAATCTACTGCCACCTGTCCTTTTATTCTCCTGTTCCTTGTGTTTGGAGATACTATATTCATTTGATTTTTTTAAGATTTCATGCTTCCTTTGGCTGTGAGATATAACCAAATGCTGTTACCCCCTTCTCTATTGGCAACATTGTGGGTCAAACATTACACTGAATGGTTTTACACAATTTATCAGCTTATAATGAAGATAGTACTCTTTCCATTTTGCAGAGGAATGTAAGGTTTCAAGAGAACAAACCAACAAATTGTTGATTACCTATACTTTTTGTTCAAAATGGGTAATTTTTACACAGTCATATTATACAATCAGGATTTTGAATGACTAATTTCAGTATTCATAAAACCCTTCTAAACCTTGATAAATCGGATTATTTCAAACATTGGTCTCATTTAATTAAATAGACTTTTAATAGATATAGCATGAGAGTTCTATACCAATTTTTCTTTCTTTCATTTTTGGTGATGCTGGGGATTGTACCAACTGAGCTATATCTCCAGCCTATATACCAAATTTTTGTTTTGTAAAGTGAAGCATTAATGTAAATATAATTGGTGCTTATGTTTATAATTAAAAATATTAAGTCAGAAAAACATAAGAGAGAGAGAGATGTAATGGGAAGATGATCAAGTTTGAAAATAGGTTCCACCCATAAATAAAGTTCTATTAATTAAACTATAAGAAAGGCATTAAAGATTATTTATCATGTATTCCATCACCAGCTCCATGAGCTACAGGTGTGCTTTCAAGTATCAACATACTGTATACCCTCAAAGGAAATTTTTGATTGTTGATGATAGAATTTCAAAGACCCAAAAGCTTTAGGGATACACTGGCTTTTAAAATTCCAGATAGCATAACAAACATACATACTAATAAGCACATTGTTCCAAGGCACTTTTTTAAAAAATATTTTTTTAGTTGTCAATGGATCTTTTGTTTATTCATTTATTTATTTATATGCAGTGCTGAGGATCAAACCCAGGGCCTCACACATGCCAGACTCTACCACTGAGCCACAACTCTAGCCCCTCTAAGTCACTCTTTACTCTAATAGGTAATCATGCAAACTGAAATGGCTTTGGTTACAGATTGTTACAAAAATATGTTTTGTTAATGATTTGCAAAATTTAATGTGTAACATAAACACATAAATTTAAATGATGGATTTCTAGGCTCCAACTCCAGATTGGATAATCATTTTATTATTTAATTGCTCTTGTGTGGGACCTGGGAATCATTTTGGGAGGGAGGTCCTGGGGATTAAATTTAGGGGCACTCAACCACTGAGCCACATCCCCAATCCTATTTTTTATTTTATTTAGGTACAGGGTCTCACTGAATTGCTTAATCCTTTGCCATTGCTGCAGCTGACTTTGAACTTGCGATCATCCTGCCTCAGCCTCCTAAGCTTCTGGGATTACAGGCATGAGCTACCATGCCCAGCCTCAATTTTTTAGACAACAAGTCTCATGATTTTGATGAATATCACTTACAGAACAGATATTAAGAGATATTAATTCATAGGTTAAGAGTTGATGGAGTATTAATTATCAAAGCATGGCCAAGAATGTTATGAGGGAAGAAGAGGGGAATAACAGGGGCGAGCATAGTGCATTTGGAACCCACTTAGAGAAAAATGTAATAGTGAGGGGTAATGTGAGATGAGGTGGTAGGGGCAGCATCCATACAAGAATGGCTTTAAAAACTCTAATGAGTTATAATAATCTTCTTGGCATTTCCTGAATCTTTTCACATCATGACCATGAAAGGATAACATATGCACACCGTACTTGCTCATGCAGTCAGTTCTATTAACAACCAGAGGTGACCACTTGGTGGCTCCTGTGGCCCTGACATGTTTTAATTTGCTCTCTGTACATATATTGGGAAATGCCACTACGGGGAAGGGAAAGTCGTGGATGGACCTTTAAATAGAAACACTGACATGCTCAAACTTGGTCATACAGAAGATGGATTAAAGAGGGGCAAGGCTGTTGGTAGAGAGACCTAGTAGGAAATAATGGGAACCTCAAACAATGTATTCTCAGTGAGGAGGAAGATATAGGAGTGAACTTAGAATGGAAATCAACTTAGTGTTTGATGAGAAATGGATGAGAAGGAAAGGGAATATAGTGAAGGATAATTTCCAGGTTTTTAGTTTATGCATCTTAAACAATGGTATGGCATTATTTAAAGTAATGTAAAAAATGTAGGATGAATCCTTATAAATTGAAACAGATTATTTTGAAATATCAATAGGACATTCAGGAAAAGATGTCCAGCAGGCAGTTGGAGATACTTCCTCTAAAGTTTAAAGAAGAAATCCAATTAGGAGATAGAGAATTGAGTCCTCACTCTTTTGGAAACTTTCACTAAGCCCATCCTATATAATATTATTAGGATTGGAACAGGCTACACAAAAAAATCTAGAGAAGTACTATGACATAATCTTACAGTAATCTTATAGATCAAAAGGCTTAAATATGAATGTTAATACCCACTGACCTCCAGGCAAATAGTTTAAAATGAGTCCAAAGATTATCAAGCAAAGGCAGCCATAACATTATGTGTAATAGTGACTAAATACAAATAATCTTGAGGATATCAATTACATTTGCATATGGGATGGTTTGGATAAGTGTCCTTCAAAGGTTCATTGTCATGAGCCCTCTATGGGCTGTGTGTGTGAGGTATGTGCATTTGAGTGTATGACAGGACTGGTCTGGCATTGCTCATTGGGCTGTGGGACACAAATGTGCCTTTCCTCTCACTCTGTCTGTGATCCCACACAGCACCTGAGATGGGTATGACCTGCTAAGATGTCAATCAATCTGCTGACTGCAAGCCATCACAAAGCAAGACTCTACCTATGAAACCTATCCCTGCCTTTGGTGTACCCCCTTAAATAAACCACCAGAGCCATTTTGTCTTTGTCTAGTTCAAGAACCCATGTGGACTAGATCTATCAGGGGCTTTGCTTTTGTAAAATATTTCTGAGTGATTGTGTTTTATTATTTAATTATTTGAGATATTAAGATTTAGAGTGGCTATTTCGGGTAGCCTGGATTCCTCTGGGCAGAAGAACCCTCCAATGAGATGCTGACTGTCTTTCCCCTCAAAAGTCTATATGTTAATGGCTTGTTCCCCCAGCCTTGAGGCTATTGGGAAGTGTTGGGACCTTTAAAAGGGGGACAAGTTGGTGGAAGTTAGGTCATTGCGGGCATTTCCTTGAAGGGGATCCTGTCTCTTGGTTTCCTATCTTCCTTGAGGTGAATAGGCCTCTTCCACCACATATTTCCTTCCATGATGTGTCATCCTACCCAAAGCAACAGGGCAAAACAACTAGGGAGGGAATTCTCTGAATCCATGAGCCAAAATAAACCTTTCTTCCCTCTAAGTTGATTTCTTGCAGGTATTTTTTTTTTAATAGCAGCAGAAACTTGACTAACACAGCATACTTAGACTAAGAAAAATATTTGAAACAAATTGTGTTGTTTTATGTTTCAATAACCAGAGTTGCTTTTAAAGAAATAAACACAATCCAATAATCAAGAGCAAAGTAAGGCAATCAAAATATTTTCTAAGGTCATTTAAGAAACACACAAAAATCCAGAATATAATTCACAGAATATGTTTTAGAACTACTCTTTCTCCATTTTTATGTTCTCAGTATCTTTCACTATTTCCTGAAGTCTAGACTCTCAGTTCCTTACAGATTCTGTCTTATGAAGTCCTCATAGGTTCTTTAAATCCCGCTTAGAAATAAATTTCTGCCCTTTCTTACATAATTCCCATGTCCTAGATTCCCAAATTCTCTTTATTTCCTTCTCATTAGCTTGATTCTGTGTAATAACAGACCAGGAGCAAAGCAAGTTTTCATATAGGTTAGAAAAGGAATGGGGAAAATGATTCAACAAAGTCAAATGTACTCTAGTGAGCAAGGAAGGGGAAAATAATGTCAACAAACACTAGTTCAAAACTTCACTAGTTCAAACCTCTGGATGCTGATTCAAAACGGGGAGGGGGGTGGCATGAGAAAAATGGAGGAAGTTGGATGGGCAAGAGGAGGGAGCGTGGGGTGGGTACATGGGTCAGGAAAGATGGTGGAATGAGGTGGATATCATTACCCTAGATACATGTAAGACTGCACATAGGGTGTGATGGTACATCATGTACAACCAGAGAAATAAAAGAGTTGTGCTGCGATTGTGTACAATGAATCAAAATGCATTTTGCTGTCATTCATATATATATATATATATATATATATATATATATATATATATATATATATATATATATAATTAAAATAAATAAATAAAGATTAAAATACTAGAGAAACTGGGGATAGGAAAAAACTTCAAATGTGTCCCTCAAATAGCTAAGTGAAGAAATAAATCACACCAGGATGTCGTTATGGAATTTGTGGTATAAAAAAATGTTATGGACAATGAAAGAAAAATTCTGAAGGGAAATATTCTAGAAATTTAGTAGTAATTGATTTTGGATCAGCTTACAAGGTATTACAATGTTTTTCCAAATATTGCTATAGGTTTGATATTTTTGAAAAGCAGGCAAAGTATCTTTAATAACCAGTTCAGAATATTTCTATTGAAGTAAATTTATTATAAAATAATATAGATGTTCTAACAACATTTAAGTCACAGGAAATATTTGCTGTTGTTAAGATGTTAAAAATCTATACTTATTAAAAAGAAATTAGTTTAAAAATATGTAAGAAATGAGAATGTGTATTTTAATCTTAAGCAGTGTGGTTTTGAACCATTTTACTTAATTTCTGGAGATGTTATCTCTAGAATGGAAATAGAGATCATTTTCAACTGCATGTAGTGCTGTGATAAATAATATACGTGTAACAATCTATAAGGTCTTACAGATTGATAATCAAACTGAAGATTCACAATAGGGACAGGTGCAGTGGCACACACCTGTAATCCCAGCGACTCTGGAGGCTGTCGAAGGAGGATTGAGATCAAAGCCAGCCTCAGCAAATTAGCAAGGTCCTAAGTAAATCAATGAGACCCTGTCTCTAAATAAAATATAAAAAATGGGCTGGGGATGTGGCTTAATAGTTAAGTACCCCTGGGTTCAATCCCTAATACAAAAAAAAAAAATTCACAATAGGCTGCATCAAGCACCAAGTATACTTACCTTGAAGAAATTTATGGACAAGCATCAATGAATGTACAGCAACAAGCCAACAGATATCTCATGATTTCCAGGCTCAGACTTGGATGTCCCAGGGATTCTGCCCACTAAATGTGTGTAGACACAAGGAACAACGTTGACTGGATACTTTAGCTCAAAGAAAGCATCAGCTTTGATGTTCTTTCAGTTTTTATATCAAGCCATATGTATGTAACCGATTAGTCACATCTAATCAGGTTTATGTGATTAGCTCCATCTCTCAAGGGCAGCTCCATTTCATTAGTTTTCCAATTATTCATTAAACAACCTTGACAATGAGTTACAAGTGCTTAATCTGGTAAATGGGATTCTAATTTATCTTGTAATTGATATAGGTAAATTTCTTTTTATTCCTGAAATAGTTTACTGCTGAAAATTAAGAATCAAATCTTAAGGCATTCTTGAGCCTAGAGAGAAACAAAAAGAACTGTTAGACATTTTTCTACTTATAAAATGCTCAGAATAGTAAACAAATTTTTTAACAGATTTTGATTTTTTTTCTTTTCCTCATGTGGCATGTACCTGATTGCTTGTAAGAGGGAGAAGACCACTCTCAAAAACACAGAGTCTTTCCCTAAATAATCACAGCAACATCTTCATTTATTGAGGATCAAATACTTGCAATTGTGTTATCTATAATCTCTGAATCTTACAATACATCTGTAAGGTACCTGTTATCTCTATTTGAAAATTGTATGATTAAAATCCTAGAAGTTAAGTGACAGAGCGAGGATTAAACCAAAACATCTTGTCATTCCCTCAAAACCACTTTACAGGTCTGAATAACTACAGATAGCTATCTTAGATGACTAAGGATTTACTAATTAATCATTTGACATTTATCTCTTTAATGGTAATGTAACAAGTTTTCAAATTTCTGTCCAAATTATCCTAGCTATTAAAGGACCTACACACCTGTAATGAAACACAAAATTTCAAGCACCTCTGTACAGAATATAATAAAATTTTCTTAGAGTTAGTCTTTAGGATTACTATAGGTTATTAGTATTTGAAGACCACTGGGTACCTTGAATGACCTCCAAACCCACCCTCCAGCACTGTGATTTTAAGAAGAAATCATTGGTGCTTATTTTTTTTGCATTATAATTATATAAAGTTTTGTTTGTATCTCTAATTTAATGCAAAGCCACATGGACATCAGAAATAATGGATATTTAATTTGATTATTTAGGCATTTGAGTCATATTGTCTCTGGTTCAAGGGTAAAATGAAAACTATTTTGAATTCTATTAATTTCCTGCTTCATAGGCTCTTGGATGTTTCTAAAGAAAATCTTCAAAAAAAAAACAAAACAGAAAAATCTCAAAGTAAACTTAGGTTGATAGATACATTTAAGGTACAATATTTATGTGCTTTCATGAAATTCCAAATTAATATTTGTATCATATATTCATAGGTCACAGAACAGTTGAAAAGGACAAGTAAAATAAATTTGTAGAACACAGCCTATATTAAAAGCATTAATTGGAAAATAATATATGGTAGTTTAGAAATAAATATCACTGCACTCTGTTGAGTAATAAAAAGGTGTATCTTCCTGTGTCTTGTTTTATAACCATAAATTTATTATTTTATTTATATTATAATTTCCACCCATTTAGTGTTTATGTAACCATTTGCTTGCTTATCAAGGCTCTTCAACACATGGCCTATTTCTTGATTTCAGTTTTTTTTCCTTCTGAATTCCACTTACTTTTCTGTGGTTCTGTTAATCAGTGAGAAACCATGTGACATTTCACCTGAAATGTCACAATAATCTCTTGAAGTTCTTGAATGATGTTTTATTTTGAAGGTAGCATGTCTTTTTCATTAGGCCACTATTCTTTTGTGTGGAGAATTGCGCTCTTTACTGTAATTTGTTCTTCTCTAGGAACTCTATTTCCTTTCTGGTTTCTTTTCATTTTTCTTATCTACTTCTTTTTTTTTATTTTAACCTTTCTGGTTTCCGAATACTTTCTCCTTAGCTTCAGTATATTGTGATATTCCTTGGTTGTGGGTTTATTTTTACTTTATTTATTTCTTTTTTTAATAAGTGTATTGAAATTATACATAATAGTGGGATTCATTAACTTTATTTCAAATTTTATTAATTCTGTAAGAGACTTTCTGAGTTTCTCCATTCCAAAGTTTCATAAATCTCACAGTTTTGGGAAAAACCTAAGACATTAATCACTTTGAATACTTTCTCATTCCCATTCTCTTTCTTCTATTTCTTGGTATTACTTTTAGATGAACTTTGGAGTGTTTTTTTCTATCTTTGATAGCTGTTAAGTTTGCTAACAATTTTTTCTATTCAGCTGTGTCTAATATGGTCTTTATATTTATTGGTTGAGTTTATATGTCAGTAGTGACATTTTTCTTTACAACAGATCTATTTGCTTTTAAAATATTTGTATTGCAATTTAAATTTCTTTTAAGATAGATAGCTATATCTTATATGATTATTTATTTTGTATGATAGTTATATATCATTATAGATAGCTATACATCTATAATTATTTATATGTATACTTATTTTTTGTTACTTATTGTACATACAGTTATTTTTTCCAGGTATATAGAAGTCATATTTCTTTTTAAAAAATTTTTAGTTGTAGATGGACAGAATGCCTTTATTTTATTTCTTTATTTATATGTGGTGCTGAGTATTGAACCCAGTACCTCACACGTGCTAGGCAAGCATTCTACCACTGAGCCACAACCCCAACCCCATATTTCTCAATCTCTTATCTCAAGGTTGGGAGTTTAGTCTGCTCTATGTTGCTTCTGCTAACTCATTGCTTTTTTTCCTTAGGACTTGTTATAGGGTGCTGGGAGCCTTTCTTCAAACAAGGCTTTTTAGAAATCTACATTGTATTTTATTAATTCTGTGAGAACATTTTGTGATCTAAGTCATGGAAGCTTCCCTATGAAGACTTTTTTTTCATGTGCTTTTGCCAAGTGCCCAAGAACGCCACTGGCTCTGAGCCAGTATGTGATTTCCCTACCTGAAGTGTGTGTTTGGGGAGGAGGATCTCAGATCACATGGACTAATGTGCAGTCTCCAGGTTCGGACTTTCTGGAGATCAGGTGTGCAATGGGCAGGCAGTCATTTCCTTCCTTCTTGCTCCCCCACATCCCTGACAGTGGGAAGGTTATTTGTTAAGATCTGTTTTCGCTTATTGCTCGGTTTAGAATCCCCCAGCTCCTCTCCATGGTTATCATGAGCCATGCTCCTGATGTATTGGATCCATTTTCCTCTTTCTCCCTCCCCACAAGAAGACAAATAATGGTGATGAACATGAATTTCAGCCCTTTCTTCCTCTGTGTTACCTGGTGACCTACATTTCTTCCACTTACATATTTAAATAATGTTGTTTTATTTGATTGAATATTTCTGAGGATTTGTATTGGGAGAATTTTAAGTTTATGAACATTTGCCCTCTCACTAAAAATAGAAGTTAATTATGCATTCATTAAAGTAAAAATATCTTTATAGAAATGATATCCTATTACAGGAAATTATATTTCTTATTCCTGGCTCTCTGGCAAGAAATCCAAATGCATTTTTTAATTGTAATGGGCCCCAATTGAGAAATAATCCTTCTTTAAAATAAATACCTTTCAAATGAGAAACAAATCCAAAACATACTGTGGATATTAATCATCTCCATTTTTCCAAATATATGGCAATCTCGCAGGCTATTCCAAGTTGTCAGCTTCTGTAAATTTGCATGTAAGAGGTTATAAATAAAAGTAACTATTACAAGAACTGGGATGACTTATCTTGTAAATTTTAATTAGTAATATTTAAACATCCACATAAGATAACATTTATTGAATGATATGATCTTCTAAACCTCAATTTGAATAAAAATGTTAATAATGACAATATTGAAATTTGTAAGAAAGGACAGGTATGTCTTTTTATTTTTTATATTCTAATGAATTTATGAATTTTACTTTCCTTATTAATCTGAAATAAGAAACACAGGACACTTTGCAAGTTTATTCTAATTTAATTACATTGAGGAATTTAATGTTTGCACATTTTCTTAATTTTCTAACATTATTTGGTTATGCCTTTTAAATCACTGTTTTCAATTATTGCCCAAAACTCACATTAAAAATAATTTCACATGGAGCACAGTGGCACACTGCTGTAATCTCAGCAACTAGGGAGGCTGAGGCAAGAGGATCACAAATTTGAGGCCAGCCAGGGAAATGTAGTGAGACCCTGTTTCAAAATAAAATGAAAAGAACTGGGAATGTAGCTCAGTGGTCAAGTGCCCTTGGCAAAAATAAAGTTTTAAATTATATAATAAAATTTCAAATTTAATTCAATTGGTTTCTATCTTAATTGAATCATTGAAATCTCATAACATTGTTGGATATCTTTCTTTTTAAAATATATTTATTTTTTAGTTGTAGTTGGACGCAATACCTTTATTTTATTTATTTATTTTTATGTGGTGCTGAGGGTCAAACCCAGGGTCTTGCACATGCTAGGCGAGTGCTCTACTTCTAAGCCATAATCCCAGCCCTATCTTTCTTTTTTTAAAAATATTTATTTATTCTAATTTGTTATACATGACAGCAGAATGCATTTTAATTCATAGTACACATATAGAGCACAAGTTTTCATTTCTCTGGTTGTACACAAAGTAGAGTCACACCATTCATGTCTCCATACATGTACTTAGGGTAATGATGTCCATATCATTCTACCAACTTTCCTGCCCCTGTGTCCCCCTCCCATCCCCTCCTTCCCCTTTTCCCTATCCAAAGTTCCTCCATTCTTCCTATGGTCCCCCCACCCTCCACCCGCATTATGGATCATCATCCACATATCAGAGAAAACATTTGGATTTTGGTTTTTTGGGATTGGCTTACTTTGCTTAGCATGATATTCTCCAATTCCATGTGTTTACCTGCAAATGCCATGATTTTTTTCTCTTTTAATGCTGAGTAATATTCCATTGTGTATATATACCACATTTTCTTTATCCATTTATCTACTGACGGACATCTAGGTTGGATCCACAATTTAGCTATTGTGAATTGTGCTGCTAAAAACATTGATGTGTTGCATTACTATAGTATGCTGCTTTTAAGTCCTTTGGGTATAAACCGAGGAGTGGGATAGCTGGGTCAAATGGTGGTTCCATTCCAAATTTTCCAAGGAATCTCCATACTGCTTTCCATATTGGTTGCACCGATTTGCAGTCCCACCTGCAATGTATTCGTGTGCCTTTTTCCCCACATCCTCGCC
Source organism: Marmota flaviventris (assembly GCF_047511675.1). NCBI lineage: Eukaryota > Metazoa > Chordata > Mammalia > Rodentia > Sciuridae > Marmota > Marmota flaviventris. The sequence continues at coordinate 83,393,232 of NC_092509.1, read as the reverse complement.
AACGGTTATTGTTGTTTGTATTCTTAATAGCTGCCATTCTGACTGGAGTGAGATGAAATGTTAGAGTAGTTTTGATTTGCATTTCTCTAGTTGTTAGAGATGTTGAACATTTTTTATATATATTTGTTGTATATTATCTTCTGATCTTCTGAGAAGTGTCTGTTCAGTTCCTTGGCCCATTTATTGATTGATTTTTTTTTTTTTGGTGTTAAGTTTTTTGAGTTTGTTTTTTTAATATATATCCTAGAGATTAGTGCTCTATCTGATGTGCGTGTGGTAAAAATTTGCTCCCATTCTGTAGGCTCTCTATTCATTCACCTCACTGATTGTTTCTTTTGCTGAGAAGAAGCTTTTCACTTTAAATCCATCACATTTATTGATTCTTAATTTTATCTCTTGAGCTATAAGAGTCCTGTTAAGGAAGTCAGAACCTAATCCCACATGATGAAGATTTAGGCCTACTTTTTCTTCTATGGTCGCAGGGTCTTGTCTCTGGTCTAATTCCTAGGTCCTTGATCCACTTTGAGTTGAGTTTTGTGCATGGTGAGAGATCAGGGTATAATTTCATTTTGCTGCATATGGATTTCCAGTTTTCCCAGCACCATTTTTTGAAGAGGCTGTTTTTTATCCAATATATGTTTTTGGTGCCTTTGTCTAATATGAGATAACTGTATTTATGTGGGCTTGTCTCTGTGTCCTCTATTCTGTAGTTATCTTTCTATAGCAAAAACAAAATTAACAAGAGAGTTTATATATATTTCAAGAGGCCTCATATATTTGTCTTTTTGGTTCCCAGAATCCTTAGCATACACAGTACAAAATATAGCACATTCCTGATAGCTTTTATTTACTCATTTAAATTGTAGATTAAATATCCATTTGCATTATATATGCACATCTATATTATATATAGATGTAATATATAATAAATAACAGTATGTAAATATATATAATATTTTATATTTCATTAAATACTGCTCTTCTCTGTCAGCATTATTCTAGAAGGCCTGTGTGTAGGTCAAGAGATAAGTTGTGGGCTGGGGATGTGGCTCAAGCGGTAGCGTACTTGCCTGGCATGCTTGGGCAGCTGGGTTCCATCCTCAGCACCACATAAAAATAAAATAAAATAAAGATGTTGTGTCCACCAGAAAAAAAACTGAAAATAAATATTAATAATAAAATAAATATATTCCTCTCTCTCTCTCTCTCTCTCTCTCTCTGTGTCTCTCTCTCTCTTATAAAAAAAAAAAGAGATAAGTTGTTTTACTTGAGTCTTTGGGAGGGAAGTAATTTTTTTGTAAATGTTGTTAGTGGTATACTCTGAATTTTTATAAGACCACAAACAACTGTCAAGCTATTTGCAGGCTACAGGATTCTGAATCCTTTTTCCAGTGGTTTTTCAATACTGTCTGATTGCCTTATGGTTTGCAGTCAGTCCAAGGTTTGAGTGAGGGTGGTACTGGATTACATCATCAGGGTAATGAATATCTGAGTTGTAGATGACCCAAACTGAAAATCAAAGTAAGGCATTAATTTACGAGTGGCAGGCAAGAGCAAAGGTCAAATGCAAAACAGGGATGACCGAGAGCCATTTAGGATATTCAGCACGTTGACCCAGGAAAATCCTCTTGAGGCTGAGGGCTGTGCCATGTAATAGGACAAAGACGTCTAGCAATACAGAATTTCTGGATTCAAGCGTGGGGCCAGACACTCAAGGACTTTACAATATTGCTGTGCTGTATGGGTCATCGTGATAAATTTAGCTCATATTTTCTATAACAGAATGGCTCAAGTCCAAGCCTTCATATCTGTAGCACTGAAACCTTTAATAGCTGCTATATATCTGAGCAGCTTTATTTCAGTCACCCTCCTTTCTTCCCCCCACATGATTAAGATTTGTTAATGGAGCTATTTGTCAGACAATACAAGATTGTGATTAGATTTTCTTTTAAGTGCGACATATGGCTGAAGGTCTAATCTTATTTCTGCCTGAGACTTGGTGTACTTTGGATGATCCTAATGAAGTACTATGTCTTCATAAAGACAAAGGCCACATGTGCTGTGACTCAGGGCAACACATAACTGGACGTAGCTAGACAGGGGCTACTTTGCCTCTTCTGTGGATCTAAGAAAGATGGCATTCAAATGCTACTGAGGCTTTTGGTTTTCATCTCAGACAAAATAATACATATTGAATCATTCATGTATCTCATGGACAGAAGCGAGCTATAAAAATATGAACACCAGACTAGAAAATGTGTTATAAAACTGTCTAAACTATAATACACACATTTCTTAATCTCTCCCGGGCTGTTTTCACCCCTGCAAAATGGAGGATAATGTTCCTAGGTGTAGAACAAGCTACAGTTTTTCATAGTAGGTAAGAGCTAAGGCTCAAGAACCAGATTGCTGGAGTTGAATCCTGCCTTCCTCTACCTTCCTGATGTTTGACTTCAGAAAATTACTTTTGCAAGCCTCCATTTCTTCATCAGTAAAATAGAAATAATAATGGTACTTATACTATACTGTTTTTATAAAGGTCAATTGACATCATAATGGTAATGACTTAGGGCAATGCCAAACAATGCCTGGCACAAACCTGTCAGTTAATTTTAATTTCTAATAAAGTTGACAATCAATTATATTAATCAACTTTTGTATTAACCAGTTGAATCACTGAATTGTATATTTTCTTTTATTAAAACTATCTCATTACAGATTCTGAAGTCACTTATATCTTCAGGGAATATGAGAGATAGACTTCAAAAAAAATCAAAGTGATTTAATATTGAAGTCTTGTTTATGTGACAGGAACTGATTTCTTCCAGTAACTGCTTCCCTGCTTAATTAACATTTCTTCTTTATTTTTCATTCTCAGTAAGTGAGTTTGTTTTTATAAACTTGGTCAGTGTCTGGATTTTCTAATCCTGAACTCAAGTTTCCCTATGACTGAGCTGCTGAGTCCTGTCCTGATTCTGCACCGGAAACACTTGGGCCTTTTGAAATTTGCTTGCCACAATCTCAGTTTTGTCTTTTGTTGACATGTGTTCAGTACTGTTGATATCCAAACTGTACTCCATCCCTTTCAAATGATTTCCTTCGGTTGATTATCTGATCCTAATTTTCTCTTTCTAGACTGAAAATGAATGTTGTGTTATTACACAGGTAAATGATGTCTTTGGGAGTTTCAGTCTATAAGATCTGGTGATTTATCGAATGTGTTTGGTGAAGGAGGAAGAGTCAAGGATGACACTAGTATTCTGGCAGGTTCAATTGTGTGGACAGCACATTTTCAGCTACTGAGTAGCTGAGGTATGGAGTATGGCAGGAGGAGAAATGTTGGGTGAGGAGTACGGGGAGGGAAGATGACCAGTAGAGCTCACATATTTACAAATTGAGTTCAATTGAGGTGTGAAATAAGTAGTATATTAGACGTGCAAGTCTTAAGCTGAGCAAAGAAAGGTGTGCTGGATATCAAATTTGGTAGACATCAAGCTACATGGTGAGTGAAGATATGACTAATAATTGAGGTCTGCTTCCCCTGAAGAACAGTCAGTATAATTGAGAGACCAAGTAAGCAGAATTCACAAAGGAATCTGCAGAGCTTAAAAGGGAAAAAAGACAGAAAGGTGTGGAGTTATGATAGATAATAGAATTCAGCACCAAGGATTCAAGAAATGACTCCAGGTATATTCCTGGTGATCCTGGCCAATAGGTTCCTGGAGTGGCAAAGGCAACAGTCAGATGGCAGTTGGCTGGGTACTGAATGGTCGCTGAGAAGGATACACGGTGAGCATGGACAACTCTCTTCAGGTCTGACTGTGTAGAAGGGAAGACAGATCCTGCAGCTATGGGGAAATGAAGGATAGATAAGGATGGTTATATTTTGCTTCTGTTCTTTTGTTCTGTTTGGTAAGCAGTTTGACCTTATTTTATAAATTTGATCATAAATTTACTCTATGACCTGGCAATTCTACTCCTAAGAATACTTACTAGAGGAAAAAAATATTTACTAAGTATGTGCAATAGGAAATGTTTACCAAAATGTTCAATATGATATATTTTTTCTTTTTTAAATATTTTTCAGTTGTCAGTGGACATTTATTTATTTATTTATTTATATGAGGTGCTGAGAATCCAACCCAGTGCCTCACACATGCGAGGCAAGGGTTCTACCACTGAGCCACCACCCAGCCCCTGATATTTTTTCTAGTAGGAAAAAAACCTCAAAAAAAAAAAAAAACTTTTGAAAAGAAAACAAATTAACATATATATTTATGCAACAGATTATTAGAAAATAATGACTATACTTATATGCAATTACATGCATGAGTCTCAAAAAGTGGGACTCCATGGACTATGGAATTATATATTTATAAATATCAAAATTAAGCAACAAATCAGGAACATAAAGGCCTCAAAAGGGCCAAAATACACATAAGGGCAAAGGTGGAAGGCAAGAATTACAAGGATGAGTTAACTATCAGCAGCATCTGAGTCTGCTGGTCTGTCTTAGAATGACTAATTGACGGAAGGAGATGCAGAAAATCCAGAATCCAGGATGAAGTCAGTAATAGAAGTGGAGTCCTGTCACAGGTCAGGATAAAAGAACAAAAGACAAAATTTCACGAAAAATGTGGAAGAATATTAACTTGGGGCACAAGAGTATCTTTATGTCAGCTGAAACTGAAGTCTGCTAGTGTTAGAATCCACATCAAATTAAAATCAGAACAGAACATGTTTGTGAAATTAAATACCCCTTTTGGCAATAAAAGGAAACTAAGAAAGAATGTCAACTTCTTATTAGCTTAAGGTACCTGGTACTGGGGATTTAACCCAGGGTTACTCTACTACTGAACTACATCCTCAGCCTTTTAAAAATTTTTTTGTGTTGAAACAATTTTGCTAAGTTGCCTAGGCTATCCTTGGATTTAAGATCCTCCTGCCTCAGGCTTCCAAATTGCTGGGATTACAGGTTTGTGCCACCATAGCCAGCCAAATTTCTCACCCTTCCTGAAGCTGCACTAAGCATTTTGTATGTTATTTACGTGGTCTTCAACATTCTACTCTTCTATTGTCACTTATTTATTAAAATGAACTCCAGACTCAAACAATTAGGTCAATTATTCCTAAGGAAGAAAAAACTTTGTGGATTTTTTTTCCTGTTCATTTTTTCCTTGAAGTAAAAGAGTTATTACTATTAGCAGCAGAATGTAAAATAATGAACACTGTAATAGTGCCATCTTCTGTCTATATATAGCTGTTGACATTGCTTAAAATTATTTATCAGCAAGCTTTATTCTTCAACACCTCTATTAAGTGACAAGTGGGTAGTATTATAATCCTGAGGTTAAATATGTTGTAATTCAAACCCTGAGAAAGTGTCTTATTCTTGTTAGGCTCACAATAGGGCCAGAACTAAAATTCAGGTGGTTTGATTCAGCTATGCTAGGATAATATCTAAATAAGTCACTTTAGACTTCCCATATCTATTTTGCCTTTATCTTAATAGATAAACTTATTTTTATTGTAATATCAAAAGAGAATTTTATAAACTTATGAAAAACACTGTTCAAAACATTTAAAATTAGACCTCGTGTTTTAGAAAAACAGAAAGGCAGTACTCTAAAGATCTTCCAACAAATCTTGAGCATGCATTTATTAAATGTAAGAAGCTGTGTTGATATGCCATAGCTCTGTTGGTGGAAAGTCACTATGAATACCAATGGAAACAGACTTCTCAAAATCCTCAAGATATCTCTCTCCAGAATTGAACACAATATGCCCTTTAATGATTATTATCTGATTTTTAAACATAAGTCAAGTACAGTGTGATATTTCCTTGCCTGATAGTCACATTTTAGAATATGATCATTTTAATTTTGAATGACAATGAAAATTTACCACATTTGAGAGGGACTGCTTTGTAAGTGGTAGTGAAATATAGTAAAAAGAACACAGGTTTTAGTCAGTAAAGGATAATTTATGCCCTGGTTCTGCCATATTCTCTCTTAACCTGCATGACTTTCACATTCATCATCTATCAATTAGAGTAGTGTATCTAGATACCTCTGTGGAATACTGTGTACTTAATTTAGCCTTCATCCTTTCCTATGCACCTGTTTGTCATTACAGAATCTGGGAAGCTAAAATCCACATTTCTTAGTTTTGTTACAGGTAGGGTTTTTCAATAAATTAGCTTCCACCAATTATAAGCACTTGGCAGGCAGCAGACCATTTTCCTCATTGAGACCATGTCCATAGGCTCATACCACCAGGAAGACAGGAGGATATCAGCACCTGCATTCCATTGTCCACTCTGCAGCTACCTGGGTGTCAGGAGGCAGTCCTGCAAAAACAGTGGCAACCCTCCCCATTCCAGTGCTCATCCACCTGCTTTGTGATGGCTCAGGGACTATGTCAGTGGGGTGCAGTGACAAGTTGGCAGTGCTAATCCCTGGATCATAGCATGACATTGTGTTTTGCACTCTATAATACTCAGAAGCAGCCTCAGAGTTAGTTGTGGCAGTCATCCCTGGAAATCCTTTTGGAGCCCACTTTTCCAGCCCTTCCAATATTATCTGTTCCTAATTCTTCATATTGAATCCAAAATGTTTACAGTGGATTTTTGTGTCTTATCCTGAGCCCTGATATAATATCTAAGTTTGCTTTGTGCTCTAAATATTTGTTTTGTTGGAGATGAAGTTTCTGTATCTTGCCTAGGCTGACCTTGAACTTGCTGTCCTCTTGCCTCAGCTCTGCAGTACCTACGATTGCAACCACTGTGCCTGGTTAATAGTGTTCTTTAAATCATGAGGATATTCTACTTATGTGCTTTCTAACACATAGTCTCTAATGTATGGTAATTTCTTCAGAAATTTCAATTTCTTTCTACGTGGAGTCTATTTGTAATGTAATCTTAATACTATCCAACAACTACTCTTGTTCGTTTTGAGGATATTGGAGTCAAGGGTATAAGCATGTTTATTAATGACAAAATGGGCTATAAGTTAAGGAGTGAGTATAGTTTTTGAGTATTATTAAACATAAAGAGCATACATACATATTTGAAAAACATGTTGTGTAATGATAATTTTGTGAAATTCCAATAGAATATCTGACATAATTTTAAGAATATGCAATTAATTATTTTCTAAGATTTTTTTTGGTTAATATAATGACAATTATTTATGTGTGTGTCTATATATATATATACTTATAAATTTTATACACACACATATATATTAACACACACATAGTAAGGTTATATTTTAAAGCATATGATAAAGAACAATCTGTATAATGCAAGTATTGAAGTAATGAATAGATTCATTTTAGAAACTGATATTTAGGTTCTAGATTTTTAAAAAAGTAAAACATGAAAAAAATAGAACTGAGCAAACTCTCCACATTTTCAGGCTCCATGCTAGGAATATCTTTTTACCCACTTATAGAAAGCAAAACCAAGGATGGCTAGAGATAAAAAGGAAGTTCTGTGTCCAGGCTGAATATTAGTAAAAATATCTGAAAATGCACAGCATCTGGGAATATGAGCAAAAGAATCAATCAGACCCAGGAAAGCAACTTGGATGCAGCACATACAAGGACATGTCTCAGGGGAAGCAGTTGCCCAGTTCCGTCTGGACATTAAAACAGGAACATTCAAATTGGTGTGAAGCGAGCTGTAAAGTCCAAATTGTAGGAGAATGGGGAGGTTCCAGGTGGGCAGAGGGAAAGTATGTGTTCAAAGATGGAAGTCATGGAAAAATTCCAGCCAGCAACCTGGAAAAAACAAAGACAGCATATTTGAAACATCAGGAGCAGGAATCACTTGCTGATGGAGGCAGATTTCCTGTCTCAGATTTTAGGTTTTCTATTATACCATGAAGAGAAGAGCTTATCCAAGTTGCACAGTCCTGGGTATCCAGGAAACTGAATGTCATGTACAGAGAGAGAAAATACATGCTTGGAGGCAGAGCCTGGCACATGCAATCAGTGGCAAGTTAGGTTTTTGGTGAGGCATTAGTGGCTGTCGGATTCTTGGAAGAGAACTGTGCTGAAAGCAAGATTGGGCGCAGACACCTAAAGGGACAAGAATCAATAAAGAAAGAGAAATTGGTCTTTTGCTGAAAATTCATTTGCAGCAAAAGGAAAATCACACAGAGAGGCATGATGTAAACACTTGAATTCAAATAGACGGGTCTCACTCTGTGCTTTCTTGCATCTAGCCATTTTTGCCGTGAACAAAAGCTCACAGGTGCTTGGGTCTAAAGCAGGGTGAATGGTGTTAGTCATTACATCTCAACAGAATAATCTGTATGCTGGTCACATTGTGTTGTCTGTTGTGTTTCTTAGCAGCACACTGAAAAAAAGAAACTTGATTTGTGTGGCCTGACCATTTTTTTCCCCTCTTACTGTGAAAATAAACATTAGGTGTGAAAATTTGGGTCCTTTTACTTTTATTTTATTTGTCCCTTGCAAAATTCTTGAATCCATTTAGTAATTGGAGGCAAAACATAAAAACAACATCTAAAATTTATTAAATATTTTTGTTTGCCTTGCATTTTGAATACAATATTTTATTTTACTTATTTTAGTACCAGGGATTAAACCCAGAGATGTTTAAACATTGAGCACTGCCCCATCATTTTTTTTTTTGTTGTTGTTTTGTTTTTAGTTAACATTTGAGACAGGATCTTACTAAGTTGCTTAGGGTCTCATTAAGTTCCTGAGACTGACTTTGAATTTGCGATCCTTCTACCTCAGCCTCCTGAGCTGGGATGACAGGCTTGTGCCACATGCCCAGCTTGCATACCCTATCTTATGCAAAGGTTTTCAGAGCCTAGCTAGTGCTCACAGAGCTAGGTAGTGAAAGTTTTAGGCTCGAGTTAGGATTTCAGGGTTCGAGTTTTAGACCTGTTTCTAAGTAGCTGAAACCTTGAGCAAATTACTTCTCTCATTATCAGTTTCATGACTATTGGATGAAAATAATAAAAAGCTGCTTTACATCTTTTTCTTTTCTTTTTTTGTACAGCATTAAAGAGGTCTACATGTACAATTCAGTTAGTTTAATGCATGTGTATTGACAAAATAATGTTTTCCAAGTAGCCTTCAAGGTCCTGGGGTTGAGACAAAGGCAATGAGCTATGGATTTGGACTTTGAGGTCTTGAGTCAAAAGGGAAGACAGAAATATACACAAAATATTTTTAAAATGGCAGGAACTCCAAGAGCAGCGATTAGCCCAGCATGAAGTTGACAAATAACAGATTCAATCACTGTCAATGTTTAATTATTAACCTTCACTTTTCCCTTACATTATTTTTACATGTACAAATAATGACCAGAATTGTCTATAAATGACTATAAACTATCATTGATGGGTAGGTGACACACGCTAATGGATGATGTGTTATTCATTAATCTACAGGTACTAGAGGACAGTAAAAGCCTCAATGATTGTGTGAGGTTCTGGTTCTTCCTAACTTGACTGGGACCTGGGACCCTTTCAGATCATCTCTCTACCTGGTTCTACTTGCCAGCTCTGTGATCTTGAGCAAGTTACTTAAACCCTGTTCTACTGTTTCTAACCTATAAAATGAGAATAACAGCTATTTCTGAATCATACAGTTATAGTGAGTTTTAAACAAGCTAATCGATAGTTTTTAGAAAAGCATTTTCAAAAAGTTTGGAGTCAATAAACGCATCATCATTGCAAATGTCATTTTTAGTATGAAGATAGTGGTGTATTTTTTTAATAGTTCTTTGGAAAATAGGAAGAATAAGAAAATTTCTCTCTTAATCGTGCTGTGAGAATTAAATTTAAAAATATCTGATATGACAGTCCTCAATAAATGTGAACTATTATGATGATAGTTATTCAATAATTCTCTTCATAGTTAACATTTCACAATAAAACTAATAATGTTATATAAATACAAAATATATGTGTAAGCAGACAAATATTTGTATGCATATATGTGAACGCATATCTTCACTAAGTTTCAAAATTACACAGAGATAAACACGTTGGATTGTTCTGTTTACAACATTATGTACATTTCTTAGTTGGACTCAAGTGAATACTGTGGACTTCTGTGGAACATGTCCTAGCATGGTTTTGCTAATACAAACACACAAAAATTCTTCCTGGGTATACAGACTAGCATAAGATTTGCTTAATAGAGTCTTCATTCTTTTCTCCTATTTCTTTCTGTTGTTTTCATACCTTCCTAACACTGGATTGCATGTATTTAGAGAAATCTGGTTCTTGATTCTAAGGGTTCAAGAAGAGGGTTACAGGAAACACTGAGCCCAGAGCCTGATATTTATAAGCATACTTGAATTAATGAAGGATTATGAATGTAGTTTGCAACCCTCTTCTGGCACAGTGAACATCTGTTATTCTAACATGTTTTTAAAAGGCAATGGATAAAAAGCCCAAATCTGTACACTGACTGCTAAAAATAAAAATAGATTAAACTAGTGATTTTAGTGCATAGCTTCCTTTTAAATTTTTAATTTGCATTAAGAATACATGCAATGATGCATGGTAGTTATATGTGTTACATTTTTATACTTACCTATCCACAGAGGTTACCCAATAGTGTAGGGTTATAAGAAGACCCTAATTATTGAAAATAAAATAATGAGACTTTCCAGGAAAAATTTCAAAGAAGGTTCTGCTCTTGAGACTCTCCTTTCCTCCTCAAGGAATCAGAGAAGTCTAACTCATTTAGCAATTTTCAAGATAGAAATATATAAAAGGAAAACAGAATTCCAGGGTCCAGGAACACAGTGTCTTCCTACTGTTCAAGGATGCCGTGCCTCAATTGTTCCCTTATAAGGAATGAAAGACCATGCTACCTCCTGTCTGGAAGTTGTTAGAGCCCTTCAACCACACACTGCTGTTTTTGCTGCTAGGCTGCAGACAAGAGGGAAAAGTATCCCCAAGGTAACAGTGAGGGGAAGTCCCTTGTAATACCCATGTAATTAATTTGTTGAGCAAACAGTCCAAGAAGAAAATGAATTTATAAATTTTTAAAATGTGTTTTTACCACATTGAGAGGAACTTAGTGTTTTATCAGAAAGCTTGTAGTTCAATCAATTAGTACTAAATTTATTTATTTTCAGTGCATGGAAAATTAGTCATATACTAATGGACATATTAGTATATTATGTGATTCAGTTGAGAAACATATCTTCATATTTAGACTATTTAAATAGCTTTTGTGTAACAAAAATTATTACATGGGGCAATTTAGGATACTAGAAAACATATGTACTTCTGTTTATATTATATAATTATTCATTTATCAGATGAATTAAAGGTCTAAACCTAAAATGCTAGCTAAAATATCTTTCTTTTGTTTTTTTTTAAATTTTGACATAAAAATTATTTTGAGACTTCTAAAGTAGATGCTTGTAGCATTATTTACAATAGTAAAGACATAGAAAAAAACCTAAGGGTCCATTGATAGATGGGTAAAGAAACTACAATACACATGTACAATGGAATATTATTCAGGCATAATAAGGAAATACTGTCATTTGTGACAACATAGATGAACCTTAAGGGCATTATGCTACATAAGATAGCTGGACAGAGAAATACAACTACTATATATATCTCATATGTGGAATCTTAAAAAAGTTGAGATCATAGAAACAGAAATAGAATGGGTTTCTGGAGTTGCAGAGTAGGGAAAATTAGATGTTGATCAAAGGGTATAAATTTTCAGTTATAAGATGAATAACTCCTGGGGATCTAATGTGCAGCATAATGACTACTGTTAATATTATTGTATTATTTACTTGAAGGTTGCAGAAAGTGTAGATCTTAAGCCAAGGAGGGTTGTGCATAACTTAAATCCCAGCTACTAAGAAGGCTGAGGTAGGAGGATCAAAAGTTCAAGTCTAGCCTGGGCAATTTAGTGATATCCTGTCTCAAAATAAAATAAGAAAGGGCTAGAGAAGTAGTTCAGTGGTAAAGCACCCCCGGCTTCAATTTTCAGTACTAAAGGGGGAAAAAAAGTAGATCTTAAATGTTCTTACCACCTGCCTTAGTTGTGCTAATCTTTTCACTATGAATACAAATACAAATATATGATAGCACACACTTTATAAATTTACACAGCTTATGCAATATGACTACAGCTTAGGAGGGACCATTATTCACTCAGATAGAAACGGGAGTGCTTTTATGCTATGTTTATTTATCCATTAGCAACATTTAATACTATTCCTGTATTTTTAATTCTCCTTGATAAATCAAATGCATGAACCTTCTTCACCAATATTTTGTCGGACTCATTAAATATCATGATAACTCTGGAAAAAAGAAATTAGTTGCAACAATAGTAAAAATTACACATTTTTGAGTAAAATATAAGAGTATATTTTGTATAATCATGCAAAGAAAAAGATTTTCTTAAGCAAGATAAAACCTTTGCTGCATTAAAGAAAAATGCTCTCAGAATATCGGCAGGATTCTTTGGCCTGAAAGTTCCCCAAATGCAACTTAAATTTGCTTCAGCAAAAAAATAAGAAAAAGCACTGCCTGCTTAATGTCAGTAATTCATTCCTGAGAATCAAACATTTTATGTGAACATGTTTACTGTATAATAATGTTTAGAGTATAATATTTAAATAGAAAAAATGTATTTCACATCAGCCACCATTCCCTCTAGTTTTGTAAAACCTAGGTTAAACCCTATACTGAGAATGTACAACGTTCTTATCCACCAACTAATATGATGTTTAATGAAGAGTTCCTCTTTAGTGCCATGACTTTGTTTGTGTGGGGTTGGGGTTACCGGGGATTGAACTCAGGGACACTTAACCACTGAGCCACATCCCCAGCCCTATTTTGTATTTTTTATTTAAAGACAGGGTCTCACTGAGTTTCTTAGTGCCTCCTATTGCTGAGGCTGGCTTTGAACTGAGCAGTCCTCCTGTCCTAGCCTCCTGAGCCACTGGGATTACAGGAGTGTGCCAAGGCACCCAGCTAATGCCACAATGTTAAGATGAGCATCCTTTTTATTAACACTCTGTCAGCTTCTCAAAACATCCATATGTGATTCTTTCTTCCAATAATATTTGGAATCTATTTGTGCATAATGTTGGATTAGAAATATTGTATATGTGGATATCAAATGCTATAATGAGAGATGTATATATCCTTTAAGTTTTAGGTATGAAAGACATACTGAAAGGTGTCTTATTTGTTCAGTTAACAGGGACATTAACCACAGGCATAACAATATCAGGGCTTCTGTTTCTCTCCGTTGAACAGGTTGGCCTCTCTTGCCATCTCCCTTCCCCATCTCTTTTCTGTCTCTGGGGTCTGTAGCCCTAATTGGGTCTGCATTAGCTCATTTTCTGGGACTTTCTCCACTTGTTAACAGAGAGAGAGAAAGATCTTTGCTTTTCCATTTTTGTAGACCTTATCATGCTCAATTTTAGAAGAAGGGCTTAAACAAAAATTTCTTTTTATATGTCTCTGAGTGACCTATTTGGGGTATGCATCCCCTTCTGCAGTAACTGGTCATGTGGCACTTTGCTGAACAGTGTTCACGTAATTGTTTCCGGGGCCAGGAGCAGCATTTATTAAATGGTATTATTATAGGAGAAAGGAACAAGGCTTCTAAATGGTGGTAAATGGTACACACAGTGCTAGGTACATAACATGTTCTCAATATACCAGGTACTATTGTGTTTCCCTCTAACCTCAGCATTTTTACATCAAAGCCCTTACAAACAAAATAATTCAGCCCATAAGTAACAGAGAATCACGGTCATTAATTGCATACTCATGGTTTGACAGGCAGTTGGCTAATCACTTTCCATTAACTAATTCAATCCTTACATGAATCCCTTGAAATTGGTACAATTATTTTCAATTTGCAGAGGTGAAAACTCCAGCTTAAAGCTAATGAATAAAGCTAGGACACAAAACCAGGGCTCCCTGACATAAAAATTTGATTAAGCCAGAGGGCATCTCACTGCTCGAATTTGTTGATTGCTTCTGTAATTTTATTTAATATGTTCCTCCTCTGTTCCTTTTAGTTCTGAAATTGTTAGAGTTAGAAAATACGATTGATAGAGGCTTGATGTTGTGTGTGTTTGTTTTGGCAAGACCATGTCACAGGTCATGTTTTATGCTTTCATCAGGAAAGAGAGAGTGTCTGGTGGTCTTTTTTCTTTTGTTATTAGCAGTCATTGATTCATTAGAAGTTGCAAAATATTGACACCCTAATTCTATCATTTCATTTTTCCAGTCATTAACTATCATATATCTGTACCTATTGTTGGTTATCACAAAGTATAGTTTGCATAGGAAGGAGATATAAGTGCTCCATTTTCCTTTGTTTGCCAATATTCAACATGAATTGGTTTCCTAATATTTCTGCAAAGGTAAAATCAACACATTTGGTTTATTTCTTTTAATCAAAATTTCCTCAATTACCAATTCTTTGTTTCTTATTGATTTGTGGGAGCTCTTTTTCTGTGAAATATGCTGCACTCTTTTTCTTGTCTTACTTTTTGGATGATGTCTCTTCTTCATACAGAAACATTTACATTTTATATAGCCAAGTCAAATAAAAGCTGAGGAGTTTCTCCTGTATTCTGCTTTTCTTTTCTTTAAGTGGAAACTAAACGTCATGCTCTAGATTTCACATAAACAGCACAACTCAGGCATTGTTGCTTCATGTTTGCTGAGATGAAAGAATTTTAAACTTCCTTGAAAAAATATAATAAATATAAAAATAAACCTTAGCATGGAAAGGTAACCACATAGAAACTATTTTCTAGTTGATATTCAATAAAATATACACAAAATTATAAAAACCAAGTAAGTATGTAATCCGTGTCATTCGTAGAGCAGTATTTAGGTAGGAAAAGACAATCTGGTTACAAAACAGGGACCATATTCACTCAAATAGAAAAAAAAAAGAATGTTTTTATACTGTGCTTCTTTATTCATAGCAATATTTAATATTATTCTTGTATTTTAATTCTCTTTAATATATTAAATATATGAACCCTTTTCCACAATATATTGTCTGGTTAAATTTTAGGAAGGTTACAGGTGTATTAAGTAAATTGAGAAACTCAGAGGTGAATATTTTCTCTCATATGGGGAAGCTAGAGTGAAACAAAGGAAAGGAAGAGGGAAAAATAGGATACATAAAGAACCAATGAAATATACATTAAAAGATGAGTGTCGCCTGGCACAGTGGCACACGCCTATAATCCCATTGGCTCAAGAGGCTGAAGCAGGAGGATCATGAGTTCAAAGCCAGCCTCAGCAACTTAGTGAGGCCCTAATCAACTCAGTAAGACACTGTCTCTAAATAAAATACAAAAAAGAACTGGGGATGTGCCTCAGTGGTTCAGCACCTCTGGGTTCAATCCTGATACCAAATAAATAGGCTGAGTGAAAGGAAGTCTAATAGAATAATTGAGTAGAGGAAGGAGAATGGGAGATGGGGAGGAGAGGAGGGAAAAGGGGGACCATGAACGGAAGCTAACTGCCATGCATGTATGAGTTTGTTAGGATCAACCCAACCACTATGTATATCTATAAAACTCTAATAAACAACAACAACAACACAAATCAATACAAAAAGGAATAAGTGAGGGAATTGCTGGAACAAAGTGCCAAGTAAAAGAGAAGAAAATAAAGAACTCTGCAGAAATTTTTAAAAATTAATAAAAGAAAATATAATGATAACAGAAAGATACATACATCCATCAGTGTAGAATTAGGATCCTGCACATTTATAAATTTCAGATCACAATTTGGAAACTTAATAAGTTGCTCAGAAAAAAGTCTGTGTATAAAGCAGATATATGAAATTATATATTATATAATTATATAATGAAATGATATATAATGTAATATATATTATATTATATATAATATGTAATAGTATTATTATATAATAATATGTAATGTACTATTACAAATTATATATAATATAGTATATAATTATATAATGAAATTATATGACTATAAGAGTAATTCTTCTAGGTGGCTTTATTTTATAGTATTATTATGGGGCCGGGTCCTTCCTGGAAATTGAAACAGCATGAAGTGCACCTCCCACCACACCCCAAAACCCAGATTCTTGAAATCAAATCAGAAAGATTTGGACTCGGTCTCTCAGAGTTACAACAATGGGTTGTTAGAAGGGATAGGAAAGGGGAATGTGGACTCTCTCAAGGGAGAGAGTGGTTTCTCTCAGAGAGAAGAGGAACAGTGTGCCTCTCCTGCCCTCCAGTTTTATTGTGGGATCCCAGGAAAGAGTTTCTGGAGAGTCCTGCACTGATCTACCTCTTGAACTTTGAGAGCATGATGAATCAGACTTCAAGTCTCCACTGCCATGAGCACCCCAGGTCACTTTGGCCTGTGCTGACTGGTTCTAACTAGAACCTGTTCTTACAGATTTTATGGTTAGGGTGAATTATCCTTATCTGTCATGACCTGTGTGATGTTTACTCAGTTTCCCTAAGCTAGGGCAGTGAGTCAGTTTAGAAATATTAAAGATATGAGAAATTTAAGAAATAAGACAAGACATGAAATAAGTGAAAAGCAGGATCTGATGGGGACCAGCTCTGATGGAGACTGGTTCTAACTCCATAAAATGGAGTCTGTGGGCTTTATTTAAATAAGTGGAAACACTAATGGGTTTCAGTGTAAAAAACTTCCTGAGGGAACAGGAAGAAGATGGCAGAAACAACTCAGGTGAAACTTAGCAGGTTAGGCCCACCTCCTCTACTTTTGGTGCAGCTGTGTTTGAACCTAGGGCCGTGAGCTAAGGCAGGGCATCAGCATAATCTGGGCATTCTTGAACCAGGGAATTTCACCCAGGAGTTCCCAGAAAAGCAACCTCCCTGCCTTGTGGTGGCTCAACCATAATTCATACACAGCCTCTAACACTTATCTCCCTGAGTTCTGTGATCTGGTTTGTGTAAGGCTTACAACAACCTCCCCCTGCCCCACACACATACACATACAACCTCCCACAAACCCCCACCAAAGTAACTTGTGTTCCTCTTATGGACATTATTTTAGGCCTGTATTTCTACTGCAGATAACAGGTAGTTTCTTGAGGAATGTAAAATATCCTGCCAAACTCAGCCAGGCAGGTAAATTGCTTTTTAAAAGAAAAAAGCAGGGGCTGGGGATGTGGCTCAAGTGGTAGCGCGCTCGCCTGGCATGCGTGCGGCCCGGGTTCGATCCTCAGCACCACATACAAAGATGTTGTGTCCTCTGAAAACTAAGAAATAAATATTAAAAAAAATTTCTCTCAAAAAAAAAAAAAAAAGAAAGAAAAAAGCAAGTAGGGGTCAGTACAATGGACCTAACTTATAGAATTATTTCCTTAACCTCATGTTCCCACCACTCACATTTGTCTGTCCCCTACAAGCATGACCCCAAATAAGTTGTTTACCAATACAAATATATGCAAAATCTTGGAGACTTCTCCTGAGGGAAAGACACATACTTGTCAATACATCAGTCCTTGGAAGAATCATAATTTCAGAATACTCTAATAAGCAATGTTGATAAGGCTGTAGGAGAAGCGACTATGATGTGTTTTTAATTTGTTATTTAACTTCAATAAAAGGCATAAACTCGTTTTCTTTATCAAACATACTTGAACACCTTTACATGGCAGGCTCTGTGAAAGGTGTAAGAATAAAGCACTTGTTCAAATCTATTGAGGCATAAAGTCCAGTAGAGAAGGTAAGGTGTTGAGGATGGGAATAGAAGAGCACACTATACCCTTTAGACTTGGAGGAAGTGCCCTCTTCTTTGCTAGGAGCATTTTGCTAACATTTTATTTAATTCAGAAACCAACTCACCTAGGTTATTGCTATCCTTATGATGTATGAGGAAACTAAGGCTGAAGAAAATTAACTTGTCCACAGTTATATGTCTTATAATAGGAAAAGAATCTGATATTGTAATAGGAAAAGAGTCTGACATCAAGGAAGAGGATGAACTTTGGATGCATAACAACCATGATAAAAATGATGTTTCTATTCTGTAATGAGGTGTCTACCACACTCAGTAACTCTCCCTTTTTAAAAGGTTTGTAATGTGTTACTTACCTGCTACCTCAATAGAGGACACTTGGAGAAATTACATTTACATATCTTTGTAAGTACATATACATATATTTATACATACAGGTATATTAAAATATGTATAAAAATAAACAGTAAATAGTAACAAAAACTATGTGTGCACACAAAAATCCGGGAATAAAACCTTAATCTACTTCTATAACCTCTTATAACAATGTCTTAATTCAGTTATGAAAATAGCTTTAAGCTCACAAGTTCCCTAAAAAAATTCTTCAGATTTCAGGCGTCTATGTACTACATTCAGAATTTCTGCTCTGATGATAACAATGCAATTTCTTAATGTACCACTGTCAACTTAGAGGTAATATTGTTCCACTTCACATAAAATATGAAAACATTACTACAGTAAAGTTTTATTAACCTTTTCTGCCCTGTGTACTATTTTTAACATATATTTTATATCAGCATATGATTAAGCCCTACAACAAAATATAATAGTCATAATAATAATAACCGTGATCAATTTTGCTTTAAAGAACAAATTTTCTATCAAAGTAATTCCCAAAAAAGCATATGCATCCTTTTGTATTTACTAAAATACATACTAATTAGAATGCTCTTCATGCTTTTGTATAGAAGCAAATTTTCTTCTGATGTGGATTCCCTCCAACTTGAAGAACCAGATATGCTAACGGCTAAGTTTTCCAGCTTCAGTTATCTGAATAGATTTTCATTTCAGCACCATTTTTAGAAGGTATTTTCACTGATATGGAGCTCTAGCTTGACAGGTTTTGTTTCAGAGATTCCTTTTCATTGCCCACTGACTTTGTATTTTTCAAATGAGAAATTAATCATCAGTCTATTCATTGGTATGTAATATGGTTCTTCTCCCTGAATTCCTAAGCAGTTTATCAGTGTTTGCTTCCCATTTGTTTCTAAGCAATTTTCTTTTCATGTGTCTGGGTATGATTTTCCTTGTCCCTTCAATCTCAGTCTGAGTTTTTCACCAAATTTGGGAAATATTTGGTCATTCCTAACTCACCCCCCCCCCCCCCCTTGGGCTGTTGCTCTTCTCCCTCTGGGATTCAATGATACCCAAGGAAATTTGCTTGGAATTATCCCATGGGCCACTGCAACTACCTTCATCATTTTAAATATTTTGGCTCCCCATTCTTTAGATTGTGCAATTTCTGCCTTTAGATTCATAAATCTTTCATTCTCTGGTCCCAATGTACTATTCTTCATTTCAGATGTAGTACTTTTCAGTTCCAGAATTTTCAGTGGACCCTTCTTACAGCTTTCCTTTCTCTGCAGAGATTTCTCCATTGTTTGATCATATTCATCCTTTTCTAAAAGTCCTTGAAAATATTATTAAGCTCTTGACTGTTAATTTCAATATTTGAGCATTTTGAGGTAGGATAGAAGGAATAAAATAAATAGATAGAAAGGAGACATAAAGGAATGAAAGGAAACATGATTTAATTTACAAATTCTACATACTTTTCCAGGCCTCTCACTTCCTAATCCAGTCTCTCCAAGCCAGTTATTCCCAAATTCCTGATAAATCTGTAAATTTACCTGTGTATTGTAAATTAACCTTCCCCCAAGTAATTGATTGAGTAAAGAGAGAGATACATTATTTTGACAAACCCATACTTTAGGGGACTTTCCAGCATCATCTACTTATCAGATAATTAAGACCAGGTCATCCTAAGGACCCAGAGATTGATCAGACCACCAGAAATTGCCTTGAGATCAGCAGATTGATATTGTAGTAGCCCCTCCCTCTTCCAAAGAGTCATAATTAAGCTTCTCCAAAGATCCTCCCCATAATTGTTCTTATCAATAGAATTTTGCAAGGAACATCGACAGGATGTCGGCAAGATTTCTGCAGAGAGCTCAGTGTGGTTGAAATCTTCTTATTTCCTGTAAGTGCCAGGTTTCTCTTTCTTGTAAAAGGTAGCAAGCTTGTTGCTATACAAAAATTCCTATTTCTGTTTTCCATGGTAAAAACTTGTGGAAACCTCTGTCTATTCTAAGAAAATGGAACGAAAAGTACTTCTATGCAACCTCCCATTATGTAAATCTCCTCCCTCTGAGTATAAAGTTTAAAGAATTTCCAGACTTGCGGTCCAGAAATTTTTAGGTATTAACCCCTCTAGACCACTGCAGCTTAAATAATTCTTCTTTCTAAAAATTTCTTGGGTGTCTAGCCTCATCTGTCATACATCAATATCATTCCTATATTCCTTCCCCTACCCATAACTCACCAACTTTCCCTTAAGAGCCAGAAACTTCAAAACCACATTTCTTACTCTCTAGATGACCCATTCCCCTTTGAATGTGCTATTTATTCCCAAAGGCATCTCTCTTGAGATTGACCCATTCCCCCTTGAATGTTTTTCTGTTTTCCTCAATAAACCTCTGTTTGTGCTTCTGAGTGGCACATGCTCAAATCATTTTCATAACATATTCCAAGAGGCCACTGGTCCTGAGTCCAGTATCTCCTCCTCTCTGAGAACTCTTCAGACACTTTTTCTGAAACACTTCCGCAGTGACAATTTCAATATTTATTCCATTTTTAAAATATTTTTTTAGTTGTAGATGGACACAATATTTTTACTTTGTTTATTTATTTGTATGTGGTGCTGAGGTTTGAAACCAGTGCCTCACACATGTGAGGCAAGTGCTCTACTGCTGAGCCACAAATCTGGCCCCTCAATATTTATTTCTATTGACTATGTAGGTCACACTTATCTGCTTTTCACATGCCTAATAACTTACCATACACTGGATTTTCAGATGATAATTGTGGGGATTTTTTTGGTTGTGTTAGTTTTCTTTCAAAGATTTGGAATATTCTGGCACACAGTCAAAAAATTCTATTTTCCTGTAAATTTTGGTTTCATTATCTGTTTGATGGATCTGTTTTGGTTTTGAACTTATGGTGTCTTCCTTCCTCTATGGTACCATTAACGCCAGGGCTTTCTGGTTTTTCAGTGCTTGAGATGCTCTGGAAGTCTCTCACTCTGAGCTGGAACTTCAGTGCTCTAATTTTTTAAATATATATATTTTTGTATTTTAGTTCATCTCTCCATCTCTCAGCAAATGATATTTGCTAAGCTCCTGAAGAACCTTGATGAATAATGGGTCTTCTGGGCTCCTTATTTATTGTTTTCTTCTTATATGCTCTGAACTGGCAACTAATTGTTTCTGATCTCATCCTCCTCTGATCAGGAACATTGCTGCGGCTCTGATTGTTTGCCTTCTCTCTTCCCACTGCATAAAAGCCACTCCAAGAAGAAATTCCAGGAGTTCATGTACTTTCATGTATGTTCCATTAAAAAAAAATCTAGTCCTGCACTAACTCTTCTCAATACTGAATATACTTGCCTGGTACCTTTCCCATGTCTCTAGTTGTTTATATCAGAAGGGTAAATGTTGAACCAGCAATGCTGTTTTGGCCAGAAGTGGACATTGGTGAAGGCAGCTATCTCTTAAAATTACTAGACACTTAGTAGGAGCTTAATCAACAGAAAAATAAATTGGTTAGATAATGTGTTTTATGTAAAGAAAAATGTGATCTAAGACTAGAGGAGATCTTTGCATTATGTCTGGTCACAGTGAGTATGATAATTTTATTTGCTTTGAGTAATCACAGAAAAATATCTCAATCAAAGGTGACTCAATCAAAATAGCCAAACTAGGTTTGATCACATACAAAAAGGTATGAAACATAGCCTTGCATCTTTGTGTTAATCATTATTTTACATGTTGGCATTGTTGGTTATTTTATTGTAACCACTTTGGAAACTTCTTAGAGTTGATTACAAATACTGTGTCAAAAGAGTTCAGCCAAAGACAATTTCAGAGAATTTCCTTCTCTCACCTTCAAAGATATACTTGCATAAAGCTAAAATAGACAGGTGTAAGCCAAAATGTGCTGAGTTACAGAAAATCCACACATGTGGATAAAAGTATCAGAAAGAACATTTAATTTTTCCATTCATATAGACTCTCACTGTGGAATGATAGATATAGTTCATAATTATAAACATGCAAACAGAGACAACAAGCTGAAATAGAGAAATATTTGCATCAACTTCCACATTTTTTAGACTTGTATAAAGAATGTGTTTAATTAACAATAATCTTCAGATGCAATTAGTGAAGTTGTTTGATTTGCTCAAAGTTGCTTGCTCTTATTTGAGTGATCGTGCAATTCTGTTTTGGCTTTGGGAGTACTCTAGGTATCCTGAAAATGGCCAATGCATACTTGAATAATATAAATTAATCCTTTCCAAATAAAATGTTTAGAAAATGATATTTTTTCCTTATACTAGACATTCTAAATGATAATCTTAAAAGTGAACTGAGGTCAATAGCAGGGGACAGTGTTTATCCTAATATCATGAGTTTGAATATTCACATTTGATTTGCAGTAATCTTTCCTACCCAATACCGGAGGGGTCCAGGTTTTAATTTAAGAAGAAGTCCTTTCTGAGATCTTTGCTGGGCCAATAGGTGTTTTAAACATCATTGCTGTGATTGTCATTGTGCCATGTTATCATATGAGCTTTCAAAGTAAGATTTATGTATACATCTACTCCATGTCTTTAAGAACTAAAAAGACATAAAATATGACTAGCAAATTTGCTAGTGTTTCACATGCAAAGCAAATCATATAAATAGATGAAGTTCAAGGCAGAAAAGTAAAAGAAATAATTGTTTGGTTTTGTTTGTATATACCCTTTTCATACAAAAGAGTTCCAAAATTTAATGTGTTATAATTTAGAATGTGTATGTTTTGTGACAAAGATAATAATTAAATTTTAGTTATCAGAAGTTGACTTTTACATTATGGTAAATTAGAATTTAATAATATCTTTTTGTAAGCTATCATAAGAACATCACCCTATATATTTAACTTGACTTAAGCTGGGAGAAATAATATGAGACAAAGGTATATTGTTGGGAAATACTCCAAAATGTCCAATGATGGCTTCAAAATATGAGAATATTTTCATAACTAATTTTTAATACTATAAACTGATGGACAAAAGAGATCTGTTTAATAATTTAAAAGCTGGTTTGGTTACTTCATTACAATTTCTTTCCTCTAACAAGTTGAGACAAAATACCATGGATCTATTTATCCAGGCTCGCATTTTTCTCTCTTATTTTCTTCTCTTGTAATTTATTTACTCTTTTTTTTCCCTTTGTTTCCATCAACATAGAGCATTCAGAAGTAAAATTATCTTGGGAAGGGGGATGATGGCAAATGGATGAAAACCTAGCTTCTTGTCTTCTGGTGGTTACTATAGCAATAATCATGATGGGAGATTTTCAGCCGCAAGTGGTTTCTATAACAACATGATACGGTGCTTTAGAAATAGACCTAAGGTAAATAGATTCTTTCTGGGTCTCTTAACCCTTTTATACCACAGGATTAGCATCCTTTGGGAGAATAAATATTAGTTGACTAATTTGATGGAAGCCTTTAAAATATTGTTTTTACTTTATAAAGATTAAGATGTTAATTATTTTATAAAGCCCTGGCTAGAGCTGCTAGGATCTTAGGCTTCTTCACTTCTGGAAAAAATTGGTAGCATCCTTAGTTTAATTCTGCAATGAAACCGAAATAGTCTCAAAGCCATATCATTCATAGAATTCACCAAAAATGTGAGAAACCGTGAATTTTCCTCATTAGAGAGTTTATTAACTCTCCCATTAGATCACCGAAGGCTTTTTTTAGTGGAATCATTACACACTGACTACACCTGTGGAGGTCCCTGGTGGGTGTTGATCTTTCTGCTTCCATTAATGGGGCCTGAATACTTATCCTTTGTTATGCTATTCCGTGTGCTCTAAGTTAGAGATAGTCTCTATTTGAGTATTACAAAAGGAAGTTCTGTAAAAATTTTCTGAAGGAAAGTGTTAGTATAGTAAAATACAACATCCAAGAAAACAAAGGTGACCATTTCATTCAAAATCATCATTCAAGAGTCTTATAAGGGAAAGATCAAGGGAATGAAGGACATGTACATGACACAAAAACAGTTTGTGGTAGGCTGTATATAATTTTTCAAGAGAAGGAAAGGTGGAAGGCTTAACTTTAGTGGTAGAGTCAGTAAAATATAGGGAAATGGGTATTAAGCTTGCCTGATTCAGTTCGATAATGAATTATCAATTACTAGTAACTCTTAGGTTGGATACCAGAGGTATATACAGTGATGAATAATATATGGACATGTTTTAAAAGTAAATTATCAAGAAAAAGCATTGTTATTAAACAAAATGTTAATAATATAATCAATTTATTGTTGGAAATTAATGAATCATTTGCTTGAATTCATCATTCTTTCCCTACGAACGTTCCCTAAATTGTAACTACAAAGGCATAGCCATGTATTTAAAAGAATGATTTCATCTAAGGTGTTATGTCTTATGCATTTTTTACAATACAGCTATTCTTATATTTTGTGCTTTTCTATTCAGTTAAACTGCCAATTCCAAATATGAGATAGTCTCTTTCAACTCTCAGAAGGATGTCTGCAGCCATGCATCTCCCTCTGAGTTTTAAGACAGAGCTGCAGTATTTTCATTTCCCTGGTGTTTCATGCTCAACAATGAAGCCTCAGAATTCATTACATATGCACTTGCCATAGCCTTCTAGGGTAGAGTTTGCCAAATGGGTCCCTGGGAGATCAAGAACTGTTCTCCATGTGTGTTATGAGGTTGTGCAGATGAGCTAGGCACGTCTGTGTGCACTAAGACCCTGCTCAGAGCAGCATGTGCCAGAACACACTGGGCAGGGAGCCATTCATAAACTCTTCAAATTTTTATCCAGACCAAAGGCACAATGGCATCACAGTTGTTGTGCTCAGAGCCATGGGGCTTTTAGCTGAATCAAAAGAAAATGAAATATATTCACGGTGGCTTCCAAGTTAGCCAGTAACCACAGTAACCTGGGTTTCCCCCAAATTTGGTCCACAGCTTAGAGTGACCTGACAGAAACACATCATTCTCTCTCTGTTCAAGTGTAGTGAGCCATAAAGTGAGCAAAACAAACTTCCAGGGGTAAAACCAATTAATCAGCAAAGCAAACAACCAGCATGTATTTATGGCAGTATTCGGGGCATACAGTAGTATTCAAAGTATGTGATCAAAACCAAATACGTAGGTCATATGTATAGGTACATTGACAAAACCTAGTACAGTTTCTGAATGAACAGTTAATTTACTAATTGTAAAACAAATGCATGGATAAGTGTTAAATTGTGTCTTAACAACATTATGTTCTGTGGCTGCTAAGGCTGTAAGATCAATAAAAATGAAAAATATGGAAAAAGTACACCTCTCATGGGCTCTAAGGAAGTGTACCATTTAAAGACATATCATAATTAAACTTTCAGAAAGTAATTTGAGCTGTCTTTATTCATGGCTACTGGGATAAAAGTGTCATAAAATAATATAAATTAAATTCTAAAAAAAATAACATCTTACTCATAACCACACATTATTTTTCCAAGCTTTAGATGGCTGTACAAAAACATGACAAAGCTGTCAACAGCTGCAGTGTCTAATATAGTAGCTGCTAGTCACATTTGGCTTTTGGGCACTTAAAATGTGGCTAGTCAGAACTGAGTGTGCTGTAAGTGTAAAATATACACAGGATTTCAAAGACTTAATTTTAAAAAGTAAATATCTCATTAATCATTTTTACATTGATTGCATATTGAAATGAAAATATTGTAGACATATTTGATTAAATTAAATATGGTGGAATAAATTTTGCCTGTTTGTTTTCCCCTTTTAGTGTGGTCACCAGAGGACTTAACATTACATATTGGCCCACTTTATACTTCTGTTAGCACTGGATAAATGCTTGGTAATTAAGTGTAGCCCGTGGACACAGAGCCGTAGCAGTACTCAGGAGCTTAGTAGAAATGCCAGATCTCAGGCCTTATCCCAGACCTTCTAAGTCTTTAACAAGATCCTCAGTAGTTCATATGAACATTACTGAGAGGTGCTGATTGAGATAAACTTTTAGGTGTGTCTTTTTGTGATTCCTTCTTCTTTCTTGTTGTTTATTTGTTTTTCAAATAAATGTTTTGAAGTCTTCTCAGCAGCCTGATCTGCTACACTTAGATGCACAAAGTTGGTAAAGTTATCTGACATTCCTGAAACTTTGTTCCATATTTATAGAATGAATATCATTCTACAATTAATTTTTTCTATAGGAATTAAATGGAATGATAGGTTAACAATAGGGCTCTAGTTTGGGCTGTTCTCATGTATTTTATCAATTTTGTTTTTTCTGTAACTTTATTGTGTATAGTTTGTTTGCTTAGCACTCTGATAAGAATCTAGTGGAAAATATTAAAAAGTTCAAAACCCTTTTTAGAACATAGGTATCATATAGCTAAATATTTCTGCACTATAGCTTTATTATTGATATTGAATTTTTAGCTGTTGATTGCTGATTGTTTTTTTTATTTTAAAAAAAAACAGGTCTGTATGAATGGGAACAGTTTATTTTTTTAATTTAGGACATTTTTATCTTTACCACAATAATTTCAATCTTGGCTTAGTAGAAGCAAAGGAACTAGTAAAATGTAAGCCTATCCCATAAGTTAAAAGGGTTATTTAAAAGCCTATCATTATTAAAATATACATGGATTATAATAATGTCAGAAAGTCCAGTTCTGATTAGCTTTAAATGAATTTAATGCCTAAGGAACATAATTAGATCCTATTAAAAGTTTCAATGATTAACATTTAGTAAAAAGTGACATTCACAATTTATATCATTTAGTCATATTGCATGATGAAGAGTTGTACACCTTCTACTAGACAAGTGTGTATGGTTGCAGCCAGAGGCAGGAAGCACTTACCCTAAAGACCAAGACTGCAGCCAAAGCAGACCTTGGCTTAGGTGTACAGGATGGGTAAAGGAAGATCCAGAGGCTTTTATTCTCATGGGGAAGCTTTGCAAGAAAAAGAACTTTTTGGAAGAGTCACCTCTTGATTTCATTTGTGATGATGTTGATACTCAGAAATTATATATAAAAGTATTTGGCAGCTGGGCATGGTGGCACACTCCTGTAATCCCAGTAGCTCAGGAAGCTGAGACAGGAGGATCTCGAGTTCAAAGCCAGCCTCAGCAAAAGTGAGACACTAAACAACTCAGTGAGACCCGGTGTCCAGATAAAATAGGGCTGGGATGTGGTCAAGTGACCCTGAGTTCAATCCTAGTACCAAAAAAAAAAAAAAAAAAAAAAACAAACTGGCAAAATGCTTATCACATGCAGGTGTTTAAAATATGTTCATAGAAAAGTTTCTCAGTGAGGTCATTGCCCTCAAAAAAGGAGATAATAGAATAGAGACAGTGAGGTACAGATGACATCAATGAACCTTGGTCACAACCTCTTCTCAAGTGGAGTAAGGAAGTCAGGCTTCAAAGAGTTTGCATGTGAATTAATTGTGGTAAATATGAAGGTGTTGGGCACCTACCTGGATTATGAAGTATGATTCTCAGAAACTGTGCTGATGATAAACTTGTACTTCTTAGGACTACAACAACTCAAAAAATCTTTTTTTCCATCATATAGTCTCGTTTTTCTAGAATTTATTCATTTAACTATGCTTTTACAAGGAAGGCATTGACTATGAACATGGTACTCTGAAAGTCAATAGAAGAGTAACATGACATAGGTGCATTAGACTCAGGCAAGGAAAGGCAAATAACATTGATTAAACTACTCCATGGAGCTGGGGATGTGGCTCAAGCGGTAGCGCGCTTGCCTGGCATGCGTGCGGCCTGGGTTCGATCCTCAGCACCACATACAAAAATGTTGTGTCCACCGAAAACTAAAAAATAAATATTAAAAAATTCTCTCTCAAAAAAAAAAAAAAAAACAAAACTACTCCATGCCTAAGTTTTATAAGGAACTTTATATATGCTACCTTTTTTACTCCTAATTATAACAGCAACACAAATGATGATGGCTGATAATGCCCACTCTGTGCCAAGTACTGTTAGGCTTTTATGTACATTAATTTAAACCTCATAATAACTCTATGGCATAGGTACCATTTTTATAAAAATGGAAACTGAATCAGAGGTTTTGTTTTGATAAACTCATAGAACTAGTAAGTAGCAGAGCCAGGATATAAAACCCAGAATACAAAATCCATGCTTTTACAAATTACACATATGGTTATCAATCATCTCCTTTAAAAATAAGGAAACTGAGACTCAGTGATGATGATTTTCTTAAAGTCATCAAAATGAAAAATAAATCTCTGTCTGATCATAAAACCATTCTCTTTCTATTAAATGAAATTGGCCTCAATTTAGTTTTTAAGATTATATCTATGTAAATAACTTTATATAAGATAGTGAACAGATAGTTTTTAGATGTAAATGAATGGTCCTAGAAGCCCATCTCCTTCTTATTTTTAACTAGTCCACATGGATTCTATCATACTGCACATCAAAGTAAGTGCCTTAACTGATGATTTGTTCTGCTTGATTTTATCAAAGAGGTCAAAGGAAGAATTTCACAGCAAGGCTTAAACGAGAATGTAGGTAGTTTTGCTCATTCATTCATTATTCAACAAATTGCTATTGACTACCTATCACGTGCAAACCATTTTAGCTATGTCCTGAATAAAGATGTGCCTCTTCTGAATCACCCCTCCCCATCCCAGCCCTTAAAAGAATTTCATTTTCTGCAGAGAGCCAGGACAATCGAAATTCAACCAACTACTTTTTCTATTTTCATAAACTGAAATTTTTTGATCTGGATATTTTGATGCAACTCCAATCACATTGTTTATGTCATCTATTTCATTCTAACAGGCTCATAAGCAAATATTTTTTATATCTTCCATATGAAAAAATTTATATAAAATGATATCAGAAAATATTCATTGGTGTCATTGGGAATATCAAATTTTGTATCCATAAGTCATATTTAGTCCTCTCCTATTATTGTTTATGTAAAACTAAGCTAAATGTGTATTAAATACAGAATGAAAATAGGAAGAACTGGTGCCCCAAGTCCCTGCCATCTCCCACTAGTTTGAGGAATTAAAAAAAAATACAGGAAAATACATGCCTCAAAGCACTGAACTTAAATAATTTTGTATATACTAGTGGAAGTATATATTGGTAAATATTCAATGAAGCTAAATATGGGACTCATTAAAATTTTTATTTTAACCCAGATATGAGCAATCATCGTAATTATATCCACCATTACTTCCTGTGAGGATAAATTTGATTCTTAAAGTTACTATCAATAAAGAAGAGACCAAAGACAGAGATGATTAGAGTTATATGGGAATAATCAAGTTATAAAATCCTGAGAAAAGACTGGGCATAGTGATGAAAAGAGGATATTTAATTAAAAAATAAAAAATTCAAATCATCAAATATTAAAAATTATACACTTACATATGCATATATGTGCATATACATGTACATAGTTTACACATGAAGGAACTTCATAAGGGTATGACCCAGGATTATGATAACTCATGCTCAAGAAATAATCGTGGGACATTTTTTATGCATAAATAGATGCTGAGGATAATATGAAGAAACAGTAGATTCTCAGAATAGTTAGACTCATCACAGCTTTCATAAGTTATTTTTCTGAGCCAAACATTTAAACATCATTCTAAATTTGTAATTGGATGATAAGATTTTCTTGAAAACACAAACTGGAGAACAGATGATTCTAATGCTATTCCACTTTTAACTCTATTTGATCCTGACCAAGCCCAGATACCTATGGAAAGGATGTATTTGGCATATTGAATTTGTCCATTGATAGACTTTCTATGTAAACCTCCCTTAGATTTATGGGTTTTGTTTTTCCTAAAATAAAACTCTTTAAATGAAAATTATTATCGAATTGGGTATTTTTATTATTATTGTTATTTTGTATGAATCTACTTATTTTTTTATTAGGAATCCCAAACTATCTCTAAACATCTTCTGTAACAACAAGTTAGCATTTATGAACACTTACCATATGTGTCAGCCAAGTATTTAAATATATTTATTTAATCTTCATTAAAAACGCTAAGAAGTAGGTTCTACTGTTTTCCTTTTACAGATGAGGAAACTTTAAGTCTGAATGGCAGAGCTAGGCTCCATTCAGGTCTGTCTCACCCTGCCACTGAATTATCCTTTCCGGAAAATCTGCCTGAATTTGTTAATAGAAAAGTCAACAAAAATACTGATAATAAAAACAACTGGATAAAATTTTCAGGTTGATGATTTCAAATCAGAGAATTTCCTGTTTCGTAGAGAAGTACATTAATACCATTAAGGAGAAATAACTCTTACACTACTGATAACAATCTCTGAGGAATTTAAATATTTTTCCTTAAAGCATTTATCACTCTAAATAAATATATTTTACCTTATAACTAAGGTAAATTATCAATATGACTTTTTTCCATTACTAATATATATATATATATATATATATATATATATATATATATATATATATGTGTGTGTGTGTGTGTGTGTGTGTGTGTGTGTATATATACACACACACACATAGATAATTACTAAATATATACACACACATAGATAAGAAATACATTTAATGTTCTTTGGGTCTTCATCTTCCTTAAAACTGTTCAAATTAATTTTTACTTCTCAGCAAACAAAAAGTATTTTATTCTAGAATTAGAAATACTCAATGAGAAACAGAAATAATTATAGTAAATACATAAAATCTTTTTATTTCTTCTGTACAGAAGTTTTCAGTTCTCTGTTCTGAAACCCCAGGGCTCTTGGAGGCATCTCCAGGGGAGGCAGGAGGCTAGGCTGACTGTGGCAAAGGCCCCTCTCTAGGTTCAATCTGAGCAGATCTGCCTTCAAATGTATACACTGGGATTACTCATGACATTTTTTTTAAAGTAATTCTGCCACTATTGAAAAAGCAAAGGAAATCGGAAGGAAGGAAGGAACAAAGGAACGAAGGAAGCAATGAAGGAAGGAAGGAAGGAAGGAAGGAAATGAACAAAGTTTAAAACTCACTACTGTAGAACTTCTTATAATAACCAGTAGATGGCAAACTTTACTGCAAGGAAGCAATTTTGCAGCCCATGTATATTGGTCTGCAAGTACCAATTACATTTCACAGTCAGTAAAATTTTCTTCTGTCCTCATATGAAAGCTGCACATAAAATCCTCTATGGTCATTTTCCTGGGAACTAAATTTCAATTATAATTTCAAATAATACTATAGGCTTTTTATGTGTTCATTTAAGTCTTGTTCTAAAGATTTTTCACTATTAAAATTTAATATTTTGTTGTTTACTGAGGGGACATACAATCTGCTGGATATAATGAAACATATGACATATTTTTATCAAGCATTGTGAAAAAATTTGGAATAATCATAAACCTTACCTTATGACACACCCATCATTGTTCTGACCATAGTCTGCTTTGATTTCCTTAGTTGGTTATTTAATTATTTAATTTAATTGGTTGCTTTTAATAATGCAGTCAATTGCAGTTCCTTTATATATTTGAAAGATTGATTTGTTGTTTTTTTTTTTTAACAGGAAATTGTTTGGTTTTTTAGTACAGGCAGTTGAAGCATTAGTTAATATAGTGCCCCCCTGGTGGACTGCATTCTGAAGAGAGACTGTTAGCATCTCTATGGACATTCCATACATATATGTAGCAAATAGGGCCAACAATACAATAAATGGTCATGATTGACAGGTAATCTTATCTGGAACCAATCCTAAAAACACCTCAAAGTATATACAGAAACAAATAATGAAAGGTGCAGCCAGGTTGTAAATCTACCTACATGGCTTTAAAAAAAGTTTTTATCAAATTTATTCAGTAATATTTTAAAAATTCCAAGTGTTAAAAGGGAAACAGGCACATTCCTCTGAGCTCTGCACTCCTGCTTCTCACTCATGACATGCATTCCCCAGAAATAGCTACTGAAAACTCTCCTAATTATTTCTCCTGGTTTTCATTTATATTTCCAAATAATGGCTGAATGCTTGTTTTTTTAGTTTTAGATAATGATATAATCTATTAGAATCCTATTATGGTAAAAATAAATTTAATTCTCCCCCAGTTCTCACATACATGCACCCACACATGCAAATCTATTGTTCCCAGTATCCATTATATCATTACATTGTCACTATTATTATTATCATAAGGTATGATCTCAACAACTACATATTCCTTTCAATTTACCTATTGATTTCACTTAAATATACTGATTTCATTTACTTTTACTTTCTGGTATAACTTTCAGCTTTCCTAGAATTAATTCCAATGAAAGTTTTTTTGGTTTTTTTTTTTAAGTTGGTGTTTCTAGTTTTCTATTTTATCTCTAACTGGTGCCTTGTACTTATTTTTTTTTTCTTTTTTCTTTTTTTTTTTTTTTTTGAGACATCTCTGGTTAATTTCTATGCCAGTAGCATATCTGGCCTCCTGAGATCTCTTTTAGGTTACATCTTTCATTTCTTTTTTTGGTTAGATTCCAAGTCTCCTAGATCCCACAGCATCTTCTTTTTCAGTTTCACTGCTATTTTTGTGAGCATTATCCCCCAGAATCTTCCTGAAGATAGAGCATGGCAGACAGCTAAAAATTGGAACCTGTGAATGCTAAAAAATGTTTTTCTTCTCTTCAAATTTGATTGGTAGTTTAGTAGGGCATAGAATTCTGATTTGGAAATGACATCATCTCAAGATTTCTGAGGCATTGTTCTAAGATATTCTAGCTTCCAATGCTTCTGTTGATAAATTAGTAATTCACTGATGCTTTGTAAATGCACTTTGCAAATGTTCCATATAACAGAAGCTTAGAGGATTTTTCTCTTTGTCCCCTGATGTTCTGAAGTTTCACAGTGATATGCTTTGGTGTGAATTAATTATTTTTCCCTCATTTTTCTTGGGCACTCAGTAGAACTTTTAAATCTATAATTTTATTTGTTTTCAGTTCTCATAATATTTTCAATATTTCTGTTACAATTCTAATTTCCTTCTTCTCCCTCTGATTCCTTCTTTCATAACCACCAACATTTTTAACATTCTCTTGTTTGAACTCCTTGTTCCTTATTTGTTTTTCTCTGTTTGAAAATGACATGATCTTGTACATAGAAAACCCTTGAGATTCCATACACACAAAAATCAAAGCTGTTAGAACTGATAAACAAATTCAGCAAAGTTGCAAGACACAACTTCAACATGCAAAAATTAGTTGCATTTCTACACAACAACAATGGAAATCTGAATAAGAAATGAATGAAACAATATCATTTACCACTTGATTAAAAAAAAAAAAAAAGGTACTTAGTGTTGGGAGTCGCCCGGGCTCCAAGACAAACTTCCCCATCCCCCTCAGAAGAGCCACCCAATGGTGAGCCCTGCTGACTCACATGATCCTTACCCACCAATCAGAAAGCACCCCGTGCCAACTGTCAAACCGTTAAACCGTTAAACTGTCATAACTGTCAAACCGCCCCCGCCTCTATAAATATGCAGAGCTGTTCCTCAATAAACGGGCATTTTCTCCGACGATGAGCCTTGTTCGTTCTTTCACTTAGGATTAAACTTAACCAAGGTAGTATAAAACTTGTATGCTCACACTACAAAACAAATTAAAGAAGACAAAAATAAAGATATTTCATGGTATTGTTAAAATGTCTATGCTATTCAAAATGATTCACAGATTTTCAAATCTCTATAAAAATTCCAATGACATTTTTGCTAGAAAGACAAAAAAAAATCTTAAAATTTATAAGGACCTTTCCAAAAACCTCAAGTAGCCAAAACAATTTTGAAGAAAAACAGAACTGGAAACTTCATAATTACTAATTTTAAATGATATTGAGGAAAGAACATAGCTCTCCCACAGGCAGCCAGGAGACGGGCCTTGGAGAAAGACAGGAGGGGAGGGGGCACCATGCCAACCCGAAAGGAGACACCAGGTCTGGAGACACCCTGTGACTTGCTACCCCCTGACAACTTCAACCACAGCCACTCCATCTTAGTTACAACACCTGTTTCTGTTTCTTACCTCTTCAACCACAGCAGCCCTTCTGTAATTACATTTGCCCTTATTATCTCTAGCAACAGCTGACCACAAGTAGACCCCTAATGGAAATGCTTCCTCTCCCCTTGTGTCAAACCACAAGACTGGACCTGGCCTCTTAATTATGTAAATAAGAAATTAAAATCATGAAATACTGACTGGCTTATTTATCTTGGAGCTTGAAGAACTTGATAGTCATTCCTCACTCCACTAATCACTTGTGCTGGGTCATCAGATGTGTTTTTTTTTTTAAATTGTTCTTCTTTATAAATACATGATAATAGAGTGTATTTTGGCATATTATACATATATACATGGGTATAACTTATACTAATTAAGATTGTATTCTTGTGGTTGTACATGATGTGGAGTTATCCTGGTCATGGGTTCAAATACAACAATAGGAAAATTATGTATGATTAATTCTACTGCCCTTCCTATCCCCTCCCCACTCCCTTCCCTTCATTCCCCTTTGTCTAATCCAATGAACTTCTATTCTTCCTCTACCCATTCTCCCTTGTTGTGGGTTAGCATTCACATATTGGAGAAAACATTCACTTTAGTTTTTTGAGACTGGCTTATTTTCACTCAGCTTTATATTTTCCAGTTCCATCCATTTACCAGCAAATGCCATAATTTCATTCTTCTTTATAGGTGAGTAGTATTCTATTGTGTACACTTACCACATTTTCTTTATCCATTAATCTGCTAAAGGGCACCTAGGCTGGTTTCATAGCTTTGCTATTGTGAATTGAGCTGCTATAAACATTGATGTGGCTGTATCACTATAGTATGCTGATTTTAATTCCTTTGGGTATAAGCTGAGGAGTGGGATAACTGGGTCAAATGGTGGTTCTATTCCAAGTTTTCTAAGCAGTCTCCACAGTGCTCTCCAGAGTGGTTGTACCAATTTTCAGTCCCACCAGTAATGTATGAGTACACTTGTCTTCATGATTCTCGATTTTATTGGAGTATAGATTTTTAAAGTAGCTTCTGATATCATCTGTATTTCAGTGGTGTCCTTGTTGATGTTTCCTTTTTATCATGAATTTTAGTAATTTTTGAGTTTTCTCTCTCTTTTTCTTCATTAGATTGGCTAAGAATCTATCAATTTTATTTATTTTTTCAAAGAACCAATGTATTTGTTTTCTTATTTTTTTGTTTCAATTTCATTAATTTCAGCTCTCATTTTAATTATTTCCTGTCTTCTATTGCTTTTAGTGTTGATTTATTCTTCTTTTTCTAGAGCATTAAGATATAAAGTTAAGTTATTTATTTGGTGATTTTCTATTTGTTTTATGAATGAGTTCAATGCAATGAACTTTCCTCTTAGATCTGCCTTCCTACTGTCCCAAAGATTTTGATATTGTCTTGCTATTCTCATTTACCTGTAAATATTTTTTTGTTTCATTCCTGTTTTCTTCAGCTATCCAGTGGTAATTTAATAGTGTATTATTTAGTCTCCTGATGTTAGATAACTTCTACTTTTTTAAATTTTATCATTGATTTCTAATTTCATTCTATTATGATCTGAAAAAAATTCAAGGTATTATTTCAGTTTTTTGTATATGCTAAGAGTTGCTTTGTAGCCTAGCATATTGGTCTATTTTAGAGAATGATCCATTGCTGCTGAGAAGAAAGTGTATTCAGTTGTTTATGGATGAAATATTCCAAATATGCCTGTTAAATCTAACTTATTAATTGTATTTTTTATTTCTATTGCTCCTTTATTTAGTTTTGATTTGAAAATCTATCGATTGGTGAGAGAGGTGTGTTAAAGTCACCCAGTTTTATTGTGTTGTGATCTATTTGATTCTTGGGATTATGAAGGGTTTGTCTGATGTATATAGTTGCTCCACTGTTTGAGGCATAAATATTAATATGCCCTGTTGATGTATAGTACCCTTAAGCAGTTTGAAATGGCCTTCTTTATCCCTTCTGATTAACTTTGACTTGAAGTCTACTTTATCTGATATGCGGATAGACACCTCTGTTGTAGTTGTAAAAGATAATTCTTCTAGCCTCTTCTAGTGTGGGGGAATAGGTCTTTCTTTTTTCTTTTTTATTTGGACCCAGGATTGAACCCATGGGCACTTTACCACTTGGCCACATTCCAGCCCCCCCCCCCCTTTTTTTTTAAGCCAGGGTGCCATTAAGTTGCTTAGGGCCTCACTAAGTTGCTAAGGCTGTCTTTGAACTTGTATTCTTCCTACCTTAGCCTCCTGAGTCACTGGGATGACAGGCATGTCCCAGAGTGTGAATAGGTCTTAATGACATATCTGCTCTAACATTCCAGCTCAGTTGGTAGAGTGCTTGCTTCGAATGCACAAAGCCCTAGATTCAATCCCCAGCACCAATAAATAAATAAATAAATAAATAAATATTCCAAGCTCTCTAAGCTTTTGAATGTTTTCTCCTTTATTCAACTAAGTCATGTCCAACATTTTAAATTCATTTACAACCTTTTGTTTCAGTCAATAAACTTTTAAAACTCTGAGCTGTTAACATTAAAGGTAGGATTTTTGTTCAGGGAGATTTTATCGATAAGTTCAGACAGATCCAGCTTCATGGTCCTTCTGTAGTCACCTCAATATCTATTCCCACATGTATTTTTTGGATTTCTGACTGTGTAAATTAGAATTCAAATAGAATTTTTTGTTGTTGCTGTTTGCAGTGTAACTCCTTATGGAAATACCTTTCCCCCACTGGGACTTGAGTCTAATTATAGGTCTTAGAAGCAAAGAGATGTGTTGGAGGTAGGTCCTGAAAAGAATCAGCATCCATTCTTTCTATATGTATCAGTTTCCAAAAAATGCTTGAATATATTATGTTCACAGTCTTTCAGCTGCTTGATTTTAATAAGTGGTTATAAGAAGTATCCAGTGTCAAACTTTGCATGTCTACATTACCAGATCACATCACTGACAATTACTGCTCTCTTTATTATTGGCAATAGAGTCATTAATATCTTTTTTGTTCATTCTAGTCCATTCAGAGAACCAATCCAGAAAGAAAAGTTCTAGGGCAAATGGATGAAAGTCTATTAACAATCTCATAAAACCCTCAATCTGTACCTGTAGAAGCTGCTTCCAGTACCAAAATCTGCTTTAATCTGAGTTCTCCATGAAACAGAACCAACAGAAAAAAAAAGAGAGAGAGAGAGGGATAAGGAGTTTTCCTAAGAAGATGGTCCATCCTTTATAAAGGCGTATTTGTGTCTTATGATTTAAGAGAATTTTTTTTTCTGTTTTCTATTACAAGCTTGTACTGTTTATTATCTGCTATTATGCTTTGGGGCAGTATTGTGAGAAAGGAATTAAAAGAACAATGTATTATCTGATTCCACACACAAAAACTGTATTTTATGGGCCGACACAACTGAGGTGTCAAATTATAGAACTTCTCAATATATAATATTAAGAAAATAAGAATGCCTATATGTTCAGGGAAAACATATTCACGTGAGTATCTGGTCAATTTGGAAAGAATCAAAGAATTATTGCTTTAATGCAGGTTGTTGTTCCAAATATATTTTTAAAAATACATTCCTAGAACAGTCATGATTTTAGGAAAATGAAAGTTTGCACAAACTTTACTACATCAATGTCCTTGTGATGGGACTTAATCTGTCTTAAAACTGAAAAGTTTACATGATTATTTTGTGTTGCAGTGAGAATAAGACAGAATATATGTAAAATTTCTGGAATGTTTAGTGCATAAACAACTTCAGTAAATAACCAGAAATTTATTTTTATCATTTTTCTGTGCATTTCTCTTTAGAGCATAAGTTGGAATTGTGATAAAACAGTCAAAAACCAAATAACAGTCTTCACTTAAACATTAGTTATATCTTATTCAGAGAGAATTTTGTAACTCACTTCCCAATATTCCCAAAGTCTCCCATGAGAGAATGTGATTTTCAAAATTCTAAGTGTATAGGAAGGGTTAATGGTTACTTCAACTCACATTATCTTATACCTGAGAAAGGGAATAAGGAGGAGAAGAAAGAATCTCAAACCGGCCTATTTTTGTTTCATATTAAGCATAAAAAATTTTGACAAGTGAGGAATTAAAACTCATCATTAGAATGCAGCCAACTATGTGTTTCATTAATGAATTTGAGGTGACATAGGGTCTAAAAGAAAGATGTTCTTTAATTTTACCCTCAACAATTTTATAAGTTTAATCTTGATATTTTTTATTTTCTCGTAGATTCTTTTTGCAATAAAAACAACACCAGGTGCCTGTCAAATTCTTGCCAAAACAATTCTGCATGCAAAGGTTTTTCACAAGACAGCAATTGCCATTGTTCAGACATAACCAATAATTTGGACAAAGACTGTGACAATATGAGAGATCCTTGTTTCTCCAGTCCCTGTCAAGGAAGTGCCACTTGTGTGAACACCCCAGGAAAAAGGAGCTTTCAGTGCCAATGTCCTCCTGGGTATAGTGGGATCACCTGTGAAATTACCACTGGTTCCTGTGGTATGAACTCCTGCCAACATGGTGGTATTTGCCACCAAGACCCTGTCGACCCTGTCTGCATCTGCCCTGCTGGATACACTGGAAGATTCTGTGAAATAGATCACAATGATTGTGCTTCCAGCCCTTGCCACAATGGGGCTGTGTGCCAGGATGGCATCAATGGCTATTCCTGCTTTTGTGTCCCAGGATATCAAGGAAGGCACTGTGACTTGGAAGTGAATGAATGTGTTTCAGATCCCTGCAAGAATGGGGCTACATGTCTCAATGAGATAGGAAGATACACTTGTATCTGTCCTCAATATTATTCTGGTAAGTGTGATTACATCTGCATCCCACATGATGTAATTATATTTTTCCCCTTAATTTTTTTCTGCTTAAAAATATAACAGAAGCAAAGGTGACATTTTATGTCCCATCCAATTGAATAAGAAAATGGTCTAATTCTTTTTTTTATTTAATTGATTTTATTTTTTAAAATATATAACAGAGGAATGCATTACAATTCTTATTACACATCTAATTCTTGACAGGAATTAATTACTAGACAGAAATCTTCCAACACCATTCAAATGTCACTAAACCCACCAAACTAAGTGTTTGTATATTGTCACTGTTACTGGTTCCAATGGAGTGTCACATTACTTAAAACTTAATTCAGCTTTTTAAAAAATACTCCATTGTGTATATAGACCACATTTTTTAAAAAAATGTATATATCTGTTGGTGGATGCTGAGTTTGTTCTCATATCTTGGTGATTGCAAATAGTGATGCAATGAATATGGGAATGCACATGTCTCTTTGACATACTGATTTTATTTCCTTTCAATATATACTTAGTAGTGGGATCACTAGATCATATGATAATTCTATTTTTTATCTTTTGAAGAGTCTACATACTTTTTCCTAAAATGATCTCAGTAATTTACAATACCCCCAACACTGTGTTGGGTTTCCTTTTATCCACATCCTCCCAACAATTGTTATCTTGCATCTTTTTTATATTAGTGAATATAACACGTCAAAGGTGGTATCTCATTGGGGGTTTGAATTTGTATTTCTATGATGATTAGTAATGTCATACATATGTTGGTTGCTTGTGTTCTGCTGTTTGCAACAACACAAGTGAATCCAGAAACATTATGTCCTGTGAAATAAGACAGACACAGAGGGACAAATATCATATAATTTCACTAATACCTGGAATCTAAAAAAATAGAACTCGTTGATGTAGGGAGTAGAATAGTGGTTATTAGAGGCTGGTGCTGGTGGCAGGGGATGGACAGGAAAAGAGAGATATTGATCAACTGGTATAAAGTTACAGCTGATAGGAGAAATAAGTTCTGTTATTCTGTTGCACAGTGACTATGGTCAATAGCAGTGCATATTTTAAATATTCTCACCACAAATAAATGATATTTAAGTTGAGAGATATGCCAATTAGCCTAATTTGATCATTCCGCAGCGCATACACATATCAAGCTGCCGCACTGTACTTCATAAATATAAATAATGATTTTTATCTAAATATAAAATAAAGTTTAAAAACATAACTTGGTTTCAATCTAGAATCAGTGGGCTTCCTGGGGCCTTACTGTCCAGGTCAGGACTGTTCCGGTTTCCCCATTGGCACATATGTCTTTCACCCCATTTCATCAATCTTCCCTGTAAGGATCAAAGTCTGACCTTGAAATCCACTTGGAAGGCAGGCTATAAGTTGGTGGGTGTCTGGTGCTAAAGTGTGATTAACAAATCCATAGTGGCAACCAGCTCTTATTTAATCTATCAGGAAAAGAAAATAATACTTTGTATTTATCTATTCTTTACAAAATTTCTGTTGATATGCTTTTATCTTATTAGTAGTACAACAAGGTAACAATTCGTTACCAGGTTCATCCTGCTCATGGTCTTCACATTTAGTCTCCATCCTCTCCATCCTTCTGAATCACACAAAATTATTCACTAAGGCCAATTCCTCCTGTTAACCATGTTTTTTGCTTTGTAGTATCTTTGGATTTCCCATCTATTTATAAGGAGGGTAATTTGCCCCATCTATGCCTCCTATATTTATCTGTTCCAACTTCTGCTCACCCATATCCTCTACTACCTTGTCTCATGTCTCTGAGACATCACTCACATTTTAGTGCTGCTTTCCCCTTACTCTGGCCATTCTTGTAGCTCTCTGTGACTTTACGCTTTCAATTTGCTGCCTTCTTTTAACTTTCATGCTTATTCTTTATTTTTCTTTTTTATAACATATGTTAAACAATATGATGATTTCCAAAATATTCTTCAAAATTTGCATCAGAACAACCTTCTCAACATCACTTTGCTAATCTTACATATGCTGGAAATGTTTCTTTTGCAAAATAGACATATCCCTAGTATTTTTTGCCATAACATTTGCTCATGCTTCACCTATAACAATTCTTCAAACTCTGCTGTTTTGAAATCAAAGATGTCTTCTAAATTGAGTCCATCCATTCTATTCC
This sequence comes from Marmota flaviventris, assembly GCF_047511675.1. Classification (NCBI taxonomy): domain Eukaryota; kingdom Metazoa; phylum Chordata; class Mammalia; order Rodentia; family Sciuridae; genus Marmota; species Marmota flaviventris. The sequence continues at coordinate 83,352,057 of NC_092509.1, read as the reverse complement.
CAGGGCCTTAGCACAGGTCCTCTTCATCTCTTGAGTGTAGTACTACTCTATAGCCTACCAAATTCTCTATATCTAGCCATTATCTTCTCCAAGTTAGTTTTTAACACCATCTTTGAAATAATCCTTCTAAATTGGATCTAAGCCACACTTTCTGAAGAACCATGAGAGCTCTGTACTACATAGAGAATAGTTGCAGCTTCTCATTGAAAACATTCCACAGTGTGTCCCTGACATTACGTGAATCTCTACACACCACTCTAAAGTATTCTATTTTCTCAATTCAATTATCTTCATTTTTTCATTGAAGTAGCTCCCTTTCTCCCTGGAACATCCTTTCCCACTTTACAACATCACTCTGAAGTTCTCCTCTACTTTCAACCTTGTTCAAATATTACCCCAACTCAAGGAACATTTCTGGATTTTCTCTCAGGGGAATAGTGCTTTGACACTGCTGTGGGAGTGGTAGTCATTACTTCCACACTAGTCTGCACCTCTATTAAAGAGCTTCCCACATTTCATCCTGTTTTATTGATATCTAAATGCTCTTGTCTTCTCCTACTTAACTGTTAGTTCCTAAAGGACAAAACTACTGTCATATATTTATTCTCAAGTTAATTGATTTTTTTTAGTGTCTCATACACATGTGCCAGTTTATTAAACATACACGAAAATCTCCTTGTTTATATATGTGCTATCATGTCCATTTTCTTTCATTAGTGGTTTGGGAATTAACTTTCAGTGTTTTAAATTTTTTGATGAAAATGAGAAATAAGTTTTTTAGTGTGTGTGGTGCTGGTTTGGTATTTATTTTGTTTCTTATGGTCCCTTTTAAAATATATATATCACTATAGTTCATTAAGATAGCATCTTTTATTTCCTACGGCTATTTCAACGTTGTGAATGGTAATTAAAAGGAAAATATATGAGATCAAATTAATGTTTTAGTCATTTAACTAAGGTATTCTGAAACAGTCTTATAATTGCAAAAAAACAGCTTGAAAAATTTTTAATAAATTTTAGCATTTTAATTTAATTGGATTGTAATGAATCCTTTCTGTGGTCTAGATTTAGGCATAAAGGATTTCAAGGGTGTATTCCAAATGTGACATGCAGTAAAATTCCATCAAAAGGCACTTTATCCTACAGTAAGTGCATTTATACTATGGGTTTTATCATTTTCCTGCTGGGGCTGATAACAGTCGGTGCTCTTTTCTCACTTTAACACTTGAAGTTCACAATAAGGCTGTTTCCTTGCCAAACCCTGACATAATGATGTTTCATCCTAAATGACCATATTCTTCCCTTGTTTTCTAAGAGACCAAGTAAATTTCATTATTTCAGTGTTTTCACGTGAGATAGATAAAATTTGATTTCAAACTAGAATTTAAATGAGAAACTCATAAAGCAGTAAGAATCAGGTCTATTTTTATCTGGTTAAGTTTTTCAGGTTCAAAAATGTGATTGTAGGCTTGCTCATCAATCCCCTACACAGTAGAATAGCCTGCATTCTGGTAGCTCATCAGTGGCTCTCAGCCCTGAACACTCATTAGCAATTACCCAGGGAGATCTGAAACAGAGATGTTTAGACTCTGCCTTCGGAGAGTTAAGTTTAATTGATGATTCTCATGTACAGCTAGGGCTGGGAGACAAAAATTAAGTTCATGTGAACTTAATTTGGAAACTTTCCTTGCACTACACAATCATTTAGACACAGGAAGGTTTGTTTATTTCATCGCCATCCCATGATTACCAATATTTGTGGCAGCTCAGGCCAATTAATTGGAATCCCAGAGAAGGTCGATAGAACCAAGGGAAAAGCCAAAGTTCAGACGGAAAGAAAAAGAGCATGAGCAATCAGCATGGATGCACTTGAGTGCTCCGACTCAACCTAGACCACCCCATGAATCCTGGAAACTGTATTACAATGACCTAGCCGCTGTGAGCTCCATCCAAATTTAGAGTGATCATAAAGAACTTGGCTTACAGGAAAAAGCCTGTGTTCCTCTGAGCAGCAAAGCAAGAAAAAGTAATAAATTTTAAAAGACAGAGAGGTAGGAGGTGGGGGGAAAGAGCTGTAGCACATGGAGAGGGTTCACACTGTGTGAATTCTCCTCTCCACAACCCATTGTGCTTTGTGAGCTGTGATTCATGAACTACAGAAATGGGCTCACAGAGAGCCATGGAAGATGCTGGTGAGAATCTGCTGTGCCTAAGCAAAAACTCCAATTGGAGCTCAAAGTAAGCACCTGCAAACTTTCTTTAATGAAAAGAATATTAGCTCTGAGCACATGACTGCTCTTAGTTCAAATCTATGCAATGAATCATTCTGTAATGGAGGTCTTCCTCAAAGTTAACCAGATTGATTAACATGTATTTTTTCTCATTAAGATGTTTTGCAATATGAGAAAAACAGTACTGTGGAGGACAGGAAAGGCCAATTGATTGTATGATGAAGCAACTCTGCAGGAAAATACATTTTTCCTCCATGATAAAATACATCTTTAGTATAAAAATGTACTTTTGGAAATAAGAGAAATATCACATTGCATTCACTTTTCATGCATAAGGCAGACCCATGTTGAGCTTTCAAGTAAAAGATGAGTCTCTATTTCAGAAACTAAAATATATGAAAACATTCTTTTTATTTTTTAAAAAAAATCTATATTACTACATGGAGACTAGTTAGAAGGTTATTACAATAATTCAGGTGTAAAGTTTTAGGACCTGGCCTGGGACAGTGAACATATACATGAAAGCAAAGATTGGCATAAGAGAAGGAGCTTCACTTAGCATTTATCAAGGCAAGAATGTTTTTAGACTCATTTTATGCTAGGAAACACTAAAGTCTCTGTTTTGGTTTAAATATGAGACATCCTCCAAAAGCTCATGTGGGATACAATGCAAGAGAGTTTGGAAACAAAAATGATTGAGTTAGGAGAGCCTTAACCTAATCAGTGCATTAATCTATTTGAATGGTTAATTGGGTGATAACTACAAGCAGGTAGTGTGTGGCTAGAGGAGGTGGATCACTGGGGGTGTGACTTTGGGGTTAACATTCTGCCCCCAGTGACCGAGAGCTTTCTCTGCTTCTTGGTGGCCACATCCTAAGCAACTTTCCTCCACCACACTCTTTCATCCTGAGGCTTCATCGCAGGCCCAGAGAAATGGAGTTGGCCATCTGAGACTGAGACCTCTGAAACCATGAGCCCCCAATGAACTTTTCCTCCTCTAAAATTGTTTTTGTCTGGTCTTTTGGTCATAGTAATGAAAATTCTGAACCAAACATCTCTTGGAAATAAAGGAAGGAAGGAAGGAAGACTAAACCACCATTTCCAATTTAATGAACTTAAAATGTAGATAGATGGCTCTCCCGTTTAAACTGCATGAAACATACTTGGTGAGCTTATCATTAAATACATTTTTTTATTCAATGGATCTGACATGCCTGAGACAGGAAAAAATTAATGAAAAATAGGTTTTATGTAAAGCAGCTATTTCTAGTAATAGTTCAGACATATGATAGTTTGAATTGTCCCTCCAAAGCTCATGTGTTGGAAACTTAATCACTAATGCAATAGTATTGAAATAATGTGGTGGTGGAGAGGTAATAAAGACAGAGCCATCATGAACAGATTAGTGCCACAATCAGAAGGGCTTTGGGGAGCGGGTTCATATCCTCTAGTCTTCTACCATGTGAGGAAGAACAGTCCTCCATTCTGGACAAGGCAGCATTCAAGGCTCCATCTTGGAATCAGAGACAAGGCCCTAACCAAACACCACACCTGCTGGTGCCTAGATCTTGGACTTCTCAGCCTCCAGACTCTGAGAAATAAAACGTCTGTTCTTTATAAATTATCCAGTCTCAGGTATTTTATTATAGTAGCAAAGATGAAGTGTGGTGCATGGTGTGGATTTTAAAAGCATTTTTGGATTCATTAAGTCAAATTATATATATGTGTGTGTGTGTGTGTGTGTGTGTGTGTGTGTGTTGCCTGCAATGGATCAGGCAATGTCCTATGTTCTGTAAATATAAGAGTAAAGAAAAAATTTTAAAATTCATTGTATTCTAGAGAAAAGAGCTAAATAGGTACCAAATGAGTAAGTAATTGATAAAATACATAGTAGGCTGGTGTGATAACTACAGTAGAGAAAACTAAAACAAAAAAGGGGAAATAGCAATTTAACATTTGGTATAATGATCAAAGACAGCTTCACTGGACAGTGACTTGTGAATGAAGTTGTAAAGACATGAGAAAGAGAACCAGGGAATTGTTTTGTGGAACAGCATTCCAGGCAGAGGAACAGCAAATGTCAGAGGTTAAAGTATTTGGGAATAGCAATGAAATTGGTATGAGTAGGCGAGGAAGATAAAAGGCCAGAGAGAGAAAAGCTCAGACTGTGTGGGGCTTTGTAAACCATTGGAAGAACTGGCTTTGACCTAAGTGAGATGAGAACTTTCGGGGAGAGTTTGAGACTGGAATGATTATCTTACATTTTAACAGGATCACTCTGCTTATTACACTGAAGATTTAAAAGAGTGGTTAGGGTAGAATTACAGGGTCCAATGGAGATAACGGCAAGCAAAGGGATTACCTTAAGGGATAGAAGGAAAGAGAAATATCACATTTTAACAATAACATCCCTACCTTAAAATTTAAGATAGAAATGAACACAGAAAGATCATGGATCATGTAAACTAAAGGCAGCATGCCTTTCCCTGCATGCTCTTCATTACCCTCTGATGTTCATGCATAGATTTTTCAGAACAGGTATGACCTTTGGAATATTTATAGCAAGAATACAGTCTTTTGTAGTAGTTTATATTAACCATATAATTAATTAATTAACAGTGTCTTTCATATGCACAGGTGAAGCTTATGAGTAATAACTAAGTTACATGATGCTTATTCATTTAAAATTTCCTATCAGGACCTCTTTTTATTTCAGTAATATTTCATGTTCTTCTTGAGCCTTCTCCAATAGTCCACATCCATTCTGATACATAAGTCTAAGAGGTAAAATGTAGCCAACTGATACTGACTTCATAATGGCACTTCTCCAAAGCATAATTTGAACTTCAGTCAACGTGGAGATTTGAATCTGGGCTTAAAGTTCCATCTTTTCTAAGAATGTTTTGATTAATTAAATCACTTGAAGGCCTCCGTGGAAAATCATCTGGATAATTTAACAATCATTAAAAACAATGTGGGAAAAATAAAGCCATTATTTTATCAAAGGAAAATGGTTGCTTTCATATATGATCTTAATTATGAAATTGATCGTTCTTAAGGTGTGGTATAAAGAAAATAAGATATTTGTTCAGAACTAGAATGTTTTGAAATAGTCTCTATGAAGAGATTAAGTTAAGGGCTTTTGAAAAATGTTTGTTGAATGAATGCACAAAATAAGAAATTGTAGTTACTCAGCAAATATTTATTCCTGCAATGCTCTGATCATTGCGCCAGACCTTGGAGACATAAAGATGTCTAAGACAAAACATGTCTTGACATAGTGTTCACAGTTTATTCAGGAAGCAGGCATGTAAACAAAACTTACAGTCTGTCTCATAATTTAATTATATTTCTTTTAAAATTTTATTTGTGCTGAGAAAGCACAAATAAAAGAGGCAGTAACATTGCTTGGGTCAGGAAATACTTCATAGAGAAACTGGCTTATGACTTGAACAAAATCACGTTTTTCAGGAGAGAAAACTGAAACTTTTGTCCTCTGGCTACATAAATTGTTGTTGGTATTATTACTGTTTAAATAACATGTTGGATACGAAGGGAGAAGAACTGCAGAAATGTTTTGGAAAGAGGTTGCTGTGGTCTGAATGTTTGTGCTGCACACACAAAATTTGAATGTCAACATTCTAACTACCAGAGTGAGGTATTAAGGAGGTGCTTAGGTCATGGGGGTGGGTCCCTCAGGAATGTCATGAGTGCCTTTTTTGCAAGAGACCTCAGAGAAAGCCTGTGCTCCCTCCAGCTTCAGCTCAAGGTGCTGTTCAGGAGCTGAACAACCAGTTTTCTTTCTGACATGCTACTGCTGTTTGTCTTAGTGCCTTTCCGTCTACCTGCAGGGTGTGTGTGCAGATCTGAATGTGAAGGGGATGAGTAGAGAAATATATAGTGATATGAAAAACAGATGCAGAGGAAAAGAGTAGAATTTGGAAGAAGACAGGTATTACAAGCATTGAACACTGGCATATTCAACATAAAATGTAAATATTGTAATTTTCCCATAGTCTTCCCAAGAAACTTGGAAAATTAAAAAAGATTTAAAACATTCATAAAAATAGTGCTTTCTTTTTTTTCAAACAGCATCTTAGAGACTCTGAAATGGATTACTTTGACTTCTTAAACTTAGCATATACTATTTTATTATCTTCATAGAGTTATAAAAAAGTATACACACACATAACACACACATGTATGTATACACACATACAAACTATAGTCAGTAGATTGGGAAAGTCATACCCATTGACTTAGGAAAACAATAATATCAATGAAATGCTATGACATTTGTGAGGGGAGTAAAAGGGAAAGAATGACATGGTTGTCATTAGAGAAACATGGTTGGAGAAGAAGACTAAAGAATGCATACAGAGGAGAGAGGAGAAACAGTTCTCCAAATAGACAGCTGAACTCCAGAAAGTACCATTAGATACAAGGAGGTCTGAGAACCCCCTCCCTATGCTCTGCCCCAGGGTTGACAAAAGGGAGACATTCTTTCTTTTCCTTTCCAGAACTAGTTTCAGCCTCCACGAATACTTTGGAAAGATAGGTTGTAGCAGTCACGAACATCCCTTAACCTGTGGTGATAAAAGGAGCATGCAAAAAGACATGACACAGCAAAGACTAGAAAAACCACCAGAAAGTGTTTAATATTGAAACCTGAGGTTGTTCCAGTTTTGTCTCTCAGTGAAAACAAAAGTGGTAGAAACAAAAGGATCTCATTAGTTGCAATAACATACAATAAAAATAGGTAAGTAAAATAATGATGAAATAATAAAGTATTAATTCTTATAAATATTAATGGGATAAGCATAAAATAACAAAAAAATTAGTTTTCTTTTTTAATTATAGAAATTTATTATTTATTCAGTTTTCCTAGATACGGATCATATAAAGTAACTACTATTGTCTATTATTTTTTATTTTGTTCTTTTTAGATATATATGACAGTAGAGTATATTTTGACATATTTTACATACGTGGAGTATAACTTCTTTTAATTAGGACCCCATTCTTGTAGTTGTACATGATGTGGAGTTTCACATCTATTCATATGGGAAAGAAAGTTATGTCTGATTCATTCTACTGTCTTTCCTATTCATATCCCCCTTCTCTTCCCTTCATTCCCCTTTGTCTAATCCAATGAACTTCTATTCTTCCCTCTCCTCAATTATTATGTGTCACCATCACATCCACATATTAGAGAGAATAGTCAGCCTTTAGTTTTTCAGGACTGGCTTATTTCACTTAGCATGATATTTTCCAGTTCCTTCCATTTACCAGCAAATGTCATAATTTCATTCTTCATTATGGACGAGTAATATTCCATTGTGTATATATACCACATTTTCTTTATACATTCATTTGTTGAAGGAAATTTAGGTTGGTTCCATAGCTTAGCTATTGTGAATTGAGCTGCTATAAACATTGATGTGGCTGCATCCCTGTAATATGCTGTTTTTAAGTCCTTCGGGTGGATATGTACTGAGGAATGGGGTAACTGAATAAAGTGGTGGTTCCATTCAAGTTTCTTGAGGTATCTCCATAATGCTTTCCATAGTGCTTGCACCAAATTGCATTCCAACCAACAATGTATGAGTGAACTTTCCCCCCACATCCATGCCAACATTTATTGTTACTTGTATTCTTGATAATTGCCATTCTGATTGGAGTGAGATGGAATTTCAGTGTGGTTTTAATTTGCATTTCTATAATTGCTAGAGATGTTGAACATTTTTTCATGTTTTTATTGACTGATTGTATTTCTTCTTCTATGAAGTGCCTATTCAGTTCCTTTGCCTCTTTATTGATTGGGTCTTTTTGGGGTGGCAAAGATTTTTCTCCCATTCTATAGGCTTTCTCTTCATGTTCTTGATTGTCTTCTTTGCTATCAAGAGGCTTTTTAGTCTGGTACCATCCCATTTATTGATTCTTGATTTTACTTCTTGTGCTTCAAGAGCCTTATTGAGAAAATTGGTTCCCGAGATGACATGATAAAGAATTGGGCCTACATTTTCTTCTAGTAGATTCAGGGTCTCTGGTCTAATGCCTAGGTACTTGATCCACTTTGATTTGAAATAAATCAATTTTATTACTTCATCAGATTTAATACATTAGGGATGTCACCTAGGTTTCATATATCCCTAAGAAAGAAAAATGATGCAACTAAAATATAATAAGATTAAGACATTGTTGACTATAAAGTGCATTCTGGTTTTAGAGATGTTAAAAGTGAGGAATATTAGAAGTGACAAAATTCAGCACCAAGAGAATTCTGAGCTTATAAAGTCAGCTTTTAAATGGATTATTTTTAAGACAGCATTTTTTTAATTTTTGGTATCTGTAAGAAATCTTATTGGCTAAAATCCCAAAGGTGTTACTAATGGAAATAAATTGCCTTAATTTCTCATAACATCTTGGTAAAGGTTACCATGATTATCTTACCTTATGAATGACAGCATGAAGTCACCCAGCTTCTCCTTGTATTCTAGGATATTAAAAAGACTGTAACTATGGTATGTAGGAAGAGAATCTACTGCATAAGTATGACTGCAATGGAAACTGAATGCTGCATTTCCTCTTTGGCCTGATATTTGTGTCACAGAATTGCACCGAAACTGTTATAATTGACATATGTAAAGAACCCAGAAACAGTGAGCATAATTCTTATTCAAAAGAAAAATAATATGCATAGAGTAGCAACTATATTAGGTGGAATTTGAAATTTAAGAAGATAACTCAAAGGCAGAGTTCAATTATTCCCAAAGCATGGGTTTTGCAGATAATAGAAAGGTATACAGTGGTTTATCAATGCCGTGCTACTGTGCTACGTACTCAGCCACTGTAATGAGTGATGAGGACAGCATCAGGGACGAGACCTGCTCCAGACTGATAGCATATAACACACACTATCTTGTGGCACAGAGTGTTAACATCAATCTCTAATTGCCAAAAGGTACATATTGAAGGACAAAAATGTCTAAATGCTTATCAGAAGTTTAGGACACAATCATTCAGAAACAATGATTTGTTTTAAATGTTTGACAAAGCAATCAATTTGATTTCAAGTCTTTTGATTTAGAGGGGGCCCAGGCTTGCAGAGGCATTGAGAGGCTCTGACCTGGTATATCTGCTTGTCTTCCAGGAAAAATGGTAGATTATTCCCTTGCTGTGATAATCCTATTTTTCATTCAAATTCAATAAGCATCTTCTGTGTTCAAGAATATGTGCTAAATGCTACAGATATGAGTGTTAAAGAATAAAGATCGACTTCAAAGTGCTTAGCATTTATAGATAAAATGGACAAAAAAGCAACTGTAATACTATAATATAGACGTTTCTATCATAGGGAATTTTGAGAGTACAGTGGATGAACATCAGTGCCAGATAGAAGCCATTAAGTACTCATGTCATACTCAAACTCAATCTCTGGAAACTAATTGGACTGGTTTGGAGAAGTAGGGAACAAGGAGTGGGCATCACAAGTCAGGGGGCCTCTGTGATCGGCGAGAGGCGCAAGAGACAGGGGAGATGCAAGCACATGGTGTGGATGACACTGGCTAGTTCTCATCTTTGAGAAGTTCCTACTACATTACAAGGCAATTGTGCGTTATTCTGGAGATGCTGGAAGGCGAGCTATATAAAAAGTTTAAGCAGACATCGATATCCTCAGATTTGTCTTTCTATAGAAGTGTACTATATAGAAGTACCGAGAGTGATTTCAAAGAGGGAAGCCAGTAGTAGTGAGACCAGTGAGAGATGCTGAAGGTCAGTAAGGTCTCAGCAAATGAACACAACCCCAAATGCTACGGCACAAGTTTCAATTTTTACTGAAATAAATTTGATTTTTAAGCTCTCTTTATTCTAAAAAAACAATCAAATTTAATGTGCTGGCATCCTTTTCATCTTGGCTGCTGGTAGACTCTGTGAATGGTAGATGGTGACAGAACAGCCTACTGCCGTTTCTTTTAAGAAAAAAGGGCAAAACCAATCAAACTACTTCTGAGCTATTTGAAAATCCCTCGGTAACATTTCAATACATAATTTATTATCCTGGATTATAGGCATGGAAATAAAAATGAGAAATATGGATATACCTCCTTTGGTGTCTTTTAAAGCCTGTGAATTTGATTATTGTGTATATCAAATACCAGTTGAAAGATTTAGTAAGACTGGTTTTATCTTAATATCACTTCTACTTTTGTAAATCTTAAACTGTTTAGCAAGTAATCACCTACGATTTGGGAGAAGGGATAAATACTGATTTCTTTTCTTGTAACAATACTACCTTGAAATGAGTGGGTTCTCATGATGCCGCTAATTATATTAAATCACAATTTAATTTTATATTTAAAAGTTGTATTTTACAACAACATAATAGGAAAATATTTAAAATGTCTATGAAAAAGAAGCACTTAAGCAAATAATTGTACAACATATTTGAAGGATAGATTTTTGTGGACAGACAAGTCTTTTTTTCTTTTTTTCTAGCAAATACTTAGTATGCACCAGTTATTGTTATAAACACTTCAGAATACATTTAATTACAATAATAATCCTATGGTTTGGTTACAAAGATTTTTCCCATTTTTCAAAGGAGGAAACTGAAATATGGGAAGGCTAAGAAACTTACCCAATGTTCCACAGCTAATAATTGGCTGTGCTGATTTCAACCAAAGCTATCTGGTTTGAAGTCCCAGTTTTCATCCACTATTCTAGATGAGACCTAACTAAACTTTTTGAAAATAATGAAAAAAAAATTGACCAGTCCAATTTAGGCTTCCAATAAAAGTGTCATTTATAATAACTTTGTTCTAAAAATGACTTATTTGTTTCCACAGACTAAAAACCCACAAGCTGTTGTATGCAGTAATTTGTAAGTAACAGCTGCTCTGCTGTGTGCAACTTCCCACAAGCACACCAAAGTTAATATCAATTAGGATTAAGGAAGAAAATTATTTTGGGTGACATAACATTTGACAAGTGCTTTAATAAATAAAGCATCGTTAAATAGCTAAAATATTTTCACTTTGCTAAAACTTTTCTGTGCTAATTTTTTCAAAGGTGTGAACTGTGAATTGGAAATTGATGAATGTTGGTCCCAGCCCTGTCTAAATGGTGCAACTTGTCAGGATGCTCTGGGAGCATATTTCTGTGACTGTGCCCCTGGGTTTCTAGGGGACCACTGTGAGCTCAACTTTGATGAGTGTGCGAGTCAGCCGTGTCTCCATGGAGGGCTGTGCATGGATGGAGGAAACAGGTATGTCTGCTGCTGTAGCTGGGCGAATGGCTTAGAGAGACGGAGAACTATTGTACCACTCTGGTCAATTTGAAGATCTCATGCCCTCAGCTTAAAGATTTTACATTGCATTATACTTTCTATGATAAAAATTGTAGTATTCAGATTTTACGAAAATGTGTTTGTTGGAGGTCATTTTGTTCCTGAGCGAGGAGCTTTCAAATTCACTCGTTATAGTTTGAAATTGCTTATGCTAAGGAAAAGGAACAAATTTTCAATTCCTGGAAGTAGACCTGTCATAAATAGGGAAGATATAAAAACTAAGCTAGGAATTATTAAAAATGTAAATGTGAGATTTTATGTATATGACACAATAACTTTTAATAGCATTGCACTTAAAATCATCTTGTTTGATCTTTCAACAGAACAAGATGAATATTTATGTTCTTATATTACACAAAGAAATCTAAAGTGTATGGAAGTTAGAAGATTCACACAGAATCCAGTTTCCCTTTAGTTAGTAATAAGACATAATTTATTCCAAATCTAATTTCAAAGTAAATGACACTTGAAGGGAGAATGATATAAGACACAGGTGTTTCAAATATATTTATCAAAATAATAGGATTTCAAAAACAGTGTTGTGTTCTCAGCTATTCCTTCCTCAATCCTCCACTTATCTAGGTGTAAAAAACTCAGTTTATATAGTACTAAATTATATATATATATATATATATATATATATATATATATATATGTATTGCTAATGGCAATTGAATACAAGGGGCTCTTAACCACAAAACCAAATCTCTAGCTTTTTTTTTTTTTTAATTTTGACACAGGGTTTCACTAAATTGCTTAGGTCCTCACTAAGTTGCTGAGGATGGCCTTGAATTTGCTATCCTCCTACCTCAGCTTCTCAAGTTTCCAGGATTATAGATAGGCACCATCATGCCCAGCTTATAATAATAAATTTTTAAAATGATCTTGCCTAAATTAAAGCCATCATCTTAATAAAGTTAGTAACCTTCCCCACTAGATTTGTATTTGTGTATTAGATATTCTCACTCAATCAATGAAATAGCAAGATTTAAATATTCTTGCAACCCGAGAGAGAGAGAGAGAGAGAGAGAGAGAGAGAGAGAATATTACAAGTCACAAAGTATTTAATGAGGACTTTTTCCTGAGTTTTTCATTATTTATTGTTTTATTTTTTATAAGGGAAAATCATTCTCTATTGCCTTCAAAAATATTAACGATTTTTCTTAATACTATTTAATAGTAATTTACTCAGTATCTCAGTACCTCTTTATGTGTACACTTAGTTATCACAATAACCCTGTGGCATAAGTATTATTGTCTTCAACTTATGGATGAAACTTAAGTAAATATTCATAGTTTCCAAATAACTTTGCATGAATAATTTTTAAAAAGATAACAATAAGACATCACTCAGGTCTAGAGAGATAATTCCCCCAGAGTTTTTGGGATAAGTATAAAGACTGTGTCATGGGTCTCAGGTTGATGAAAAAATGAAAAGACAGAATAAAGATATTTGATTTCAGTATGACTAAGAAATGACATGAAAATTTCATTTACTCTCCAGATATAGCTGTAACTGCACAGGTAGTGGATTCACAGGGACACATTGTGAGACCTTGATGCCTCTTTGTTGGTCAAAACCTTGTCACCATAATGCTACCTGTGAGGACAGTGTTGACAATTACATTTGTCACTGCTGGCCTGGTAAGTGACAAAATACCTTCCACCAGTTTTTTTTTTTTTTTCTCTTAGCATAGAAAAAAATGCCTATGAAATGAAACTAAAAATTGTTGTTGTTAAATGTTGTAAGTGAAATTTTTCTTCTAGTTTTATTCTTCAGGGCTCATACATATTTACTGCTATACTACACATTATCCAAAGTGGGTGACTAAGTTATCCAAAGATTAGAACCCTCTAGAGGAAGCAGAGGGGGAAAAATCAATGGAAAGATTCAATTCAGCATAGTTTTCAGGGAGAAAGCTTCACTAGAAGATGATTTATTTTCTTTTAGGACTTTCTTTTAGACATCAGGAATATATAGGAACCTGTCAAACAATGTTAAAACACTAGAAGCTTGTTTTATACTGAATTGAATTAGTCAACCTCATAATGAACATGTGTCAGAAATTTCCTCAATCGCCATGTGACTTTGGACAAATTACTTAACTGATCTGAGCCTCAGTTTCCTCATTTTATAAAAATGGAGGTGCTGGTAATAATATCCACTTCATAGAGTTGTTTTGGAGAGAAATGCAGTAATGTATATAAAGCTCCTGTCTGAGCCTCTACCATAGAAGACACACAATAAATGTTAACTAGATAACAAAATTAGGTTCACCATTCTAGGTCCTATGGCTAGCACCTAGTGGTCCATTGCTTACTTAAGGAAAGAACAAAGAATGGAAGAAGGAAAGAAATATGAAAGAGTGTCACACACAGGAAAGAACATATTCAATTGTGGACTTTGAGTAATTGCTCACAATGTTGGCTTAGGGAGGGCTGGTGGTAAAGAAAAGCTGGGAATAAGGTTGAAGCCAGATGACAAAGCCACTTGCAAATCATGGGGCAGGGAAGTTACATAATCTGTTAATTTAAAAAGAGCCCTCTGGCAGCCTAGTGAAGTTGGTTGAAGGAAGTACAACTACAGGCCGGGAATTAGTGAGAGGACTGGGCAGGTGTTTAAACAGAGCTGAGTCTGTTTGCTAGAACAGAGAGCAGTGGTGAGGTGAAGATGAGGGACTGGGTGGGCAGGAAGTCATGCAGGAGGTTAAATGATGGACAGATTTAGGACAGTTCTGCCTTTGAGTTTCTCTTAGGTCACTTGCATGGATGGCAGTTTGGACTAGATAGACAATTCAGAACATCTTTGTACCCTATTCTCACTGCTGTGTATAAAGAAAAGATTGAGTACCACAAACTAATCTAAGAAAAGATCATTCCTTTGGATCATGAAACACTGCCACAGACTGCAATGGCAAGAATCTACTGTGATAATTACCTAGAGTCCTCATTTCAAAAGTAATTAATTATAAAAAGTGTCAGTCGCCTTAAATGCTTACCTTAGAAGTTTTCTTGATACCCAGATGTGATCAGATGTGTTAAAACAAACCAACCTAATATAGGAACCCTGGGGGCTTGATTTGGTATTAGATTGCTTCTTTGCACAGAGTTCTATCGAAAAACTTGTTTAAACTATTGAACGTAGTCTTGACTGAAGGAGTCTATTTATATCTGTGGTTAAGCAGAATAGAAAATAAAATCCCCACAGGGCCTCAGTGGTGGAGACAGGAATGGCAAAAGTATAAATCAGAAGCTTCTGAATGTTCAAGTTGGGAATGAGATAATGCATGAGCTGGAAAAGCAGAAAAGGATTTATGATGAGTCTAAATTACTTCCTAACCTGGCCTATGTACAGATCTTGAGTCTTAGAATGAAAAGGAAATTGAAAATAGTCCAAAATCCACTGAAGCACAACAAATAACAGTTTATAAAAACTTGCTGTGAAAATTATCATTTACTGAATATTTGTATATCCTTAAGTATGAAATCAATTATTTTGAAAGTAGACATTTAAATTTAAAAGATTCTGAGGACTCTTTAGCAGGAGCATCACAATAAGGGATTGTGAGATCATGATCTCACATGTTCTTTTAGTTTCTTTTCTCAACTATGTTTCTTCTTCAGATAGCTGAGAAAGGATCCCAGGGTCACATGTAACATATATATTATGCTGTTGAGCAATAGATTTATGTTGTGGTTATTATTTGACATATGACCCCATTCAGGTTTTTACTAAAGTTTCAAAATGAGCAATCCCATTAGCTTCTCATCATTTGCTTAATAGTAGTCCATTCTCTGGTTTATGTGGTAAACCAGAATTATAATCTAAATTCTTATTTTCAATGATTAATTGGTACTGTTTTATGCTTTTTCAGGCATCAGTTAAAATCCACTGTTTACATCTTGCTCAGCATTGGAAGAGTAAATAAAATAAGTACAGTCTCTGTTGTGGTAGAGTGTATAGTTGGTTGAGAAAGGCAGCCATATATACAAATAAATACATAACTAAAGATTATTAAAGGAGCAATAAAAGGATTTAGTGATATGAAAGAAAACAGAGGAGCTTATTTAGATCTGTCCATGAGGGCAAGTTATTCTGAGAAAGTAATACAAGACAAAGTCTGAAAATTGGGTAAGAGTTGGCCACACAAAGGCTTGGAGAAGAATTTTCTAGAGGAGAGAAGAATACCGTTATGAAGGCCATAGGGTAGAAGACATTCCCTGGGAGGAAGGAGGAGAATGGGATTAGGTAGAAATATTGAAATGGAAAGGGTTCAGGTAATAAGTGCATTCTTAGGTCATAGTAAGTTTTTTGATTTTATCCTATGTGAAATGGGAAGTCATTGTTTAATTTTAAAGTAAAAAAAATACTATAACTTATAAATTTTATAATTTTTAATTATAAATTTTGTTTTAAAATCATATTTCTCAGCAGACTTAAGTGACATTATAGAGGCTTTTAGGTGTATGGTAGGTTTAATTATATTCCTTTAAGAACTTTATACAGCTGTCTTGCAAAATAGCTGATATTATTTTATTATCCATCAGCATTATATTAGCATTCCAGTAAATTTTTATTTGGGAAATAGCACTACACATAACATATAAGTACTTTAAAATCAATAAGAAAACCAGCCTAAAAATTAGGAAAAAGATATATAATGTTACTTGAGTCAATAAACAACCAAAAAAATGTTAAATTCAATAGTAATTGAGAAAAATGTTAACTAAAGTAAGATATTATTTTTTGTCCAACTTACTAATGACAAATTTTATATTTGCTGATAACTAATGTTTCCAAGGGTTTGGAGTCCTATATGTATTCATCTACTTGCTAGTTGGTAACACGTAAGTGGTACAACTACTCTAGAAGCATTTGTCAATCTGTACTTAAATAAAATTGTACATAGCTTATGACCTAGAATTTCTGCTTTTAGGCCTAAACCCTAGAGTTTTGCTTAAACACTTACACATACGTCATATGTAATGATATTCATTGAAAAATTTTAATAGTAAAAACTGCATTAAAACCAATAAAAGGATGATTATGGCACATTCACGTTTTGGAGTAGTCGGAAATAGTTTAAAACTATGAGTTAGATCTCTCTTACTAACATGGATTCTGCAAGGGAATGAAAAAAGCAAGTTTCCGAGTATGGTACAATTTGAGCTTGGTTAAAACATACACACCCACACAATAGAACTATATATGTAATTTACTTTTCTTTCTCACTGAATATTAGGAAATAACTATTTACCCTACTTTTGAATTTTAAAATAATAATTTGGGGTTGGCTATGTGGATACTTCTGATTTTTAAGTAATTCTCTATACAATTTTTTTCTTGATAAAAACACATCAATTAGAATACTTGTTAAATTCAAGTAAATGAATGGTATTTTATTCATTTAATTAAATGTTCAGATTAAATCAAGATTACCCTGAAGTCCCATTTTATTTCAGGCTTTATTAATCAAATCTTTAAAAAAAAATTGGCCAAATTAAGCAAGTGATTCCATTGCTACTGATATTTATTTCCACGTAAACCTCCTCTTACCCGATTCCCCTGGCTAGCTCTTTGAGCACTGGCACCTTGCTAATTGGCGCCAGCACAGTGGTCAGCCTCTTTTCAGGCATATGCTCTATGATTTAAGAGCTTTGACTCAGCGGCTTCTCTGAACTTTCATCCTGCAGGATACACAGGTGCCCAGTGTGAGATGGACATCAACGAATGCGAGAGTAACCCCTGCCAGTCCGATGGGGAATGCATAGAGCTGTCCTCAGAGAAACAATATGGTCGTATTGCTGGGCTGCCTTCTTCATTCAGCTACCTTGAAGCCTCGGGCTACGTTTGTATCTGTCAGCCTGGATTCACAGGTGAGGCCAAGGAGACAGGAAATGACTTTCTTCACTTGATGGCAGACTATGGATTTAACCAAATGGTGTATTAGCAGTAAAACCTGTGCTACGTAAACTGTGTTGCCATGGTGCAAAGGGTCCCCCTTGTGGGCTTGAGAAGAATCTTGGCTCACATCTCATAATTCCTCTCTGCAGGAGGAAAATGTTAACTATAGGAACAGAAGAAGTGTATAAAAGGGTAAAAATTTTCATACACTTACTGGGAATTTCAGTATACCACAAATTATTTACCTTGAAAAGCAAAAGTATTGGTATATTTTGTTATTAATTTTCATGTTAAATTTTATGTGTTATTTGAATTTGCTAACAAAGTCACGGTACTTATTTCTACTTACATTGAGACCAATTATCTAGTTTCAAGTAATATTTTGCTACTATTCTATAGCTAAAGTCATTTTATACATCAAATTTAAATTTATGCTCTATCTTTATTTATTCTTACTGTAAAACCCAGAGGTTTCCAATGGACAATTGTGTTTGGGTCTGCTTAATGTTCTAAAAACTTTCAGAATTTTTGATACAGTCCCCAATTTGTTAATAAGCAGCAATTATCCACAATTGCATAGATATCGGTGAGAAAATAAATTATAATTTAGATTTTCACCTTATTTTTTTTTCTCAATAGGTTAGTGAAAGACACTTCAGGAAAATATTTTAGTTTTTATTGGGGATTTCTGAGAAAAGTAATAAGGGATAAGTGAAAATGGGTGGGTTACTCTATTTACACCTGGGATTTTCTTTTAATATTTCAGCTTTGAAGATTAATGAATTTGTTTTGCGGTAGTGTTTGTGTAAGGTTGCTGAAGAAAATATTTATTTGCTCATGTGCTGTCCTCTTTATGAGAACACATAGAAGAAGACCTCTCCAGTGTCAATATCAGGATAAGTGGTATTTTCCTTGCACATCTTTTACCTTACATTTTAAAGGCATGCAAACAAAATTTGATAAATGACAAACATGAAATAAATTTTGTAATGCATATTTCCCAATAATGTAGGCTGCTACAAATAACGATGATGTAGCCAGATGTCTAAACATGTTTTATAGAGACATAAATGTCTTTCTGTTATATATTTATCTCACCCCTAGGGATATTTCAATTTCCTGTTTCTGTTTCTTAATGTTGTCTCTCTTTTTTTTTCTTCTTTCTTTCCAAGTTATTTGATTTTGGTACAGTGTATGCATTTTTTTTTTTTAGTTAAATCTTTCTTGGAACAAGGTAGGGGTGACTATAATTTGTTTCTAAAATATTTGGTTTAGGTATAGAGAGGGGATTCTATCACAGCAGAGGATATGGTTAATATTGCCTTATCAGGTAAAAGGGCACAGATGACCGACAGATTCAAACAGAACAGGCAGTAGAATATGCTAGAAAAGTGTGTTGGACTTGATTTCTGAAGGGCTGCCAAAAATGATTAAATGAATTAAGAGGTTCTGATTGACCACATCTCTGTGGCTTAGTGAAATTGTTTATTTTCACACATGTGAACTCCAAAAAAATGGGTTCCTATCATCAGTTGCCTTCCAACGGTGATTCAGAGTCACAGCCTCTTCTCTTTTTTCCCTCCCTTTTCAAACTCAACTTCTGAATTTATTGTCGTCTTTTGCAGCAAGTTGCTGGAGAAGGAAGGAAAGTAGAATATGAAACCTGGAGGTTTTACGAGTGGAGCCCCATGAGTAATGGGACTCTTCTATCCACCTTCCACTGATTGAAATTTAGTCATACAACCACATTTTACTGTAGTGAAGACTGAAAAATCTAGTCTTACCTAAAATAAAGAGAAAACAAATTTCATGAACAAGAATTTCATGTATTGTTCATTCCATGAACTTCAGTTTGACACAAAAACTGAAAATGGCAGACTGGGGATACAAACATGAATCCTCTAAGTATTCTCCTACTTACTTACTATATAATGATATATATATTAATATGTTAATGATATGTATGTATCATTAATATGTATAGTAATATACATACACATAAAGGTATATATATATATATATTCACACACTATATATGTACATAAACAACTATATATATATATATATATATATATATATATACTTATATATACTGCTAAATACATATAACTCTAATAGTTAAAACTGGTATGTATGTGTATATATACAGAATATATATACAATATATAAACGGTATGTATGTGCATATATGAATATGTATACATAAATATGTTTGAATATGTTTTTTTAATTAAACCATTTAAGTGATAATAGTAGATTTACATGAAGTAATAAGAAATATTACTTCATGTAAATAATACAGGGAATCCCATGTATAGTTCACCCAGTTTTCCCAATGGACTATTTTCCATTCTCATCAGCAATGTATTAGTGAGTGATCCAATTTATTCACATCCTCACTAACATTTGGTTATTATTTTTTTTTAAGTTTAAGACATTATGATAGATAGGCAGTGATATGCCATTGTGGTTTTAATTCGTGCCTAATAACTAGTATGTTGAACAACTTCTCCTGTATTTATTTGATCTGTTTATCTTTTATAGCAAAATATCTCTCCAATGTCTTTTGCCCCTTTCTAACTGGATTATTCTTTTTACTCTTGAGTCATTTTCCACACACTGACCCTAAGCATTTTTTGTTAAGTTTATACTAAATATACACTTTTATTTATTACTTTCTTTGGGGTGATTATAAATAATGTTGTGTTTTATTCAGTTTCTATATATTCCTTTGTTAGTGTTGGGGAGATAATCTCCTCTAGTGGTCTTTGATCTCTTTGACTCCCACTTAGCTGCATAGCAATGGGTCTTAAGCCTGTAATACTTCCTGGTGGAGAGAATTGTAATGCATTCCCCTGTGAGGTATGTGTGTGTATATATATGTATATATATATATATATATATATATATATATATATATATATATATATATACGCTCTGCTGTTGTTGGGTGGAGTGTTCTATATTTGTTAACTACATTATGTTCTATATTTGTCAACTAGATTATCTACATGATCAGATCCTCTATGTTGGTGCTGATTTTTTTTTTGTCAAATTTATGAGCATAATTTGGCTCACAGTGATGCCTTATTATCTTATAATAGCTATAGGATTTGTAGTGATTTCTCTAATTCATTCCTGATGTTGATGGTCTATATTGTCTCTCTCCATTTTTTGTAAGCTTATTAATTTCATTGATTTTTATTTTTAAAGAACAAGTTTATTGTTTCATTAATTTTTTTTCTGTTACCCAGTTTTCAATTTCATTGATTTTTGTTCCTTATTATTGCCTTCTTTCAGTTTGCTTCAGGTTTATTTTTCTTTTAGTTTTTTTTTTATTGCAAGGATTTAGCAGTATAAATTTAACTCAATATTGCTTTTGCTGCATCCCACATATTTTCACATGCCACACTTTAATTTTAATTTGGTTATATGTATTTTCAACATTGTCTTTGAGGCCTTTTCTTTGATCCATGTATTATTTAGCAATAGGGAACAGAAAGTATTATAATGTTTATTTTAATCATTATATATAGTTTAGAAAACTTATATTTTTACCTATATTTTTGTTCTCCCCATTGTTTTTTCTCTTTTTCCCATGTCATTGAGATTCTTCTTTTGTAATTTTCTGTTAAAAAACATTAGTAAAATTTAAGGATAGGTATGTTAGTGACAATTTCTTTTAGTTTCCTTAGTCTGAGATAATCTTTATTGCCTATTCATTCTTTCTTTTTGGGGGGACACTCAACCACTGTGCCACATCCCCAGCCCTATTTTGTATTTTATTTAGACACAGGGTCTCACTGAGTTGCTTAATGCCTCACGTTCTGAGGCTGGCTTTGAACTCTCACTCCTCCTGCCTCAGCCTCCCAAACCCCTGGGATTACAGGTGTGCACCACAGTGCCCGGCCCCTTCATTCTTGAAGGATAGTTAAATATAGAATTCATTATTGACTCTGTTTTTCTTTTAGAATTTGAAAAATCCACAGCACTTCTTTCTGTACCCCAAGGTTTGTAATGAGAAAACCTCTGCCATTGGAACTGGTGATCCTTACAAATGATACATTATTTCTTTCTGGCTAACTTCCTCTTTTATCTTTAGCATTTTTTCCCTTTTGTTCTTAATTTTCAGAAATTTACTTCTGATATATGTTGGTGTTTATTTATTTGCGCTTATTCTACTTGGGATTTACTCAGTAAAATTTTCTTTACTGTAAAAATTCAACTTCATGAGAGAAAAGGTTTATTTAGGCTCATGTTTTAGAGGTTCAGTTGATCACCTGGCACTGCTGCCTTTGGGTCTGGGTGAGGCAGTGCATTACGGCAGGGAGGGTGTTGCAGAGGAGGTTCCTCATCTTATTGTGGCTGGGAAGGAAACCAAGAGCAAAGAGGAGGGGCTGGAGTCCTAATGCCCCCTTCAAGAGCATGCTCCCAATTGCTTTCCTTCCTGTTGGCTCCACGGTATAAAGTTTCCACTCCCTCCTAATAGTTCTGTGGACTGGTGACCACAGGTGTTTGAGGGACATTTATGCAAACCATAGCACTCAGCTTTTCAAATCTGTGAATTTGTGTCCTTTGCCAAACGGGGGAAATTTTTAGCTAATTTTCCTTCAACTATTAGCTCCACTCTCTTTTTCTTCCACTTTTAGGACTCTGTTCATACAAATTTAGGGTCTTTTTTTCCCATAGGTTTCTGAGGCTCTGATCATTTTTTTTCCCTCATATTTTTTCTCTCTGTTGCTTTTCTCTCTGTCCTCAAACTCACTGGTTCTTTCCTTTTTCATCTCCTCTCTATTATTAACCAATCCAGGAAGTTGTTTATTTTTTCTATTTTATTTTTCAATTCTATAATTTCCAATATTTTCTTTTAATAACGTCTATTTCTTTGCTGATATTTTCTATTTTTCTTTCTTCTCGAGAGATTTATAATTGCTTATTGAATCATTTTCATGATGCTTGCTATAAAATTCTTGTCAGATAATGCTAACAACTGATTCATTTCAGTGTTGCATCAGTTAATGTTCCTTTTTCCTTAAGTTGTGGTTTTCCTGATCCCTGCAATAATAGGTTATTTTTAGCTTTATCCCAGACATTTTAGATATAATGTTAGGGAATTTAGAATCTTACTTGAATTTTTAAATTTAGCAGGCAGTCAACTTCTTATGTTTGGAGAATAGGTCCTGGTCTACCTGTGTGGACTATGAATTAAGTCATCATTTAACCAGTCTTTGCAGTGATATTTGATATTCTTAGTTTATCTTGTGCCACTGGGGCTCCCACTGGTCTCTTCTGATGGTCCCTGAGTGGTCAGAAGGTGTTGAGGGAGGGGAATTTTAGGTCCATGAGAATGAGGAGGCCTCCTTGACTGGACATGTGTTTGGCTGGGTTTCTCCCAACCTCAGTGGGATGGAGAGCATGTTTCAAGGAAGGTGCTTTCTGGGGTACAATCCCTTTTGTTGAGGTCCTCCAGGCCTTCATGGGGATGAAGAGCTTCAGAAACCTGCTAAGGAAGGAAAACACATCATCACATGCCTGTCTGTTGTTGGGCATACTCCCCTTGGCCACATCTCTGGGTGGGGAAGTAAAGTCTCACCAGGAGAGGAGCTAAGCTCTTTCTCTAGTTGATTTTTTCTAAACCAGCAGGGGTCTGCTTAATTCCCCTTGCCAGGACTTGAGGGGCTCATTTTGTATTGTAGGTGAGACCCTGGTTCAACCTGGTGGAGGAATGAGCCTATCTGAGCTGGCCTCTATGGGACACATTTTTGTGTTGGGCCGGTGTGGTAAAAGCCCCCATGCTCTGTTGGTCTTCCAGTCCTAACAAGTTCACCTTCTTTTCCATGTTCAAAGTCTCTGCTGTCGTTACGTACTGTTTGTATTGTGACTAGTGGGGAGGCAAAGGGTGAGATGTCAAGCCTACGCTCCTGTCCAGAAGTCACATTTTAAAATACCCAAGTATTATGATAAAAGAATCATTTTCTTTAATGGCTTTAGGGAGGAAAAGCAGATGTTAATTTTCTTTTCATTTCCCCTATAATATCAAGATGAAAATATCATTTAATGTAATTGATGAGATGAATATACTTATTAATAGTAAATGTTAACTATTTTTTCTTGCCTATACTCTACTCTAGAAATTTGGACATTCAGCTCTATTTTATCTTTATTTTTTATATATCCTTTTTGTTTCTTTTTTACAAAGAAAAGACATAATTTACTTTTCATACACTCTATCTATTTGCAGTTCTCTCATTTGTTAGATTAAAATACTTTTCCATTGTAATGAGAAATGTGCTCATGGATCATATATTTAATGACACAGCTTCACTTAAGGAAACCATCAGAACTGTTAAACATAGTAACAAACTATTCCCAGTTTTTAAAGTTATCATTAGGAATGTGCTTCTTACTCCTCATTACTAGGGTGATTATCTTTCATATTAAAATATTTTCATAGTTCATGTAATTTTTCTAACTTCTTTTAATGCAAAACTGATAGACAGTGGAGTGGGAAAAAATAACTGGGAGTCTGGGAAGATAACACTCAGAAAGATGGAGATAGAGGGAGCTCTACACCATGGAGAGTGAGCTGTAGTAAAAACAGGGGTGCAGGAGGTGGGATTCTAGTGAGAAGAACCAGAAACCCCTGAAGGAGGTCAACGTTTATTCAAGGTTTCTTCTGGGATTTCTACGAAGTAAAACAAGTTATCATGACCCAAAGATTAAACATCTCATTCAATGGATTACTTGAGAAAAAATCTAAAGATCCCTTTTCATATATTAACAATTAGAGTCAAATCATGCCTCTAGGTGCAATAAAAGTTACTATTTTCCCATTCCTCAAAATCACTAAAAAAAAATTACCTTTACAAAATATACTTACATCTTGTCTTAGCTATTTGTGCTCAAAAGTGCACATATCAAATTTTAGAATGTAGTATAAACACTGGATTTAAAGGTCTATGCATATACTTAAATCCACACATTCACATACTTTTAAGGATAAGCTAAATAAATCTATAATTGGAAAAGGCTTGTTGTTGAATAAAACTGTTCAGTCCATTCCAAAATCAGTAAATTATCTTTATTTTCTATGACCACCCTTGACCGCTACAAGAAGGAATGTTGGCTGCTTCCTTCTGTTATGCTTTAGATTTTCAGTCCAGGACACGGGGCTCACTCAGTTCTAGGAACATAATGATGAAAATATATGTCCTCTTCTCCAAAGAAACTGAAAGAATTTGAAGCAAAAGATGTGAAAAATACATGACAATATGATAACTGACATAGTGAGACTATAAAAAGGCACAATCACACAAATCAGTAAGGAGGACTTATGTATTCTCTCATGTCCAGAAGAATTTAGTGGAACTTATAAGAACCCAAACAGCTTGATAAGTTAGCCTATTTAAATACAATTGAATATGTTACTTCTGAAAATTAAAAAAAAAAGAAGATCTCAGGACCTCAGTGCTTGTCCTTGAACTATCCTGTCCTAACCAACACATCTACTTTGGAAACAATTGATGTTTTGTTTTTAATGTTAACATTTCATTTGCGGGGACTGGGGATACAGCTCAGTTGGTAGAGTGCTTGCCTTGCATGCACAAGGCCCTGGGTTCAATCCCCAGAACCACACTAAAAATTCATTTTTGTTTATCAAAATATTGTCATAATAATACATTTCACAAGTTTCCAAACTGCTGTATAAACCAAGTCCAATTTTCAATTCTAACTTTCACTCAGCAACTCCAATTAGCGTTTATTCCAACTAAGCGGAACACTGTCACCTGTGCCTGGAATGCTACACTGCTGCCTCTGAGGCTGGGATTTTATTCTGCTTCACCCATCTGCTCTCTGCATGGAAAAAACTGAGGAGTGCAGCAGGGGATCCTGTGAAGTCCTGGCTTCAAACCCCAGGCAGAAATAGCAGGGTTCTTAACAATGAACACCCCGATGAGAGCCACCTGGCAAAGTGACGGTGCACAGAGCTCTCCTTCTCAAGTTCATCTGCTTCAAGAAAAATGTTGCTAAAAATGAAGTGTTCACTTTTTCCTTAAAACATTAAAAATCCTCTCACTTTACCTAAATCCAACTAAAATAGCCATGTAGAGCCAAACATATATTATCCAAACCTTCAGGTGGTAGGAAGCAATGAGACGCATGGGACAGTATCTTCTTCCTAAAGAGAAATTTTCAATAGAATTGGTTCATTTGCTGACTTCATTTTGGGCTCATTGTTCTTAGAAATAGGGTTTTTTTTTCCTTACAATTTCAAGTTTGAGAACATAGAGTCTAAGTAACTTGAACAGATAGATATCTTATACACATACAAAACTATAATTCTAAAAGATCTAACTTTGCTTCAATCTTTATTAACTTAATAAAATGTTTATTTTAATATTTTCAACATAGTCAGCTCATTTACTTTTGCCTTTACTATATATATTAATTTCTATAAACAAAACTATGAATAGTTTACATGAGCATATTCCTTCTTGTATTATTTTCTTACTATGTGTACTACAATAATTAGGGCAGGTCTAATTTATATATATATTTATATATATAGTATTATATATATAGTATAATATATATATATATATATATATATATGTGTGTGTGTGTGTGTGTGTGTGTGTGTGTGTGTGGTGAGGCAACATATGATGGCAGTAATGAGTGGTAAAACATATATATGCATATAGATACATATATATGTTAATTTTGAAAATTGTATTTATTGAGTATTTGCTATGATCTACAAAAATGTTATGGTCATAAGAGAAATGTAATGACTATGATTTGGAAGACCAAATAAAGAACAAGACAGAAATGGGTATGTGTGAGAGACCCAAGTGAATGAGATAGATAAACATGGCATCCTGGGCTTTGACTGCTTAATTGAGTTAGCATTCTTTTGTTGACTTGAAGTCACATAAACTAAACTAGGAAAAAAGCTCATGAGTGAATCATCAGAAGACAGATGCCAACTCTCTAATTCAAGTATACTGGCCAAAAAATCTTGGGGAAAAAAATTGTTTTCTAAAACAAAAGAATGAAAGCATCATTAATTCTTTGCCAGGAAATTTATAATTAAAGTCTCAATAATCCCCATTATCACACCATAGATGCTGTTGTGGAGACTAAGAAGGCCTGAATAGTTGATTTTCACCAGGATTCTATTTCCATATGAGAGATGTGAGCCATCCCCATTATAAAAAGTTTCAAGTAAAGGAATATTTTTTCTGCGTATGGCTAGATATTTGTTAGAGCAAGAAGTTGAAGAAAATGTTCAAAGAAAAGTTGAGGATCCTGGGAATTGTGCTTACAGTAAGCCATACTGCAAACCTTCATAGACTTGGTCAGCTATGTGTTTGCTGCCCATGAGGATGTCCATCTTAACACCCCATGTCTTCTCCCAGCTGACCCAGATCCCCCAGTGTTTTCTTTAAGTGTGCTGATAATTCGGAAGATCAATATCACTGACATTGCAGTTAAAGCCCTTTTACCAAGGGCCACTGCTGTTGTTGTTTATTGAACCTTTCTTCCGACATATATACGTAGGCACCCCAAAAGCACCTGCTATCACCTGAATCCTTTCTCCAACCACCACAACATACATATTCATCTGGAACTTACTTCATCCCTGACAAACTCAGATCTCAGTCCAAGAGAAGTATCCAAAACCTTCAATCAACTAATTGCTTTACTGAAGTATTAGATATCTTTCCCCAAAGAGGTTTTTGTTATACATTGTGTTAATCAGCATCCTATTATTGCAACAAAATATCTGAAGTAATAAACTCATAAAGATGAAAGATTTGTTTTGGCTTACAGTTTGGGAGATTTCAGTCCATGACCAGTTGGTCCATTGCTTTGGGCCTGTGGTGAGGCAACATATGATGGCAGCAATGTGTGGTAAAACTCTTCACCTCATGGTCAGGATGGAAAGGAAAACAAAAACCAAAACAGAGGAAGCCATGGGTGTCCTACAATCCTCTCTGAGGACACACCCCCAATGGCCAGAAGACCCTCCACTAAGACTCCCCCTCTTAATATCTTCACCACCTCCCAATGGCACCAAGCTGGGACCAAATCATTAACACAAGGGCTTTGGGGGAATATTCTAGATTCAAACTCTTGGCCAAAACTTACCCCTTCTATAGTAATCCTCCTCATTTCACCCTAGTGATTACTTAATCAATAATTCTTTAAGAAGATGTAATTAGAATTATGATTTCCCCTGAAGTCCATCAGGAACAATCCCACCATGATTTCCATGTCTGCTTACCTCAGTCATCCACAGAAGTGCCAGCATCTCTGGTTGTCCATCAAGCCCTGGTCTCTTATCCCAGAATGCTCTGTACATTCCCTAATTTCATGCCCTTTTGCACCCCTTTCTGAACTCTTCACTATATGCTGAAACCCTTAAGTCTATTATAAATTACCACAGTCCTCAACTTTTCTGAAAAATTTATTCACCTTACATTAAAATCTAGTTTTTTTCCCAGGACACTGATTTGCAACCCTCTCAAAAGGTGGCTGTCTTATATTCTTCTTCCAAATCCCATGTCCAACTGGTACCAAAGGTAAGCTAAATGTCTTTCCCATTTTATTGCTGCATATAGACAACTACTCCTCCCTCTTCATTCAAAATCCCAACTCATTTTGATGCATGTTATCTTTGGATGATGCTGCCCACCACCTCTCCTTCTTATGATATTCTTTGTATCTCCTAGTACCTCCCCTTCAGTGACCAAATATTTTAATATCTTACTCTTTCTCATCGTTTTGGGGTTATTAACACTAATGTAGATGATCCATGCAACATTTTGCCTCTCTTGCTTGACCATTCCCCCACTCCTTTCCACACTTTGGTCACAATCTAGACCTTGTCATCACCAATAATCTCCATGAAAAACTCACTTTCAATCACTCTGTTTTCTGAATACAAACTGTATTTTTCCAATTCACTTATATTCCCAAACTCACTTATATTTTCATTGTCCTTGTCTATTATATTAACCATTTTTTAACTCATTGCCTTTGGTCTCGGTTAAGATTCTGTGGTCCAGCCCTATAACTATTCCCTTGCATATACTCTCAGCTTCCCTGATTCTGTCTCTCCTTGTATTTGCCCAGCAAAAGTACAATTATGGTTAAATGTGACTTCTCCACTTCTATGGGCAATTCAAATGTGGGTGGAGAAAAACTCATAAGGCACACACTGAACTGAACTCACATCACCTTAAATTTATTAGCCCAAATCTCAAGGAGCCCTTTGGCACTAGACCACAATCCTTTCAGAGCTGTACTTCCTAAGATAAAAATTTTATCTCTTCCTTCAAACTTCTAACACCTCCTCCCTCTTTGTTAATCTTAGTTGATTATCAAGTTTCTCATTTTACACAGGAAAATAACTATCTTACCTTTACTCCACCAAACCTACTAATATTTGATTTTTATCTTTCTTATAAGCTTGTAAATAACCTGTTACTACATGTGGCAGAAGACATTAGACATGGGTCAGAAACGAAGTCACAGCAAACACGGGCACCATGTTTACATCGATTATTTTTGCACTCAATTACCATAGAACTGACATTCCATGAACCCAGGCAAGTACTGCACAGGTAGATTTGTGTAACAGCTGAAGAACTCTGAATTATAGAATTCACTGACCTTAGAACAAGCAGTAAGAAACCTGCTCTTTGACTGATAGCACATTACTTCATCCCTCTAAGTTGCTTGCTAGAAAACCAACCCTAAGAAAAGGCCAGAGTAAAGAACAGTCAGGGCTTTGGTGGCACTCTCAGCCAGAAAATGCAGAGATGCACATGAATCGCCTCTTCTAGCAATCCATTCCATGATCCTACAAGTTCCTGGTTAAATTGGAATTTTCATATGAATCCACCACTCCATTAACTACCTTGTTTAGTCTTACTGGCAAAGATTAGGGTCGGCTTTGTTCAATTTGCCTCACACAACATTTAATTAAGGATATTATCATGAGGACTCTAAGCAACAGAATCAGGTCAACCTGTAATATTACTTCAGATGTATTCTATAGGGTTGTGGACTCAGAAAATTGTGAATAGTCCCAAGATCAGGAGGTCTTATTTCCTATGGCTGGAATGCACTTGAAAGCTGACCTCTTGCCCATTTGGATATAGACAGGGAGTTTAGATTGACCTACTGATCTTTGAAGTCATTTCCAATAATTTCAGGGGTGATAGATAAGCCTAAAGGAAAGACATTATTCCACCTACAAAAATGTAGCACAAAGGGGCACAGTGATACTCCAGTTTGGAATTTGCTGTTACATTTCATTTAGAACATTGGTACATTGGTTGGGTTCACTTAATCCGCTGAATAGTATCACTGAGTAGTTACAGCTTTAATTGCCCTGTATGGCAACACCCCAAAGATGCTTGGGCATCAGGAGAGGGATGTGAATTTACATTGTTAAGACTGAAACAAGCTTTGAAGAATCTCTGTTTACACACACACAAGATTGAAGAGCCGGGCAGGTTTGGGAGCGGTTATTGATTGTGTCAGGCTGGCAGAGTAGTTTAGGATCAACCAAATTCACAGGAGCTGATCTGTTCTTATAGCATGTGGAGAGGGATGATATGGTGAGTTTAAATTGACAGCTGTGGCTGTTGCTGGATTCAGCTGACCATGTGATTGTTTGGCCAGTCTGCCCTGATGAATCTAAGGGACAAGTCCCTTCTCCCATTGAGAGCAGAGTCAGGAACAACCAAGATGCTCTTCTGAGCTGCTTCTTTCAATCCTACTCCCTGTTTTCAATCCCAATAAATGATTGACAGGTAGGACAATGGGAGCCCCTGACATACTTGCTCACCTACCACTTTGCATGAGAGTCCAGGGAGTCTTATCCCTGATACCATTCTAAAGGACCCTTGACATTTTTCTTTGAAAAGCCTTTTCAGCATCTCTCTTTATTGCCATAATTACTGGGTCTGAGACTTAATTTTATCTTACTCATAAACTAATGAATTAACCTGTTACTGTTTTCTGGATGTTGGTCCAAGACAAAATACTTTATTACTCATAGCATAGCAAGCAGAAGCATCATGCTTCTGTAGATTCCCCTTGCTCCGGAGCCAACTGAGGGAATTTGATATGAGTTCAAGTGGATAGTGTGAATGCAGAGGATTTGCATCACAGCTGAAGAACAAATTTGAGGAATCTGATGTTTCCAGAGCAAGCAATAAGACAATCATTTTTTGTCCCAAGGGAGAAGTACCCTCAAAGTTGCTTGCTGCAGAGACACTCATGAGAAATGGCCTAAGTAAAAAGTGATTAGGGTCTTACATTCTTGGTACACCCAACAAGAATTTGCAGTGACACCAATGCCCATGTCAGACCGACTCTTTCAACACCTCGTTATTTACCTGTTACTCAGGTATTTGCCACCTTTCGACCCCTGCCCATGTTTGTCCTACTTTCTCTTTAAAATATTTCCACCTAAAACTACTTCAGTTTTGGATCCCATTCCTTCTTAATGACTCAGGAATTTGTCTTTAGCAATTATTTCTTATGGATCTTGCATCATTGGCTTGCCACTTTATCTTGAATCTTTCATATCCCCTTGCCTACTTCCCACCTGAAAAAATAAATAAATGCTCCCTAAAATACACACGTGCCTCCAGCTACCACCAAGGAGAAGTTCTCCATGACAACCTCCTCCAAAGACAGGTCTATACTTTCTCTCTCTACTTTCTTACTTCCCACTAACTCTTTCCAACAAGGCTGTTCCCACTTCTCATGAAAACTCCTTGGTCAAGAATTTCCATTTTGTCAACTCAACTCTTGATTTTGGGTCTTCATCTGACTTGACATCACACTATCATGTTACAGTTACTCTCTTCCACATTCTGGACAAAATATCTTTGTAATTTCTTAATATCTGTCTTCTTCCTACTTACTTGCACCACATTGCTCTTATATTTTTGTTTTCTAATTTCAAAGTTTTGATGTTTCCTAGGATTGAGTACTTGAGCATCTTTTTTTCTACCCATACTCACTCCCCAGGAAATCTCAAGTAATGAGAGTAAATTTTGTATATATGTTAACACCTAACATTCTCTCTCTCCTGAATGTGCCTTAACTTTTCCATTTAGACAACTAAAATGATTTTCAAGTATAATATATCCCAAATAAAACTTTTTTATTTTCTGCCACCATGAATTCCAAAACAAAGAAATTAGGCTGAAGCAAACAAAGACAAAAACAGAACACACACACACACACACACACACACACAGCCCCACAAAACTACAAGAGCAATAAAAATATTTTGTTTTCCATATCAATAAATGGTAACAGCATGTTAACCAAGTCGGTCAGACCTTAAAGCTCAGTCATATTTGAATTCTCTCTTTAATATCCCAATTTTATTCATCTACAAAATTTTCAGCTTCTCCATCAAGATGTGTTCCAAGCATGGCTGTGCTTCCCCACCTCCACCATTTTCATGTTGGCTACTGCAATAGCCTGAGTTTTTGGTGTTTTATCCTCCACTTCTTAAACCCATTCTCCACATAGATATTGGAGTAACTTCAACGTGCACCTGATAAGGAGTCTTCCATTTAAACAGTTGAATGGTTGAGACCATTCTTGGAATAAACCCATACCCCAAAACATACCTTAGAAGCATGATTTGCCCTTGACCTTGCTCTCCAAACTCACTTCCTGACATTTTTCCCTCTTTACTCTAGTTGGCCTGGGTTCTTGAAGTTACTTAATTAGGTGGACCTCACTCCTATCTTGGAGGCTTTGCATTTATTTTTACTTTTGCCTGAAAGACTCCAGATCTTTGCATAGTGATTCATGAGCTAGGCACTGTTTTAGGTCCTGAAGCTATATAATTAATGAGATTTTCAAAGTCTCTTTCATAGTGAACAATTTTAGATCTTTTAGATCTTTGTTCAAATGCCACTTTTTCCAGAGAGGTCTTTCTAAATAAAATGCCACCTCTCTGTGAACCCCAACGCATATATATGCCCATATCCTACTCCTCTACTGTAATTAATTTATTCATATTATTAATTACTCAAATCTTATGCATATGTGCGCATGCTCACATGCCCCCTTTCTCATACTCCAGTTTATTTTTCAGCTCTCCCCTTTCTCAGTCCTGATGAAAAGTGTTCACCGTGATATAGCTTCAGGACCTAGCACAGTGCCTAGCTCATGATTAGGAGTCCAAGAAATATTTGTTGAGTATAAAAATATTAAAATCACTCAATTGAAGTTTCAGTTAAATCTCAAGAGCTCTCGGTAAAAAATATTGATCATCAAACCCACAATGGCAGGTGAAGTTTCACCTTTTTCAGCTAAAAACTTTGATTAACCTTAGGAAGATTCTTTCTAAGCCAGAAAGAAAAGATTCTCCTGAGCCAGATGGAATTCATTGAGGTTCAGAATTCTTGCTCAAATTAGAATCTATGCCAATTTTGATAAATTGAGTTTTCCCTGCCAGTTGACAAAATTTGAAAAATGTGCTCTTACTTTTGATTGACCTTCAATTTTCAGGAGGCTATTTCAGGAGTTTCTATTTTCCTGTCAAGAATTTAAGGATTGATGAGGAAAAATTGAAGTGTAGTACAAGAACTTTTATTTTAGTGAGATACATATATTTAGTAATATACAGTTTAAAAATGAAATTTTTATAATTTTATGATTTCTCCCCTTTTTTCAAAAATGGAGCACACCAAATCTGTAGAAATTACTATTGGGGGATGTGATTAGGATCATTTGTGTCGTGATACACATCACAGCTTAAGGCAAAGCTGGCACAGCTCTGTGCCTACTGTTACCCTCTGGCACTACCTTGGAGTCCAGTGTATATTTTTAGTTCATTGGTTTGTGACAAAAGCAATTTTCTCAGTTAGATGTTTTAGTAGAGCCAGGCTGATTGAGTGATCTTCTTAAGGCAGAGTCACAAGGTTTTGTTGACATATAAAGATGTTATTTGATGGTTGTCAGCGTTCTTTTTCCATTTGACTCCTTGATCTATCTCCCATAGTATGTGAACAGTGGGGAATGGACAAGATGTAACTGTGGGGTGAGCCCTTCTTGGCACATGTAAAACTACGGATACTTCCTAAGCATTGCACTACAATGCAGATTCTAGCCATTGAAGGTTTTTCGAATGGAATCAAGCAAACCTTCCTGCTTCTCACAAAAGAAGTTAATTTTTATTTAACCTGTATCCATGATTTAGATCATTGCATGTTTATTATTGGATTTTTCCAGATAGTTCTAGTGCTATCTTGAAGACACAGAGTGACCTGATTTACTCCTCACTTCTGTTTTCTCTAATTCACTTACTCGCCTGGCTTTTCTCCCCAGTTACAATGGGTCTTAATAAATCCATCATATGAAGCATTCTTAGATCCAAAACTCTATCAACCTTTTCAGAAAATATAAGAACAGGGTTCACTTTTGATGTTGATGAGATGGAGCCATAAGAATTCCAGGCTTGTCTGAACTTCTCTTAGGGCAGTCTGAGCCCAACAAGAAAAAGGATCTGAGTGAAACACTTCATAAATGTCACAGATGCATCTCTGCTGAAGCCATCTATGTTCATTGCCTTCTTCAGTAAGTTTTCTTCAAAATTACTCCTATCAAAAGGCAGAGTACCTTCTAATAAAATCACAGTAATTCAGATATGGTAAGATCTCATCTTTCTTTTAATTTATTTTTGGTACTATTTTATTGAAGTATCTCACACAGAGAAATTTGTGCAGATCATACACATATAGTTCAATAAATTCGTTTTAAAGGGAATGTACTCACTTATTCAGATCAAGATATTCATTAAATGTATGATACATTCATTTGAAGGCAGCAATTAGTGCTACTGTAGATAACAATAAAGGCAGGATTGAGTTTGATACAGCAGTATTTTTAAAGAATTAAAACTATCCACAAATGGGACAAAGCTCTCTTGGATTGAAGAAGGAGTCTATGTGATTAGAACTGTTTGGTGAATAGGAAATATGAGATTTGCACTGAGAGTTTGGTGGGTTTAGACAACTTCTTTGGTTCTTTACAACCAAGAATGTATACAAAAGCAGGCTCTTAAGATCATTGCTGTAGTTTGAATCTTATATGTCTCCCAAAGGCCTACGTATTGGGTGCTTGGTCCCCAGCCTATTGCTATCAGGAGGTGGTGAAATCTTTAGGAGACAGGGTGTGCAGGAGGTCTTCTCATCACCAGGGATGTGCCATCAAAGGGCACCAGTCTCTTCCACTTTTCTTTTTGGCCATAAGGTGAGTGGTTTGCTCAACCAAGTGCTCCCACCATGATGTTCCATCACACACCCCAAACAATGTGGCTAACCAATAATGGACTGAAACCTCTATCCTGTAGGCCAAGATAAACCATTTTCTTAATAAGTTGATTATCTCAGAAATTTGTTATAGTGATGGAAAACTAGCCAACCAATGCCTGGTCGTAGTATCTAAGCAATTTGTATATTTGCATAATGAAATTCTATTTTCTAATTATCAGTGAAAATGACAGAAGATTCTTGGGAATATTTTTTTTAATATTTTTTTAAATATTTTTAAAAATATTTTCAATGTACAGTAAGTACATTGAAAACAGAAAAATGGGCTTGTTGTTTCTCATATTAACAGAATATTTTATTACAAGTTACAGACATCACCACCATAATCTAGGCTAGAAGGTTAGAATAAATTTCATGAGATATAAGACTTACATCTAAACCTATTTTTACCCTGAGAAAGCTAAGGCAAATAGTGAAATTATTATTTGTCTTCCTTTTAGCACTGACATGATTTTTTAACACAAAGTTATTGCCCAAATGAGAACAATATGAAAAGTTTTATAACTATGCATCTCCAATGCAACAACAGAATTAAGAATTCACCTTTGTGTACTTTTTCATTAAAGTTTGTTTCTTTTTCTTCCATATATGATAATCTCATTTTATAATTTGTGTTTTAATTACTTCAATAATTTAATAAGTAGAAAAAATGCAAATAAAGATAAAATTATACAATTTTCTACATAAAATTGAGTTCTGCAGAGCCCAAAGGGATTAAATTGAGGTCAAGTTTTACTTTGAGTCACCTACGAAACAAATATTCTGGAATATCA
This sequence comes from Marmota flaviventris, assembly GCF_047511675.1. NCBI lineage: Eukaryota > Metazoa > Chordata > Mammalia > Rodentia > Sciuridae > Marmota > Marmota flaviventris. The sequence goes on along the minus strand of NC_092509.1, from coordinate 83,316,418 downwards.
TCAAAAGTTTTAGAAAAGAGAATTGTTTTTTTGGGTGCACTTTTGAACAGAGGCCACAACCTCGAATTTATCTGTTTCTTTGAGTGAGTTTTAACACGTTGACCTGGCGAAGCTCCAACACCATTTGTTATATCCTGCCTGTCTCAATCGCCCTTGAAATTTTAATAAGGCTCTATACTTATCTTAACCCACTTTCACAATATTTCTTGGAGCAGCCATCCAGCTGTGGTCATTCACTTAAGAAGTAGCTAGATTTATCTCTAGCAGCTAAGGGCATCCCTGTATCTCTTGTTTCCCCCTGCAGAAGCAGGAAGAAGCTCAATGCATTTGTTCCAGCAAAAAGATTTGAAAAGCTTACACAAATAGGCAAGAATATCCAAATAAGATAATCAATTTCTCAAGCCTTTCTCATAGTGGATTCATTAGGAAAAATGATAGAAGCAAGCACCCTGCAGAGCACTTAACTTGAACCATAGTAAATTCTGTAAAGCCACAAAAGGTAAAAATGCTACAAGAAATTAAAACACCAGGAATCTTTACACCAAGACACTCTCCAGATCATCTGAAGCCTTTTTTTTGCCTTTGAATTCTCACTGTTGGCTCTTGTGTGCTTTGATCCATCCTTTCTGAGCACATCACCATGCCAAGTTACACAAAGCAGCCCAGCAGGACTGACAAGGCCCAGGAGCCAGCACAAGTGTACGTCTGGCACATCTCTCCTCTCCTTGTTGAGCTGTCCCTGTTGGTGAGAATTTTTTAGCACACAAAGCATGTCCCTAAAGATAGTAGGAAAGGGGAAGAGATTCCTCAGCTCCTCCCTGTTTCTGTTTCCTTTCAGGACTCCAAGATCTCATCTAATGACCTATGCTATTTGAATGATTACTCTTAGATCCTGAGTAATCATTAATTAATATCATCTTTGTGACTGTTCATTTAAGCCATACCCCCTCTAGGACATTCAGCTGACATCTATTAAATGGGTCCCTCATTCTAGTTTACCCTCATTCTCCCGCTTTCAATATTTTAGCCTATTCAGGCATTGTGTATTGGAGAAATAAGAGAATATTTTTAGTGAATTAAAGAAATAGTTTGTAAGAGAGTAAAAGAGGAGAGAAGAGTCGAGTCTATGCTTATATATTCTTGAATTACTCATTGTCTACATTGTCCCCTTTTGCCCCATATTTCACAGGGGAATTTAGATCATTCTAAACATGCTAACACAAAAATCAAATACAGCATCTTACTTTGGGTTACACAGAATGAGTATTTTCTTTAGGTTGCCACAGTGATATCTTTTCAAAGGTTTTCTCCTTGGAGAATTCAGGCATCAATTTAATCTGCATATGTGAAACTAAAAGTGTTTAATCATTAACAAACTTAATTAGTTTTGTCTTTTGTAAGAAATTCCGTAGCTATAATATACAATTTAATTTGGTCAAATGAAGAACCTATAGAAAATGGTTAGAGATGCAAGAGAGTAGACATAAAGCCTTCCATTTGTCACATGACTAACAACTCAGTGCAATAGTTATAATGAGGGTTGCTCCTGCCTCAAATTAATATGAAAATGTTCCACAGCCACTTAACTAGCATGAAAAATTCTAGAAATTCATACACTGATTGGCAAAGTCAACTGCATACCTACCAGTGAGATAGCTGAACTCCTTAAAATATTCTGTACTCTTTATGGGAGGGAGCCAAATAATTTATGAACTTTAGGGAGGAAACCTTCCCTGCAGATGTGTTTTATGCTTCCCAAACTGCCTCTGCCTTCAGGTCATAAGCGGTTTGGTTCAGTAAGTAATTTTCTATACATGTAGTGTGCCTAGCACTGTGTTAGGCACTACTTAATTAAGCAAAAAGAAATAAAACTATATGGACATAATAATGACCTAACATACAGAGTATTTGTCAATGAAGCAAATAAGTTAATAAATACCAAACACTTAGACTAGCACCTGCTGCAGGAAACCAGATGCAGTTATTTGCCAAGGTCACGTATGCCTCTGTAGGACAGGAACTATGGGCTCATGACTATGTACCCAATAACCTACACTGTGCCTTGTGCAGACTTAGTACTCAATAAAGTATATGATAAATGAGTGATGAATGAATGGATGAATTAATATGGTGAAAAATCTTCTTCTTTCTACAATACATAGACATTTTAACTTGCTTATTTATCCAGTGATTTAAATATTTGTTCTAATAAGGAAGTGATCTCAGAAAAGACACTACCATGATCATTCAAAGATGGTAAGCATTTTTCAAAGAAGCATCTAAGCATAAAGTAGCCTGTTTTAAGTGTTAAATGAACCTATTTATCAAATATGTCTAGCAGAAGCTGTTAAATAGAAATATGCCAAAACCAAAATTGTTTATGCAAAAAAGTTCAGATACATGTATGTATCTAGATGCATAACTTAAAAAAATGTGCTCATGTACTCAACAAGTATTTATTAAGAGCAGACTTTGTGCCAGGCACTACTGCATGCCCTGAAACTAACAAACAATAACCCCTTCCCCTGGCATTGTATTCTAGGGAGGGTGAAGGACAAGAAAAGCACACATTTTCACACACACTCATTTTCAGGATACATTTTGCAGCTCTTTTGAACCTTATGAACCACTCAGGATGCAGACCTGCTCCAAATAAATCACTCTATAGGATTTACAGTAAGATCTTTCTATAACAGAAGGACAAAATAGGTAACTGCTCTCAAAAATATTTTAGACTGATAATGTTTGTCCTCTATTTTTGGTGTAAGTTAATTATAAACCTTTGTTCCAGACTCCCTCATGAACTTGAATGGTCTCAAAGTTTACACTGTGAGAATCCTCAGCCCTCCTGTACTATTCACCCATTCTCACTTGATCATATCTCTTTCCTCAACCCCCACACATCATTGACTTTTAGACAATACATAAGGTATCAATAATAGCTGTAGAGTTTCCATATGAACCCAAACTAAAATTGTGTTATTTTGGAAAGCTGAAATACAGATCATAGTAACAATTCTTTTCTGGAGGTTTTCTAAGCTTCATCTCTGAATCATCAGATAACCTTAAACATGGTGCACCTGGCTCCACTCCCCGCTCCACTTTCCTCCTCTTGCCAAAATCTTTATATGACTATGAATAAGTGTGCTTGAAGCTGCTCCTGAAGGACTAAGGATCTGCTCTGTACACAATGTCTCCACTTTTTCAATAGAACTGTTACTTAATATGCTCTGTTAAAAGTGTCCAAAATGTCCATTATACAAAGACTCTTTTTAGAAATTTCAAGGTTTAAAAAAACATCTTTTTTGACCATCTAATATGCTACTTCCTTCAGTTAACAATGTGACCTGAACAAACTCACAGAATTTCTTATTTCAGTTTTTTTTTCCTCCTCAGTGTTTATAGGTTTCCAGAGCTTTGCTTTTCTGAAATATTTACTTTCTGTTTTATTTCCTCTATTAAATTGTCATCGGATTTTTTAAAATTTTATTTTATGACAAGCAGTTTAATTAAATTTATTCTTTGAGTGAGCTATAAAAAGTCCTTTTTGAAAAGAGAGAGTATAGCAAATAATGATTCTGAGCAATGGATACCTGACCTTAAAACAAGTGGAAAGTCCCAAGAGATTTTTAAGAGTCTCAAATAACCTTATTGTAGATGTCACAGCCAAGGACCTTGGGCCAGATCTTGTGCTTGGATTGGTTTATTTAGCTGACCCAATAATTTTAAAAGAAAAATTAGTTATCAACATTTGAAAGTTAAGAGATTTCAAATACAAACCAGAATTTTGGGCTTCTCTTAAAGGATAGGAATGGCTTACAGTAATTAAGTGCTCTCTGTACCAGACCCTGATTCTAATAGTTAATCTTCTAGAAAACTTCTAAATTACTCCCATCCTCATCATCTGAACTTCACAAATGAGGAACTGAGGCATGAAGAGGTTCCATAACATATTCCACAGCTAGCAAATAGCGAAGTTGGGACCCGAACTCCCACCACTAGGCTTAGATATTCCCACGTAGGCCATGCTGTTATCTGAAAAGTACAAGTCGAGGGCCTGGACCCACAAGCCCACCAACAACAATGGACCCACTTTCCAACGCAGCATCAGTAGTTAAAATTGAAAACTGGGTGCCTCCTTAGACAGACACCTGGTATTTGTAGGCATTTCAGTTTATGACCCTTTCCTTCATTCTAAGTTTAGAGCATATTATCTTGAGATAGGAGCTGCATCTCATAATGTGCTTTATGCATTCTGTAGGTTTAGTCTTTTCTTGAAGTTAATTAACATTGATGAGTCCCACAGGTCTTGATAGCTTCCTGTGAAGTTCTCAACACTGATAATAAAATGGGCCAATGAGAACTGGAATACATTTCACTGTTGTGCAGCTCATAAAAGCAGTTTTGCCTAAATTATTCCCCAAAGGATTTCACACTTAATTGTTTAGCATTTTCAGGTAATAAGGACATGAATGACCACATTTGCATATTTAGATTGCTTATTTGCCCTGGGTTCAGTAGTCATTGCATGAGAGAGATTTGTGTACCACCTGTTCTCAGTCACTTATCTTTTCTCTCTGTTAAAGATGCTGGGATAGAAAAAAGTAAAACTAATCTCCTTCATTAGAGGTGGAGAGACTTTTAATAAAATGGGACTTTCTCTGCACTTCAGAGAATAAGCAGAAACCTTTGAAGGATTTTCTATCTGAGGAGTTTCCAGGGAGGAAAGGATATGATTTAGTCAGCTAGTCAGCTAAGCTCATTAATTCAGGTAACTTGTTTCTAAAAAGGAAATTTTTCTCTGAGAAGCCGCTATGGCAGACTTTGTTTTTCCTTTTCCCCCCATATCACAACTTCTGAGACAAATATTCTATTTCTAATTTGTTGAATTAGCTATACATTATCATTTGATAAAATGGAATGCTTCTTAACTTATCATTAAAAAGAAGCTGATGAGGATTTCTTTTCTCAAAACAATATTTTTAAATGTAAATATTTATAAATGCTGTTTGGTTTTGTCTTTGATATTCTACCAGGAAAGCCCATGTGTATAATGTAGGACATCAGATTGTGGAATAGGAAAGACATTTTCAGGTTTCACTTCTTTGAGGGATTTTTCTCCTCTGTTATCCTCATTCTTTAGACTGCTCTGTTCAGTAAATTATTTATAATAATAATAATAACAACAACAACAATAATTAATCAGAATGTATTTATTATACTATTACAAATATACTACATTTAATATTAGTATTGCTCTAACCTTTAGTTCTCCAAGATTTCTGTGATGATAGGAAGAAAATGAAGAGTTTAAAAAGACTTTTTAAAGACAGTGGCAGGTACTGAATATCTCAAGAGGTCCAAGAGCTGATATCATAATAATCACTTCAGGCAAGAAAGATAAGTTATGGCATTAGAGCAGATTATGCTAAGTGAAGCTAGCCAATCCCTAAAAAACAAATGTCAAATGTCTTCTTTGATATAAGGAGAGTAGCTAAGAACAGAGTAGGGTCGAAGAGCATGAGAAGAAGATTAACATTAAACAGGGATGAGAGGTGGGAGGGAAAGGGAGAGAGAAGGGAAAATGCATGGAAATGGAAGGAGACCCTCAGAGGTATACAAAAGTACATACAAGAGGAAGTGAGGGGAAGGGGAAAAATAATACAAGGGGGACAAACGAATGTCAGTAAAGGGGGCAGAGAGAGAAGAGGGGAGGGGAGGGGAGGGGGGATAGTAGAGGATAGGAAAGACAGCAGAATACAACAGACACTAGTATGGCAATATGTAAATCAATGGATGTGTAACTGATGTGATTCTGCAATCTGTATATGGGGTAAAAATGGGAGCTCATAACCCACTTGAATCAAATTGTGAAATATGATATATCAAGAACTATGTAATGTTTTGAACAGCCAACAATAAAAAATTTAAAAAAAAAAAAAAAAAAGAAAGATAAGTTAGGATTTACTTTTTAATGACCTAAAGAAGAGTTCAGAGCTTTAAGAAAAAGATATTAGTAAATCAGAAATAGTTGAAAAAAATACAAGCCTTAGATTTGAAATTGTAATTGAGTCAGACTGAGTTATCTTAAAACTGTTCTAATAGGAACTATTTTCCAAGGAAGGTTCTTGATCTTTGTGCTTCTAAGGTAATTTTCACAGGAATGAATTCAAACATTCTCATGCTGTTTAGCCCTAGGAGTTAAAAAAAATATTTTAAGATCATGGACTCTGGACTGTGACTACCTGGGTTCGAATACCAACCCTTGCCGTGTTCTTGGTTCTTGCCGTCAATCCAAGAACAGGTTAAGTAGTCACTCTGTGCTAACAGTGGGTTCAGTAACAAAGGATCAAATCATACTACAAATGCAAAGTTTCAAGAACATTTCTGCACATATTGGGGCTTTTAAATGTTTATTATTATTATTATTCAGCATCTTTGTATCTCCTTTCATGCTTTTGATGGTTTAGAAGCTATTGTTCTTTTCCAGTCTTTGAGGCCCAACAACCAAGCTCTGTCAATTTAGATCGCAGAATGTAGACAAAGACTCCTCCTTAGCAGAACTGAAAGTTCCTGCATCTCTGTGTGCAAAGTAGAAAGCAGTTTCTTGAAATCATATCCATCATATAACTTTGATTAAAAACATGATCTGGAAGTTGCAGAATTGATTTTTCACATGTTCCATTTCTGAGAATTAAGTCAAGGTCAAAACTTCTGCAAGGAAGGATGGTATATACAGTCTTTATGTGGCCATCATGTGTTTCTCTAACTTGGAAGGTTCTATCTCACATTGCAAAAGGGAATGGATTTTGGGGAAACAAGCAGTCTCTCTTAATGTTGAGTACTTTTGAATTGTCTTCTTAAAATATTTTCATGAGGTATAATATTAAGGTCTCTTCAGAAAATCAGAAACAAAAATTATTGCCCTCTTTTAAAATTCTAGTAACTCCCATTTTTCAATGATTTCATAATTATTGTGAAGGTGATTTTATAGTCATAATCTGCTAACTTTTTTATATAGCCATGAGGATTGCCTGTGTCAACTATGATTGTTTAGTTCCTCCAGGTTAATAGTCTTCTCTGACAAAGAATTTTAAATCAGAACGGCAGTGAAGTAGTTTTTATTTCATTATCCATTGCTGTCAATTCATTGATCCTTGGCAGTAGAGCATAATTTTTAAAGCACAAGGTATGGGGAATTTAAGCAAATGTACAATTATGATCTCAATTGTTTTGGACACTTTTTTCACAGAGTCATGCTATGCTTTGGTGTTTGTCTTTGTGGGTGATCCTCTCTTTCTACATTTTGGGGTTTTTTTTTTTTTTTGTGTGTGTGTGTATATATATATCTTTTTATGTCTGAATTTAACAAAGAACTCTCCCTGCAGCTCTATGAAATTCTTAAATCCCACTACATCTCTGTTAGAGCCATGTTTGATTTTGGCATCTGGCATAGTACAAAATGACTTGTTTTGAGATGTATTATGGATGATTTAATGTTTCCAGGAAGGTTTAATTAAAGAAAATAAATGATTATCCTAATTTCAGTTTAATTTTATTAATTTACTCTATAATCTTCATTGGATATGACAAAATTTTCTACAAACATGCTTGTGTAAATACAATAATTGTATAGTTACTTAGAAAGTTTTTTACAATAAAAGAACACAAGTTCATAGGAGGAAAATTAGAAAATACAGAAAACCGAAAAGGGAAAGGAGGCCATCTCTATTGCCACCAAACAAAAAAAAATAGCAGTTTTTAATATGTTAGCAGAGTTACTTCAAACATTTTATCTCCTTTCTTTTTTTCCCAACCTTCTTTGTACAAAACTGAATATTGGGGTGTGTGTGTGTGTGTTTCAATTATATATATATTTGAAATTATTTTGTAAGCCCAACTGTATGCATTTCTATACACACACACACACACACACACACACACATACACACACACACACCTAGAATTTAACAATGAACAAATTCCACAAATATAATTTAATGTCTTCAATTAATATTCCATTTAATTGAATATGCCTTACTGGGAATTACCCCTATTCTTGGATATTTAGATTAAAAAAAAAACATTGTTTCCTATTAAAAATAACTATGCAATAAATACTTACTATAGTTCAGCTCTGGAATCCCTCTTAAAGACCCATGTCCCCACATTTGGTCCCCATCTATGGTCATGGGACCTTTAAGAGGAGGGATCAAATTGGAGGAGGTTATGTCATTGGGGGTATGCCCAAGGGATATTGGGACAGCAGCCCCTTCTTCTTCTTCTCTTTGTTTCCCAGTCACCATGAGGTGAGCAGCTTTTTCCACTACTTGATTTTTTTTAAAATATAGTATTATGTGCTTTTGAAATTTTCTTTTTATCTGTCTCAGGGACTGCAACTGTCCTTAAATAACAACAACAACAAAACACCCTCAATTAAAAAATGGGCAAAAGACTTGAATAGACATTTCCCCAAAGAAGAAATACAAATGGTCAATAAGCACATGAAATGATAATCCACATGAGTAATCCTTAGGAAAACATAAATCCAAACCATGATGAGATACCACTTCATAATTATTAAAATGGCTACTGTTGGAACAAATACAAAAACAGAAAATATAAGTGTTAGTGAGGGTGTGAAATAATGGATCCCAAGTGTATTGCTGATGGAAAATAAAATGGTTCCGATGCTGGGGAAAACAGTATGGCTGTTATTTCTCAAAAGTTAAACATGGCATTCCCACTTGATTCAATAATTTTACTTCTGGGTTTATACCCAAAATAAGTGAAAAAGAGTCAAATATGTTTATAGCAGCATTATTTACAATAGCCAAAGGTGGAAGCAACCCATGTCCAGTGATGAATGATTGAATAAATAAAATATGGTATATAACGTACAACATGGACGAAATTTGGAGATATACATTAAATAAAATAATCCAATCAATCACAAAAAAACATGTATTATTCCACTTCTGTGAAGTTTCTGGAGTTGTCAATTTCATGAATCAGAAAGTAGAATGGTGAATCCCAGGAACATAAGAGGGAAGAAGAGGTCAGAAGTTAGTGCTTAAGTATCACAGACATTCATTTACAGAAAATGAAATATTTCTGGAGATGGATGGTGATGACTACAATGTGGATGTACTCAGTTAGTGCCCCAGAACTGAATGGTTATAATAGTCAATTTTATGTTATATGTATTTTATTATAACGATAAACTAGAAGAGATCTTGGTTTGGTTGTTTACATGGTCTATAAGGCGGCCTTGGTGGCAGGTCTTTAATCTTTTTATGTTAGATATAAATGCTAAGATATTTGTTTGCAGTTCCAAAGTCTTAAAAATTAAGTGCTCAGTGCCCTGACATCTCTAAGGCACTCCACTGGACATTCTGCCACCTTGGTCGCTGTGTGAAAGTGATGTAAAATCCGCTACTTCCTTATCTCTGCTACATAAAATATCTTGCAAGTCAAAGTTGCAAAGACTCTGATCTGCCTTTAATAATAAGTTTTATTAAAGGATGGGGAAGAAGTGGCAGGTGAGACTGAGAAAAAGAAGAGAAGACATTATAGAAAGGAAGTCGAATCTTTTAGAGGGATAGTGCTAGTTTTTGCTTCCTAATGAGACATGGGAAGAAGAGCTCAGAGAAGGTGTGCAAAATGTCCAGTTATAACTTTGTTTTCTTAAGTTACCCGTTATTAAATGTACCTTAAAAATTACTTGGTTTTCTTTTTTTATACTCTTCAGAATGATACCATTAAACAACTCTTCTGAAGGGATTGGATAAAACCACAAAAAAATTATGAATTTATTAAAATGTACTTTAAAAAACAGATAAGAAAGAAAGAAATTCAAATGTAGTTATAGCAGTCATCAATGCCCTCTGCTCAATGGCAGATGAGACCCGGGGATTTTTGCCATATGCCCTTGCTTAATGCAAGCAGTGAGCACTCTGCTTGTGTTTGCTTTGAGATTCTAAGCTAGTAAAGGAAGATGCACAACAGCTGCTGGCATTCTCCTGGGCAGCAGAGAGAAGAGTGGGGCCAGAAGATATATTGGGGTGCCTTTCAAATCATGTGTAGCTTCAGCTTTTCCAAGGCTCCAAGAGTTCATCCAGCAAATCGAGTAGGATAAAAACTGACTTGATTCCCTTCTTTGAGCACAGTATGATGCCCTGTTTTACTTATAAAGTTCTATTGTTCACATTTTTAAAGAGATTAAGGATGTTCACCTTTTTGATTGTGGACAAGAAAATAGCAAGTAAAAATATTTTAAAACCCCTCTTTGCCCCAAATAAGAAAAAAACATATAAAACATCCAAGAGTCTCTGTCTGCTGGTGATCAGATCTCTTTCTAGGAAGAGTTCCTGTTAAAACTATCATTTTCTAGCCTGAGGCCTTGAAGAATATGCTATAATAGGACTTACTGATAAGGTTATGCAAACATAATTACTTACTCATTGCAGATTCGTATATTTTGGAGTAAAAAAAAAAAATCCCCAAAATTGTTGGAATACTTTCCCAAGAAACTATTTCGCCAGACAAAAGTTAGTGGCAGAAATAGTTTCAGAGTAGACAGCACAAAAGAATACATGCCAATGGCAATTAGAACAAGCAAGAGAATTCACCTACAGACCAGAAACACAATTCCTTTTATAGCATATTAGAAACATCCCAAACTTTCTCAATAGTGGTATTCATCAAACAGCTAACATTCTGAAATCCCCTGAAGAGGGTGTTGAAGTGAAAACACATTTGTTTTTAGTGTGGAATCTTCAAGAAAGAGACCTTATAAAATCATTTGCCTTGTTGGCCTGTCCACCTCCTATAATAACCATTGATCCCACGGGCTAATTTCAGCCAACTTTGATAGAGAGGCAAAGGGTCTATAGCTGGACAGAGCCTCATAAATTTCTTGTGGTTTCATCCAATCCCTTCAGAAGAGTTGTTTAATGGTATCATTTTGAAGAGTATAAAAAAGCAAACCAAGTTTCTGCTGTGAAGTTGTCACTGTAATGGAAGATGATTATATCAAAAGAAGTTCAAATGGAAAAAGATGTTTGTAGTTTCCTTGTAGTTTCTTGTTAACAAGCAAAGTGAGTGCCATATATAACTCCACATCCTTGCTTCTGAGAGTTACATCCTGAAACTTTATAATAAATTCCACTCTTGGGTTTTGCCCATCTATGTGGCTGTCTTCTTTCTTGGCGCTGAACTTAACCTATTTTCAGGAGTGTACTGCCATAACTATAAGGCTTCCTAAGAGCTGTCAGTGAGTCAGACTATGGCTAGAACAAACAAGAATTCAGAAAAAATGTCGGGAGTCAATAGAACCTTCCATAGTAATATATCCTGGGCAGCAGTTCAAGTCTAGGACAAAAATCACTATCTGAGAGGGTCCAGGTCTGAATGTAGTAAAGTATCTGCTTATAGAGTTTGCAGCTGAAACTTGTGAGCCCCAGTGCAAAGACATGTTTCATTATGTGGAGTGTACTTAAAAAGCTATGAGCTTGGTGGCTTCTCACATGCAATTGGAGGTACCAGGATGGTGCTCCTGGTATTCATCAAACAGCTAACATTCTGAAATCCCCTGAAGAGGGTATTGAAGTGAAAACACATTTGTTTTTAGTGTAGAATCTTCAAGAAAGAGACCTTATAAAATCATTTGCCTTTTTTCTCCACTCTTCCTCTACACCCAAGGTGCTGATTTTTCACTCTGGTGACAAACAGAAAAACATATATATATATATATATATATATATATATATATATATATATATATATATATATACCTATATACACACATAACACACACACACACACACACACACACACACACAGTCCTCCCTCAGTATCTGTGGGGGATTGGTTCCTTCACAGATATACAAATCCTGGTTGCTCAAGTCCTTTACATAAAATGGTATAGTATTTGCTTGTAACCTACACATATCCTTCTGTAGACTTAAAATCATCTCCAGATTACTTAAAATAACACAATGTAAATAGTGTTTATGCTGCATTGTTAGGGAATCGTGACAAGCTCAGTGCAGATTCAATATTTTTTCCTGAATGTTTCAATCTGGACAAATCCTAAATGTGGAACTCACAGATATAAAGGGCCAGTTATATACACATATCCTATATATAATACATACTTTGTGTACATGTAACATGCACACACACATGTATAATTTTCCATTTGCAAGTGAGAAAAGTGCTCCAAATACCTTGGTCTAAGACATCAAAGGTTATGTGACTAGATAAGAAAACCTGCAGGGTAACAGGGTCATAGTGACAGATCACCAGAATAAGGCTGGCAATTGGATATGAACTGATGCTTTGAAGATAACTCAGATTATTTGCTTCCATATTTCCACATTTCAACACTTTTAACTTGAATATACTTTGATCAGTAAAGAAATAGGTTGTGCAGAAAATAGAAAGTATGTGCTTATGTACAATATAAAAATAATTAGTACTAACTTGGGAACTGGCCAGATTAGAAAGGATATATTTATTTTTTTAAAAAAAGAATCCAAATAAAACAAATTCATTTTACATTGATTCTTGGAATTATAACTTTGTGTAGTCTGCTTTTTAAAATTATTTTTTAATTATTTCTCTTCTTCTCATTCTTGAGTATTCATTCTCCAAACTCTACTGGCAATATTGATGTATCCCATAAAGGACTGAATACACTAAAAGTGGAAAGACAAATTAGAAAATTTTTTTTAAATGAAACTACTCTTTTATAAAATATGGAACATAAAACTATAGACCTCAAAAGTCTCACTTGAATAAATCAATAAAACTATAGCGAGCTTATAATATAACTTTTAAAATGCCTCTGATCAAATATAAGTTATGCAGTTGGAAGGATAAATATTCAACATGTCTTCAGTGGACAGGGATGCTGTCCTTGCAAGGAAATTAAGTTCTGTTTGAAATTAGAAATTGCAATTGTAGATTTGGGCTGTTTCATTTTCTGTCACAATAGTAGCCACACAGGGAATCAAGTTACAAGTATAGTACCTTGGAAACTTGGCACCTGATGAAATAATGTCCAGGACAAGGCACTTATTGATTTCTGGGGTATACATGCATGCATAAATGCATATACTATATAATATAGTAGTAGCCAGATAGATACTAGATAATCAGATCAAGTATGTCTTTTACAATATAGACATAGTTAGCCAAAGGCAAGAAAAACTGATGAAAATTTAAAAGCACATGCAAAAGAGACACAGGCATGAACCTAAGACAAAAAATAGTATTGCTTTCTCAGTATTTTAACTTTCTTTCTAGAAGTGGTCATGGTAACTAATATTTACATTGTTATAAATACATATTTAAGAAACTATATAGTTTCTTAAAGAGACATTTGCTGCTGATGAATAATGGCTTCAGGATCACAGCCTGTATTATACACTGGGTGGGAAATCCACAATTAGAAATCAGGGGAGCCAGCAACACCATAGCCAGAGAAGGACTGGGTACCTTGCTAAGGAGCTAGAGTTTGCAGTTAAACAGCTAGGCTGATTTCAGCTTTACTTTGCAAATTTATATGAATGTACCAGCTACTCTCAGCACCACTGATCATTGAAAAGTGCTCATTTTTCCAAAGGATAAAAAATCCATTATTTAAGAGGTGACCCCAATAGGGGGAAAATATTCTCTAATATTTTAATGGAAAGAATCGAGGGATTTACAGGATTTATAGGACTTGGATGATCAAACTCTTAACATAAAAAGTATTGCACAAACAGTTCAAACTAATATGATATATCATGTTTCACCCAATGTAATTTAAAATGTTTGTGTTATATTTTTCCAATCAGAGCTTATTACGAACTCTACTTCCATCAGCAAGTATAGACTTTTTATGAAGATTAAGTCACATTCATCTGGTATTTTACTTTATTTTTTCCAGACTGCTCAACTTTATAAAATGTTTCAATAAGCATTGAGAAAATAATAAAATAGGTAAATATACAGTTTCTGCTGTTAAAATTTTTTTCCAAAAAACTGTAATAATAGTCTCCAGACCAACTTTAAGATCTCACTAGTACTTAAGCATTCTTTCTTAAAATTCCCACAAAATTTATGATGTTTTGAGTAAGGATTATATATAAGTATATATGTATGCTATAGATATTATGAAAGTATTTATATTTACATTAATTAAAATAGTTTATAATTAGGTCTTAATTTATGTAATTATAATATAAACAAATTACATAATTATAAGTGAATTCCATTAACAAATCCTAATAATCTTTAATTTGCTTTTATGCCATTCCCTTTCAAGGAATCTTTCCTTATTTCAGTTTTGTTGAAGTTGTTTTTAACATAAGACAGTACCTCTGATTAATGACATTAGTCTCTATTTCTCCAGATGCAGAGACAACATTTCTATTCAGCAGGGGATCTAAACCATTCACAGAAATCCTATTTTACACCAGAAGAGTGAATATATTGGTTGAAATGAGATTGTGTATCTCTGAAATATATCCCTGTGTTTTATGCCTGGGTTAGTTCCTAAGGCAACTAGAGAAATAAATAAGTCTGACTCACTTGAAATTCAAGGAGCATTGTTTAACACCATTTAGTTTTAATGTTAGCCCTAGGATGTGGTTATTAATTACTATTAGTCTCACAGGGAGAAGGAAGGTTCGATCTCAGGGCTTAAGTGACTTGCCTGAACATTGAAAAAAGAAGCCTGCAAGAATATTAATAATATAAATCCACAATATATGAAAAGGATAATACATTATGAACAAATGGAATTAATCTGGGAGTGTTTATTCATTTAGTGTTTTTTAAACTCTAAAATTTTAATTGATGCAATTCACTATAATAGAATGAGGAAGAAACTCAAAGTAATCACCTCAATAGGTACTGAAAATGATAACAAAATTCAAAATCCATGCATGATTAAAAACTCTCAGCAAACTAGGAAATCAAGGAAACTTCCTCAGGCTGATAATTACCATCTACATAAATCCTAGAACTAACATAATAATGCTGAAGGACTTAAGCAACCCCCCCCCCCGCCCCGGGAGATCAAGAATTACACAAAGATGTCCACATTCAGTACTTCTCTTCTACACTATCTTGTGTTTCTAGTCAATGAAACGTGGTAAGAAAAAGGAATAAGAATTATACAGATTGGAAAAAAAATAATTTAAACCCCTCTGTTAACAGGTGGCATGATTGTTTAATAAAACTAATGAGTTTAAAACATGGTCACAAGATACAAAGTAAATACACAAAGTTAATTGTTTTTACATACTAATATTGACCAATTTAAAAAAAAAACATTTTAAAAGTATTATTTAAAATAGCCAACACACACACACACACAGAGCCTATAAAATAATTAGGTATTGATTTAATAGAATAGTTGTAACATTGCAACAATTCTCACAAATTCCATCTACACCTTCAATGTAATTCACATAGAAATACAAGGAGTGATTTTATAGAAATTGACAAGCTGATTCTGAAATTTGTGAAGAAAACAAGGGGAAATAGAATACTCAAAGTCATGCTGGGAGCCGTGGCACATGCCTGCAATCCCAGCAGCAGGGGAGGCTGAGGCAGGAGGATCTTGAGTTCAAAGCCAGCTTAAGCAAAAGTGAGCTACTAAGCAACTAAGTGAGACCCAGTATCTAAATAAAATACAAAATAGGACTGAGGATGTGGCTCAGTGGTTGAGTGCCCCTGAGTTCAATCCCTGGTACAAAAACAAACAAACAATCAATCAAACAAAAAACTCAGTCAATTTGGATGAAAAAAAAAATAACACAAAAACAAAAACAAAACAGAATTGAAGGACTCATATTACCTGACTCCCAGATCAACTTTAGAGGCATGGTTTTCAAGATATTGTAGTGCTGGCAAAGTATAGACATAGACAAAAGGAACAAGAGTAAATGCAGATGTAGGTTCATTTTAAGTAGGTTCATTTAAGGTGTAAAGAAAATTAGTGAAGAAAAGATGGACTTTTCAATGAACAGAGCTAGAATACTGCACACACCATACACAAGCATTTGAAATGGAATGCAACCCAAATTTTATATCATGTGCAAAAACTAACTGTATTAAATGCCTAGATTTAAAGTAAAACTTAAAACTAGCAAACTCCTAAAATAAAACAGAAAAATCCCTCTGGTCTTGAGGTTGGCAAAGATTTCTTAAATTGAACACAATAAGTGCAAACTGTGAAAGACAATTTGATAAATTGCACTTCACTAAAATTAAAAAAAAAATCTATTCTTTGAAAGATACAGTTAAGAAAGTAAAATGACAAACTACAGACTTGGAAAATATTACCAAACACATATTATTTTACATATTTAAAAACCCTCACAACTCGATAATATAAACAAATCAGTCTTAAAATACAGAAATATAAAATATAAATTATAAAATATAGATTTGACTCAATCAACCAAATAAGATGATACATTAGCCCAAAGAGATGCTCAACGTCATGAAAATAATGAGATACCATTACAAAACTATTACAATTTTGTCTGTCTCTATAGTTATCCATGTAATAAGTGACAATATCAAATGCTTGATGGGGAAGAGAAGCAACTCTCATGCTTTGGTTTTCGAGATGTAAAATGGAAAACAGTTTGGTAGGTTCTTGAAATCTAAAAATACCCTTCCTACCAAAATCCAGCAATATCACTCCTAATCCCTAGATATTTACCCCAAAAGAATGAAAACACATCTACCTGAGACCTGCAGAATGTGTTATTATCACTTCTTGAGTCACAATTAAAAAACCTGTTAACACACCAAAATTTCCATCATTTGGTAATGGATAAACTGTCTAACATCCTAAAAGTAGAATGCTACTCAACAATATAAAGACCTGAATTATTGACACACTCAACAACAAAGATGAATTTTTACATTCTAGAAACAGTAAAAGAGAAAAAAGTTGCCAGGACCTGGGATTAGGCCCTGGGTTAACAGCAGGAAGAATGAAAGCACATTTTAGGGAGAAGTACATATTTCATATTCTGCTTGTGGTGGTAGCAGCTATGCAAAGTTTAGCAGCTGTGTAGTATTTGTACACTTAAGACAGATGACTTATGTGTGTACTACTCTCAGTAAACTTGACTTTAAAAAGAGGAAGGCACCTGTGCCTCTTCCATCTCAGAAATGTTCATCCTAATCTCACTTTCTCACTCTTTACCCTGCTATAATTTGGAGTCTATCTCTACCATTGTACTAAAACTGACTTTGTCAAGGTCAACAGTCACATTCTGATTGCAGAATTCACCTTCAGTTCTTATGCTTGAGTTCTCATAGCATTTATCTCCACCAATAACTTCTTCCTTTCAATACTTTCTCCTTGCCTTACAAAATACTGCTCTCTCCTAATCACATTTTCTCAGCTTTATGCATCTTAGAATTTCACATTTAACTTACTTTCTCATTTGGTTTTATCTATGAGTCATTCATTTTAAAGGTAGAGTTGAGCATTTTAATCAAGGGATTGCTCTTGCACTTAGGGTACTTACTTGGTACCAATTGGAGGATAGATATGAAAAAGGCAAAACAAAAGGAAGGCAGATTAGGTTGAGAGATTACATGCAGAACGATGGGGATCCAATTTAGATACCAACTGTGGGACGTGGAAGAGACATTTAGAGTTCTTTCTCAACAGAGCTTAGAGATGTCTCCAACACAGCAAGAGAGAGAGAAACAGAATTTTTACATGGATAACAAAAGTTATGGTCAATTTTTGCAATTTGAATAATGGTGGAGTAATTCAGCAAGTCAGCAAATGACTTGAAAGAACAGGTTTTAGGGATAAAGTGATGATTTCAGATTGGAAAATACTGAACTTGATAAACTTACCAAGAAAATAGTTCAAAAAAAAAAAAATCATTCTGTATCCCAGGAAAGAAGTTGAGGAATTTTATATATAATTCCATTTGTAGAACACCTGGAAAGGGTATAATTTCAGAGACAGTAAAGAGATGGGCATTTGCCAAGAATTAAGGGCAAGGGATGATGGTGTGTGTGTGTGTGTGTGTGTGTGTGTGAGAGAGAGAGAGAGAGAGAGAGAGAGAGAGAGAGAGAGAGAGAGAGAATATGATATATATCAGTATTTATTTTTTTCTGGAGTTAAGAAAACATTCAAGTATCCATGCATTTCTACATATTGTTTACACCCCTTGAAAACTCCTCCTTCTTCTGATACTTCCAATTCATCTCCCAGGTGGCGATTCAGATGTCATCTCCTCAAGGAAATCTTTAGATCTGCCTCATATCCATCTTCATCCCCTCTGCTATGTAGTTAGATTTGTATCTTTTATGCATTATTATGCCACATTCGAATCACTCTAACAGATGTAGCACTTAGAATACTTGGCTGGTCAGTTTGAATACATTTTCCTTCAAAATATTGTGAATTTCTTAATAACTTTCATCTTTGCAATCCCACTGCCTGGCCCAAAGGAAATGATCAAAGAGGAGTCCAGTTTTATGCAACTGGTAAAAACATGGTTTAGAAAATCAAATAGATCTGAGTTTTAATTCTGACTTCCATCTACATGTCTGTATTCCTGGTTAAGTTATTTAATCTCTTTGAGTTTAGGTGTCTATAAAATGGGGTCTCCTCTGAAGACCCTGCAAAGACATCTCCACTTC
This sequence comes from Marmota flaviventris, assembly GCF_047511675.1. NCBI lineage: Eukaryota > Metazoa > Chordata > Mammalia > Rodentia > Sciuridae > Marmota > Marmota flaviventris. Next base: position 83,297,737 of record NC_092509.1, on the reverse strand, counting down.
CAGGCGCTCTCCTATGCTTGTTGCAGGTCTTCACCCTGGAGGGTGGATGGATGGAGGGGCTCAGTTCCTTGAAGGCGGGGGCCTTCTCCAATAAAGGCAGTTTGAAGTCATAAAGAGAGAGTCTCCCGGCAAGAGAGAAGTCATGATCTCTGTATCGCGAGCCCAGAAATTATCACGGCTTTGCCTTTGCCATATTCTATTGGTTGAAGCCAGTTACTGTTCCGCATAGACTCAAGGGTGGGAACTCACACAAGGGTGTGCATGCCAGGAGATGAGGATCCCTGGGAGCCTTATAGAAATCTGCCTACTTCATGTGAGAAGTCAATAAAAACCAAAAGCTAGCACAAGGCCTGCTATGCAGCAAGTGCTCAAACAGCTGCTTCTATCCAATGGATAATGATCAATCAAGGGTTCTGCAGTTAACCTGAGTTGCCACTAGATGGTGGTGCGTCCTTCGGAGCATTGTGTTATTAAAGAGGGCACAGAGATTTTAAATATAGGAGCCAAGGAAGCAAAAGACCTTTTTGTAAAATGATGAAATAAACAAAGATACTTTTTAAAAGCAGAGGTTTAAGCACCTAAATAAACCTCTTCTGAATCCCTATTGCAGTTATATGGTCTATGTTACGTCATTTCTCTAGAATAAATAAGCTATGCAAACAAAATACCCACTCCTTGCTTTTATGTACAAGATTTTTCAGATACTCATCCAGACCCCATTAAAAAAAAACACACACACTTTAGCTCTTAGAGACTTAAAAACTTCTGTAATTTTGTTTTTAAATATAATGTTTATATTTCTAAACAAAATGAAACTCATTGTGGAAAATACAAGAAAGTAAAATGAGAAGAAAATTAAAAAGCAATCCTAATCTCACATTTTGAAATAGTTTGGTATGTTTCTTCAGATTTCTTTTTCTTCTTTCCTTATATCTCTCTCTTCCCCTCCCACAACACATATACTAAAATAAAAATCATGCTTCTATATAGCTTTGTATCCTACTTTTATCATATAACATTTTATGAGCATTTATACTCCCTAAAACATTTTCTAAAAACATAATTTTAGTGAATTGTATATGCTGAAGATAAACCTCTAGTTTTGTAAATTGGAGATGAAATTTAAATGAGGTAGTTTGATGAATGAAAAGAAAGTGGTCTTCTGAATTCAGTGGACAGAGAGTTCTCAAATGAGTTCTCAAATGAGAACTTGCCAAACCTGTGAATTTAACCTTACTGAGACTCAGCTTCCTAAAGTATAGGTACACCTGCCTTTCAGGGCTGTTGAAAGGGTAAAATGAGCTAATGCTCAGACAGGGTTCAGTACACTGACTCAACTTTAAGTGTTGTATTAAAAGAATAACACTTTGTTTGCAAATAACTCTCTTCTCCTTAGAGTTTGGGGGCTGGAGAATCTAAAAGTTTCAACTCTTTCATGCTGCCTTGGTCTTTCCAGTGATCAGTCCTCTTCCTGAGCCTACCTAAGGTTGCCAGGAATGAGACAACTCATTAGCACACAAGACACTATCCCTTTGGAGATCACAAGATTTTAGGAATTGTATGCAGATAACAAGGGAAGAAGGGCAAATATATGTTCATAATATATTCATATAATTCTATTTTTAATTTTTTTTGAGAAACCATCACACTGTATTCCATAGTGGCTGTACCATTTTATATTCCCATCAGCAGTGAACCAGAGTTCCAATTTCTATTTATCCTTGACAATGCTTGCTATTTTCTGGTGTTTTTATAGTAGTCTTTCTAATGGATGTGAAATGGTATTTCATCATGATTTTGAATTGCACTTCATTTAATAAATTATAAACTTTTACATTTATAATAGTGTTAGAGATTTACAGAATTATTACAAAGATAATACTGAGAATTCCTTTATACTCCTCAACCATTTTTATTATTGACATTTACATTTACTATAGTACATTTTTTCCCAATTAACAAATCAATGTTAATGCATCATTAACTAAAGTCAACTTTTATTTAGATTCTATGAGTTTCTTCCTAATTGTTTTTTCTTCTCCAGGATTTCATTACAATTAGTTGTCATGTCTCCTTAGGCTCATTTAGGCTGTAACAGTTTCTCAGATTTTGCTTGTTTCAGTGACCCGGATAGTTTTGAGGAGTATTGGTCAGATATGTAAAATGTCCCTCATCTGAGATTTTCCTGGTATTTTTCTCATGATGCAACTGGAAAATGTGCTTTTAGAAGGGAGAACACAGATAAAGTGCCTTTCTTATCCTATCTTATTCAAAGATGTAGACAATCAATGTGACTTACCATGTTGATGGTAACCTTGAGCATAGGTTTCAGAGGTAGTATTTCTGAGGTTTTTGTTTTTTCAAATGTGACTTCCAAAATCTAATTTGTTATTATCTTATTACTACTATAGCAGCAATATACATAAGTAAGGTTAGTATGTAATCCTCTCTTTTGTATAATTTTAAATTTAGATGCTGAATTTATACTAGCTTTATCATAGTGCATTAAATTTTCTTTTTCTGGAAGAGATACTCTAGCATTAGGATCATTATTAACTTATATCCTGGAAGTTTTTTTGTTAAGAACCATTTGCAATATTTCTTCTACCTGTCATATGTTATATAAAAACAATCAAACTGGTTACTTGGCTTTTTTCCTTCCCCTCAAATTATACATTATTTTCTGATTTTCAAATAGACTACTCTAAGTTACAAATAGCATTTTTAGGTATATTTTAATCTTCTTTGTATCTGTTTTTGTAGTAAATTTTCAGTTGAGCTTAATTTTAAAATGATTCCTGAATAAATTTTTCAACTGTTTATGTTTTCCCTCTAACAGTTCTAATAGTTCTTGAATCTTTTAATCCCACTATTAATTTTACTTTATCATTTGTTACTCATTGTTTTTATTTTTCATTTCAGCTAATCTTTCATTTTTCAGATATAAAAATTAAAAATTTGAACAATATTTTCATTATATCTTATGATTTGTTTTTAAAATTAGCTGTAGTCATAGTAAATGTTTTCACACATTATTTTGCTATTCATTTTTTGAGATAGTAGATATGTAAGAGACTATTACTTATCTTCTAGTGAAGACATTTTTGAGTTTTTGTTTAAAGAGTTATTATTTTATACAATTCTTTCCACTTTTGTCAGATAACTATCTCTAAGGTTTAAAGCTGTATTTATATTTTCTTTGCATTCAGGATTATACTCATGCTATCAAAATATCTATAAAATCAAGAATTCATTTTATTTCTAGTATTTATTATTCAATATGGATATGCATTGGTTTCCCATTGTGCTAATCAAATTTACATATGCCAATATTAAAATTATATATGCTACTATTTAATATACAATATATGTATACTGTTTTATTCCTTTTATTAAATAAATCTACATGTGGTCAAATTCTCTTATTTTTCCTAGCTGCCAAAATGCCAGTGTTATGGATTTGTTCATTTCTTAATTGTTTATTTGAAAGTTTTTTTTTCTAGCTAAGAAAAATTCTATATTTTATCTACATATTTTAATGTTTAAATTTGCCTCCTGAAAGATGCTGTCCATTGTGTCTTTCATCTAATTTAGTATTTGTTGAGCCTTCTAAATCTAAGTCTTGTTGTTTTCATTAATTTGGGGGATTCTCAAGTGTTCCAACTTCTAAGATTGTCTTTTGCTTATTTTCTTTTACTCCTGCAACTTCAATTAGATGGATGTTGATCCTTACTATTATATCTTCCATGACTCTTATTTGCTCCTTTTTACTTCCTAATCTCTTTCAGCTGAATCCTGGAAATTCCTTCAGATCTATCTTCTTATTCAGTAATTCCCTTATTGTTGGTATCTAATTCATTATTTAATTCTCAATGGATTTCTTATTCCAATAATTATATATTTTATTTCTAGAAGTTCCTAGTAGTTCTTACCTTTCTAAAATACTTTGCTTCTTCATCCTATAGTTCTTTCCTTTTTAAAATGACTTTTAGGGAGGGGAGAGGTGGGGAGGGGGGAGGGGGGATGATGGGAAAGGCATCGGAGCACAACAGACACTAGTATGGCAATATGTAAATCAATGGATGTGTAACTGATGTGATTCTGCAATCTGTGTATGGGGTGAAGGTGGGAGTTCATAACCCACTTGAATCAAAGTGAGGAATATGATATGTCAAGAAATTTGTAATGTTTTGAACAACCAACAATAAAAAATTAAAAAAAAATAAAAAAATAAAATGACTTTTATTTTTTTAAAGCTAACATGTTCATTAGAGGAAACAAAAAACGCAGAAAGCAAAAAGGAAATCATCCACAATCATGAGGAGCTTGTTGGACATGTGCTTCTAGGTCTTGTGTGTACTTAGTGTGTACATACAAATCATCGTATTCTATGTGATTGAAATCATACAGTGCACCTCATGTTTTTCCACACATCCTGCCTTTCTTGGGGACAAATATTTCACTGAAGACAAAATTGGCAAGAGGCTTCAAGATAAAGTATTGGCAGAGTTACAGTTAAAATATGGCATTCCCTTAATGTTCGATCTTTTTTATTTTCATGTATTTTAACTAAATAACATATGAACATTCAACTAGATGTAATCTTTATATATATATATATATATATTCATAATTCTTTGCTTCCTCATTTTTTGGTAATTTTTATGATGATCTCATATTCCTTGGAATTTTATCTTGGGAATTATTTGATGGCTGGGCTTAAATTATTTTCCTCCAGAGAAGGTTTGCCTTTCTTTGCTAGTTGCCTGAGATCCACTCTAAATTTTTGACTTGTTATATGGTAGCCTAAATTCATGATCAACATGAAAATTCATATTAGTAATTAGGAATCCTCAGGGAAATTTACTTTTTAATTGACTTCCCCCAAGACGAATACCTATCACCACCTCATGCCTTTGGGGGATTTATAAATTTATCATGCAAAAAAAGAGAGCACAACTGTACATAAGGGCAGAATCGTAGAATTGATTGTTTTTCTCTCTTGTACTGCAAAGCCAACCTTCTCTGGTACACTTAGTTGCATAAAATGAAGCTCTAGTCTATACCATGAGGACTCAAAGGATGCTCCCAAGGCAATTCTAACTTGTACTACATTCCGAAAGGTGTGTTCTATATTTTAATCTAACTTAAGATGTACTATTTCAGAAAGAAATTTTTAGGTCATTTTCCTAAAGTTCTAGTCTACCTAATTGTCAATAAGCCAAACTGTATATTTATTTTGTAGATTCTGTAGATTTTATCAATGTAAGACCTTCCTTATTCCAGCTGCATACTTTTTACTTTATATCCTACTTTGTCTGCATTGAGTATTTTCCTTCCTGCATTATTGTTTTTGCCTCAAAAATTGCTGCCTCATAATATTTTAAACCTTTTATTTGTAACACAGTTTTTGAATCTTTGCCTTCTACTGGTAAGTTTAACCACTTATATTTATTTTTATAACAATTGTTTTGTCTGGCTTACATCTTCATTATCCATTTTGTTGATTTTTATTGTTTGCTATATGGTGTTTTTATTGGGCATATTAGTTTGTGGATTTTTATCTTTTTCTGTCTTCATGGAATTTTTCATGTTTGGCTTTCATTAAATTACTTCCAAATACTAGTTTTAACAAATCTTTTAACCTATGTTCCCCTAATTATCAAGGTTAAAATGAAGTCATATTGCTTTGGGTACTCTATCTGTAGGATAAGGAACTCTCTACTATAGCTTGACCTTTGTTAACATAATCATGAATCTGGGAACAGATCATTGCCATATAACTATTATTTTTACAATTCAAAATTTAATTTTGAAGAATAACTCTGGACAGTTATCATATTTTATGATCTTTATTTTGCAAAATGATTTAAACAAAACTTCAAATTCATGTTCAATAATTATGCTAGGGAATAGTCAAAACCTAGCCTCAGATCTATAGCTGGAAGACAATGCCTGTTCAGTTTTTAGTAGTTAATAATCACTTGTAGTAATAAACTAAAGTGGAATCTCATCTATTTCATAGATGCTTTGGACAAGGGAACACAAGGGATTCCAGCCAGGGTTTTTCTCTCTTCGGCTGTATCTCCTATATCTCTTCTGGGTTGCATTATATAAAGCTCTCTGTCTTTACTTTTGCCTTGTTACTCCCTACAAGTTGCCATTTTTGACATGTAGGGAAAGTTTTGACAGATATGAGTATAACAAAATGGTCTTTGGAAACTGTCAGATCTGAATTTAAATTCTGATTCTGCAGTTTCTAATTCTCTGGAGTTATATAAGCTCTATAAGATCTAATTTATTCAACTTAATATCTATCTCACTGTGAAGTTGTGAGAAATAAATCATGCTGCAAAATATTTAGTAGAGTGACCTATACACAGTACCTACTTAGTAGCAGTAGCTATTGTTAATAATGCATTCAATATTCTGCATATTTTAACTAAATAGCTTTTAGAATTCATATTTATAAAACAGACATTTTAACATAAATTCACATTTCAAATGGTTCTTTCATTAATTGAATTTTAAAATTAGAGAGATTGTTATCTTTTTAACAAATGTCAAGTTCAAAACATTAAGAGAAATATCATTGCTCTCTAGTCTTGTAACTATTTATTTTTTTTATTTAAATGTTTTTCCAAAACATTTGCAAATTAATTTCTTTATTCAGTTCTCACAATACCACCTACAGGTGGATAGTACCAAGGTGCTCGCTCTTTGGTATTGACAAAGCTAAAGCTCAAAGAAATTAAATGACTACTATAGGATCACACATTTAATTGGAGTCATTACTAGAACATTTGACCTAGAAAAACCTTCTTCCCCTTCCATATCTATTAAATAAATTTGTCAGTTAATATATGGAAAATCATTAAAGAAGAATATAAGTCAATCTGTAACACAATATGCCAAAATTTTAATCTTTTGAGCAAGCATACTAAGGATGAAATGGAAAATGAGGTAAAAATGCAGAGAAATATTCCCTATTGTATTTTAATAAATTCTATTTATTTTATGAAGGGCATAATGAAATTTACTCAGTTAATAGACAACATATGGTGTTGACCCACAGTAAGTTAGAATCTTGAGGTTTTGGACAAATAGTAAATTTAAAGAAATAATTTTAGTTTTCTATTTGTTTGTTTGCTTATAATCAAGAAAACTGTATCAAATAATTTGATTGTTCTATGGACCATTGTCACTGGCTAAGGAAGAACTCAAATATCAACCCAAGATTGGTTCCCTGAATTGACACATTTAACTGGGTATATGAATTCTGTATATCTCAGCTTCTTTCCATCCATCAGAGCTTCATGGACTTTTTTGGATCAAGTGTCTCTTTGGAAATTTGCTGAAATTTTTTACTACATGTATACTACATGTAAATTTTATACTACATAATACTTGTTAAAATGTGTAACCTGGGCCCAATCCACATTTACAGAGTACAAAGTTCTAGGAACATGTCCTAAGAATCTGCTTTTCAAGTACACACCACAACCAACAATTATTATAGTACATTTTAAAGAGTCACTGTTATAAATTATCTCCCCAGGAAAATGTAATCACAATCACAAATAATTGCTGATACTTTAAAATAATATATGGATTTTTAATATCCATTCATGGGTACTTTAGACATCTGTGAATGCCAGATTCATAATCCTTGCATTAAATAAAGACTAGATTACCTTTCAATGCATTAGGCTCTTTTATACATGAGATAAGATCAAATGCATGTTTGTTTTAATTTTGGAAATTGCTAATAATACTGTACAAATTTACTCCAAAATATACCTGTCATACTGTATTATTTTATAGTACTATATTATAGTAGAATATACAGACAGTATGAAATATTCCATTTAATATACAGTACTCATTATTAATACGTATATAGAAAGTAAAGACAGAAAGAGGCATTCACACTTATAATTCTTCCCATAAAGTTAAGGAAAACAAATCACAAATATTAAATGATAAACAGCAATGCAGTGTCATCTTTGCTAGGTTCATGATGGGACCCAGACATTCAGGACAAACAGGAGTGAGAATTAGTTACCAAGGGGAGGCATTTTAGTGAAGGTAAGTACGACATGAGCTGACCTTGAACAAAGTTGGAATTTTCAATAAGTGAAAAGTGAGAGGGAAAGCTTTGAATATGTTTTAATTTTTATTCTAGTAAAATATGTTTTAATACAGGCCGCTTATGTAGTGGGCAGTGGAAAGTAATACTGAGGGATAAATAAAAGCCAGATTGTGGAGGGCCTTGAATGTCAGGCAGGCCTTTACCAGACCAGTAATTTACTTGGCCTTTGACATTATTTTTGTAGCTGTGCAGACGAAAATATTAATAAATTTGTGAGAAATGACAAACAGCACTACTAAAGAATGTAAAGCCGATTCTTACTAAGGCAGAGAGAAAGCAAACATTACTTGGAATAGCAACACATCCAACCCAATACAAAGCAGGTTTTTGTAATTCACCATAACTTGAGTGTTTAATCATTCACTTTTGACAAGAAGAAGGAAAAAAGGACTAAGCAAGAGCAGAGCCGTTTCTGATGATTTACTGATCAAAGCCAATTAGGATGGTTCTGGTTGAACTCTGTTGAGTTTCTCTGAAATTACTTTTCAAAGCAACGTCAACAAGAGTGAGCATGTGCAATGCTGTGCTTTCTATGTGTTAGTCCATAAACTAACTAAAAATCACTTACCTATACCCACTGAGCTTTAGGATGACTTTTGAAGTTTAAAATCAAGGGAAATGTAGAACTGAATGCAAAGCATTTTGCTATTTTGTCTTTCATATGAGGATGTCAGAATATTTTTCACATAATAGACTGGGTGAAATTTTTCTCTAGTTTCAGTGTTTATTTTATCCGAGCTAGGATTTGCTTATGAACAAATACCAAACCTAGAGAGTGTGTCTCTATCATATTTTCAAAGTAGTATTATAATAGAGTGAAAAAGTGGGCACTGAAGAAACAACCCATTCTTTATTTTATACACAAAACAAAATCTTTTTATACAAAACAAATCACCAGTTTTCATGATATCATTAAGTTTGGGGGTAGTGCATATAAAAGACATTTGACAGGACACGTTTTTATAATTTTATGAAAAATTTGTTTTCCCTTAACTATTCACATTAAACTATTAATACACACACACACACACACACACGTGTGTATTACATTTCTGGCTAAAAATTATTGATGAGTCATACTTTTGATTATTATTTTATAATGTCTCAATATTGATATTTTTCTCTCTCTCTCTCTTTTTTTTTTTTTTACTTTACTGGTGATTAAACCCTGGGGTCTTCTACCACTGCCCTATATCTTCAGTCCCCTGTGTCTGTCTGTCTGTCTCTCTTTTAAGTTTTTATTTTGAGGTAGAGTCTGGCTGTTGCTGACATTGGTCTCCAAGTAGCCCTCCCTCAGCCTCCCAAGTTGCTGCAATTATAGGCAAGCACCTCTTCTCCCAGCAATGACTATATATTTTATATTATTTTAGGCCAGCTCATCATATTATTTTACTTGGAGGCACCACACTGTAGAGAAAAAAAAAAGTCTTATCTTAAGAGTCAGACAGTCTGGGTACCAGCCACAACCTTGCTCAGTTTCATCACCTATGAAATGACACTGGTAGTGCACTCTTCATCATTTATTGAAATTACTCAGTGGTCACATAAATAAAACTCTTATTCCACTGCCTGGTTCAGATTTGGGTCTCAGTAAGTGCTAGCATCCTCCACTCATATTCACTGTTTACCTCTCAGCTATCATTTCTTGTAGCTGAAAGATACATGAAAGTTTTCCCTTTTCCTTTGTTTGCTCTTTGCACTGAAAGTTGAAATATTTGATAATCAAGCTTATTTTAGTTGTATCTAGAATACCAATAAATGACAAACAAGAACCAGAGGCAATAGTCAAATTTCCAATCCTTATTTTTCAACATAGGATTTTGTAACACATATCTTGGTTCTTGAGTATGTCCAGATAGATGAGGTCACTTATGGTGAATGACCTCTGGAAAAGTGAAATGTAACTATAATCAACACAGAGTACATTGTGGACACTATGAAACCTAGCTATCTTCATGGAGGTAGGGAATTATGGCAAAGACAAGCAGTGTTTATGAGCACTTGGGATGACCTGGAACCACATGCTTTGAGCAATTGCCTCATTTAAATCCTCATAATAGCCTTCTAAGCAAATTAGCTTTTTATAGATTTTAAAAATTATTATATGATTATTGAGTTGGAACCAACTTTTTATATTCAGTAAGTTCTCCACTTAACAAAGTTTTCTACTGTTATCTATTGATAAATTATGCATTTATGTATAATACTTACTTAAAAATTATGAGAGCATCTTAGGATTGGAAAAATCAGTAGAAGCTATTGAATGCCATAACTTACCCTTTCTTAAATTTCTACTGTAACACCCATGCTAAGGTATTCCTTTCTGAATTTATTCATTTTCAATGTCAGGAAAAAGGCTATCTCCCAAGACATTTGATTTATTATTTGGTCAGCCCACCATATTTATGGTAGGCATACATATGATATCGTATGGCATCTTACTATTAGTACCAGTTTTTACAGATGGAACCAAACTAACCACAAAATTTGATGGGATGGATGTTCAGCCATATTAAGACCCTTCTGATGTGCAGGAGTATTTGCTTTTCTTCAGGTTCAATATCCCATTTCCTTCAATTTCTCTTTGACATGATTTAAAGTAAACTATTTTTTTAGATTCTTTTTACGAGCATCTGTATTTTTTATCTCTTCCTATTAAAATAAAAATATTTGCACATAAGATATGAAGTGAGAGACTGAAGTTTCCTTTTTCATAGATATTATCATTCTCCATGACAGCCCCATTACCACAAAAAAGTTTTGGAAATCACATTACATTACTATGGCTCTGTATTCCAATGATAGGTTGAGATAATATACACAAAAGTAAGCGAGCCATGTACACCGGTGCATGCCTCTAATCCTGGCTACTCGGGAGGCTGGGGAAGGAGGATCACAAGTTGAAGATCAGCCTGGGTAACTAGTGAGACCATCTAAAAATTAAATTTTAAAAAGGGTTGGGGAGGTAGCTCAATGGTAGAGCACCTCTGGGTTCAAACCCCAGTACTGAAAAACTAAAAAATAAAGAAGACAATATAAGTAAACCATAAACTACAGAATAATGTTAATAAATATTTCCCTTGGTTGTTATGTTTATTGTCAATTGAAACCCATATGTCTCCATGTGATAAACTATGTCTCCTTCATCCAGTTTCATATTTGCTTAATCTCAGATAGAAAGTGATAGCCATTCTCTTCCCCTCTCCACCAAAATGGTGTATGCACTTGACTCCATTCCTTATCAGATCTTCTCACAAGACATTCATGATCAAGAAATTCCATTCTAAGAAACAAAAGTGAAATCATCCCATTCCTCAAAAGATTTAGATGAAACCCCATGATAAAATGAGTTACAATAAACCCAGGTAATACAATCAGGTCCAAGAGGAGAGATTGGAGAACCAAGCTTGATTTATAGGGAATTACATACTATATGGCTCATATTTTTATGCTATGTTAAGGTCACTACCATTTTAATAATTTCTTTGTTTCTAGCTGATTGGTTCAGTAATAAATATGTGAAACCTCTGTTGGAGAAAGAGAGTCAACTTTTCTCCTCAATTCATGAAAAACTGTCTCCTTTAGCCAACACAAGAAACTTGATTTGCCTGCACAATATTTATCCTGTTCTGTTATTCTTTATATGTGGGGTGTGTGTGTGTGTGTGTGTGTGTGTGTATTTTAGTTGTAGATGAACACAATATCTTTATTTTATTAATTTATTTTTATGTGGTGCTGAGGATTGAACCCAGTGCCTCATGCATGCAAGGAAAGCACTCTACCACTGAGCTGCAGCCCCAGGCCCATATTCTGTTATTCTTATTCTATTCTGTTCTTTTGCTCCCATCCCCATTTTTCTCTTCTCCTTTTGTAAATCATTGTAATCAGATATATAGACTAATTTACATATATTCATGTAGTTTATTAAGGTTTGCGTATATGTACATATTGTGCCAACACCCTCAGTTTCTTTCTTTTTCTATTTGTCACCATGCTGTTCAGCTTTCATGCCCTATCACCCGGTTTCCATCACAACTTACCTGACTTCAATCACAGGGACAATTTTAAACTCAAATGCTACCTCAGGGTAAATTTAGAAAGGATTATCTTTTAGCATGGATGTTACAGTAGAAATACAACATAAATGACTACCTTCAGGGTAAAATTATTATCCCTCTCAGGTAACATATTTATATTTTCTAAGGATTTCAAGAGACAAAATCTCAACCTAAAGTAATTGCTTTAGTGGTAAGAATTGGAGGCCACTCCATCATTCTGGGTATAACTTCTCACTTGGCACTGACTAAATAAAATTTCCATAAGTCTTCAGGTCTCCCCTCTCAGAAAATGTAAATAAATAAGTAATCAAATAAAAATTCAAGCACCAATTACTCTAAGTATTTCTCAAACACTACATATATGCAAATTACTCCATTTTAAAGAATGAAATGGCACCAGATTTCAGAGGAGTATAGTTATTCTTTCATAGAGGGTGAAATTTAAGTCAAGCACCACATAAGTACAGCCACCCCTTTATATCCATGAGAGCTCAGTTTCAGGACTTCTGGGTATACCACACCCCATGGATGCTCAGGTCATGTAAAATGATGTAGTATTTGCCTATAACCTACATATATCCTCCTGTATACTTTAAGTCATTTCTAGATTACTCATTATACCTAATACCATGGAAATGCTATCTAAATAGTGGTAACCCATATTGCCTAGGGAATAATGACAAGAATATAGTCTGTACATGTTAAGTACCTGCACAATTTGTTAAATGTTTTTGATTAAATATGCAGATGTGAAACTTGCAGAGAACCAACTCTAACTCTTGCCACAGTCTGAGTTGATGAAAGCCCCTGCTCTTTTTCCATAAGTTTTTCTTCTCTCCATTTCCTGCATAGATCAATAGATTTGAAGTTACCATGAATTTTTTAACCACTAATGAAAAGCAAAACAGAAAAAAAGCAAAAAAAACCCAGCATTTCTATTGTTGTGAAGAAAAGCAAAATCTAGCCCTAATTTTCCATCATAGAAGTTGCTCAAAATAACAGTCTGTGTTTAGATTCCTCAAAACCCAGTTTTTTTTCATAATAATAGTTTCCTTCAGTGTTGTGATCAGATTAACATTCACTAGTGTGACTCGTAAAGGGGAGGCACCACATATTAAGCATAGATTGGATCTAAAAATAACAAGTGTGTCTGTAATTGGCACAAATGAGTCTTACACTAAGCCCTGCTGATCCTGCTTGGGAGTGATGAGTCAAAACTGAGTCTTCACACTTGCCACCAAAGGGGAAGAGAGAGGCATTGAAGAACAAGAACACTTTTGGAAATGGTACAAAATCATCAGAAACTTGCTCTGTCCACCTTGTAGGTGTGAAGTTGGGTTTTCCTCCTTTTTTCAGAGACATGTTTGGAGCCAGGACACATGGTTTTCGCATTTTAATGGTGATGCTCATAGGTAATCTGTTCCTTTCTTATTTTTATATATAATTGGTGCCAGCAATAAGATGCTTATTTGGCAACTATGGTTTATTATAATGGTACTACTATCATGTGAAAAGTAGAACAGTTGAGTAAGGGAAAGTAGATATTACGGTGAATTGAGCTCTTAGTTTTTATATTTAATTTATTCTTGAATTTATTTATTAAAATGAAGAAAATACTTTGGTCAAATGAAACAGATCAAGAAGAAACTTGTTTATTTTTTATGCCTTGTAGAAATAACTTACCAAATATCATTGATTATAACTTCAAAAGTCATTTTTATAGCCAGTGATGTTTATATTATACATAAAGTCTATGTTTTTATCCATTAATACAATTTATTCTGATTAGTGTATGTGATATACCAGGTAGTAGAGATTTTCTGTATCATTTTTTAAGAAAAGTATTATCAGAATCAGAACTAAAAGAATTTTAGTAAAATAAAATAAAGTGACAGTTTCTAGTTAATTAAATTAACTTCATATAAACAAAATGATAGTAAGCTCCAAGTAACATGCCTCACACTATAAATACTTGGAAATAAACAACAAATTCATAGTCAACTAAAATATCCAATTAAGAAGACCAAATGGCACCTATAATCCCATAAATAATGCCTAATCCTTTTGTTTTTGTTAACAATAGAGCTTCTCTTTGTTCAGACAGTCAAATAACCAATGAAAGGATTTTCAATCTGTTTTCCTACTTTTAGTTTACTGGGTTCCTTAAATAAATATGTTGGACTTTATTTTACTTTGAAGATGTCAATAGAATTGATTTTTTTAAAGCAAGAACATAAATCACTGTTATCATCACACTTTTCAAATTCTGTTTATTGTTCTTGAGACATTTGACCCTAATATAGGCTTTCTTTCTTCTTTTTTATTGTTTTGCTTGTTTATTTATTTTGAATGATGGCAGAATTTAAAACTAGCTTCTCTCTCTCTCTCTCTCTCTCTCTCTCTCTCTCTCTCTCTCTCTCCATATAGATAGATAGATAGATAGATAGATAGATTTGGTAGTTGTTTTATGGAAGATCAAGTGGAAGAATTACAGGAAAAAAAATATAGTAGTAAACAATAAAGAAAGACCTACCATCATATTTGCTGGTGAAGTATAAATGAAAGAGAGCTGTAAATTGTGAGGAAATAAGCATCCTATTTCAGGCTCTAATAGTCCTCTGTGTAAACAATTTTAATAGCTGCCTGGAGTGTCTTTCTGTCTCTAGTTTTTCTTCATTCATTCTGTTACATATTCCAGTGGGAGTGATCTTTATGAGAAACCACATTGGTCTTCTATCCAACAATTACTTTATTGTTTCCCATGGCCAGAAAATAAATAAATGAGTAAATAAATAAAAATAAAAATAAAAACTTTCTCAGTTCCCAGACTTCCAATCTGGCTGCATTGAATCTTTCCGACTTGATTTTCCTTCATACATCCTTCTTGCCAACCAGATTGCCCAACTCATTGTCAATCTCAAAATGCCTTGAAATTTTCTTCCATTGAAGACTGTTTTGTTTAGTCACTTCTTTGTATATGATGACTCTTTTGTCAATCTGACCCATACTTGAAACTTTGTGAAACCTTCTCTAAGGTTGCCAGAGTTTGATCTTCACATATTATCCACACCAACTGTGAGCGTACTGTCTACAAGGTATTTTCATAAATATACATTTTGTCCTTCCATGATGTCATGAGCATATTGAAACATATTGAAGTCGATACTCTTCTATTTTTCTTCTCCCACAATCCTCTGTGAATAGGACACAAACCAGGTATTTTGTAAATTTGAGAGATGGTAAATTGAAGGGTCAACTAAGGGTACTAAAGTGAGTTATAGACATCAAAAAATAGAAAATCACAATAAATGAAGATAATAGATTTCAGGAATTTGAAATGTTTACTCTCATTCAAGATCATGTAAAGATTCTTCAGAGGTAGTTATAAACAGTGGGTCTACAGAGAGATTTCTTTCAAGAGACTATGTTTTGAATTACATAGCACCCCTCAAATTTAGAGTTAGAAGCTACATTCCAACCCCAAGCAAAATAAGTCTGCGTCAAGAACAATTTCAGTATTGCCTAAACATGGGGTGGGGAAAGAAATCATCAGTTTAGACGAGACTCTACCTGGTTAAGGAATCTAAATACTAATGGGGGTGACTGGTAATCTGAGGAGGCAGGAAAGAGAGGGAGAGAGAATTCCTGCTGTGCTGTGCTAGAAATTGAATGTCCATTCCCCTCAACTGCAGGTCAAAGGTACAGGAATCCTGAGGTCCAGATGGGCAACCCATGATAGGAATATCAGTGAATGGACCAGGTAAAAGGGAACCTTCCCAACAGGTCTCTGTCAGAAGGTGAGGGAGCCCACATGGACAGAGAGAGTTGGTGAAAAAGGAGTCAGTGTCTGTAAACCAATACATAGGGGGTGGAGGGAGAAGGGAACTGTGAGAACAGCTAGCCATAGGAAAGGCCAGGCCTCCCTTCCTCACAGGTCCCTACAGGAACAGAGCAAAAGAGGGTCTAAGGAACTCAGAAATGACCCTAGAGCAAATACAAACTTTAAGGACCTTCTAGGCTCAGTGGACATGAACCATGCTACATTAGCTCTTGTCAGGTGAAAACTCCCTGTATCCTCTTCCCCTTCAACAAACTCTAGTCTTCCCCTTCAGCAAACTCTACTCCCTGTATCCTCTTCCCTCCCACAAACTCTAGTCCTCTAAGGGTCAGAACACTTAGAAGTTTGGAGATAGAGACAGTAAAGGAACAGAAACAGAGGGAAGAAATTTTTCAGGTCTTCCTTTAAGACAGCCTAATTTCGGCCTATCAGAAAAAGAGATTTAGGTTATTGTGAATTGCATTGAAACTTTTATAATTATATGTGACTGGCCATCTTAATCGCCATTTGTTTTTGTTTTTTTTTTAAATGATCATGACTCTTTATCTAAGAGTGAGCAGAAAAATCATGCAGTCTCCTGGAGATATTATCCAGAAGCAAGGCACATCTTTCCCCTATTAGTGAGAGAAAAATAATAGTATTTTGCTTGGTTGTACTTCACATCACAAGTTGTCCAATATTCCTCTTAATTAAATACTGGTTGATTAATTATTTTTAAATACTGGGAAAATCAAATTTAAGAAAATATCTTCTAATATAAAAGTTTAACTTATTCATAAAGTCAGTAAAATTTAACTTGCACTAGAACACTCCTTTAGGATTTAGCTCTACCTGTCATACCTTTGTCAGTTCTCTGTATTAAGAATGATTAAGTAAGAGATTGGTTCAGTTCAACTCTGTTATATTCATCAAACATTTTAAATCATGTACCCTTAGCACTGTGAAGGCATTGTCAGAAATTTTAGTTTATAGTGCATTTACTATTTTCACAGAGCTTAATTTTTTTAATTAACAAGAGCTATATAGAAGTAATCCAAGTACAGTAACATAAGTACAATAGAATCCAATCAAGTTTCTAAATGTAGGGTACATCAATGGTAGCAGATACCCAAGATTAGCACTGTCTACCTATATCCAGAAGTATACACAAGAAGAGCATTTTGGAGTTTGGATCAGATTAAATGTGTTTATTACTTAAGGATGGTCATTATTGATTAATTCATTTAAAAACCTAATCAAACAATGCCAAATACAAGCCAACCACTAAGCTGTGTTTTAGACATACATTGATGAATAAAACAGTCATTTTCCCTTGCATGACGGAACTCACAATCCAGTGAGATTCTACACTAACATGCTATCCATATAAATCTCTCATTATGTAAAATTGTGCAATTGAGGGGTACTACCTAGACCACACATTTTAGATTGTCTCTTTCAATGATCACAGAACTATTCAAATGTTGTCAGTAGAGGGTTAATTCTTTTGTTTATTATTTTTTAGTAATGGCCGACACTCTCTGAGAACTTATATCCAAATGATGATATGAGCATTGTATATGACTTCACTTACTTCATCGGTTAAAAAACCCTACAATACAAAAAAACACTCTTATTCACCCCATTTTGTAGATGAGGAAGTTAAGACACAGAAAGTAAATGTATCTTGTTCAAGATCATATAGCCTAACTGGAATTCATATCTAACACTATATCTAACAGCCTTTTGATTAAATTTTTTAAAACATTTATTCAGACATTAAGTTAATTGGGAACTTTATTGCCAAAGCTCTTTAATCTGGGTGTGATGTTTATTCTTTACATGTAAAAACATGATGGCATGACTTAATAAACCCTGCGTGGAGTGGAGGGTATTCATGTATGAGAAAAGGCAGAGCTGCTTAATGCATCAGGATCCTTTGGTTAGAAAAGGATTTTTCCATCAAGAAGCCTTGTGCCTATTAAAGACTTCAGTCTTACTCTATTTTGGGTAAAGTAGATTTTCCCCCCTTCAGTTGATTTGTATGATTTACACATTGTTTGCAGTATATGTACTGGTGGCAACAGTAAAGAAGAGTGCACTAAGTTGTCCAATAAAAAACAATATCACTTTAGATTTTTTAAAACATAGTTTAGGGTCACATTATAAATTAGCTTTGGTATTTAGACTTTGTTCTTCCTAAACCTCCATTTCTTCTGTGAAAATGAACTAGGAACATCTGCCTTGAACACCTCAGACAATTGTGGGGAGCATAAATACAATAATGTGGAGGAAGGTATTGAAGAAATCATAAAGTGTTCCACGTATATCAAATTTTGTTTTCATTATTTGTTCATTTGAATTTATCATCATTCTTAAATGGTATTATATTTCTTCCTATTACATTGATTAAATAAATTCTAATAATTATTTTACTGGATGTCTTTCTTAGGCTTGGAGTTAGGAAAGAGAGTAAATAAAAATGAAGTAAAATTTTTAAGCAGGGGCTTGATATGGGATAGATGCCTTGTTTTATTCTAGAATTGTTGGGAAGGATGAAATGGGACCTTCCATCCACGTAAGAGCTCTAGAGTGTGAGATGTCCAGGTCTTTGTATCTTGCAAATTTTGGTTTTAGGAGTTATCTGGCACACAAAAAAGATAGAAGGAAACATCACTATTTCCAAATAGGATAGAGTGAAATAAATGGATAAACTTGTTATTTAACTACTATAAATTGCAAAAGACATCCACAAATTAATCATTTATATGTAGGATTAGTGCCAAGAGCAATATTTTCCCTTTTTAATTTTCATGGTATTTAGGGCTCAATGTATATCTGAAAGTGGTAGTTTGAATCAATCACTGTAATCAACAAATGATCTTTTTCTACAGAAAGAATTCAAAGTCTATCATGAATGCTCTTCTCTTTACAATGTATATGGAATGGTCAAATTGATCTTAGTCTTCCTCAAGAACTATATTTTATTCCTTTACAGTTTTAAATTTGAGATATGTCTAAACTGGGAGATTATACATGAAAGTTATGTGAAATTTCTATTTCTAATCTGAATATATCTATTTTTTAAATTTGCTCTAATTAGTTATACGTGACAGTAGAATGCATTTTGACACAGCAAACATATATGGAGTATAACTTCTCATTCTTGTGACTGTACATGGTGTAGAATCAAAGCAGTCATGTAATCATATTGAATATACCTATTTCTAACCTATTGTTTATTATTTAACAGGAATTCATTGTGAAGAAGACATCGATGAATGTTCATCAAACCCTTGCCAAAATGGTGGTACTTGTGAGAACTTGCCTGGGAATTATACTTGCCATTGCCCATTTGACAACATTTCTGGAACATTTTATGGAGGAGAGAACTGTTCTGACATTCTTCTGGGCTGCACCCATCACCAATGTCTAAACAATGGAGTATGCATACCTCACTTCCAAAATGACCAACATGGATTCAGCTGCCTATGTCCACCTGGATATACTGGATCATTGTGTGAAACTGTCACCACACTTTCATTTGAGGGCAATGGCTTTCTATGGGTCACAAGTAGCCCACATACAACCAAGGACTCAGTTTGTAACATAGCCTTCAGGTTTCAGACTGTTCAGCCAACAGCACTTCTACTTTTCCAAGGGAACAGGGACACATTTGTAAAGATGGAGTTGCTAAGTGGCTACATTCACTTATCAATTCAAGTTCATTATCAGTCAAAAGTGCTTCTGTACATTTCCCACAACACCAGCGATGGAGAGTGGCATTCAGTGGAGGTAATATTTGCAGAGACCGTGACCCTTACCTTAGCCAGCAGCTCTTGTACAGAGAAATGCATCGCTAAAGCTCCTTCTCCATTTGAAAGGACTCAATCAATATGTGCTTTTCAAAACTCTTTTTTGGGTGGTTTACCTGTGGGATCAGCCAGCAATGCAGTCACTCTGCTTAACATCTATAATATCCCATCCACACCTTCGTTTGTAGGCTGTCTCCAAGACATTAAATTTGATTTGAATCCCATTACCTGGGAGAACATTTCATCTGGCTTGTCATTAAATGTCAAGGCAGGCTGCATGAGGAAGGATTGGTGTGAGAGTCAACCTTGTCAGAATAGAGGACGCTGCATCAACTTGTGGCTCAGCTACCAGTGTGACTGCTACAGGCCCTATGAAGGTCCCAACTGTCTGAGAGGTGAGAGGGGATAGGTGCCTAGGAGTGCTGTGCCTCAGAGCAGAGCAATCACTAGAACAGCCTTGCTATTACTGATATGAAGCATAATGATCCTCAGGACTTACACTGCTGTTTGCCCACTAATGAGAAAACAGAAGAGTGCAGGGCTGTGTGTTCATTTTGAGTGGATTCATAGGAGACCTGAGTTTCTCTCAGTCAGAAAAATAAAACAATAAGCAAATAGCTCCTATTCAAATGGGTTTTCATCTTGCTGTTTGTACCTGCTCTTAGAATTTTACCATCAGTTTCATATCAGAAATTTGTTGTAAATCTCATTTGTAAAAGGCCTTTATTCACAAAACTAGTCAGTGCCACCTATTAGCATAGTCTCTTGTGCTTAGTAGAATCCCAGTAAATATTCACTTCCTCAGTCTCCTTTCTATGCAATTCATACTTGCTCCAAAATCATGCTTAAGTTTAGCACTTTAACAGAACACTAATTTCATGCAAAGTGACAAAAACAAGTTTTGCCAGAACTGCATTGGAAAAAACAGATAGAGGTCTTACAGGGGGAAAGAAAGAAAGGAAGGAAGGAAGAGAGAGAGTCGGTGGGGATGGGGGGGAGTGAAAAGTAACAATAGTAAAACTTGGTAGATGCCATAAACAAGTTGATCTGATTTTTCTAGCAAATCATGGTTTGAAATAAATTTCAAAATCCTTTATTTCCAGCATCATGTCAAAAATTGCTGTTGATAGTGATCAATACATACCTGTTTCTTTTTATTATTATTATCATGCATTGAAAAAGTCTGAGAGGTAATTGTAACAGACCACTTTGAAGTTCAGCTGTAATTTACTCCAAGATTTTAGAGTAACTCCAAGTAGGACAACATCTGGTAAATAGTCTTCTCTGCTTTATATGAAATAAAATTAAAACCAGTCTTAGCCCATACCCTACTCCATGTTCAAATGGCTAAGAATTATTAGAAACTATTCACGGGTTTCCCCCTGCCCACAATATTCATTACAAATCATGGACCTGTTTGACAATGAGGAATGGCATCTACTCACTCTATGTAATATTTTAAACAGAATGGCAAGTTGTTTCGTGATTTTTTTTTTAAAGGGGAAATTATGCTGAGGCGATGGTTCACTTTTTGAAGAAAAATTTAATTGACCCAAGGCAATATTTTTAGTACATATACAAAATAACAAACAGATGCTGACTCACTTTGACTGACTTCCAGATGTAGTGACCTTCGAGGTTAATGCTGACCATGGCGATGCTCACTGTCCTAGCAGATAGATTCAAGAGATGCCAATCCAGTGGGCTCTGGTTTTCTTTAGTACATTTTTTTTCCAACTTGGAAAATTATGAACTTTTTAAGCCAAGTTCCTGATTATACTCCCTCTACTTCCCCCATATCCTTATATCCTTACACTATTTAAAACTGTTCAATCCCCGTGAGAATGTTTGGCTTCAAGAGATTATAACAAGTTCTGTAAAATCTTTTCTTTTTTGAATACTTGGGATAAGTTTAAGAAAAATTATATTTTTCTTATCACCTCTAGTCATAAAACTAAAATATTCTATATTGGCTGTTGTCTATGAGAAATGTTTTGTGTGGAGCATATTCCTTTTACAAAAGATGCTTAAATGCAGTAATTACACATCTTTTGGCAATTGTATGCTTGTAAATGCTCTTAGAATTTTACCATTAGTTGAATATCAGAAATTTGTTGTAAATCTCATTTGTAAAAGAAATAATTTTTTGGAAAAAAAAGGACTTTCTTTGGTATGTGTGTATTCAAGAGGGAGGATAGGTACTAACAAGCAGAAAGACACAAACTTCACCCAAATCATGATTTTTGGAAAACATTTCCCAACCTTGTTACACACTGCAAGTATTAAGCAGACCTGATAGAGAATTTCATTGACTGACTAAACACAAAAAGCATAGGGATTTGTAATATCTTAAAGTCAATCTTTTAAAAATTTGCCTGAACTCTGAAGGGTTTCCCTAAGCTTAGACCCAAAACTGTCTGTAAGGTGGTCCCAGCTTACCTTGGATCGGTTGTGTGTAAGAACACAGAGTTTCCAAGATATTCTTCAGAATAAATGCACCACCTATATCTTTCCTTCGGGAGAATATTTAATTTATAAAAACAATTTATGTTTATCTTCAATTATACACCTATACTTTGAGAATCTTATCCTTCTAGAATTACAAATTCACATCTATAGAAGAAATTTCATGCCATGGTTGGATTTGTTTGTTTGTTTGTTTTACATTATTGTGCTTGCCTAGTGTAGCGACCCAAAACTCTGCTTAAATACCTTCAGGAATGGTGAATTCACTCATTCCATCTTGCCAAAATTTCCCTGAACAGTTCTGTCCTTGTGTTTAAATGAAATGTGATTTCCCCAAAGCTTTCATTTATTGGTCAGGTTATAATTCCTGAAGATATGCTCATATAACTCTTAACACCTCTTCTTCCTAAGGATGCTTAAATACTTGAAGAAGAGCATCTAGAACTATCAAACTTTTCACATCATGCTACACATCCTAGTTTCTTCTAAAGTTTCCATATGGCATGATCTTCAGACATGTCGTCATCTGCTTCTTGGCGGTAAATCTGCTTGTCTCTCTTCTTTCTAAAATGTGGCAGATGTGCTTGATGATACAAGGTGTCACAGGACCTCAACCTCCCTTATTCTGGATAACATGCTTCTATGTTGCAGCCTAACATTAGACTGATGCTCTGCCACTTTTGTGGCACTTAACCTCACATGGGTTTCTCACTTGGAGTCACTGTCATTCACAATGTCATAGAATCCTATTTCTCTCCCAAAAACCTATGAGGCACTTTTTGATCTAAGCGCCTTTTATTTATTCTCATTAAATTTCATCTTGTGTTCCATCAATCATTAAAGCATGTCAAAATTTATTTTTCATCTGCATATGTTACCACTGATCTTCAGGACATATATCACAAACATGTATGAGAATTATCCCTTCCATTTCCACAGAGAAATCAGATTTGGCTTCAGGTATTTCTAAAATCTTGTAGCACATCATACATGCTGACTAACTGTATATGATTCTGAAGAATAGGATTACTAAAGAGTCAAGCTTCTCAAGGTGTATGCGGGGGAACAACTCTGTATTCTGTCTTTTAGTTGAGGTCTGCAAAATGATACTGCAGGGATCCTAGATTGATCAGCAGGGACCTCTGAGGTTGAATGATTTTGAATGTATCCTCAATCCTTAAGCTTCAAGAGCCAAATCTTCTTATTAAGCATTTTTATCGTATATGAAAGTGCTGCAGTGTATTCAGAGACGTTAACCTCTTCAAAGAGGTTATTTTATCTATCAGTACACTTTGAAAGCTATCTGTAGTTGCCTGGAGCAGGTAGTCTCCAAATGAAGATTCAAACTGCAATGTTCCATAGGAAATCAAGTCAGAGTTCTGAAAATATAGCCTATTATGCAGGAGGTCTTCAAACAGATGGCTGCCTAAGCAAGTTTCACTAAAGCTCAGCTGAACTAAAATACATCTAACTTTTGGCCAAACTTAGTTGAACCATATGATGACATTTAAACACTTCAGATGTGCTTTTCTTCTAGGACAGGGATGCAAAAACCCAAAGACAGCAATATTTTTAAGACAGTGCTCTTATTCAAGTTCAGCATTGATTTCTAGGTTGCAAGACATAATGGGCATTTCTTAGTCTTCCTCTCACTTGACCTTTTAACAACAGCAAACACAGTTGAGTAACACATACTCCTTAGCAGGCTTACAGGGTATCATTCTAACTGGATTCTCTTATCTTACCGATTCCTCTTCTGTCATCCCCTTTGCCTCCAAATGTCTGGAACCGACAGGCTCAGTTCCTGTACCACTTCTTTTACTCTCTATATATTTACTTTTGTGATGGTACCATTCAGTCTTCTGTCTTTAAATCCTTCATGTGTGCTGAAAAATACCAAATTATTATGGTTATCCCAGAACATTTCCTCTGAATCTCTGTGGCAACTACCTAATGGTCATTTCCATGTAGATATCTAATAAGGCATCTTTAATTTTATGTGGACTCCCATTTTCCTCCCAAATCAATTCCTCCAGTTTTCTTCCCCATCATTACAAATGGAAATTCCAGGCTTCTAGTTGCTGGTCCAAAATCTTAAAGTTGTACTTGGTTTAGAAAATTCTATTTGTTCTACTTTTAAAGTATTTTAAAACTCCTACGACTTCTCACCACCTCCTGATTAAAGGTATCATTATTCCTCTCTTGAATTACTGCAGTAATGTCCCTCTCTTTGGGTTTTTGCTCAAATATTACTTCTTAGAGAGTTCTTTCCTGATTATTCCATTTAAAATTACAATCCCATCCCTATTCTCAAATCTTCCCATTCTATTTCTCTATGACTTTTTTTATACCAAATGATCTCTAGTGTGCTGACATACTACACAGCCAACTTTCTTATCTATGCCATGTATGTTTCTCCCTACTAGTGTATAAATTTGATAAGGATAGGAATATTTGCTCCTACTACCTCACCGATGTTTTTAAATGTAGGTTTCATTTTTACACGTCTTGAGTTTTCTTGAGGTGGTGTGCATCACTGATATTGCCTCTTTTGCGCATTTCTAACTCCTTCAACCATAAGAAAGGCCTAAAGGAGTCAATATTCCTCTTTGCTCCCTTTTCTCTCTCCTTTTCTCCTCCCAAGCAGGACCACAGAAGGAAGAGTCTTCCTCTTCCTTTGATCCTCTGTCCTGCCTCATTATGTGGGGTATCATCCCAAAGAGTATTTACTAATCAAATTCTTGATTTTTGTCCTTTACAAAAAATAATTAGATTTAATAATCTGTTGGCTCCAGCATGCCTACAAATAGCAAAGATGAAGCCTGCCTGAACAATATGCTTACAAAACTCAAAATTCTTCCAAGATGGAATGCAATATAGTGTCTGACATTTCACCACTAAGCCCCAGCATTTTAGGGCAGTGAAGGGGAGATTCTTTAGCTTTTTCTCTTTTGTGATCGATGGCCTCAATTATGAACTACAGACCCAAGTGCAGTTGTTTTCAGGATAAAGTAAACTCAGAATTACAGAAAATGAGGCCAAATTGTTAGTCTATTCAGTAAGTCTGTCCTGAACATAAAAAATGTGTGTGTGTATATGTGGATATAAAATTTTCCCCTTCTGTGCCTTCTTCCTTTTGAGTCTCAAGATGTTTCCTCTTTGTTTCTCCTCTTCTATTTTGACATCAAAGAGTATGTGGCAGGCAGATTTGGCCAGGATGACTCCACTGGATATGCTGTCTTTAATCTTGACAGGAGTTATGGACAGAACTTCAGCCTCTCCATGTTTGTCCGAACAAATCGACCGTCAGGCTTACTTCTAACTTTGAAAAACAGCACTTACCAGTATATTCGTGTCTGGCTAGAGCATGGAAGATTAGCACTGCTGACTCCAAGCTCTCCTAAATTCACAGTAGAATTTGTTCTTAGTGATGGAAATGTCCACTTAGTGACTTTGAAAATCAAGCCAAATAAAATTGAATTGTATCAATCTTCACAAAACCTTGGATTTATTTCTGCTCCCACATGGAAAATCCAGAGAGGAGATGTCATCTACATTGGTGGCCTGCCTGACAAGAAAGAGACTCAAATTTATGGTGGCTTCTTCAAAGGCTGTATCCAAGATGTAAGATTAAATAACCAAAATCTGGAATTCTTTCCAAATTCCACAAACAGTCCATCCCACAGTCCAATTCTTGTCAATGTGACTCAAGGCTGTCTGGGAGACAACATCTGCAAGGTAGGGTTATTTGTACCAACTATGCACATATTGTATGCTAAATTTTTATTTTATTAACATGCAATTTAATAAAACCATCCTTTGTACCTGACGACAATGTTACTGGCCCATCAGAGATAGACCTGTTAAATCTTTGTGTTCCCAGCAGACTGGGTGATTTCTGATAAATTTTAGTGGACTTATTGGCATCATGATACATTTAACAACGATAATAACTTCAGTTACATGCTTCTCCTACCCCACATCAATCAAATTTCTTAAGAATACTAGTATTCTATTTCTTAAACTCTTAATAGTACTCCATTGGCTTAACTGAACTAACTCTTTTTGAAAGACCCAATTAACTTTATCTTAAATACCAAGTGATTGTTGTTTTGAACTTTTATTACATCAACAAGAAAAAAAAAATCTGAGAGGTTTTTGCTTGAATTTGAATTCCTCTGAAATATAATTTCTCAGAACCCATGCTTTATATTATGTACTTTATATACTCTTCTAAGGGCTACATTAACTATATGAAATTGTCAGCTCTGCATGAGCTTTCAGAGGAAAAGAAGGAAGAATATTGATGTGTGTTAACATGTTTACTGAGCTCCAACTATGGTCACAGACTAGCCTTAGTCCTAAATATACACAGAGGAATCATTATGAGTTTACTATAGGAGCACTTCTAATGGGCCAGGCACTATTTTACATAGATTAATCCATTAATTCTGTTGAAGGATTACTGTATAAAACAGACATTGTTATCCTCTTTTATACTACTTAAAAAGAAACTAAATTTTAGGTAACAAACTGAGGGTGTGGTTCAGTGGTAGAATATGTGCTTTGCATGGGTGAGGGCCTGGGTTCAACCCTCGGCCCTAAAAAAAAATAAAAATAAAATTAAAGTTATGTAATTATCCTGAATGGTTTGCTAATAGTTGACCTGGGATACACACAAAGTTTAAAAGTTTTCTTTTAAAATATTTTTATTTTGAATACTTTGTGAGTGGACTTGTAAGACCTGAATTAAGAACAATGAGTCTCTGATTCAGAGGCAGAGAAAATGGTGAGGGAGGACATTGAATTGGGACCCAGAGGATCTAGATATCAAGCTTCATTTTCATTTCCACAACAGAAAGGCCCTCATCTGTAAAAACAAAAGTAATAATCCGTATTGCAAATAATTACTGCATGTGAAAATATCAGGTAATTTGTAAATTACAGAAAGCATTGTTACATTTCAACAAGCATCCTAGTATTATACATTGATTTTATATTTCCTCTTTTTTTCCCATTCTCTCTTTCCCCCTTTCTCTTTCCCCATCCCCTCTCTCTACTGCTGTCTTTCCTTGCTGCTCTTTTAGAAAGCAGTGGGCAATGGTAACATTCAGTTTTATTCCATATACTTAAAATCCATATTAAATGTTTAAAATCTGAAGATATAGGGAAATTGGCATTTTAAAATAACAGATATATGTTGTCACCTTTAACATTTCCACATCTAGTTGCCAATGCTTTTGATGATTTTTTTTTCCCCCTGCTCAGACCAATCCCTGTCACAACGGAGGCATTTGTTATTCCCTGTGGGATGACTTCTCCTGCTCCTGCCCTGCAAATACAGCTGGGAAAGCCTGTGAAGAAGTTCGGTGGTGTGAACTCAGCCCCTGCCCTCCCAGTGCCCAGTGCCGGTTGGTGCCCAAAGGATTCGAATGTACGTAGAGCTCAGGACTGTTATCCTTCCAATTAATTTGGCACGTTTAAGTTGTTCTGATAGGAAACAAAAAATAAATAAATAAACAGACATGGTCAACTTATTAAATAAGTGGATGGTTGTTTACCCCTCTGTGAGTAGTATAATTAACCTGATATGAGTAGTATAAAAATCCAGATTAGTCACTTGTTTTATCCTTCACTGTGTGTCTGGATGGGAAATGGAGAATGTAGCAATACCAAATCTGATCCTTGGTCATTTAAAGCTGATGTCTGCAGAGTTAACCAGGTGATACTGTCCTTCCTCATTACTAGAAATACAGAGTATAAGCGCTGGGTTAGCTCACTGCTGTTTATTAACTTTAAACTTCAGGTAATCCACATGATCTCCATGATCTAAAGCCTCCTTGCCTGTAAAATAGGGGTACCGAAATCTATAGGTTTCTTTGTGATGATTGCATATTCCTATGTATATAATCAAACACATTAGGTACCTGGTGATGCTGGCCAGGACTGCATCCCTTTATGTGAAAGGTTCCCCTGCCCCTTTCAGTGCTACAGAGCACAATTTCTCAAATGCTAATGATTTGAACACCACACTTAGGATTTTTTGACGTATTCACAAAGTAACCACACTGTCATTCCTGTGCTGTCTCCTCTCTTACTTCAAATAACGCACAGCCCAAGTTATAGCCCATCCTCTGTTTAAATTGAATTTGAATCCCTTCCCCTTATTCGAAGATTCTGCTGTTAAAGAGTTTGCTCCTAGAATTTCTCTCTTACTCTTCAACATCAACAGTTTTTCCATTAGCAGATAAATATTCCATCAAATTTCCTCATTACAAATATATCCCATGACCTCCCTTCCCCAAATTCCCACCTGCGACTTTCCGTTTCTCTGCTTCCTTTTCCAGTGAGAAAAACAAAACAAACCTCTGAAGATTTGTGCTCAAGATACTTCTGCTGTCTCACTCCAATCTTTTACCTCATCACTCAGGCCCCATAAACCACCTTTTTCTCTTCCACTGTCTCAGCCCAGAGCTTCACAGTTTCTCTCCACCATTTCATTCAAATTTGGACACCAGGGTCTTCCTACCTGGTTTTTTTCTTTATATCTCTTACTATTCCTTGATATTTTTGTGGGGCGTGGTACTGAACCCAGGGGCACTTTGTGACTGAGCAACAGCCCTTTTTATATTTTATTTTGAAAGAAGTTCTCACTAAATTGTTTAGGGCCTCCATAAGTTGCTAAGGCTGACCTCAAACTTGCAATCCCCCTGCCTCAGCATTCAGAGCCACTGGGATCACAGGTGTGCATCACTGCACCTGACCTGTTCTTTACTATTTTGACATACATGTATGTGTTTATTTGTTTATCACCTCTTTACTCAGTAGAAAATAAGTTTCACAGTGCAAGAAATTTTTCTATGTAGTTATTTAAGTCACTGTTGGCCCTTAGAATAGTGCCAAGCATCATAGTAGGTTGTCAATAAATATTTGTTAAATGAGTAAATTTACTTATTTTTCTGCAAATCAGTTATTCACTTAACTGCTCTACATATTAAGTATATTATCTTCTTACAATAAAAATATACATAAAATATATTTTAAAACACTGCACTAAAATAATGGAATGGAACTAGATGTAAGAGTGGCTGAAGGTCAGTTCCGACATCCTATTTAGACTGCCTGAAATAACTGAAGACAAGAGAATACATTAATTTTTATGTTTCTATATTTTAAAAGATCTATATGATACATGGTAAACTGTAGATATACTTGAGGAAATTTTCTAGAGGAATGTGTATATTTATAACTCATTTTTAGGAAATACCTACTACATATAAATAGAAGCATGATGAGTTGATAGAAAGTAAAATGGTTTCTAACCAACACAGAACTTTATGGATTTATTTATTTATTTATTTACGCAGAGTTGGTGATTAGATCCAGCAGGGCCTTGTGCATACTAGTCAAGTCTGTACTACTGAACGACACCCTAGCTCAGCACAGATTTTAAGTGCAACATTTTCCATTCTTCTATCTCTGACATGCTTGTTGAAAATGAACTATTAATTGTATTATTACTCTTTTGATAGAAATATTAATATTGTTAGTCCCAGCTGTGTTCTACAACAGCATTCAAGTCACTTGGAACATTTCCACAGGGGGGAATAAAAAGAGTAGGATTTCAAAAATCAGTGGCAGCCCAAGAACAGTGTACACTCAAAGCAGTTTGGACTGGCCCACATGTGTATCAGAAACAAGTAAATCTTTACTGCTGTACCATGACTGCTACAAAAGGAAAAGAAGCTGGCTCCAACATCCCCCCCAAATCCCAACAGCCTTCTTTTTGAAGTATGACTTAGTGCAGACAGAAATGGAAATCAATAGTAGGTTTACAATAGGAATTGCATATCAGTTTCATAATTGACAGATATGAACCATGGATTCATTTTTGCTTCTTTGTATACTTTTAATTTTGTGTGATCTTACGACCCTATTGTATTTTCTTTTTTTTTATTGGTTGTTCAAAACATTACAAAGCTCTTGACATATCATGTTTCATACATTAGATTCAAGTGGGTTATGAACTCCCATTTTTACCCCAAATACAGATTGCAGAATCACATGGGTTACACATCCACATTTTTACATAATGCCCTATTAGTAACTGTTGTATTCTGCTACCTTTCTTTTCAAATAAAATATATTGAGAAGATTAAGTCTAACAGAACAACATACTCTTGAGAGCACAGCTCATACATTACTTTGAGTTTGCCTTTAGATCTTTAATCATCTGTATCTCTGCGTCCCTCTGGGATTAAACCAAGATTTAAAAATTTACAACTCACCTTAGATACAGGTGTGTTTATTATGGCAAAGTACCCCAAAGAAAAGTCAAAGGAAAAATGTTATGTGCATTGTGGTTTTTACCTATATCTCAAGAAGTGATTTCAGAGATTTGTTATTTTAACATTTACTTTAAAATATATGAGTCACTCATTGCTCTTTCCCTCCTTAATTCTTACCCAAAAACCTGGTTGGGGAAAAAACAAAACAAAAACCTCAACAATCAAAAACAATGAGATTTTAATTTAGTCAAATAATAAAACTTGAATGATACACTTTAATTTTCTCTTGCTGTGATTTCTAATCATGTCATTTCCAAAATAAAGGAGAAAGTTATTTTCATCGATTACTCATTTACTGAAGTTTCCTGAGCACCTATTGTGTGTTAGGCAAAGTTCCAGACAGAGATCTCTGATCTCAAAAAGCCCGTGCTCTAGGACAGAAAGACAGTCAAGGAACAAGTATACAAATTTAAACTTCAAATGTGATAGGAGTTATGAAGAAAATAAAACCCAGAGTGAAACGGAGAATGGACACAGGGCAGAAGTTGTTTTAAATTGGATAGTCAGGGAAGGCTCCCCAGAGGAGGTGACATTTGAGCAGCTATCAACGCTGAGGAGGAGCCAGGTACAGGAAGGCCTAGGAGAGAATATTCCAGGTTTAAGTAGTAGCAAGTATAAAAGATCTGAGTCGGGGAGAAGCTTGCTGTCTTCAGTGAGTGGCAGGATACGTGAATAAGGAAGAGAGTGGAAGGAATTGGAATTGGAACGTTAAGCAGGGGTCATCTCACATAAACTCCTGCGAGGGGCTGGGGTTGTGGCTCAGCGGTAGAGCACTCACCAAGCATGTGCGAGGTGCTGGGTTCAATCCTCAGCACCATATTAAAAAAAACTCCTGTGAGTATTGTTTAAGACTTTGGCTTTCTAGATATGATGGCAACTAATAGAGGTCTTGGGCTAAGGAGTGGTGGTTAGATTCACCCTCAGCATCACAGAAATAGGGACCCTAATAAGTAATTAGTCTATATGAAAGATGACAGTAGTTGGGTATATTTCCTCACACATTGGGTAATGACAGTGTTTTAAGGTCAATTGCTACTGAAAAGTGGGAAAAAAATGAGAATGGCAAATTGACTACTGGATTGGATAACGTGGAGGTCACTGTGACCTTAACAAGAGTGGTTTAAGTGAGGTGATTGGAACAGAACCTGAGTAGCATGTACTTAAGAGAAAATGGTAGATAAGAAAGCGGAGACCTTGAGAATAGGAAAGTGTTAGAAGAGTATTGATGGGGAGAGGAACAGCAAAGGAAACAGCAGGGTGGGGGAGTCGGGACAATGCTTCGGGGCCTCATGCTTGTGTCTATTTTTTAATATTGAAACAACTGCCTCATATTTGTAAAGACAGGAAACGAAAAGGGAAGGAAAATAATGAGCATGATAGAAAAGAGGGTGCATGTCTGAACAGTACCTAAAAGGGATGAAAATAAACGGGACCCAACACATTGCTGACCAGGTTGGCCTTGCACAGGGACATGGAAGGTGCATCCATTTTAACAGGATGAGAAGCAGAGTGCATCTTGGGACTGTGAAGTTTCAGACTTGGTGGAAAGCTGGGGCACTTTTTCTCCTATTTGCTCAAGAATGCAAACAGGAGACTGAGATAAGTTCAAACATTTCCAGAGAACAAGTTGTGATTTAATAATCTTATAGATTTAACAATTTTTTAATAGAAAAATGCAATGATTACCCCAAACTGCTCTGCTTCCAGATAGTACTTGGACATGATGAGGTAAAGGTGGTTGATTTGGCTGTATGTTTTTTTTTTTTTTTCCCAGTCACACAAAAATATTTGGTGATAGGTAGAGAGTGGGTACCTTGGCACGTAATTGGATTTTTGCCAGGTTAGGTAACCCAGTCATTGGGAATGCCCATTTCTGTGTGTTGTGGATGAGGGTCCTAGGGACTGAACCCAGGGGTGCTCTAACACTAAGCTACATTCCTAGTTTTTTAAAATTTTACTTTGAGACAGGGTCTTGCTAAATTGCCTGAGCTGGCCTTGAATTTGTGATCCTCCTTCCTCAACCTCCTGAGTAGCTGGGATTATAGGCGTGTACCTTTGCACCCAGCAAGAATATACCTTTTCCTCCCTGTTGGTCAGCTTCATCAGAAACCAGTCTCTACTGTTGGACTTCTGTGTTGCTATAGCAGGATTTGTAATTTTTTGGTGCTCAATTTTTTTTTGCGTATGAAATGGATCATCAGTGCCTTATTTTGGGGATCTAGCAGAAAATAAAAATTGGCATGCATTAGAATATCAATGAAAAAGAAAAGTCTGGTTTGTGTTTTGGTATTAGACCATCCATGTTTTATGTTGTGGCTTTATTATCTATTAATTAATAAACATAAGCAGACTGCTTAGCTTCTGTTAGTCTCTATTCCTTCTTTTGTAAAATGAAGATAATAACCACACTTGTAGTCAAGAGTTTTGTATTAGAAATAATTTAAAAAAACAACTAGCACAGTACCCACCATGTCAAACAATCAACACATGATATCATTAACGTGATGATCACTACTATTAATGCAGGTAATTAAGCACATATAATAGACTTAATAAAGTTGCTAATTAGTGTTGCCTTCTCTCTTTAGGTATTGCAAATGCTGTTTTTAACGGACAAAGCAGTGAAATATTGTTCAGAAGTAATGGGAACATTACCAGAGAACTCACCAATATCACATTTGGATTCAGAACAAAAGATGCAAATGTGATAATATTGCACGCAGAAAAAGAGCCTGAGTTTCTTAATATTAGCATTCAAGAGTCCAGATTATTCTTTCAATTGCGAAGTGGCAACAGCTTTTATGTGCTGCATCTTACAAGTCTGCAGTCAGTGAATGATGGCACATGGCACCAAGTGGCTCTTTCCATGATAGACCCACTGGCCCAGGCCTCCAGGTGGCAAATGGAAGTGGACCATCAAACACCTTTCGTGACCAGTGCAATCGCTACTGGAAACCTCAACTTTTTGAAGGACAATACAGACATTTATGTGGGTGACAGAGCTCTTAACAATAGGAAGGGCCTGCAAGGGTGTCTAAGTACAATAGAAATAGGAGGCATTTATCTCTCTTACTTTGAAAATACTCATGGTTTCACTAATAAACCTCAGGAAGAGCAGTTTCTTAAAATCTCTACAAATTCAGTGGCTACTGGCTGTTTACAATTAAATGTCTGCAACTCCAACCCCTGTTTGCATGGAGGAAATTGTGAAGACATCTATAGCTCTTATCACTGTTCCTGTCCCTTGGGATGGTCAGGGACACACTGTGAACTCAACATTGATGAATGCTTTTCAGACCCCTGTATCCATGGCAACTGCTCTGACAGAGTCGCAGCCTACCACTGCAGGTGTGAGCCTGGATACACTGGTGTGAACTGTGAAATGGAGATAGACAATTGCCAGAATCACCAATGTGCAAATGGGGCCACCTGCATTAGTGAGACTAATGGCTATTCTTGCCTCTGTTTTGGAAATTTTACGGGAAAATTTTGCAGGTGAGCATAATGTCCATGAAGCTTGGTTCTTATCAAACTGGAAGCTCTCTTCTCAAGGCCTATGTATACACTATGCTGAATGGGAAAGGTTTTGGTCATTTCAACACAATTTGATCATCTAAAGATGGGATTTATCTTGATGGGATGACGTACAAGTATTAATGGTAGTGTTTCAACCAGACAGTGTTTCCTCAGCCACCTTTGTTAGAATATATCTCATGAACTATAACTCCAGGATCTGGCAGCCCAAGGTCATAAGAAACAAATATATTTACAATAAATACAAAAACTGAGTTTCAGTGTTGTAAAGGAAGGCAGGATGTCTAATAACAAAATAATGCCCTGGTTTATTTCAGCCAGATAAATCTCATGAAATCCTGAAAAGGCTACATTATAATTTCAAAAAAGTGAATTTATGATTTTCAAACGTAAAATGAACATGTTTTGATGATTTTATTAGTTATTAATTAATGCATAAACTAGGGAGATATTAAAAGCAGTCCAAAGGACAATCTACAGAATATAGATGTATACAAAAAATAGAAAGGATGAAGTGGATCTACTAATAAATGAAAAACTGTTTACTATTCCACAGGAGAACAAAATTAGGATTTGAGATAATCTTTTCTGCAGTATGACAATCAATTGTATCGCTACAAATTCACTTGCATGTCAATAGCAAGATTCTTTTGTATTTATATAATTTTCTACAATTTACAGAATTGTAATATTGCTTAGAAAGAAGATCTTAAGACATCTACTACTATAGAATCAGATTGTTCTAGAGATCCTTTATATAACATCCAGTATTCCACTGAAGATAATCCACTGATCTCTTGCCCATTTCAAAGTATTTCTCAATTTTTTTTCTGAAACTACAAAAGCAGTATTTTAGTTCTAGCAACCACTTCTATTTCATGCTGTGTAAACAAAGATAAGAAAGAATATTTTCCTACTAAGTCACATTGCTTCAATGTTTCCATGTAAGTAGAAGCCATTATTGTTTTTACAACTTATACTGCTTTAAATTTACTAAATAATTGAGTCATTATGGGTAGGTGAGAGGGTTATTATTAACAAGTAATACATTCCAGGACTTTGGCAAGAACACCTGGAGTGGGTTGGCAGCCTGTAGACATTGGAGACATTACACTAATTCAGAGCTGGTACCTTAATTACATGAATCTTACAGCAGACATAACATGTATCCATCTCCATAAAATGTGGATGTATCTTCATAACATTTATTGTTGTTCAGAGCATATGATAGCAAAGTGATAGGTGCTAAGTGTTAACATGCCAGTTAGATGTTACTTCCGTGAGCTCATCCACTTATTTGCCATTATTCAGGATCAAAATCAGTAGCATTCCACAGTGAATTTGGGTAAGTAAAGTACATTTGCCCTAGTAACTATTCTCTAGAACTTTTTTTTTGCCTAATTCATCAAAGTCAAGTTCTTAATGTATAAACTTTTCAAAAGTACCTTCTAATGAGATTCAGAAATTGTTTATTAAACCTAAGATGTATACAGAGCTTCATATTTGCATTGCTAATTGACTTCTTTCAAAGCTGGTTGACATCTTTGACTCTTTTGAAATGTTCTTATATCTTCTTTTAAAAATAGAAGTGATTAGCTCTTGTGATAAGAGACATTCTTACTCTCATCTAGTCTAGTTTCTCCACATTAGCTACAACAAACATGACAGGACAAAAAGGAATTCATTTTACAGTTCCTGAATATTTATTCTGTATCCGATACCAAGCACATACACAGTGGGCCAAAGGACCTAAGCAACATTCTTAAAATCTTTTTGAACATCAGTCCTTTGAAACTAGGGTTTTGTCTAGCCATGATGTTCAGCTCAGCTTTTAACAATTTGCTCTGCCTTTTATAAGAATTCTTTAGCATGTGCAGTTTTGTTGTTGCAGAAGAGAATTGCAGGCTGAATTCACATGCAGTTGCCATGAGTGCTATATACAAACCTCCTGGACAGCACTTGGCTTGCATTCTGCAAAGCTATGAATTATTGGAGAGAGAGCAGCAAGTCTTGGCAGGGCAACTGGAGTTCAGCTCTGAAAGCCAACAGAGAAATCGCATGAGTGTTTGGGTACCACAGTGCTGTCCTTGCTTTCCTGGCCTTTATAGAGATGCAATTTTCCTATGGCCTTTGTTGATTTATTAGCAGAGCGGAGGCAAATCTAACTGTAGCAAGTTCCTTTCCAACTCTGAATTTATTGCCACCCCATGGCATAGATCTTATCTCCCAAATAAAAACTGTGTAGAATAGAAGATGGATAGCCAGGCTTGCTACAGTACCCTCCAGCAGGAATTTTTTACTGGAGAAAGTGGTGCTGGTATAATGCAGCACAATTCAGCACTTAGAAAGCCTCCAGACTGAGTACCTAATTAGCTTGACATTGACTGCATACGTGAACTTTTCAAAAAAGTTTTCTTGAATGAAATGAACAAGATGAACAGCTGTGGCTGTTACTTTTCTCTTTCTAGATACAGAAGATTACCCTCAACAGTCTGTGGGAATGAACAGACAAATCTCACTTGCTACAATGGAGGCAACTGCACAGAGTTTCAGACTGAATTAAAATGTATGTGCCGGCCAGGTTTTACCGGAGAACGGTAAGTCACCTTAGAACATTCTGGAAGAGAAATCTGGGCTAAAGAACAGTGGGATTACTTGGAGTTCATTTTCTCCTCTAATTTTTCATCTTAGTTCCCATAGGAATATCTATGCTGAAATATAGGTCTAAGGCAGAGTTGAGCAATAAAAAAGAAGTAAATTTACAGTGTAGGTCAAAGTAGAGAACATTTTATTAGCCAGGACTTCGAATAGGGAAATATGTTTTATTAAAAATGTATAATGTGCTATTTTTCTTTCTTATAAGTACTTCTGGATTCATATTTTTCCCACTAACTCTAATATACAATGCAAATAAGGTTGCTATTGAAGTAAAATGACATGCACCTGAAAGATTGCCTCTTAGAATTAGCTACAATCCAAAAAGTATGTACACCTTACCCATCTGATTTGGTCTTTCCCAGAGCAATGCCTTCAGTTCTTCCTCACTTTCTACAGGGACAGTCACTGACTTTAGACAATCTGTGACCTGCTGAAAATGCAGGGAAATTTGCATATGTGTGTGATTGGCTGAGGGTGAGATCAAGGGAGAAAGCGAGTTCTTCATAACATGTATCAGATTCCCAAAGGAACCTGTGTCCCCCAAGCAGTTGCAAACCAGAACTCTATAGGTTATCAACATTATAGAGACCTAATAGTCAAGCATTTGTTTATCATTGTGTCATGCACCTTATGATATCATCCCTCATTCTTAGAGCTCTCCAAGGTAGGTTTTACTGTTCTTATTTTGCATATGCGCAAGGTAAGACTGACAGGTTAAGTGACAGATCAGGTGTCCATTCAAATGTATGTAGCAGTAAGGTTGAGCTGCCTTGGAAGCCTCTATTCATTTATTGGATATGTTGGCATAATTGTATGAATAAATTTTTGCTCACCACAATTAAAAGAAAATGGAAAAATTACTCCTCCATCTCATGTTCCATCCAGGATAAGGTCTTTCTGGTCAAACTTTCTACACAGAGCAACATAACTAACAAAGATTGTAACTGAAATTTCCCAGAAGAACAGATAGTAAAATAATAGGAATGTCCCTGCTCCAATTACACTTTGGATTAATTTGAATTTTCAGTTACTCAGCTGACTCTTTTGGCATCACACAGATGCAGCTCTTTTGCCATTTTTACAAAACAAACAGGGAGCATATTACCCTTCAGAATGTTCTAGGTGGCATAGACAGTCCAAGTGTATAGGTGTGGAAAGAGATAGACTAAAGTCACACTTTACATTTCACAAATCTATTTCATGCAATTATTAATTCAGAAATGGTCCAGATGATTTCCAATTCCATATGTCTTCTAAAAGGTTTATTTATTTATTTTTTCAAAATTATTTCCTTGTCCTAAATTTTGAAAAACTGCCTTAAGTGCTGATCACTTCCTGGCCTAATTCCACCACTTCTGTTGATGTCACAATGCACAGAGCTCACCTGAAATCTTGGATTATTTTTCTGTTACACCTTGCCCCTATGTACAACAAATATTGACCTCTCCTCTTAAATGTATTTATTTATTTTTAAATTATATTTTGCATTGAAATTTAAGTTGTTGATTTGAAATATGAAAAAGAAAGCTCATAATTTTCCTTTCTCTCTGAATAAACTTCTCATCTGGATAAAGTTGTCTGGCACAACATGATTTCTAAAATAGCAAATCTCAGGTAGATTCAGTACTTTCAAAGACTTAATTCATCATTAGTTAATTCTTTGGATACCAGTGGATTTATTTAGACTTTCCATCTATAAATTCTTTGAATGAAAGCTTCAGTGTTGCTTGTTATACATGTGTATGTGTTATTCACTGTTTAGCTCAAAATATAAATAGGTGAGAAAGAGTAGCTAGAGGAAGTCTAGAAAACTTGGGACAATCTCCCAAGGACTAGGGAAATGAGACTTTTGGGACATCCAAGGATATTGAAGAGCTGCCCTCTAATACACTGACTTCTCTCTTGCCTGGAGACACCTCCAACTTTATAGTGTCATTCTGGCAGGTTGGATGATGGATGATGTGAACATGTTGGCCCACCCAGGACAGAGAGTGCTTGGCAAGCTTCTGTGAATTGTCAAGTTTTGCTCAGATCTAATCAGAAAAGACTCCTTCCAGCCCAGTAGGTTAAGCCAAAAGAGGAAAACAAAATGTCTCAGCTATGCTTGGTATTCAATGGGATAAAGAACTGTTTTTCTTGGAAGAAATCTTCATTTTTCTATACCGTGGGTTGATTACATGGAAGTTCTATGTTTTGGAAGGTAGAGGACATTAAAAATTGTTTACATCAAACTTCAACATTATAAGCTGCTCTGCTGTAATTCTTGAAGCTGAGATTTTATATGAATTTCCTACAATAATTCAGATGTTTCAGTCATTGCTTTATTTGAAGGCCTGAGCAGTGTTTGGCACATGATAAAATCTACTGAATGACTGAATGAGTAGTTGGTGAATTCATCAATGAGTATAAATAAGAACAAGTTGCTGACCATAGGTAACAATAATGTACTGTATATTTCAAAAACCTAGATGAAAGGAATTTGAAAGTTTTTATCAGAAAGAGATGAATCATGTTTGAGGAGAGAGAGAAGTTTAACCTAACTTAAACTTACAATGTACACATGTATCAAATACCATGAATACACACAATTTTTATGGTTTTATATTATCAGTTAAAATAATTAAAAGTCAAAAATGTTGGTGGAGAATAAGGTAAATAAAAAGGAGAAGGAGGAGGAGGAAGAAGAAGAGGGGGAGGAGGAAGAGCGGGGTGAAGAAGAATAGTAGTAGTAGTAGTGATGGTGTCCAGGGAAGAGGAAAATTTCAATTTACTTTAGAATTGATGTTGAAATTTGTTTTGAAAAATTTGCCTTTGAAAGGCATTTTATTGGATCAACTAAAATTATGATTAGCTTTTGAAACAGATTTATTAGCAAGTAAAATAATCTAATTACCCACTTTTTGCTCAAATTTAAAAAAAATGGATTTTCAGTGTAATTTAAAATCTCTCAGAATTCACTGTTTTGTTGTGTCTGTTGGGTGGCTCACCTGAGGGTGCCGGTGTACTAGCATCCTGACAGCTTAAATGTAGGTCTTATCTGCAGACTCTAGGCTGGCAAAGTGCAGCCTCACCTCATGACTTCTAAGTGCACCTAATAAACCGAGCATTTATAAGGTGGCAAACCCACTAATGCTCTTAAGGGAGAAACTGTTCTATGCATGGCCCGTGTTCCCTTGGTTTCTAAATAGTCACACCTGTTTTCCCATTCTAATTAATCCAGCGTGTGCGTTTGTGTGCCCCCACATGTGTGCACAGATAACTTCTATTAAAACCACAACTGGCCGAAGGAGTTTGAAGGAACATTTCCCATATTATCAAATATATATATAAATTGTGTGGGAATTGGCAGATAAGATGGTGCGGTCCTGGGTAGATGAGGCGAACTGTTTCGTTCCCCATTTCACAGCCCATTTATTAAACCGGGCCCTGAGTCTCTGCTGTTTCTGTTTATTTTCAAAGGTGTGAAAAGGACATTGATGAGTGCGCCTCCAATCCCTGCTTCAACGGAGGCCTGTGCCAGGACCTACTCGACAAATTCCAGTGCCTCTGCGATGTCGCCTTCGCTGGGGAGCGCTGCGAGCTGGACGTAAGCGGCCTGTCCTTTTATGTGTCCCTCTTACTGTGGCAGAACCTCTTTCAGCTTCTTTCCTACCTCATTCTGCGCATGAACGATGAGCCGGTTGTGGAGTGGGGCGAACAGGAAGATTACTAGCCCTCATTTCAACATTCCCCAGTGTAAAAGCCCTGGAGTTTCAGGACATGCCTTGATTCACTTTAGACCTCTAAATAAGAAAAAAAAAATTTTTTTAAGTAAAAACCATCTTGAAAATGGAAATAAATTCAAGGCCTATATTAAGCATATCACAAGCACTTTGTGTCTGTATAAAATATTTTCCTATCCTAGCTTTAAGAAATGAAGAAAAAGTCTTAACACAAGTAGAAGTATTGACTGTATGTATTACAAATAAATATGTTATCATTTTTTAATACTTCCATATTTGAATGGTTTAAGAAACCATTTTCTCCCCACTCCATTTTTTTTATAGACATACTTTCCTCCTGTCAGTTCCTCTATTCACTATAATTCTATTTTCACATATGTTCTTTATTCTCATCTATTATTTATGACACAAAAATTTGAAAACTACTCTAAACTGTTTTATATCATGTATGTTTTCATTCAAAGCC
This sequence comes from Marmota flaviventris, assembly GCF_047511675.1. NCBI lineage: Eukaryota > Metazoa > Chordata > Mammalia > Rodentia > Sciuridae > Marmota > Marmota flaviventris. The sequence continues at coordinate 83,256,701 of NC_092509.1, read as the reverse complement.
ATTCAAATGAATTGTTGCCAGTTCTCTGATAAGTGATAAATGTATAAAGGAAAAGCAGAGAATTATATCCCTAAAATTATATAAAGAGAATGCTCTGGTATCAATATTTAAATTATACTTTGCTAGTGTAATTTCTGATTTTTAAGACCTTCTCTTTTACCATAAAATAACAGATAACATTTTCTCTTTTTTTTGCAATACTTTCCCTTTTATCCATGCAAAAATTGATTGTTGATAAATTTATGCATTAGTTGGCTTTTCTATCAAGTTTTCACTGACATTTTATCACTTATGCTAAATATATTTGTGTACATATATCTGTCCAAAGGAGGCTTTGTTTGTGTTCATTGAAAGGGAAAAATACTGGATTTTATGAATTAATTCAGAACACAAGTAAAATAACAATAATCTACTAAATGTCATTTTGTGAATGTGTCAATGTCTTTGGGAGCTTCCCTGGTTTGAATATGTAAGCATAATTTATTCACTGAATGATATCCAATCTTCTAATTATTTTAAGAACGTTGTTTTTCTCTGGAAATGACCAAGGTAAACCTAAATATATGTTCAGACAATCAGGAGGACAAAATAGTGTGATCTAAAAGCAAAGAAAACACATTACATTTTATTTTACAATAGTAATTGAATATTTATGCAGCAAATATTTGATAGAGTACCAGCGATCACTTCAAACCAAAAGTATCTAATTTTGAAATCAATTCTTTATACACATCCATTTCCTTCACATCCCAGATTTTTTGGCAAGAGACATGGGGAAAGCTTTCCCCCAACATTTGCATTTCTAAATATTTGCAATAAACAGTAGATAATATATAGCTGAAGACCATACACGTAGTTTTCACATTTACTCCCTTCTAGACATATCTGTAATTATAAACTCATAGGCCATTCCAAATGTAATTTTTTTCCTACCAAAAATATATCTAAGAAATATTAACTCACAATCTCTTTGTGCAATTCTGAAGCCTCTATTGTCACTGTAATTGTCAACTGCTTTCTGTTTTCCAAATGTGTTCTTGTCATGCAATATCTGACTTTAAAAACGTACTATCTTTTCTCTTTATTTTTCTGTAGTTTCAACTGTGTTGTGTGTGACTATGGCTTTTACACATTTGCATAGAAAAATAAAACCTTTTCTCCTGCACCTTCTATTTCTCACCCTCTGATGAGACTGTCTTTGTTTTCTTTTACTGTGCCTTGCATGGTAAGATATCCACAAGGCAGGCCCACGTGTGCAAACGTGCATGCGTACACACATAATCCACATAAGGAACACAGAAGCACTAGTCCCAATCTCCTGGATCATGATCTCTTTCTCTACCTGTCCCTGCAAATAAACACTGTGGCATCAAGGTCAAGTCCATGTACTTTCCCTCTCTGGCAAGTAATCATCTAGTTGGCAATCTATTACTGATTGCAACCCTAATTGTTCTGACTATTGATTTATATTGTCCCTGATAAACCTAGCCTTAGTTCAACCTAGCTTTTAGGAGGACACATCTCACCTAAGTAACAGAAGTTCTCAAACACTACTCTGGACCAAACTTCTAAAATATAGCCTGCATTTATCTGCATAAAAACTAATTTTATTTTCCTCATTTTTCAGATTTAACATCTGAACTAAGTAAAAGTATGTTTCAATACTTGGGCCACACCTCCTCCTTTGTATGTGTGTGTGTGTGCATAGTGATTGGGTTTTGTTACTCTCTATTTTGAATTAAAGAGAAAAAGAATAGGCAAATTTGGAGAAATTTGTATTTTGGTAACCAGGAGAGACAACAAAATCTAATTCAACTTTTGGCACAGCTTATTCTGTGCCAAAAACTGTGATAAGCCATTTTTAAATACATGATTTTTTAAAAACCATGTTTTTTTTTTTAACACAAGGTCAATCAAAATCTCTCACCTTATAAACTCTTCACTAAGTTTTGCTGAAAGATCCTTTTGCAATGTGTGGGTTTGAGATAGTAGCTATTCAGCTGTGATTTTTTAATGTTTAATTGAAACTTATTTTAGAAATGTGCTATATAAAATTTCAGTATGGTAATTTAAGTAGGAAAACAGTGAAGAATTTTACTCAACTGCTAATAGTGTCACTGCTATGGATTATTTCACTTCTCTAAGTTTTCTGGTTTATTCAACACATGCTAAATGAATATTATGTGCAGGGCCCAAGGCTAGGTGCTGGGAATATGACTATAAATTAGATGCCAAGCTTGCTCACAACAAGCTGAAGCTCTCACAGAGAATGTAGGAAGACAGAGGGGCAGGTCCCAGGGCTGTGCTGAGATGGAGTTGAGCACCAGCAGGAAGAGTGTGCAGAGGAGGAGCATTTCACCTAATTTTAAAGATGGATGTGGAAGGTCAAAGAACGTTTCCCCAAACCTAAGCTGAGATTCAAAGGTAAACAGAAGCCAGGCTCTGAAAGGAGAGAAGGAACAACCAAGAGAGTTTCAGGTCAAGGTTGGACAGTGTGACAAGAGCACAAAGAGATGGGGGACATGGTAAGACTGGGGCCATAGAACTGAGTTGAAGAGAGTCCTTACACGCCATGGTGGAGAAGTTGGCTTTTCATCTGAAGAACAATGGGAAGTCTTTCAAGGGTTTCAAACAGAAAAAAAATGACATAATCTTACTAGCACTTTTAAAAATCCCCTGGGCTGCTGTGTAGAGGATGGATCAAAAAGAAAAAAAAAAAAAGACTAGACCCAGAAAAACATAGTTAAGAGGTTGTGTAGGATACAGACAAAATGAAAGGAGACTTTGCTCTACCTTTCACAGTTGAAGGTGATATAGGGAAGGAGAGAAATTAACCAAGTCTGAAGTGGTAAGCCCTTGTGATTGTTTTAAAGAAGGTGTAGGATGATAAGGGAAAATGAGTTACATTTGATGAATATTATATTTTAAATATTCACTTATTGAGAAATGAATAAATGTAAGGTTTTATGGGATACCTATTAATCAATCAGTATGGAAATTTCATTCTGTAGTTCAAGAAATAAATCTGGACTAAGCATATAAATTTGAGTTTCATGTTACAGATATATTGGCTTTTATATTCTCTATCTCCATGGGTCCATATGAACGACCCATTTGTATTATTTATCTACTGCTCTATAACAATATCTTTTCAAACTTAAAACTACAGGTTTATTATCATACAGTGTCCATGTGCAGGAGTCAGTCCAGGCATGGCTCACCTGGGTCCTAGGCTTAGAAGCTTATCAAGAACAGTTGTCAACTGGGGATGTAATCTCATTTGAGGCTCCATAGAAGAGAAATCCACTTCCAAGTCCACACAGTTGTTTGGTAGAGTTCAATTCCTTACAACTGAAGGACCTCAGACCTCAGTTGTTTTGTGACTATGGCTCAGAGACAGCCCACACAGTTCCTGGCCACATGGGGCTCCCCAACATGGCTCCTTACTTTCTCAAAGTCAAAAAGGGAGAGTCCAGCAAGACAGTTTAATAAAATGTTGTCATGTAATGATGCTCATGTAATCACAAATATCCCTTGGCTTTGTCAGGTTCTGACAAAGCCTCTGGTTAGAAGCATCACAGGACATGGCCGCATACAGAGAGAGTCTCAACAGAGACTAGGAAACTAGGAAAAGGTGACCACAGAGTCAACCTTCAGAGTCATCTATTTGGCACATCATCCCTGTATTCTCTTTATCACTCTCTGTGTGATCTCTCCTCCATGTTTTCCTGACATCTCTCTTCCCCTTAAATCTATTTTCCACTCTGTAAAATCCATTGATAGCTTTTTAAATTCAATTATCTTTTAAACTGCTGGATAGTTTATCATCTTACAAATCAACCTTTTCTTTCATCCTGCCCTATTTCTTTTCACCATGATTGCTGTTCTTTTTCTTTGAAATACTAAGAACTTGTTTAATAATCTCTTTCAGATTATTCTAATATTTCAGACTCTCAGAATGCTCATCGTCCTGTTTTTGTTTCTGTGGAATTTTCTTCACAAAAGTTTTTCCTCTGTAGATTCTATTTTTTGTGGGTGAACACAGCTTTAAGAGGACTGCCCCCCGCTGTGGGAGTCTGTGTACTCGCTGAGTTGTGGAAATGTTCCTGGCTGGAGTCTTCGCTTTGGTCTTTTGCTGGGCAGACAGGAGGTTCGTCAGTCTAGTGCCTGCTTGGGGATTCCCACAACATCTGGATACTGTAAATTTGGGCTCCGCATCCAATTTCGGTGTAAGCCCTTCATAAATATAACCCCAGCTGCCTCTCCAGCCTCATTTCTTATCCATTCTCTCACGACTCCCCTCTCCAGCTGTGCGGAAACTCTCACCTCCCTCAAGCTTTCCACAGCTCCTCCTTTACCCACGGGTACCTTCCTAGCTTCCCATTTCCTTCTTTTCTGCTCTGGCAACACGCTCTGTTTCCTGAAATTCTGGATCTAATATGACTCCTCCAGGATCTTCTCCCTGACTTCCTCGGAAGTTGTTCACTATTTTATTTCTGTTTCTCTCTTGTCACTTTGTACCTCTCTTCTAGTGCTCATTGTTGGTAATCTAATCATCTAAACACAGAAAACGCTTCTCAATGATACACTTCTCAAGGGCAAGGACCGTCTAACACAAACTGACATGGCTCTCCAAATGCTGGTGAAAGAATTTTCACTTTACAGAACCATGAGGATCTTGAGAAGTAACTGTATTAGTTTCTTACCTTCATATGTTGATTTTTGCAAGGGTAAATGCTTGATTTATATAGGATAAAGGTTATCATGATATACTTATAACTCAGTTGCATTTCTTTGATAATATACATTAGCACTTATTCCTAGTGGTATCATAATGTCAAAAGAGTAGTGATTATGTCAGTCTCAATTTTTTTTCTTTCATGATATCAGCAGAATTCTAATAGCTGTTTTAAAATCTTATTGGCTCATTTCAACACCTGGGTCATCACGAGATTGGCCCCCACTGATTAAATTTCCTCTTGCACAAGGGATTTCATTTTTCTGTTTCTTTTTCTGGTAACTTTGGATTGTACCTTGGGCAGTATAGATCATGTGTTATTATAGATTATATAGAGACTATGAATTCTTTTCCATTCCTTTAAGAAGCATTTTGTTTTAGTGAGTGATCAATTAGCTAAATGAAACCCCCATTCTTATAGTGGTGCCACCTATTGATGCCATAGCTGAAATCACTCAGTTCTTCCACCTTTAGCTGGACTGCTTGGAGTCTCCTTTACCTGTGCACCTTTCAGGGTATAGCTAAAAATTTGAGCAGAAGTCATTTTGTGAATTTGGGGGCTCCACCTCTGTAGCACTGTCCTTTCCAGAATTTTCCTCTTCCCTTTCCAGCTGCTATGGTGAAACCTACCTCTTTTCCCTGGTTCTTTAAGCCTAAGGTTGCAAAGTTCACTCCTGGATTTAATTAATCAGCTTGGTGTTGATTTGGGACTGCATTCAGAAAACAGGTTGGGGAAAACAAACAACAAAATCACCCAGTAGCCTACTCATTTCTAAGTTCCATTGCCACATAGTTTAATGCATACTTTTGATTACTCACCAGCACTCTTAAATTGCAGTTTTGTTATTCTATCCAGTTTTATAGTTGTTATTTAGCAAGAGGTTGGTTTAAAAGGAGAAACTTGGTTATCAAAAGTGGAAGCTGTGATTTTTATGTAGGCCATTTCAGACTGTGTTAACATAGGTATTTGGTCCCAGAACAAAAGATGCGATTTTCTTTCTGACTTCTGCATTGGCCAGGTCACTTCAGAAGACAAGGTTTTACTTCTGAATCCATATTTAAAGGAAAAGTTTGAGGGTAACTGCCAGGACCTAAAAACAGGCAATTTAGAAATAGTGTAAGGATAAAGGAAGGTTTTCTCTAGAAAGAGATGGCAAGGAAAACATAAAACTTCCTTCACATATTTCAGTGGTTATTGTGAGAAGTTAGAAGTTGATTCATTTTATATAAACACAGAGAGTAGAAATAAAAGACAAAAGGATAAAAATTTTAGGATGATTTCAAGTCAGCCTAAGGGAAAGCCAGCTAACATTAGAACTATTCAATAATGTTAAGAATTGATCTGCACCAAAGTGAACTCCTGTCCCTGGAAACCTTCCAAGAGAATATGTTAGAAATAGCACAGAGAATACTTGTATAGTGATTGAGAAAGATGCATGGATCTGACAATTCTTAAACATCCACGATTAGCTGATTAAGCATAACTAATGCACTTTGTACCTGTGAAATTTCTTAAGATTGTGGTATATATATTACCCATGACAGCAGAATTATGAGCTAGTTTGAGAAATGAAATTTGTGTTTTTTAGTTTAATAAAGTGCAGTGTTGAGGGCTAAATAATTGACTAAGCTCATCTGATATTTTGGAGAAAGGAAGGACTGTGAAAGATACTTCTGGGATTTTCAGATCGTTAATACATTAGACCATGTTATAGTGAAGCAACGTTTAAAAAATGAGAAATTTTCCAAAGAATGTATTTCTTGATGCACTGATTTATTATGCTGGTTTCTTGGAAATTGAAAACCTAACACCATCAACTCTGTTCCAATTACCATTTGAAAGGTAACTTTATCATTCAGAGCAAGGATAGGCTGGGCCTGGATGTCTTGTCATGTGTTTCACATGGATACACAAGCTTTTCTGAGCAAACCTGGAGGTCTGCTTTGCTCCACCATCAATCATTTTTAGACAGGCTATGCAATAGAATTGAGGCATGTAGCCAGGAAAAAAAAAAAGAGCAATCTGGAAAGTTTATTTGGATGGTGTTTCTTTTTTTAAGTCATATGTTAAAATGATGTTGGAAACATATTCCATTTTAAATTATAGGGCAATCCCTATTGGAAGATTAAGCTAATGGTTTTTCAACCATCACATTGAAGTACATGGCACTGAAATATTAGACTAAATTATACGAAGTTGTGTGTGTTTAATATTTAAGATCCACAAAAATGACAATTTCATATGGTACAACCTGTTACATAATAAGTACCTATATGTGCCAGGAGGCTGCTTCCCCTAAATTTTGGGTTACTGACGCAGCACAGTCAATTAAATATTTAAAAGGATTTCAGGAATGATCCAATTCAACTTCTGTTTATAAAAGATGAAGAATGTAAGGTGGGAAAGGCGGTGCTTTACTTAAGCTGTTAAAGTATTCAGTTCAATATCATTTCCATAGTCCAAAGCTGAAAGAGCAAATTCCTTTCCCACTTGCAGTGAAGATTCTGAATGAGATTCTCAGAGTACCCTAGAGTCCTGCATTTTCTCTACATATATTATGAATTTTAAAGAACAAAAATACGTAAAACTGAATCAACATCAGACCTATATTCATCAAAATTATAGTCTTATTCTGAGGATGTTAAAGGTACTCTAAGGCAGTATCATGACAAATGTGAATTATCATTGTTCAGTCCTAAGATCTTAAGAAGTTGTAGGAGGCAAAGCTGAGTCTGGCTTGATTTTGTAATAGAAACAATGAAAAGACATATGATCTGAAGGGAACTTCCATAATAGTTATGTTAGTATTCACAGCACCCTTATGAGATAAACACACAATGTATTTTTGACATTTTTGTCATTGACATTTATTTTGGACATTGACATTTAGAAGGGTTAGGTATTGGCCCAATGTTAACATAGAAAGTAGATATCTAAATCTTAGCACAATTTAGAACCTAGGAGTGCTTGATTCCAAGCCATGTCTTTCCAGTATGCATCACTATCTTTAATAACAAATCCAATAGATTGAGTGCAAAAAAAAAAAATTACTCCTATCAACTTGTTTGTTTATTTTTAATAAAAGAAACATGAAAGAAAATATGCTTTGCTCTGAACTTTCTCATTTGGCATTCAGAAGGGCAAAAAAATTATAAAATTACCTCAATTGGTACCCCTAAAATAATTATTGTGAAAGGTACAAAAGAAATAGATGATAGTATTGAAACTGGGAAAAGCAAGCCACGCCTACACAGTATTCTTTTTCAATTTAAGAAAGTCTGTCAATTTTACAACTTCAGGATTTTCTTCCTTTCACAATAATTCTGACCGATATTTTTATCTTTATTTTAAAAGTGAAGAAATGGAAATTTGAAAAGTTTCCCTAATTTGGTCAAGGTCAATCATCCAGGAAGTGACAGACCTGGGGTTGAATCAAGTTTTCTATTTCTAAATGTAATGCTAAAGAAAGGGTCAGGATCTGTCAGTTGGGACCCAGGAAAGGGATTATGGGATAATTAGTAGGGGTTCCTGTCTTGTGGCCCAAAATTTGAATTATTACCCAAAATGGCTTGATGATGATTCACTTATTCCTCTCCATTCAACCCTAAAGCTTTGGTCCTATTGGAGTAGTTGCCATATTTCTAAAATGAAATAACAAGTAAAGATGATATAGAGGAGGGCAACTAGAATAATAGGATATAGGGGATTTGAGGAGTGGGCAGACACATCTAATGACAAAGTTCCTCTTCACCTGAGCTCAGTGAAGGGCCTGAACGCACCTGGAAATTAATGGATGGTATGATTGAGGGAACCTGTTTGGTAAGCTCCCAAATTCCAGGATACAGGCATTCACTGAGACCTACCTAAACATAGCAAGTAATAAGAAAATCTTCTTCACATCATTAAAAAAAATAATAATAACCTTATAGAACTCATTAACCCAAGATAGTAAGGCAGAAAATAAAAATAAATGCATCAAGGATTTGGAGTCATTTATGAATGACAGAGTCATAAATGGTTTCTGAGAGGGTTAGAGTTATGCTTAATTGTAAAGGCTAATGTCAAGGACAGAGCCGACTGGCCCAATTCCTCAGGCTTCTGTTGCAAACTGAGCACTGGCCAATGGCACAACAGTCTTACTCTGATGGCAATTTCTTTGTGCTCTGAATTTGGTCTGCAGGAAGGAGGCACACAGAATGACTTTCTCTTCAAATTATAATATAAAAAAGCACTGTCACTTCTCACTGACTTTCTACTAATTAGCATTCAGAAGGGAGTAAATATAGCACTAGATATTTCTCCAAAGCAGACATAAAAATGGCCAACACATATATGAAAAGATGTTCAACATCACTGATCATCAGGGAAATGCAAGACAAAACCACAATGAGCTATCACCTCACACATGTTTATATGGCTATTCTCAACAAAACAAGATAACAAGGGCTAGTGAGAATGCAGACAAGAGGGAATCCTGTGCACTGCTGTGGAGAGTATATAACAGTGCAGCCACTATGGAAAAGAGAATGAAACTTCCTCAAAATTTAAAACAGAATGATTATAGGATTCAGTAAACCTGCTTCTGGGTATATCTCCAAAAGAATTGAAATCAGGATTCAAAGACATTTCTAGACTTCCATGTTCCTTACAGCATTATCAATGCAAGTCAAGATAGAGAAACAACCTAAATGTCCTTGGAAGGATAAATGGATTAAAAAAAATGGTAGACACATACAATGGAATAGTATTCAACTGTAAAAAGAATGAAATTCTGACACCTGCTACAACATGGATTAAGCTAAGTGAAATTCACTAAGTATAAAGTTTACTAATGTAAAATCATTACACTAAGTGAAATTCATTATTACAGAAAGACAAATACTGGGCTGGGGATGTGGCTCAAGTGGTAATGCGCTTGCCTGGCATGAGCGGGGCGCTGGGTTCGATCCTCAGCACCACATTAAAAAAAATAATAAAGATGTTGTGTCCACCGAAAACTGAAAAATAAATATTTAAAAAATTCTCTCTCCTCTCTCTCTCTCTCTCTTTGAAAAAAAAGAAAGACAAATACTGCATGATTTTACTTATAGATAGATGTCTAAAACAGTCAATTTTATGGAGCAGAGAGTAGAATGGTGGTTGCCAGAGGCTGGGCAGAGGAGGAAATTGGGAGTTGCTATTAAATGAATGTAAAATTTCAGTTATACAAGATGAATAAGTTCTAGAGATCTGTGTACACACTGTGCCTGTAGTTAACAATGCTTATCATGCATTTGGAAATTCATTAGGAAGGTAGCTGTCCTGTTAAGTGTTCTCACCACAGTTAAAAAAATTACTTAATAGAGTATTATAAACATTTTAAATGGAGAAAAAATAGATATAATAAAATGAGTTCTTAAATGTTATTTTGATGCATTATCAGGCACTGAAGTCAGGTCTGATTTAGTTCACTAACCTGTTTTCCTTTCCTCTTTTCACACATTATTATGATTTCTGCTTCACCAAGTATAATTAATGTCCTTCATTTCTTAATGTGAGTCCATTGCCGCAGGCTTCACAGAAATCATGTAACATAGATTTTCACCTTCACAACGCATTTCTTTATGTGTCCAAAATAGAACACAAAGAGAAAATATAGTGAGGCTCCTGAATGGTGGGTGTAACAAATGGAATTTATTCTTGTTACTCCATAAACAAGTATAGAAAATAACCAGGTTGGTGTTTGCCACTGAGGTGACTAGCTAACCATATTCTACAGCATTTTTGTCACTTGTCAAATCAACTCCTCTACTGAGATCTCCCTGAAAGGATGATTGTCTTGCTACATACACTACTGACTTACAGAAGCCAATTTTTTAAATAGTTCATTTATTCATTCTTCCACCATTTATTGAGGTCCTACTATAGGCAAAGCTCTGAGCTAGGCAAGATAAGCAATTAAAATACACACAAAGGATGTTCTTGCTTTCAAAGAACTTAGGTAAGAGAACCAGACACATTCCTCCATGCATAGAATTCTCCATTTTCGTAAATCATGGTGATATTTGAAATGTGCCCATAATGATGTACATTGGTTATGTCAAGGATGGCCATATTATTGGTTATGCAGACTGGGATACTTTGAAAGTGAAAGGGAGATAGGAAAACAGCTTAAACTGATATTGTTCTGGGCTAACTGGGTCATATCCTATTATCCATATTGTAAAATTAATTGTTTTACGTGGTACACTTCTGTTCTCCTTAAAACGCAGTTAAAGTCTATCATAGATAGTTCAAGAAATCAAGTATACACTTTACAAATCAATTAATTGGTCAAATCATTCAAAGCAAACCATAAAATTGATTGCCTCTTGTTAGTTTTAATTTTCTTATTTCCCTTATTGTTTACTTGAGAACTTTTGACATTTGGTTCCATCTATCAAAAATAGAGTTGTAATCAACCAAACTGGAAACTGCTAGTATGAAACTGAATACATGCTGTTGTCTAGTACAATGTGACATGAATTCAGTTTCTCTTAATTTTAATTTTCAAGAATGGGGTGTATAAATTTTTATGTAATATGCATCTCTTAAGTAACATTGCTTTTATGAATGAGGCTGTATCTCATTAAACCCATTGCTGAATCCTTTTGGTGAGAATACACGAATTGGCATACAGAAAACTAGACACATAGCAAAATTTAATATTTGAAAAACTTAAAATATCAAGGTCACTTGAAGTTGGTAATTGTTTTAATATTATTTCTGCTGAAAGCGTCCATGATTCATAATATTTATTCATATAATATATGAATAATTTATTCATATAATATATATGATTAAATATTATATATTATATAATGTATATGATTATAGATATATGATTTTATACATATATATAATTTTCCTGATCTTTGTAATTAAAAATTTTTCTTTTTATATATAAAAAATTAGTCTTGCTATTACCTTTTTCTCACAATGTGAGTACTAAAACATAAATTTGTTTCATGTAAATTGTTGAAATCTGCTTAACTAGTTGTCTACAAAAAAGAAGCATCGTGTTAAACATGATATCCAAAAACAAATAGGCTATTTGCATTGAAATTTACCTGATCATTTGGAAAGCACATTTATGATCGCTCCATTGTCTAGCTGAGTTTAATTTAGTTCTGTAAGTAAATACATTTTATTTAACAGTAAAGAGAATACATGTTTCTTTCATCTAACTCCCTTTATATTCCTTTGATAATCCTATTCTGATAATAAAATAGTGTTATAAAGGAAAACAAAGGTATTTTATATTTGTTATTCGAGGTGGCAAAGTATATATTAGTGTCTGGTGAATGACAAATATCACTCTAGTTGATATCTAAAATTCAGGGGAAAAATTACATCCTAAGACCAATATCTTCCTTTGAAATTTTTAATAGCCAACATCATGTTGATTATAAAGAAGATAATAAATATTAACTGACATAATCAAAGAAGTGGTTCTGAAGTAAGTGCCAAAACAGCAATTTCTAACTTTAGAATCGTCTGTGCGTGGGCATGTGTATACGTTTGTGTGCTTGTGTGTATGTGTGTTCAGTCTTCTTCAAAGTTACTAAAATTAAGATGAAAAACGATAACACATATTAAGTACAGAAAATGGACCTATTTTCCCTAACAAATTCACAGAAGGAAAAGGCAAGGTATTATGGTTTGGATATGAGGTGTCCCCCAATGTGTCCTGTACTGATGCAGAATGCTCAGAGGTGAAAGGAATATATTATGAGAGCTATAATAGGTAGATTAATCCATTTGATGAATTAATAATTTAAATGGCCTTACTAGGTAGTAACTGTGGGCAGGTAAGGTGTGGCTGAAAGAATTAGATCACTGGAGGCGTGACTTGAGGGTTTACACTTTGTCCCTGATGATGTGTTCTTTCTCTGCTTTCCAGTTGGCATTTGTGGGGCTGAGTTTTCCTTCACCAGGCCCTTCCACCATAATGCACTATTTTATCTTGGGCCCAAACAAATGGAGTCAGCCCACGAGGTACTGATCCTCTGAAACCATGAGCCCCAAATTAACATTTCCTTCTCTAAGTTGTTCTTGTCAGATATTTTGGTCAAGGGATGAAAAGATGCCTAACATTAGATTTGGTCCCTAGTAACCCCTTTGTTGGTGATAGTGTCTTGGGGTTAAGTATGTCACACGCTCCAACATTTCTATCCAAGAACCAAATTCACAGACAGCTTTTTATTCATATTGGACTAAAACTTGATATAAATTAGCTCTTCCCTGAACCAATCCCAGAAGCAGTTTAGGTCCATGAAGATATAACCTGTAATGAAGGACACTCTCATAGCAGTTGTCCAACTAATATTCAATTAGACTTCCTCTGCTTTTAGAAGAGTATTATATGATGTCAGAATAGAGAGGACTGCTCAAAATCTTAGTGATCTAGAAGAAGTGGCATAATTTCTCTTCAATGTTGGATAACTATGGTTGAATCATTATAATCCACATCCTTTTAGTTTACCTCATCTAAATCAGTAAGAACTGACCACTGTTGCAACTTTGAAAAGATATTTTAAAGGATATGCTGCTCATGATTCTTTTTAAAATCCTCATTTCATTCTTCTTTGCCTAGTCAAATATACATTTTCAAAATTCTCCAATGAAGACTTCCTGGCTTCCCCCACCACAATCAGTATTTGGAGGGTCTTGTTCCCAGAACATTACATACACCTCTGTCACAACACCTTATAATAACACTAATTAATGAAGGCTGACTTGTCACTCTGAACCAGAAATTATTCTATGGCCTTATGCACATTATCTTATTCATTATTCACAGAAGTCTTAAGACTTCTTCCATTTTACTAGTGAGAACGTAAACCAAAGAGACAGGAGAAAATGTCTTCTTTATCTTTCATAAATTCAGTGCCTGGCAATCATGCATGGCAGAGGAGAGCTTCAGTATTTACTGAAGGAATAAAGGAATGGATGAATGAGTGGTATGTGGTATGCACAGAAGGAAAAATTACAATATTTCCAAGAGTGGGGAGCACAGAAAAATCTTCCCACAGAGGATATGGGAAGACTATATAGGAATTTTCTTCAGAAAACACATTTTCTCTTGACCTGCTTTTATGTTTTATTTGATTATTTCCTTGTCATCGAAGTGTTGTTTTAAAATTGTTTTCACTGGAGAAATTTACAAGTTGTGCTCCTGTCTGCAGAAAGAGCTGAGAATACCCATGTTTTTAAGAAACAATATAAGTGCCATATTGTGTTTATAATGATCCTCTTTGCCTTGATCGATTACTAGTTCTTTCTATAACTGCATTTTTTACATTTGTGAGGGTAGAGAAAGGGAAACCTGCGAAACAATCATTAAAGCCATAGATTTCCTCAGGGATCCCTGAACAAGGCTTGTAGATGTGAGAGAAGAAAGGAAATCTCAGGCACTGGCCCAAAAAGATAATCAACATGAAGGCAGATTGCTGAAAAAGTCCCAAGCAAGGACAGCGGAAAATATGCCAAGGAAGAGCAGGTGGTTCCAGAAGAAAAGCAGGATCCAGGAAAGATCTGGAAGAGCTCATGAGTAGAAAAAGCGCTGGTGCAGCCACAATAGCTCAGGGACAGGGCTAGAGAGGACTGCATTTGGTCTCAATGTCCCATTACAAAGACCAAAGTTGATAATTTCTCACAAATCTAGTTATCAGGGGGAAAAAAAAAACCAGACTTACAAAACATTTTCCAAATGTTCTCCCCTTTCCAAATTCAGCGGAGCAGAGGGTTTGTACTGCGCACTCCCACCTCCTCCCTGCCAATTCAGCCTCCCTCTAAGCCACCTTCCTGTACAGTAACTGCTCCCTGTGGGACAAGCTGACATTCTGAGCCCCAAGGCAGGAAATCCAATGTTCTGTCCTTTTATAGGTCCCATGAAATGCAGAGAGCTGTAGGAGACAGTGCCTTCCTCATGTCCCCTTCAACCAAAAGAATGCCAGCATCTTCCCAAAGTGACCATTTCATCTACGCATTTGTTTCTTCAATGCCTCCAACGATGGGTAGGGCTTAGGCAGAGAGGAAGGAAAGTAAGCAGAAAGTTAGAAATACAATATATAATCCCTACCATAATAACTTCAAGGACACTGTAATCTCATTGTAGGGAACAAAAAAAGAAGAAGAAGAAACTAAAAAACATATCAAAAACAATCCCTAATTTATGTCACTGAGTAAAAGCACACATAAATTCACAGAAGTCTGATCTCTACAAGCTATTGCAACAGGGGAAGTTTTCGTGGAGGATATGGGAATTAAACAAAGCCATGAAATATGAGGAAGATTATTTATAGGACAGAAATTGGGAGAGCATTCAAAAGAGGAAAAAAAAATGGCCCAAGTAAAGACGTAATAGTGGGAAAAAAAGTTTATATGGGAAAAGAGCAGAGATTAGATAGGCCTGACTGGAACAGGCAAAGAATGCTGCCATAATGGGATTATAAAGTGGGTAAACAAAGCAGAGGGCTAGAGGATGGATTAAATTGCTCAAGTTTCTGTGAAAATTAAGGCAGAGTAGAAGAGCCTTTCAGAACTCTGTGATTTAGGCCTGAGCTATAGTTTCCTCCAAACTATTTCCTGCGCTTGTGATTATTGCTGGCTCCCACTTACTGACTGGAAGGCATCTGTATGAGACTATTCCATTGATTGGGTTGCTTATAAACAGCAGAAATTTAAATCTTGCAGTTCTGGAAGCTGAGAAGTGTGAGATCAAGGTGTTGGCGGATATGGTATCTGATAAGAATCTGCTTCCCATTTTTAGATTTTGTCTTTTTTCTGTGTTCTCCTTTCTCCTCACATGATGGAAGGGACATTCCTGAGGGCTCCACCTTTGTGACCTGAACACCTTCCAAAGGTCCTATGTAGTGATACCATCATCTTGAATTTCAGGGAGACACAATATTCATAACATAGCAGGACTTTATGTCAAAATGTAGCAACTTTCCTTAATGATGCTTTTATCTTCAATAATAAATCCTCAATTATATTCTTAGACTTATTCTTCCATGATGGAACTCAAACCATGTAGATGGTTCATTGTTATGGGGGGGGGTGTTAATAATACAATGCAGACAAAAAGTTTTTCTTGAGCAAACACTTGGAGAAATTTGCTCTGTTAACTCTCCTATTAAATATACATATTATTTAGCCCAGGTTTTGATTTTGTCTAATTAAAAGTTTTCTCTACACATAGTTTTGTTCCTGAATCTTGTTTTGAGCCCTTTAAAAAAAATCATTCAAATTCCTTCTAATGTTCTTATTCATTAATTAACATTTCAGGCCTGTGATGCTCTTTCTCTATTTCTATCAAAGGACTAAAGACATGTTTTATTCTGGGAAGGTTTGAGTATAATCAGTTTAAATCTCCCTTCCTTTAAAACAAACAAACAACCAAACAAAAAACCCTGAGCAAGTTTCCTGGATCATCAGTATCTGGCGAAATAGACTAATGTTATTGTTCATTATCTTAAAGCACATAAAATGGAGAAACTATGTAAACTCACTTTAGAAAATGTCCCAATTGAGTAGATCAATACAAAATGTGTACTATACTGAACGGTGGGCAGTCTGAACATATCTATGACTAGTGGGACCTATTTTCAGAGCCAAGGAAGCCAGATATTATAAAAGCAGAACCTTCACTGTCTGAAAGACATTAGCCCAGTGCACAGGAGCACTACCCCTGACCTCAGGAATCAGATGGGCAGGATTCCCATGGCATTTCTTCCTTCATGGAGATGTATGCCCTCTGACTTGGGGCTCTAGTGGTGATGGGAAGGATTCACCATCCAGTATCTCTTTAATCCTAACTATCAGTAGTTCCATTACTTTCACTTTATAGATGCAAAAACTAAGGTTTGAAGTAATTAAGTGATTGATTGAAAGTCACTATAGTTAATTCAAGCTTAAATCCTCATTTCGCCCCATCCAATATATAATTCTGGGTTTCTAATTTGTTAAATGAAACCTTTAAAGATCTTTTTTTTACCAGAAAATTTTAAAAGTGTTCCTATTTCTTAAATTTAAAATGAGTTTTTAAAAATAGATACAATTACATATAGTTCACAAAAATACAAGGTTTCCATGAGACCAACAATGCCCAAGAAACTGTGGATTTTTTTTTTTTTTTAAGAACAATTCTAGGAGCAAATGAGGAAGAAAATGGGAAAGAGATTGCAAAACTTGCTGCATGGCCTTAGCAGGATCTGTATCTATTTATTTTTACTATTAAGTCCTATAAATGCTAGAGTTAATCACAGCTGGCAGTATGTAAATTATCTTAATTTGCAGCTTCTTGAGGTTGAAGGTTGTGTTTGTTTGGCTGATTTAACTGTATTGCCACTTAATTACCAATATAAATGCTCTCAAATTATAGAAACCAATATAAGCATCTCAATTTAAAATTTTATTTGCAGAACCCAAAGTAATGACATTGAGCTTCACATTCACCTAGTGAGGTGAGCTGAAGAAATCTGGCTTTAGTACATAATTACGTATTATTAGTCTTCTGCCTGAAACAGAAGTGAGTCTTTCATAGGATTTCAACATGACTGGGGAGGACAAGCCATTCCTCCTCCAGTGGAAAAAATATGTGCACCTTTAGAAAGAGACACTCTGGGATGTAAAGGGCCTGGGAATAGGTTACAAGGGCCATGAAGGTGACTTGATTTTGTAAATCAAGGTGACGTGAAGTCACATGATGGCAAAGCATTTGAGCAGGGAGCTCTACCTCTTTGAATTAAATATTCTTTGAGGGAGAGTAGGCTGTATCCTGAGTGTAACTCACATAGTACTGTTAGCAGAACAGAGCATAACAAAGACACCATCCTTGGTTTCATTCCCTTTTAAAGACTATGAACTAATTTACTCATTCCAGTAGCTGCAGACTGCATTCATAACCACAAACTCCAACTGAGTTTTCTTGGTTCAGAGAGGGCTAGATTAGGCCAGACACATAGGTCTATAGATATCTGCCTGGAAAACATTTCAAGTATCACCTAGGTGTGTCAGGAACTGATCATCACTCATATGGAGAAGTTCCGCATTTGTTTTACAATGCCATCTAATTTGTCAGTTCAGTTTAAAACAATTTGAGCACCTACGGATATTTATGAACTCAGAAGCTAACAACATGAAGGGAAAATAGAAATGGTATGTTGTTTGACTCTAGCTTTCTGTATATAGGAAAGTGCAGGCCTTGAAATCATATCTTAAGTTAAAAAAAATGTGATATGTTATGAACTGCAAAAGTTCATGGCAGAGAACATGCCAATTAGAATTTTTGCTCCATAAGATTAAAAGTATATCCTTACAAATAAAAGTAGTTAGATTTTTAACATACTATACATGGTTACTGCTGTCTTCCTTGGTTTTGTAAATGGGAATATGGGACAACTTTTCTCATCTGACTTTCTATATGCAGTAATGTGCCATTGCAATGAGACAAGTGCATTTATATACTGTATCACAATCCTTATCAACAGGCGTTTATTGAATTCAGGCAATGTCCATGTATACTTTATATACTTGATAAATAATAATACTTAATTTTTTATGTAGTGAAATGTGTACATTTTCCTATAAATAATGTTCAGGTCCCTTTTTAATATTACATTTATTAAAAAATTATTTTAAAACTCAGTGTCTCAAAAGGAGTAAAAATTACTCTGCAGTTCTCCAATACTCCAAGGGTCAAATATGAAAGGCCTCTTTAGTTTGCCCCCAAAATATTCTTCTTTATCCTTATAAAAACATGAACTCCTAGAGTTCATGTCAGAACAAAGGAACCAATGCGTTTTGGGGAACTATGTATAAATACTATGATACCCAAAAGAATTAGCTGCCATTACTGGGAAATTGGGAAATGGATGCATAGTTTTTAATTATGAATAAATTTCAAACTTTCCATCAAAGTCAAATTATGCTGCTGTTAGTCAAATCTCCTGTAGGCATTGATTCAAGAACCTGCTGATGGAGTAAAAATACACAGAAACTTGTTAACGAGAAGTAAAATTATCTACATCTCAGCAAATAATGCCGAAGTGTCATATAATATGCTGAGCTCAGGCAGCCCATGGCCAATGGAAGAGCTCTCTCTGTGCTTCCCCGTTAATATTTACAGTTGGAAGCAATACATGGCTGCAATCTAAGTGCTGCACCTAAAAAGGGAGTTGATGGCTCGATACCTTGTTTTCTGACACTGTGAAGCACTGAAATAGCTACCTTCTTAATCATCGCCTGCTAACGTTGTGTTAAAACTGGAGCGAGCATAGCACATGGCTGTTTTATACAAGCAGCAACCCCGGGAGGTTGTCTACATTGTTTAGTTATTTTATTTCTTGATAGACATGCTGGGTGTTAAAAGCACAGGACTGAAAGTTGTGAATTATGGGTCCTTTTCTTTGTTCTCCTGCTGAGTTTTTCAGCATTTACGCAGGCAGGCACTGTAGAGACAGCTTACTGCCCAGACACCCACTGTGTGCTGGGCACCTTCCTAGAACTTACCAAAGAAGCCCACCCACCCATCGGCATGCTTTACTGAAGCTTGTTCTCACGTGTGAAGCCTTCAAGTAATTAAACAAACTTCTACAAGCAGGGAAATGCGACTGGCTATAAAAGCACTGTACACGGTAAGAGACATGAAATATAAAATAACCACTGATTCTCTTCTCTCCATGAATAAATATGCCAACTAAAGGTGACAATTGAAATTACAGAGTAGATTTGGGGTTCCGTCTATACAGTGCTCCACCTCGCACGCTCCAGGGCAAAACCAAACAAGAGCTAACAATTTAGATGCCAAGTCTGTGGCTTACTAGCTGGATGAATTTGGATAAATTGCTTAAATCCTCTTTTAGATAATCACTATCTCCTCGGATGGTTGTGAAAATTAAAACAGAGTGTACAAAATGCTGGGAATATATTCAATCTTCAGTTTGTAATGACTTTTCTCTTTTCCCTATATACCACCTTTTAATTTAGAAAAAGGATTTTCCAGAAATGATTCCTTTGTAGAAAATGAACTAGATGTTGGAAAAGATTAATTGCCTGGATAGAATGCACAAAAAAGCAAAGACCTCGTTGTCATCTTTGTAGCAAAATTAATATATTTATTGTGGGTTCCTGAAACTAGGAAAAGAGCCCTAAAAGTATCAGCTAACATCTTTTAAGAAAAGAGAACAATGAAACCATGTGACCCAAGACCAACTTCTAAGAACTATTAGGAATAAAAATGCCTTTTAGGACGGTGGTGATTTCTGCTGGGGTCTACCACCACACAAAGAAGAGCATTTGGACGGAGGTGAGCCCTGTCGTGAGTGACTGCTTTTCTCTCGACTTCTCTCTGCGAAGTTGTAGCTACTCCTTGTGAAGACGTTGAATCGCAGCAGATGGCTTCCTTTTACACCCAGTGCTGTCAGTGGAATGTAAATGTGTCTCCTCACCACACTGAAAACACCGAGGCTGTGTGTTTAATCTGTGCTGTGCTAGCAGAATGACCCTGAAAAGAACATGAGCATGGAGCACGTTTCGAGAATTGGCATCTATCCTTGTAAACAGGATTGGGGAGGATTTTTTGAGACCAGTGACTAATCACGGTTTTCTTCCTTGGGCTCCTAACAGCCATATCCCTGAGGACAAGTAATCTAAATGGTGATTGAATAGAAAAGTTATAGACCCAAGGGAAATATCTTTTTTTAAAGGGGCAGGGAAGGGAGTGTTTTTCTGGGGTGTGGGAAAAAAGAAGAGGGAATTGTGATGAACCGCAAAATTGAAGAGGCTGAGTTTATCATTCGAATTCTCAATTCTAAGTCCCTTTGGGAGTTAAGGAAACAAAATTTTCCTAGGTTTCAGATTATTAAAGTTAGGAAGAGGAATATCTTAGCAATTACTTCAAAAATTCAGAAAAAAATAATGTAAATAATTCAAATGTCAGTATGACATAGAATATGAGAAAATACCAAAATTGACAAGATTATCCAGAAAAAGAACCTTATATTTTGAGAATACTAATAAATTATAAAACCAAAATAATAAAGCACTTTAGCCGGATCATCTAATTTCCTCTTAAATAAGTCTCTGAAATGGGTAGGAAGCAGGGAATTTGATTTTCATTTTATTAAAACAGCCAATGGTAAAGAAGAGTTTTTATGTAATTTGCCCTGTGAGCATTTTTTTAGTAGAGTATCAAACTTCCTAATGCCTCTACCTCCCATCCTTTCTTGGGCAAGGACCTCTTTTGAAAGAATGTGGAGACATTATGCATACATATTTACTCTACATATTTTATATAGACTTAGAAATCCCAAAATATAAAGAAACCATTTTGCCTATTTTGTCTGAGCTAATTTTATAATGGCTTTTAAATTCTGTGCTAAATCTTTATGTAGAGATAGAGTAATTTTAGTTTGGCAGTACTTTTAAGCTAATAGGAAAATGCTGTTAGACTTTATTTTGGTCTTCTCCAAGAAGGAATGCTTAGTACTAATATAAACATATCTTTTCCCCTGTCATGTGTTTGGGTACTTAGTAAATGGTTAGTAAAGTGAAACAATGTTTTGTTTGTTTGTTTGTTTGTTTTCTTTTTCCCCTCCTGCTAACTTTAAAACTTACAGAGTTTTCCCCAAATGGCTTATTTGGAGTTTGAAAGCCCAACTTCTGAAAGACTTTTTTTTTTTTTTTTTTTTTGTAGCTCTAAAAGTAAATATTATTTCAACAAATCCTCACAGTGTGAAGGTTTTGGTCTTTGCTAGTTTTCAGGTACTTTGGTGATTTCAGTTGTTGCTGTCTCATAGATTCTGGTAATGCTCACTTCAGATCTGCCCAGCCATAGCTCCACAAGATCCCTCTCTGTTTAGATATACCGAGTCTAAAACTCTTTGGAAAGGAGAAGGTTGTGCAGTAAGAGGCTTCCCATTAAAGCATGGTGTGTGTGCTTCATCTTCCGTGAGGCAGAGTTTAAAACTGGAAGCCTTATAATTTGATGTAAACTGACAGTGACAACAGAAATGGCTACTTCTGAGATTATTTAAGGGAAGGAGCAGGGTATACACATTCATCAACAAAACACCAAAAGAAAGGGTTTTTATTTCTAGGTTTGCGTTTTAAAATAAGAATGGAGTAAATGGCACAATAGATTATATAAACAAGGACTTCAATGACAAGCTGTCGAAGTTAAAGCAATATATTTTACATGGGTGACCTGACGCCACACTTTATCACCTACACTAGGGGAAGCCAATTTGAGTCTGGTCGATAAAATACAACTTCCAGAATTGGGCCTGGGGCAAAGCTGGCATGGTATGGCGGGGCCTGATGACCTGGCATCCACTTCTGTTGGATGGGACACAGTGGGAGTTGGCACTTCTACCATCTGGGGCTTGTCTGGTATTTAAGCTCGATTTGATAAATAAACACTTGTGCAGGTATGTCAGAAGGGACAACACAGTTGGCTTTGCTCCAGTGCAGTTTATGCTCTGGTAATTTAATGCAGGGCTGAGGTATAAATGGGACTAGTGATTCAAAAACTGAATTTACTGCAGTCTCACAACTGTTGAAAATTAAACTACATGTGCTGCAAGTTAGGGGTGACTAGGGTATCTCATTATAGGAGGCTGTTTTTTTCAGAGACTAGAATCTTTGTTGAATTACAGAGGGACGTACTTGAATGTAGACTTGGACCAAATAATTTTCTGATAAGTTGACCATAAATCCTCAGTAAAATAAGCTTGGTGTTCTCAGAATATCTATTGGCTTTTTGATCATTTTTATGGCTTTCCTTTTACTGGTCAAATTATCCTTATATGCTTTTAAAGCTCCTCTGACATGGATTAAGTCAACACAAACCAATAGACCTTCATTACTTTGGCAACTGGTTTTGATTTGGGGGCAATAAATACGATGACACAGACTAGATTACCTTTGCCGAAGGAATATGTGATAAGCCATAAGGATGTCAGGGATTTGGCATTCTTTTTCCTGTGTAATGTGGGAATGAATGAATAACAGCTTTTAACCAGCTGAATAAAGTTGGAAAGAAGAAAGAAATCAGAATGAAAAAGTGCCATGGTTTGGGTTTTAGGTTAAAAATGGTGATACCAGTAGATCACGAGAAAGCCCATGAACACACAGTGAGTGCCTGATGCTGCTTGGCACTGGTAGTCAAGGTTCAGGGCAAATAGGTGAGGGAACTGTCATCTGATGTGACCCATACCTTGGTATCTGGAAGGATAGATTTGGCCATAAATGGGAATAAAACTTACTGTGTGATAAAAGTATAGAGGAAAGAGAAATCAGAAAGGGCTAGAATAGCCAAGGAACGGAGAGTAGGAGAAACAAGAACTGCATATTTTGGGGGCTAAAGAAACTTTTCATTATAAAAATCATTTTTTAAATACTACTTTCCAAATATTTTCTGGAATAAAGGCTCAGATCTGAACAGAGTCAATAAGAACGGTAGAATGAACACATTTACCCTTCACCCACACTACCAAGTTTTAAACACTTTGCTATCTTTGCTGTTTCATTAGTTACATACATTTCTTTGCTGAATCATTACAAAGTAGGTTGCAGACATCATAACATTTTTCTATGTAATTTTTGGGTAAGCATCTTCCAAGAAAGAAGACTTCTTTCTAGAGTTACAATGCTACTATCATATTCAAGGAACCTAACATTTCATAAACTTTCCATATTCAGGTTTCTCTAATAGTTCAAATAACATCCTTTTTTGAATTTTTTTAAATCCAGGATTCAATCAATTGCATTTGGTTATCAGTTGTTGTGTTTCAGTATCTTGTAACCTCAAACATTCCCTCCGCCTCCTTTTTTTTAATATTTATTTTTTAGTTGTAGTTAGACACAATACCTTGATTTTATTTATTTATTTTTATGTGGTGCTGAGGATCGAACCCTGGGCCTCGCCTGTGCTAGGCAAGCGCTCTATTGCTGAGCCACAACCCCAGCTTTTCCCCCTGCCTTCTTAATTCATTAAATATTCTCTTCCTTTTGAAATTGTGTATAAAACAAATTTGCATGTTTTTCAATCGCCTCCTTAAAATATACCTACTATGGAAGAGATGGGGTATAAAGAAACTCAAATCTTTCCTGTGCTGTAAAATGCAGATTAATAGAGAACTTTTGGCATGTACACAGAAGAAGAACCGAAATAATAAAGTTGATATGTAACTGACCCAAGTCAAATGGACTAGGAAAGAACCAGCAGAGAATGTACATGAAATGGGCTTCCACCTCACTTCCAACTCCTCCTGAGATAGTGTCTCCATGGTTACCTGCTCAGGTTCCCTAAACACCTTCCGGGTTGAGCTGCCACTCCCGCTTCCACATCTCCATCTGTAACCGGCGCTACATAAAGGCTCACCCTGCCCAGACAAGCAGATGCACCAGTACCGCTGTCGTGCTTCTTGTTCCCCTTAAAGCAATGGGACCATGGGTGTTGTCATCTGCCTAACGCTCCTTCCCAGCCCTCTTTATTTATTTATTTATTTAGAGATTCTCAATAAATTGCCCAGGCTGGCCTGAAAATTGGAATCCTCCTGCCTCAGCTTCCCTAATCCCAAGGATTACAGGTGTGTGTCCCTGTACCTGGTCACCCTTCCCTTCTTTACCTCATTCCCCCAGCAGCTACCTTCCTCTGAGAAGCTCGAGGTTCACCAGGAGGCATTCCTTCCTTCCACTTGCCGTCCTTCATACTCACCTCCCACCTAACGCAGCCCACAAGACAATGGTTGTTTGTAGCTGCCCCCACCCATACACACTACTATTAAATAGAAAGGTGTTTTTTTTTTAAGACCATGACCTTCCTTTCAAGTTCCAGACCTCCAGAAACTTCAATGTCTGAAACTTTGAAGGCATTCAATAAAGATTTATTGAATGAATAAATGCATGAATAAGCAAAAGAATGAATTCACCACCAATACATTTTCTGCGCTATACAGGACTCATGACTGCAAGGAAATTAATAATGCATTTAACAGAGCAATGAGCATTACAAGTGTATGAGTCAATAACAATTGATTAGCCATTTTGTGCAAAGCTCGGCATTTTGTACTATTGGAAAGTTCCAGAGTAAACAGATAAACAGGTACTCTTTCCTTACAGTCCTAAAGGGAAAGGGTAGAATTTGGCTTAACTCACAAAGAACAGTAGCAGCACATTCAAGTGTATATTCCATGTCATACATCCCTAGCTATAGGTCTTCCCAATTACTTGCTGACACTGGATATTGCTGTATCAAGGAACTAGAGAGAGTAGAGTCACAAGGGCTTCCTTGGGGGTGCTTTGCAAAGAGGAAGGAAAGATTGAGTAGTGCCCTAAAAAGAAGAGAGGTATGGTTGAATAAATGGCATGTTTCATGATGGAGAAGTGGCATTGGCAGAATTAGGTGATTCCCGCTGAGAAGTGGAAAGAGAGGTGCTTTGTTGGAATGGAGGTAGATGGACTCTGACAGATAATAACCAGATGGGAGTTCATTAATAAAAAGGATCAGCTTAAAGATTAGAAATGTTGGTTTGATATGTTTGGGTTAGTTTCCATGGACTTCTAAGTCTGATAATCAAGGTTTTGCTTTCATTTCCTTTTTTGTTATCGTTCAGATATGAGGTGTCCCTCAGAAGCTCATGTATGAGAGAGACAGTGCAAGAAGGTATAGAGATGAAATAATTGGGTTATGAGAGCCTTAACCTAATCAGTGCATTAATCCCCTGATGGGGATTAACTGGGTGGTAACTGTAGGGACACAGTGTGTGGTTGGAGAAGGTGAGTCCCTAGGGGCATGCCTTGGGGTATATATTTTGTATCTGGTGAGTGGAGTCTCTCTGCTTCCTGATCATGTGAGCTGCTTCCCTCCACCACACTCTTCTGCCATGATGTTCAGCCTCACCTCAAGCCCCAAGGAATGGAGCTGTCTGTCTGTGGACTGAGACCTCTGAAGCCATGAGCCCCCGGAATACACTTTCCTCCTCTACTATTGTTCTTGTTGAGCTGGATGGAGGGTGTAGATTCTAGGGGAAGAGAAAGTAGCTGGAAGACTATTTAATCACTCAGGAAAAAGATAGCTAATGACTTAGACCAGGATTATGACTGTGGGGATGCAAAAATGTGAAATGTGGGTGGAAGACTCAAGTGGGAAAGGGTCTGGGCACAGGCTAGTGAAGACATGAAGGGATCAGGGTTGAAAGCTCCAGGTGTTTAGTAGCTCACCGCGCCGTGCAGTTTACACACTCAGAATCTTCCATTAGCAATGACTCTTTTCCAAAATAAAACAAAGAAAGAAAAATAAGAAGAAAAGGGAAAGGAAGCAAGAGCATCCACAAAACTTTCTGAAACCAAGATGGGCCAAGATCGTGTCCATTTGTTTCACCTAACCCTTGAAAAGAATGATTCGCGGGTAGAAGATCACAGCTGGCTGCTGCTACTTTATTGCTTAATCTTCACTAGCAGTTCCTGCTAGGGTCACCAGGTGATGTACCTGCCCAGGATATGAGGGGCAGAAAAAAGGTAAACACAGATTATGTCTAATTTCACAAAGAGGAAAATACCCAACCGTCTCTGTGCCCGCTTGGTGCCTCCCTCAGTTGTGTCCTTTCTTATCAACCACACCAGTGTTGGCACCTCAGAGTTGGCACCCTCCCTGCAGGGGAGCCAGAGAGCAAAGGCTTCCATTCCTCTGTCAGACACATGCCAAGATTTTTATCAGGTAAAAACTCCCAAGAGAAAGAAGTTCTCAGTGGATCAAGTCCCTAGCTGGCCGTGTGCTGCTGCACAAGCTCTTAATCTTTTAACTCCCTGTTGTCAATCACTGTGTCTCTGTGGGACAGACACTGTTCCAGGTGCTGGGGAGACAGGCGGGAACAGGGAAGGCAAACATCTCAGCCTTCACGGAGCTTCCATTACAGTGGGGAGATGGGTAAACTAGACAGATATCAGAGTGCAGAAGAGAAAGCGGACTGCAGTTGAAGAGGGGGGTCAGAGCAGGCCTCCCTGAGAAGGTGACGCAAAATAGAATCACCTACCTTGTTGGGTTAGCAGGGGAATCAAAATGGTCTCTGTGTGTAAAACATCTGGCAAACCCCTGACAAAAGGGTCAGAAGAAATGCTTAGCTGTTATCTTTCAACAATAAATCTACAAAACATAATGAAATCTGAGTTTGGACTTCTGGGACTTGGTTCTTGTTTGAGAGAAAGATAATTTTTATTCATGAGTTCTTGGGTTCCAAGGAAAACAATAATATCGCTTACACCACCTGCTTCCAGAGAGGAAAAATATGAAGGCAGTGTGTCCAAACTTCTAGCTGCTTGTGTGCTTCTGCCTGCAATCTGGGTTCTAAAGCAAGAAGGCGGCTGTGAAGCATCAGGCGAGAACTCAAACCCAGTGCCTGGGCTGGCAGGGCTGGAACCCGTGGGCTCACACTGGATCTCAAGCCAGCGTGGTGCTTACACAGAGCACGCGTACAATCATTTGTCAAATGCAAGAACAAATGTGTCGCTTTGTGCCCAATTTCATAGCACATCTCAAGTCTCAATATAATTCAGCTGTTTCCTTAAAGGTCATAAGAGGAAATGTGTCATGCTTGGGTTAAAGTATGAAAGAGGCTAATGGTTTAATTGCACCTAGAATTCCAAATGCATATCTCTATGCTAGCGCAGTTCCTTTTTCTCATTTACCTCCAGCGTTTTGACAGGAAATTTTCACAGTCGCTATTCTGGCCTCTTGAGCAGGGCTTTGTAGGGAGATCACATGGGAATTTTCCCAGGACGACACCTTCCAAGCTGTGGTGGCCTGAATTAACCCATCTCAGCCTGGTTTTTCATTCCTGGCTGTCCTTGAAGACCCCCAATCAGAAGATTTTAAGGAATTATAATGATGTGGTGGGAGTTCATGAGAGAGACTTTATGTCAAATTCCTTCTTTTTCCAGCAAGGAGTTTCAAATGCTGCCAACTGCAGTTGTACACAGCCTTAGAGAGACTGGGGCTCACCATTGTATTGTTCTCAGAAATCCCAGGGAGAGCTTGCAAGTTTCCTGGGAGAAGCAGGTGGTGAGATGAAGAGATGGGCAGTGCCCAGGAGAAAATGACTGACTGCTCTGTGCTCTGCTGCTGGGCTGAGCTCCTGGGGAAAGGCAGGTAGCTCTGCCACAGCCTCCTCCTGCACATTCCGAAGACTTCCAGTCTATAAACATAGCATCAGGCTGAATCGCCCCCTCTTTGTCCCAGGACCCCTCCCTCGTCCTCTCCTTGGCTTTTCAATACTTTATTTGCATCCTTTATAACTGTGAAGTGGACAGTGTATTTATGGTTAAAAATTAGCTGCCATAGTGATATTAATTTTAAAACCAGAGTCCTGGCATATATTCAATATTACTATGGAAACGGCTGTTTCTAGTAATTCACTGATAAGATACAGTTCAAGGACTCAGGTCTGCGTGGGAGGTTTTCACCATCCACAAAATTGAAGCTGTACTTGTTACAATAGTGATTCCCAAGAACTGCTCTCCAAAGTTAAATATGGAATATTCCTTTCCCTTTTTTTTTTTTGTTTGGGAGATGAGAGTTAAAGTTATCTTTATTTTGTTTTAAATATGCACATGCAAGATAAATATTCTAAGTGGTGTTTTAAAAACATGTTTAATTTTCCCACTGATCACTAATTCTTATAATAGCACACAATGTATGCTCATAATACCTACACAATGGCGCACACACATACATCACACACATACAAACTAGTTTCAGAAACTCACATAGAGAAGCTGGACTGCAGCTTGTAATCACCTGCGCATTCAACATCCTGACTTCCCACCTTAAACTGTCTCCACGTATTTCTCTGTAACTGACATACAGCTGAATTTTGGAAAGGACTTGAAGAAATTCACTCCACTGCAGTGTTTTCCAGGAGCCAATTTTAATCTCAAATATCGCCACTGTTTTTAAACACAAACACATTTCTGCTGATTTTATAAAACCAGGTATGAGAAAATGACCTCAATTGTAGCGGCATCAATTCTTGAATCAATTCTCACTTTAAGTCAAAGCTTTAACATCTTCACTTCCATGCACAGGGAAACGTAAGGTCAATTTTCCCAAGCAGTCTTGTAATACTTCATATTGGCTGGGGAGGGGGGGCGGCCTTCTTTCAATGTGTTTATTTTTTTCACATTCTTCTGAACACTGTCATCAGCCCTAAATATTATGAAAGGCAGTTTTTGATGCTGAGGATATAGAAATGGGCCCATATGTTTTTCTTTCCAGATAGGTCAGCTCATTTTATATTTTCAGAATTAGATGAACTGTTCATCAATGTGTGGGTTGTGGGTGTCAGGAGCCCTGAAATCCACACTGGGCAAGGGCAGCCAGCAGGAAAGTTCACTGAATAATAAAAGAGAAGGGCAACAGCATAGACCAAGTTCTCTTTCTCCACACAGCTGAATGCTATGAATCTTGGAGCGATTCTGAGACACGAGAATTATTTCTTTTCTATTTTACAGATGGGAAAACAACACATATAAACCAAATGTACTAAAAATTGACAAAACTAGATACAAACCCATTTGTCTGTTTAGCAAATACATGCTGTCTCCAGTCTGCCTTCAGCAGAAACAGTACAGAATCTCTTTTCTGGGATTAAAAGATGCACTGGTGAATGGTTCCAACATACAGTAGTCAAATAAAAAGATTAAAAATAAGTGCTGATAGTTTCACCTCAGAGTGCCATAACATAACCTGGCTTTGGGTTATAGATAGGCCCTAAACCAGTCAAGGTTTCAGTGAACCCACTTTGGGGGAAAACCAAAGTGAAATACTTATTTATTCAGCAGCTAAAGAGTCATATTTTTAAAAAAGAAATTAACAATAATAATTCAATATAGTTTGAAGCCTGTCATCCTTGAGAAAAATAATTTTACATGATAGTCATTGCTAATATGGGGTATATCTTTTTCAGGAAAAAGTTATTCAAAAGCACAGTGTTAGAAGTACCACCCGTCCAAACAGGTCTTGTCCCACACTTGGAGGCCCCCATCATCCTCAGTTCACATGTCACAGTAGTTTCAATTATCAAAAGATCCACTCCACGGCTATATATTTTAAGCATGGTTGAAGAATAGCAGACCAAAAGGAGCCTTTCAACCATGGGACTTCAAAGGTAGAGGATCTTCCAGAGGGTTTTCAAAATCCTACTCATTCCACTTGACTCCAGAGCTTAATGACATGCCTTACTTGATACAGCTAAGGGAACTCTCTCATCAAAAACACTATGAGGCCTAAACTTGCAATTTAGTCTTTATAGGTTGGCTCACTGGGTCGTACTGCAAAATCCTAATGAAATTCTAGTTTATCTTTTATAAATAAATAGAATAAGGGAGAATGGTCAATGGTGTGTTAATGGCTACTAATATTTTTATGTTTTGAGAACTTCCTTTAAGTCATACTTTGTCTATTTCACATCACTGCGTTTCATTTAGTCCTATCCCTTGAAGTGGATATTAATATCTAATTTTATAGATGATGAAAATGAGTCTCTGAGAGATGAAAGAAGTTGCTGGTGTATTCACACAAGTACGTGTCAGGATCATGAATTGAACTCAGGTCTCTCCCTCTATAGGCTGGACCCTTAACTACTTCATTAAGTGACAGCAACGAGTGGCAAAGATAGAGCTAGATTCTAGCCCTTGAATTTGCTTTTCTTCTTATCACATCTGAGGACAGTAAAGCCTCTGTAGGCAAGGTTCTTGGTTCCTCACAAATCACGAGTGAAACAGATCAGCTCTCTGGTACCTCCTGAATTGTGGCACTCACAGGGACTCTGAGGCTATGCCCAAGAGGCCCTCATCCTCCCAGGTGCAATGCAACAAATGAGAGGATGTAGTTGGACTTCATTTCCCCACTGTCAGCAATCTCCATCTTAATGAGACAATAAGAGAGCA
This sequence comes from Marmota flaviventris, assembly GCF_047511675.1. Lineage (NCBI taxonomy): Eukaryota > Metazoa > Chordata > Mammalia > Rodentia > Sciuridae > Marmota > Marmota flaviventris. Next base: position 83,225,991 of record NC_092509.1, on the reverse strand, counting down.
GAAAAAGTTTAGAAAACAGAGGCAAGCCAAATCATTTCTGCCCATCTGTGGACACACCCAACTCACTCATCCAGGATAACAGCTGTACTCCCAAAGTTGACTCCATTTACTGGAGAGACTATGATTAAATCAACAACCAGGGATTTAGGAGTGCATTATCTAAAGGTCTGGAGATAATACCAAGGGTTTTGCTGGTCAGGTTCCATCTGCCCTGCTGTGTCCCTGACTTTTGACCCTTCAAGGCCAACTCTATGACTCTGTTCATTTTTCCCAGACCAGAGTTATCTTTGTCAATAACACATGTAATTACACACAAAAGCACCACCGAGCAGTATGGATGGGGAATTTGCCCTCTAAAATCGTTTTTTTTTTTTTTCCCTCAAAAACTACTGGATTCTGTGAAGCTCTTCATGTATTACTCCTAAAGCTCAAATAACTTGAAAATGAAAAGTTGTTCTGACTCAGGATTTTTCACAGCAATATAAAAGAGAAGGGAAGCGATTATAGTATTTCTAATTACCTAATAGCACCATATCCCTGAATGTGCTAGGTGCTTGAAACTAGCTTTTTCTAATGTGAATTCATAGTCTTCCTACACAGGCCTGTTTCTTTTACTATGTCCCATTCCCAACTAATGACATCCCATCCAGGTACTCACCTAACATGGGATCCTCAGCCATCTTAATCCTTCTCCTATGCTTGTCCCCAACTCCAGTACAATCTGATGTGGAGTGGTGCCAAATTTACCTCCAAAATCCCCCTCATCTACCCTTGCCCTTCAACCCTCATTTCTTTGCTAAACTTAGACCTAGGTCATTCTTTATCTTGACAAATAAATGAACTAATTTTTCTACTTCTAATTTTTTACCTACCTTCACTGTCTCCAATCCTTCATCCTAATATCAGAGACAAATTAATAAAATCTGATGATGTCTTGTTCTTTCTGAAACATCTTGAATAGCCCCAAAATGACTACAGGGCAAACACCAGATTTTAAGGTAGTCTCAAATTCCTTGACAAAATTTATCTCCTTTATAGTTTTATCTTTTATCAATGATTTATATCCTTTCCCAATTCAAACATGGAGATGATGGGCAATACCTTTCTTTGGTCATATTGGGCTTCTTACTGTTTCACAAATTCTAAGCACTTTTCTATCCCCTGGCTTTTTAAAAATTCAAATTATTTCATCCAAATAGCATTTCCTGCTTATGATCCTTGAACTTTCACTCATACTTCAAAGAACAACCACATGCTTCATTCTACTCTTACTCCACTGTATCCCAATACAATTTAATGCACGATCATAATACAAATTTACAGTGCACTATGATTATTTGTATGTGTGTGTGTGTTTCCTCCTTTTCTTCTATCCTTAAGATCTGAGTTCCAAGTTCCAAACTTTAATTTATTTCTGTATTTTTATTTACTAGTAATACCCATAGTAAATAGTAAGTATTTTTGAATGAATAGAAAAGCTAATGATTATGAGCAAGATTCAGTGATTAGACCCAAAACAACAATACGAAGACATCACTGTATTACATTAATTATATAATGATTCGAACCAAAGCGCAGGAACAATTAAATAACAACAATGAAAACTAAGGATACAAAGATATTTAAACTGCATAGAATCTTAAAATGGAGTTTCTGTTTGTGATGGTAGATTGGTTTGGCAATGGCACAGGGCCCATAGAGAAAGCTAAGTGGGAAGGTGAGGGAATTTACTCCTATATTTACTCTGCTGGAAATATTTCTCCTAAAAAAATCACTTAAAATTCAAATAGTGACTGCTTCCTGTCTTTACTATTTATATGCAACTCAATCATAGTTTCATGTATTTATTGCCAAACTGATAGAGTTCAGGTTTTCTAAAGAAGTGCTTTATAATCACACTGCACCAACATTAAACCAACCATGTGCAACTAGTAAACCCACAAGATCACAGGGTTTGGATCCTCTTGCCAGGACTCCACCTACAGCTTTCTGGTACTAGATGTTTGGGTTTGGCATTGAACTCATGTGCTTTTACAAGCATTCAACTGTCACTTCAAATCCAAATCGCCTGAGAGACTAGTGTTTCAGTCCCTCTTCTCTAGGGATCTTCCCACAAGGCTCAACTAATTTAATTTGTTTCCTTTCCCAAGAAAGACTGTAAAACAACATTTTTTTTTAAAGTCTAAAATCAAACTTTGGGCAAGGGAGGGAAGAAACCATAAATAATGCAATCCCATGAATTTAGAATTACACACACATACACACACACACATGTGTGTTCATTTCTTGACCTTGATGTCACATGAATGACCTTAGTCACTAAGATTAAGACACTGAGCACAACAGATAGTTCACATCACACTCTCTGCCCATAGGGCTCAGATGCTAGACAGATGGTCATCTTCACATGATCTAGGAATAAGAAAACCTGGCTGTCTTTTAACACCTTGGTCTTTTTACAATACTGAGTGGTACCAACTTGATCTTGTTATTCTTCACTCCAGGGGAGTTCCATTGTTCTAAGTTAACTTTTGCTCTTGAATTCACTTCTTAACTGTTGCAATTCCTTCAGTTGGCAGATGACTTGATCTCAGACATTTTCACTGCCATTGGCTCCGTGACGTTAGCCCTATTATTCATCCTCTTGCTGGCTGTTGCTGCTTCTATTATTGCCTCCAAAAAAAGGGCAACTCAGGGAACCTACAGCCCCTGCCGCCAAGAGAAGGAAGGCTCTCGAGTGGAAATGTGGAGCATGAGGCAGCCCCCCACGTTGGAGAGGTTGATTTAGAAGCATGGTGCCCCTTTGAGAAAAGGGTCGGCTCACGGTGAACTGATGATTGGACTTGAGTGATTTTTTGGACATACCTGGAGACACTAATTCAACTTGGATTGCACTGGAACTGTGAGAAGGATAATTTTGATCTCCTTAAAGATTTTCATAGTGGTTTGACTTGACACCATTGTTTTTTTTTATATTAACCAATTATTAAACTATGTCTGCACCATTAATTTCAGCCACATGTATAGCAAAAACATCTTCCAGAGCACTGTATCTTTTGCAAAAAGCTCCAGTGGCTATTGTTTAAACTCTTTACTCTGCAACCTGGGAACAACGTTTTAGTGTGCCCTTTAGCAGACAACTACCATTTTTTTTTATACAGGAACTACAGTAACAACAACAAAACAATAGAATACATTTCTCTTTCTATCATGTGGTGAAAGGTTTAATTATATGCCTGTGATTAGATATACAGTCTCATCCTTTAATCAAGTACTTAGAGAAAGCCATGGTCAAAAAGGTCAAAAAGTGATCAAACCATAGAAAAATAACCATTGAAATGTGGTGGTTCTTCTGAGTATTTTTTTTTTTTTTTTTTGCATTTTGTGGCATTAAATGTGACAAAGCAACCCATGGAAGCATTTGAAGAATATGTTTATGAATCTTTTAACTAAATCATCTCACATTGGTTACACTTAAGAATCCTTATACTATTTTATATTTTTGTGATACTGAGATTACAGGCATGTGCCACTGTGCCCACTATAGTCTTTATTCTTTGTAAAGGTTAGTTTAAGATCAAAACAACTTTCTAGAAAGAAGTTAAAAAAGCAATAAAACTCAAATTCTCAATTCTTAAAGACCTATTTTTGATAGGTCACCAAGAGTGACATTCCAAGGTAAGAACCCTAAGTGAGATAAGCTCATGGTAAGGGTTATGTGTACAGACCATCTATATGGTCTGAGGAGGAAAATCCTGGGCCTTCTATTTATATATTTATCTACACAGTATTTGTTATATTTTTACATATGTTTTGAAACACATGTAACAACATACTACTAAAGTATAATACAAATCAAACATTGAAATACATACCTATATATTTGGGGTATATGCTCAAACATCTTAATGATATGAATTTTTAAATTTGGTCTAAAATAATCTTCTTAATTACTCAATGACATAATTCCAGAAAATTCCTCTCTCTTTGAATATCATCAGTTTTCCCACTTTATTGAATCATTCCCTTAAGCACCAAACATGCTGTTCTATGTCCCATAACATAGAATTCTCTCCTATGACCATATATCCTTTTCAGTCAAGTATCTGCAAAAGCATTTTCTATCTTCTCTTTCTCTCTTCCAATCTTCTCTTGAATTCAAACTAATTTGCCCTTTCTGTCCATCAAAGACTTTCCCATTGCCAACTATAATGGTCAGTACTCAGTCTTCCACTTCTCTGACCTTTCAGAAGAATATGAAATAATTGTCACTCCTGCTGACATACTTTCCACACAATGATACACTATTCTACCTCCTCTTACCTCACCATCAGTCCCTTCTCAGTCTCTTGCTGGTTTCTCCTTGTCTCTTAAACTCTGCTTTATTTTTTTCCATATTGTTTATCACTATTTTTTTCTATTTCCCCTGATTGGAATTTAAGTTATATGAGGAAAAGAACTTTGTTTGTTTTCACTGTAAAACCCTGCACTTACAACAGACCCTAGTGACAACATAATAAATATTTTATGGATAAACCAACAAATAATGAGTGAATGTTGTTTGCATTTGTACCTGCCAACAGCAAAATCCCAGTGTGCCCAAGATGAGTGTGTTCTGTCATTGGATGATCTGGCTCCTAAACTATCATGGCTCTGTAGCCTTCTTAATGTCTTAATCTCTGATTTTCCCTCAATATCTAACTTTGCTTTAAGCATAAGTTCAAGAAGACAGATGTCTCTAGATGTCTACATTTGGAGTATGCCATGAGACATGTTTATCTTTGTATCCCATTAAAGTTACAACTTCTTAATAGAGTTTTATATGGGAAGGACAAAAAGAGCTGTTGCCTAAAGGAAAAAGAAATAAGTAGCTGAGCTTAAAAATACAAACTAAGATATTACAGAATATAAATTGTCCTTATGGATACTAACACAGGAATAAAGAGGTAACTCCAATAGTAATACCATAAATTTAATTGATCTATTAGTCTGTGACATCTAGGTTTACAGCTTCACGGAAGAATATAGATACATACCTGTGCATAAATGAATGCATGCAGGCATGAATAGATGAATGATTCCATGTGGAAACTCCAAGTGTGTACATGACAATGTGGTTTCTTTACAAATCTTTGCATCCTTGAACAAGTAAAACATTTCTTTATGTGAGAAATGCTTCAAAATTAGCTCTATGGAGTATTTGCACTGAACACCTTTGAAAAGTAAACTTCACTTTACATAGAAAAATCTAGGATCTGCCTCACAAATGGTGCAAATGTCCTATCGAATACATTTTACAATTTATATCCGGATTGGTTTCAAAGATGGTTACAACAGTTTCTGTTATCCTAGTTTGCAATGTAATGTCACCATCCCTCCCATGGAGAGGTGGAATCTGTCTCCCTTCCTCATGAATCAGAGTTGGCCTTGTAATTCCATTCAGCCAAGGGCTCACCGAGGAAATGATATTGTTCCAATTTCAGATCAGGCATTAGAGGCTTGTGACTCCCATTTTCCCTCTCTTGGAAGGCGGTTCTGAGACTGCTATGCTGCAAAGAAGCCTGAGATGTAAATACCCTGAGGAAAGAGAGGTCCAACCATGCCAGCTGTTGCCTGCTGATCCTGTCTTGCCTGCTGAATATAGTCACATAGTATGACCCATGTAAGACCAGCAGAGAAACAACCCAACCAACATTCAGTCTTATGAGAAATAATAAACCACTGTACTAAGCCAGTGAGGTTTTCGGGTGGTTTTTTATACGGTGGTAATAGGCAAATGAGATGTATCCATTTATGTCAATGAGGCAATCCAAGGCAATATAGGGTACTTCGTTATTCTTTTTTTTTTGTAGTATGAAGTATTCAATTGCCTAGTAACAATAATTAGTACATTATTAATAAAATATGAATATATGCCTAATTTCTTTCTGAGTGGCAAATAAGAATGAGGATCCATTAAATTCAAATATAGGTCCAGGAGGAACTGAGAGTCACAGTGCTCTGGCAGCTATTTGCAGGATTTGGGACTGGGGTGTAAAGTGGACACAGCCGGCTTACTTCCTGCCCCCTGGTGAACCCTGGCCCAGGGCAGCCCCTGTGAAAGGCACATATGGTGTGTGTTTATAAGGAGTGACAGGAAGACTCCTTTAAGTGGCCTCTTATGTAGCAGTCTCAGAGCACGTCAAACCTGTCTCTCTTCCTCCTCCTTAAATTACTACTTGCTCAACAGGTCCTCTATGAAATGAAGATCAAGACGGTCCTACAGTCTGGCCCCCGGAGCAATAATCATTATTTTTACCAATTAGTGTTCGTGGTAGGAATTGAAAAGCATCAGTCATAATGGGTTGAGAGCAGCATAATAATGATAATGATGATTATTGGGTTATTAAGGAGGGATCCTTCACTGAGCTCTAACTGTATCACTAGGAGTATGTTAACAAATTTGCCACAATATATACATGATGTCTCATTTAAACCTGCAACAGCCCTTTGAAACAGAAACTTCTATCTTCATATTAGGAAACCTTGGAGACAAAAACAAACAAACATCAAAAAAAAAACCCTCATAGGTTTAAATTTCTTTCTGTCCCATCTAAATGATCTGAACTAATCTGAAAAATGAGTCAGACCACTATCTCACAAAGAGTATTATGATAATTATCCCTTAACTGCATAATATATATTAAGTGCACAATATCTATTATTATTATTCAGAGAAGATGGAGGGTCAGTAGGACAAGTGACAAACATGGGTAACATTTTGATTGTTTCCACACTCTTACTTGTATCTACCAAACAAACCAAGGGTGTAACGACTTTATTCCTATCTTCTGTCTTACTTGTCTCATGACACATCTGTAATGTTAGTTGGTTCACACAAAGGTATTTTTTTCATGTTGTTCTCACACCTCTAAAGTGGCCTCATGATGGAAGTTCCATTAGCTAAAGAAGTTGATTAATCTGTAAGACTGAAATAAACTGTACATATCACATCTTCTTCTCAATAAAATTACCAGAAAATAAATCAAAAGGCTTCAGGTCTATCAGACTCCCTAAACTTATAATACAGAATTTTTTTGTAGAGTTTCAGTTTATAACCATAATATAACCATCATCTTCATCTTCATCATCATCATCATCATCAGCTTTTTAGAATTACTCCTTAAACCTCTTTTGTGAAGGAACCAAGATCATCTACTACCATCATCAACAAGACTGGCCCAGATATCCTGGTTTAAAGTATGCTTCTGATGATGATTAGCTAGCCAACTTTCACCTAGCTTTATGCTCTGCAAGGGTATGATCCAAACCATAAAATTATTCTTAGTTCTGGAGTGAATATGACTTTTCAAATTTCAACCTGCTTCCAGTAAAAGTGAAATTTTTACTGCTTCGTATGGCATTGCAGAGTGATGACAAAAAATTCATGTTTCCAATTTAAACCCATTCTTCTGTGATTTAGTATTCAGGCTTTGTTTTATGTGGTTCCAGAAACCTGGGAACAACATCCATCAGATATATTTGGCAGTGCCTGCCTGAAGAGAGCTGCTTTAAGAACCAGTTGAAGGGTCTTCTAATATGTTAGGCAAATACCTCCCTTTGAAAACCGATAAAATCCACATCTTCCAACACTAAAGGGGGCATGTCTTGGAAGAGTTCAGGGTTTGCAGCTTAAGGCTCCTGGCTCAAATCTGAAGCTCATCCATGGTTAAAATAAGACAGACACTGAATGGAAACAAACATATGTGTTATTGAAAGTCTGCAAAGTATAAGTGTTTTTAGCACTCTGTTTCAATTCAGCCCTTCATGTCATAGATTTGGTTACATCATGGGTTAATTCATTCAGCTCCATGCTCAACATCCACCTTCATATGGTTGCTAAGTCTTTTATTATTGGAGTCAGGTGGTCCACAAAGTAGTTTCTATGTTAGCTTTCCCATAACAGAGATATTCATGTTATTGCAAAGTTAGTCTCGTTTTCTAATACCTGCTTTAAAAAGAAATTGCTCTATGTTTGAATGATTGGGGAATGTTTTGATTTTTCAAAAATGAAATAACTAAGCATCAACTATCAAGGGTAGGTTTAATTAAAAAATATTTTTTTTCATAAAGAAAAATTCATTAAGTCTAACTTAATAACCTTAACTAAAGGCTAATAATAAGTTTCTTTTGTCAGGTTTGCAAGGCTGTTCAGTTTCATAGGTCAAGAATATAGACATCCCCACATGAACTCAGGCTCAAATTTTACCAAGAGTACTTGTTATTTTTCTAGTGCATTATATTTTCTTCCCTGATAGAAGGGAAACCCAGGAGCCCCCTTGATGTGAAATAGTACGTGGATTTCAATTCAACATCTCTCCAACTGCCAAATACTAATTTAATTCAATGGAATCTGTAGTTAACAGAGTTTAAGTGGCTCAAGTTGAAGAGAGGAAAGAACAATCAATTTACAAATTATGGACTGTTCATCTGAAGCATCTAATGGCCACAGGAGAGGAGATTCCAATTAAGGTAACTTATTTGACCTTAATGTTGTATTGGTAGAATGAGAGGCCTTGTCATGAGGAGGCAAAAAAAAAAAAAAAGATTAAGAAAACACCATTCAGAATTAGAAAGTCAATCATGATATTATCATCTGAATTGATACCAGCTTCTTTTTATCTTTTGAAATTAAATACACATTAATTCTACCACTTCTCTCTTGAAGAAACTAGTCAAGCACACCCACATGATAAAATCACATTTACTTAGATTTACTGGGGTTCCAGTGGTTGATAGGAATACATATATATTTTTTTACTATTCTGAACATATTAGTAGATTTAACATCTACCTTCAAGTTATTAGGCTAGAGATGAGTCCATTATACAAATATTTGGTTCATAAAAATATATTCTTGCCATGCATTGTTAAGCTTAAATCTGTTTCATAAATATTCTGTTTATTTTAAAAGGAATGATTGTATATTTTTGTATGGGATATTTATTTCTATGTTCTTTAACCAAGAAATAAAAGCTAGAAATGATGAAGGTAAGTGAAAAATATTTCAAGATGACAGATCAATGTGTGATTCAGAGCTTAAGGTGGATCCTAAGAGTGTTAAGGAACAAATTTGTCATTTCCCTTCCACAAACATTTGCTGATTAAGAGATTAGACAGAGTTCACATTTTTTAATCAATTACAAAGTAAAAACTGATTTGGGGGATGCTATGGAATTTTTTGTCACTGTTAGAAATAAAACACTTGAATGTGGCTTAAATATTTTCTAAGGGTCCGTTGTGGTTGAAGTTTGGTCTGCACAGAGGCACTACTGAGAGGTAGTGGACGCCTTTGGAGGTTCGGCCAGGTGGGAGATCCTTGGGTCATTGGGGTCAGGCCCTTAAAAGTAATTATTAAGCCCAAACACTGAGTTCCTCTTCTGCACACACATGTTCTCACTATGATTTGTTGCCAAACCAATGGGGCTACCTGCTCTTAGACTTTGAATCTTCAAAATTGAAAACTAAAATTATTTTTTTTGGTACTGGGGATTGAGTTGAGTACTCAGGGGTACTCAATCACTGAGCCACATCCCCAACCCTATTTTGTATTTTATTTAGAAACAGGGTCTCAGTGAGTTGCTTAGTGCCTCACAGTTGCTGAGGCTGGCTTTGAACTGGAGATTCTCCTGTCTCAGCCTCCCAAACCACAGGGATTATGGGTGTGTGCCACCACACATGGTTAAATAAACTTTTTTGTCTTTATAAAGATAGGTGCCCTGGTATTTCATTGCAGTAAGGAAAAGTTAATTAATATAGAGTTCTTTAAAACAGCTTATGTTATATGTCAGTCATATGTCTCCTTGAGACTATGAAAGTTACTCTCTGCTGCCATTTAATGCCCACCAGGTTGTACAGAGAAGTGATGCTCCATCCATGGCAGCCAGGAAGGAGAGAGAGCAAGAAGAGTGGGAAAAGACCATAGGAGAGCTGAATCCTTCTGGTACATGTCCCCAATGACCCACCTCCTCCTGCCACACCTCGTAAGACTACACTTATGACCCAGTCAGTTCATTATAAGTAGGGTGGATTGATTAGGTTAAAACTCTAATAATTAATCATTTCACATCTCAATATTCCTGCATTAACATAAGAACTTTGAGGAGATACATCATATCCAAGCCATGACAGGGAGATATTAAGGAGTGAAAGTGATCAAATTATGTTACGTACATGTATCAATATACCATAATAAAACTCATAATTTTGCATAATTAATATGGGCCAATAAAAACAAATTATCACATTGATTGTGAGCTGCAGAATTATTCATTTTATCCATGGACATGTATTTTGCTGATCCGAAAGACATCTAGTAAAAGAATCACAAAATGTCTTGCATTTGGCACCAAGAACAATACAATAAATTGAAATCAAATGTATTTGTTTATACAGAAAGGCAAAGACCTTGAATATTAAATTTTCAAGAATAAAGTGGAAGAATCAAACTGTCCAATTCTAAAGCTTATTATAGAGTCATCAAGATAGTGAAAAAATGCTATAGAAATGAGTATGTAAATCAATAGAAAAAAATAGGGTCCATACATAAGCACACATAAATATGTTCAATTGACATAAAATGTTATGCTCATATGAGGGAAGAATAGTCTTTTCAACAAGTGGTACTAGGAAAAATGGGAAAATCTGGCCCTTAACATTAAAAAAAATGAACTCAATATGAATCATAGACCTAAATGCAAGTAACTATTAAACTTCTAGAAGAAAGACATTGTGATATTCTGACTAGACATCAGTTTCTTAGGACAAAAAGGTGTAGATTGTGAAATAAAAAGGTTGCTAATGTTGTATTTCTTCAAAATTAAAACCTTTTTTTTTGAAACATTACTAGGAAAATCAAAAGTCAAGTCACAGAAAGAAAAACTTACAAAACGTATATTAAGGGACATTTATCCAGAATGTTTTAAAGAAAACAAATTCTTACAAGTCACTAACAAGAAGAAAAAACAGCTCAATATGTTTTTATTGAGTATACGCCCAATATCTCAGCAAATATTGGGCGTATACTTTCACCCAAAGAAGAGAAATCAATCACCAATAAGCACATAAGATTTTCAAAATCTTTGGTCATAAGAAAAAAAAAATTGAAACCAAAATGAGGTACCATTACATAACTACCAGGGTGACTACAACTAAATCTACCAACAAAAGCATTACACCAAGTGAGAGAACCTGAAAGAACCCCTTTATGGGAAATTCTTAAAAGGTGAAAGCATAGTGAAAGCAGATCAGCTGTGACCAGTAGTCAGAATCAAGAGTGGACAGTCACAAGAGCACAAAGTCATTTTGGGGGTAATAAACTTTTCTAAATCTTGATTTCAAAGTGATTGCATGATATATATTTGTTGAAATTCATTGAATTATACCTGCTGAATACGTGAATTTTTAAGAAAGTAAATTGTACTTCAAAAAAAGTTCATTTGAAAAAAAAATGTGAAAAAATGCACCTTGAAAGAAAAAGAATCTTCACCAAAGAAGCAAATTTGTAGTGGGTGTTGGTAAAGCAACTTGAAAATCCTGTAAAACACCCATGGACTTTGAGTTCCCCTTTTATTTGTACATCAAAAATCAATTGTGATACCCCTCAATAATTTCAAAGAATAGTATGTTCGCCAGAATGATCCTTTGCAATATGTATATGATCACCAGTCTTAACTAATTATTCTTTGATGATATGGCTAAATTTTATTCTTTTTAAAAAACACTTATTTCAAGTTTCTATTGACTGTGATTTAGTTAAGAAATACACGATTTTCTAACAATTTGTCAAGAAGCGTGTCTCTTATACAGGAAGCCTTAAGATAAAGCAGTACATTTCTTTCTAACATCTGTTCATGAGTTGGGAATTTTGCCCAATGGATTGTGTCCAATTTGGACATTTATCAAATCTCAGAAAGCTTAGTGCTTACTTTAAAATATATTTAATATTAGATTTTTGAGGATACAATGAAATATGAAACTAATATTATTAATGTATTTTAATGTCCTGGAGAATCCCTAAATTGGAAACTGGAGTTACAAAAAGTAATTTGTAAATTATGTTTAATGGTGTTACTCTAAAACACCATTAATATAAAACATCGTTCATATTTAAGGTAGATTTGCTTTATTCAATTTCAATGTGTTTAGTAGTACATTATAGTTACACATAATAGTGGTGTTCATTTTGGCAGAATCATACTTATATGGACCATAATTTGTTCCATTTCAGTCTCCATTACTTCCTCTTTCTTTTCCCTTCTGCCTCCCCTAGGCCTAGGTCCCCTTCCTCTACTCTATTGGTCTTCTTTCCATTTAATTCATTGGTTTTTTAAATTGGTGCTTTATAGATACATATAAAGATAATTCACTATAGTATATTCCATATGTGTACACAGCATAATCTGGTTAATTTCATAACAAAACTGTAGAACAACAGTCTTGAGAACTGGTTCTTGAATATGAGAAATTAGAAAAGTAGGAGATAATATCTTTGGATGTTCTGTAAGTGATATTTAGATATCCTCAACAACTTCAAATGTTAATAACAGTGGCTCCATATTTTTTAAAACTCACAAGTTAAATCTTTGCCTTTTTCCAAAATAGATTATGTCATCTACATGCTCTGAGGTTATCCTGCATAACCCAAGTGGGTCTCCCCAATACATGCCAATCAAATAAGGTGGACAGAGAAGAGAGAATACAAAGATAGCAGAGGGAACATGCATACATACAAAAGAGAGAATATTTGAGATGGAATTGGAGACTAGCTGGGGAGTATGAAAAATAGAAAAAAAATGAAAAGGAGAAAATCAAGCATTAATACAAACTCTCAAAAAGATACCAAAAATTTCAGTACAAGATAAAACTTTAAAATTTGAAAAAATAAAAAGGAAAAAAAGACATTGTCTAATATTAAAGGGGAAAACATGCTGGGCATGCCATGTAAGTTCTATCCCATATTTCTGTTTAATAGCTTGCAATTCAAATCCCAATGTGGCCATTTGGTGCTATGGAACTTTGAGGATATCACTGTTTTTCTTGAACTTCAGTTTCTTCATGTCTACAAAAAACTAACTATAGAAGGTACTGCAGAATTTGTAGGAGTATGGCCCAATCATCTGGTTATTCTTTTTCTTTCTTTTTCTCTCCAGGTGATTCTAATGAAAAACTAAGAAGACGACACTGGATTAGATAAGACCTAAGATTTTAGAGTTGTATTTTATACTGCATACTCCAAATCACCATAAATTCAAACTCAAATTGATACTTACAAATATTTTCTATCCCTCAAATTACATGGCAGCTACTATGCATACAGAAGTTTCTCAATAAATATTACATAATTCTAAGAACAGACACTTTTGTTTAAAATACAGAGAAAACAAAACTTCAGGGAAGTTATTAAGCCACAATCAATAGTAGAACCTGGGGAAGGTTTTTAATTAATCTAGAACCTTCCATTATACAGTATCTTATATTTTAGCTATCAATGCTATATTTTCCGTGTATGTAGTACAACTTTTTACGTCCTGTAATTCACTCTGTTACTTCTGGACAAGAAATTACCAGAGTCATGACCATAAAAATTTTATAGGATATTTCATTTAAACTTAAGGACAATCTAGTAGACTGTAGGTCTTGGATGAGAAGTTAATTCTGCCAGTCCCTGGAGCACTTGGCCATATTTGATCTCTATCCCAGAACCTTAGGCATTTGGGTCAATAAACAAAGTTTTCTGGCTTAGATCTTGCTCTGAAACAATCAGTGACACTTTACTTAACTATTTGCCTATGATTTTTCAGAACCTAATAAAATGTTTACTATACCTAACAGTGTGCATACCCTATCAGAAAGATTCTGCAGCAGTTACAAAGCTTAGAGATGAGGGTAGCAGGGTCCTTCTAGTCATTCACCTAGAATTCTGAGGGGTATTAATGGTCAACTATGAAAGAAGAATCAGCACCACACAAAGTTTGATTGTGACCAATTTTATTATATATCTGCATTCTTGGGTACTTTATGGTAATGTAGAATTCATCCAATATTTATTTTTTCATATTTAAAAGTCCCAAAGCAATAATTTTATACACAATGTCTTCCCAATAGTAGTCAACTTTGGAGATGATTTATACTGTAGCCTCAAGGATGCAAGAACAGTGAAGCAAATCTCAATGCCTAGTAAGTTTTTACAGATACCTGTTATCATGTTGAGCATAAAGCTCAAGATCTTCAGTCCTTTGAAGTAACTCTTCATCTAAAGCAAAAGAAATAAGCTTTGGAAAAGTTCACTTTTGAACCCTTCATGTCACCTTTTGTAAAAAAGCTTTATGTGTTTTAAGTTGTAAGATTCATGCAGTTTCTATTTTTTGCTGTTTTAGGCATGGCTAAATCATAACGGATTTTTAAAATCTAATTTTTGGTATGTGATTATTTCTCAAAATAACCTATGAAAACTATATCTAAAGGTTGGTGACTTGACACATGCAGTGCATTTAACATGCACAGTGTTCTAAACTGGTTCTGTTCTAAACAGCATATCATCAACCAGAAGGTGGATTCATTAATGGATCTCAACAAGGCTCTCATCTGAGAACTGAAATAGCAGAGATGAAGAGACGTACATGTTTGTCATATCAAAGAGGTAATCATTTGCAACTTTACAACCTTCTAAGATAAAAGATTGTATATCTTCAATTACTTCATTAAACTAAAACGTGGCTTGAAAAAACATAGCCTACTGGATACAAAGCATTCTGTTAACATTGCTGTTGAGTACCTTGTTTTATTTATTTATTTTTTGGTATATTTGCATATCACATCCAGGGCTACAAATTTTCCACAGTGCTTTCTGCCTCTTTCAAGTATAATAAAAGTAGAAATCTATAGAAGCTCTAAGGTTAAACAAACTGTACATTATACAAAAATTAACTTAATTTACACACAGTTAAAAAGTATTGGCAATGCCCTTTATAAATCTTAGCAAAGATTCATCACAAATGATGTTACAATCTATATACGTGGTCATCACCATACAAATGCCATTTAAATTTATGTTGTGCAGAACAGACTTATGTGTTAAGTGTACTCACATAGAATCAACAGTTTGTACCATAAACATTTCTTTTAAAGTAACAGTATTGGTAATATAAGGTACAGGATTTTCTTATTGCATATTTATTGATGCTGAGGCAGTTAGTTATGATACAATAATGCAATATCCATAATTATTTTAAATAAAAAAAACATTTTTCTCGCCAACAATATAAAGAATATTTTTTCCTAAAATCACACAGAACATTGCTACATACAATTTTATGCAAATACTGAAAGACATGACCTTAAGGCATCTGCTAGAAAAGCAGATGTGCATATTTATATTAACTAAATTATGGAAGAAAAAAAATATTGCACAAAATCCTATTATTTTGTAAAATAAAATACATCTCGGTCTAAATGTACATAATTTTGTATTCCTTAACCAGATCATAATGTTAACTGCTTTGCTCAAAACCAATCTGGCTTTTAAAGAAGTTTTATGAAACATGCACTAACCATATTACTGGGCTCCACATAGAAAAAATGTCAGTACTGACACAAGGTTTCTAAAAACTCTTTCCTATATTAAAAATTGCTCTGGGGGAATTAAACTTGGAGATTCATCTTACATTCCTGAATTTATATTCTCATTTACAAATATTTTCTTAGATTCAGATTCTTTGATGCTAAACAAAATGGAGTTCTCATTAGAAAACTTATTCATGAAAGTAATCAATCTGAATTTTCAAATAAAGAATGAAGGTCTACCGATTATAAGAATATTCAGTTTTCTCCTCTTGTTCAGGAATCTACTTCATCATTTTATTTAATAAATAATTCATTAGATTTCCTGGATTCTAGTATTAGAATATTAGCATAAAATCCTAATAACAGCATTGTCACTTAGTTTAATTTAAATGGAAGGACCTGTTTCTAGAGAATGCTATTATAAAGATAAGAGAAAAAAGTAAAAACTGGATTTTTTAAAAAAAAGTTAAATTATTTATTTATTCTAAGTTGTTATATATGAGGCAGAATGCAATTCATTTCATATTACAAAAACTGGATTCTTATCAACATGATTGGATTCTCGTCCACACCCTCACTTCTTACTAAACTGAATAAAGTGGCCCTAAGCATGGAAAAGGAGCATCATTCCCCACAGAGGAATAAGCCACTTGCTTATCTGACAGAAAATCAGTTAAACAAGGACAATCAGTCTCTGAAAGATATCTTAGCAGCATTATTATAATTAGCATAATGACTAGGAAAGTTAATGAAATCAGATATGGTACTTTAGTTCTGTACTTAGAACATGCTTTAGATTAAGCAGGTATTAAAAAAAAGAACATCTTTCTTGACTTTCGAATCTTAGGCTGATAACTTCTAAGCAAAGCACATTATTATATTATTATTTCAATACTTTTGCAATTCCTTTCAGAGCAAGAACAATGTTAATTATTTTATTTCACCTGCACCTTCAGTTATCGTACCTTGTGACTGGTTTTAAAAGTCCATATTTTTAAAACGAAGGAGTTATTAGTTTTAAGTTGGAAAAATAATCATGCTTTATTTAATAAATCTTATTGCCTAAGATTTGCTAAAGTAGTTAATCATAAAAATATGCCAGTTAGCAACATTTTCACTAAACAAAACAACAGCCGCTAAATTTATATACTATTTCTCTATTTCCCTGAAAGACCATGGATGCAATCTAAGGGCAAAACAATAAAAGCTACAGCAAGATTCAGGAAGAGTCATGACTCAGTTTAGAGGTCATATAAATGATCATATCACAAAATCAAAAGTCATTAAGTTTATATAATTTTGCTAAAGATGAGGTGCTGTTTTTTTTTGAAAAAATTTCAAACAGTGAGGGAATTTTTGTAATCTGGTTTAGTTAAAACAGAAAATATGGCACAGTAGAAAACAAAACTTATTTATTTCAGAATTCATGCTAATTTCACTTCATTTGCAGTATATCTACCTAAATATTGGGAAGCTAGTTTAAAAGCAGATTCTGAGTACTCAGAACTTTAATGTTTTGAGATGCCAATATCTGCTAATGGTCTTCTGGATTTTTTTTCAGAAATAACAGGTAGAATTTTGTTTTTGCTTTTGTCTTTAACAGAGTAAAACATCTAATTTTGTATGTAAAAATAAGGCACAAATCACTTTAAAATTCCTTAAGACAATTAACGCTATTTGTGAGTGGCTAAGTATCCTCAAAACAACATAGTATTAGAGCCAAACATGCTGTGAGATGACTGAAAGTTAGAAAAAGAACATAAATTTCTGTGGCCATGCTATTTGTTAAGAAGTCAATTGACACCCCAGTCTGGTCTGTTACACTCATGATCATCTCATTCTTCAGACTGAGTTCTGAAGGAGAAAAAAAATACCTCATTTCAAAATTTGTATTAAAAGATGGCTTTGTATTCTTTCACAAATAATGGAGCATTTGCCAAGCAGATTAACCATCAGAGTAGCCTTTTTTACTTCTCAATTAGAACAGCTCTTCTGATATATGGAGTTTTTTTATTGCATATTTCAATAAATTAAACTGGAATTTGAAATGAACATATAAAGGCAAAATTTGACAAGAACTCTGAATCTTACTTTTATGATAAAATAAAGATTAAAAACTTTTTCCTTAATATTAGAACCCATTCTTATAAGGAAAACAAGATTCATCTTCTTTTACAATTACGAATGATTAATCATCCTGATTACAATATACTCCTTTAATTTTGAAATGTAATTTTTAAAAAACTGACCTGAATAAATAATTTTAAGCAATGTTTTAAACAAACCTACTTTTAGATTTTTAACTGAAATTATACTTCTTCAGTAAATATTTGCAGTGGTGTCTTACTAGAGTTCTTGAATGGTTTCTCATACATTTTTTTTCTTTTTTCTTTAAAAAAGGTATTTTTAAAAGAATATAATCATGACTGAGGCTACAGAAAATAGGTATACAGAGATAAATTAGCCATAACATCACTAGTCTGCCCTACCACGAAGTAATTATGTAATTTAGATGAATTCCAAAGCTTAATAGTAAATTTGTGGGAGACAAATTTCCCATGAAGAATTCCAAATGATTTATTCCAATAACCCTCTGCCTAAAGGAGATGAAGCCTAACTCCTTCCTTCCAAAGTCCACAGTGTAGAAAGGGGGTTGAAGAATAAATTAATGTTGGAGAAGCCTGACAAATGTTACCTCAGCCAGGTTATCAACATCAACATCCACAAAACATGTTGATATAATGTGATGAAAATGACACTTTACTTCTGTGACCTGTTCCCCCCAAACCCATAATCCTATTGTGATTAGGAGGGGAAAAAATCAAACAAATTCCAAGAGGGGTACCCTGAAATATATCTTACCACTACTTCTCAAAACTGTCAAGGTCATCAAAAACAAGAAAAGTTTAAGATAAACTGCCACAGCCAAGAAGAGCCTAAGGAAACATGACAAATAAATGTAATATGGTGTCCTGGATGGGATGCTAGAACAGAAAGCATCCGTTAAGGAAAAACTGCAGAAATCTTAATAACGTATGGACTATCAATACTGGTTCATAATTATGGCAAATATATTCCACCGAAGTGAGATGTTAATAATCTAGGAAACTGAGTACAGGGCTATTGTGGGAACTCTCTGCACTGTCTTTGCAATTTTTCTATAAATCTAAAACTTCTACATACAAAATCAGTTATTTGAAAAAAAATAAATCTGAGATAATGATATGAAGCATTTTGATGGAAAATGATTAGCTAAGAAAAAAGACATGAAAATTTTAGTCTGGACAAGTTTACATTGCATTTGGCCTTCTTGCAGTGAACCCCTAGCTAGCAAAGGCATACACAGAGACTGAAAATGCTGTACGTGTCTCATTTGTAAACAGAAGTCATTAACTTCACATTGCAATTCAGCACTTCATATATTTCACTGAGTGAAAGGTAAATTTATAGCTTTATACCTTTTGGAAAACATGGCTACAGTGTCCTTATAAAAGCAAATTAAATATTTCCACAAGAGAGCTTTTGAGCCTTAAAAAATGAATTTTGATCTTAAATTGATGAATAGAAAAAGGCATTATTGCTCTGAAGGACAAATAACTTAGCTCTCGAAGTTTACATGTAATTTCATACATTATTAAAGTATGCTTAATATAGTTTTAAGATTAAGGCAATTAGTGGGTTAACAATTTCATCAGTTTCAGGCTAGTTTTGACATCCTGATCAGGTTCATGCTCAACCAGATTAGTACAATAGCTACTGGTTATATGCAAGAATTATATATGCATACTTAGTTTAAATAAATGAATGGCATTTAAGCACCAAATACTGGGAAATCATATGTTCAATACTTACTTTAGACATACATACAAACTAGTACCTGATTTAATAGCACAGTAGAAGAATTCACTTTACATTTTAAAATCGATGGATAACATACATATCCACAAGATGAACAAGTGGGGGAAATGTTTGTTCCAAATAAAAAAAAAATTAAATAGTAGCAAGAGTTATCATTCCTACAAATGATTTTGTTTACTACATAAATTTCAGGCAATCCCAAAATGTTTCCATAGAAGCTTAGATGCAAGTGAATGACCCTTAATTGGTGACTTAAGCTTGGTTTCCCCTTGTATTTTCTTCTGAAATGGTTAAACCTTGTTGGAAGTCAGATGACATGTGACATAATGACACTACTTCATGGAGCAGTCCAATATCTTCTGAAGTTGTTTTGACTTTCCCTTCTTTCTCCCAAGGAACGAAAGTAGATGGACGTTGCCCAAGGCTGGGCGCAAGCAGATCATCTGAAATCTGGCTTAGTGTTTCTTTCTTTTCTCTTCTTCCTTTATCAGTCTGGGATACTTCAGTGACAGCTATTGGAAAACTCAATCCTGCAGTAAGATCTGGCTTTTCCACCACAGTAGGGTTACTCAAATTGTCAGCACTGAGGTGTTTTTCACTGTTTTCCTCTTTTAGGATGAAGAGAGAATCTGTCAAGCCACTAGAGGAAACCCTCTTCCTGGGAGATGGAGGGAGGTGTTTACCATGGAGAGCACTATCGTCCTGCCCGAGATTCCACTCTGTTTGATCACCAGAACCTCCACATAGGAGAGCCAGGTTATTCTCACTAGGAGCATTGGATTTATTCTGAAAGAATAACAAATTCAGAACACTTTTAATAAGATCACAGCATTACTTTAGCAGCATTTTTTTCATTTTGAAATCAATGTTCATCTCTTTCAAGACTGGCAACTTAAAGTTCTTCCCAGGGGGAATTATAGCACTGACAGTTATTCTGACACCTCTAAATCGTTCTATGAACAGGAATGAAATGTGATGGACTTTGGTCTCTATGTCTTTATAATTGTCACCTGTCAAATTCAAACTAGACTATATAATTCATGCCAAGTTCTGGAGTCTCTTACAATCAGAACAGGGTTGCCATTGCTCATACTATTAACCTTCATGTACTTAAAGCATTTATTCAATTGTTTTTATTTTTAATTTTTTTTAATACCAGGAATTGAACCTGGAGGCATTTAATCACTAAGCCACATCCCCAAAGCCCTCCCCCTCCTTTTTTAATGTTAGAGTTGCTGTGGGCCTCCCTGAGTTGCTGAGGCTGACTTTGAACTCACAATCCTCCTGCCTCAGCCTCCTGAGCTGCTGTGATTCCAGGTGTGCAACACTGTGCCTGGCTTTAGTTCAATTTTGTTTAAAACACCATTCATTTTGGAAGTAAGAAGATGGAAAATGACTCAAAAAATCCATTTATTATACTTTTCTGAAAACCCAGGAAGT
The DNA here is from genome assembly GCF_047511675.1 of Marmota flaviventris. Classification (NCBI taxonomy): domain Eukaryota; kingdom Metazoa; phylum Chordata; class Mammalia; order Rodentia; family Sciuridae; genus Marmota; species Marmota flaviventris. The sequence goes on along the minus strand of NC_092509.1, from coordinate 83,205,090 downwards.
AAAATAAAAAGATAGAAACACTTAACATTTTAAAAATTCCCCCAAAGAAGACAACTATAAAATTAGATTATAAAAAAAATTACTTCCAGACAAAAAATTCAATTAATAGTAATAATCACCAGAATTAGGTTAAGTGTAAGGGAAAATATAGGAATTTTATTATTGGAAATAATTCTTAGTGATTAAATTATACCAGTTTTGAGGTTTGAACACCTATTTAGAGGTTAAATGCTTCCACCAACTAAGATTATAAGATCAGTCAATCACAGCAAGGGCAAGAATGTTTTCATTTACTTTTATAAGCTGAATGGTCAACTAACCGTAGGTTTGTAATCAATATCATCCATTGATCTAAAGAAATCCAAGCTCTTTGCAGCTGCCAGCTTTCCTTGATCTGAGCTATGTGTGCTCAGTGTGTCGAGGATCTCTCCTAACAAGTCCATTTCACCTGGATAAGGAATCATTGCTTTTGTTTCAACAGAGTCATCACTTTCATAAAAATAAGTAGAAGCTTCCTCGCCATCTTCAGAAGATAACCTGGAGAAAATAAAACATGCAATAGTAGGTGGACACCCTGAGATGCTGTGTCTCAGCTCACCAACCACATTTAATCAATGAGATGGTTTTAAATCCATAGCAGCATTTCACAGTGGAACAACACAAAAACCAATAACTGGTTCATGGTCAAACTAATTGTTCTTAGTTATTTATGCACCAATTCAAGTACTGGAAATTTAAGTACATGCATTAAGAACCAAAAGTTTATGGTACCTTAGCCATCTAGAAGCAGCAGGGCTTTTCACAGCATTTAATCCTGTGGGATTTGGGCCCTTTACCTTAGAAATATTCACATGAACACTTAGAAAGTTTGTAATAGCCCAAGTTCACTTTCAATATTTTTATATGGTTTTCATTCTATTTACTCACTTATTTTATAGAGAAATGCATATTTTTTTATATAAAACATTTATTTAATGTAGAAAAATACTGTCTATTTTGTCATTCCCATATATCAAAATTATTAAGAAGTCTACACTATTATTTCCCTTGCCTAATAATATAATTGATTTTAACATTTGTACTAAATTTTTATATTCTGATATTATCCTGTACTGAAATGTCTCACTCAATTCAATTTGATTATCACCTTTCCTCATATTTAAACTTGCCCCTTTCAGCATAAGGGTAAGAGCCTAATTTAGGTGTCTTCTTTATTTTTATCTTTACCTTTATCTTTATGTCTTCTTTATCACCATCCCAGATAGTAAAGTCTCTAGACATTGCTGCTTTCCAAGAACAAGGTATTTCAGGCCTGTCTTTCTTTCCTGTCCCAAGACATTCTCCACAAAGTTCCCAAGAGCACTGTTTACTTTTGCGGAAGGACACTGCAAGGGAGTAAAACCTGAGCTCCAGGAGTGTGCATTCTTTGAGACATCCTTTGTAGCCTAAGGCTTTGCTACCAAGCCACGCCCTGGGTAGGACACCACACTCCATGACTTACTTGCTTGCTCTTTCAATGTCGTCCTCCTCATCGTCATACAGAACACCATCCAGGCTCTTAAGAGGCCTTTTTAAGCGTGCCTACAAAGAAATTGAACAATAAAATGACTTTCAGAGTTTAAAACAAATATCTTTAGTAAATTTTAAAGTAACAATGTGATTTTATCAGGAACATTTTCAAAAGAAAGTTTTTGAAGGTTACCCAGTAACTTGGCAAACAAGGAAAGAAGAAATGAAAGAAAACAGTTGGTATTCATCTCAACACTTAATAGTTCTGCAAACTAATAATGAAAAATAAATCAGTGGACTGAACACACACAAGCACACAGTTGCACAGACCTTGATTTACGTATATTTGACTGAGTACCAACCGTACCTCCACCATGCACCTGTCACACAGTATTAACAATCATCAGTATTTGCCTAACTTGTCTTTCTTTTATTCCCTGCTCATACTCCTCCCCCACCCCAAGTATTTTAGAGCAGTACTTCTCAATCCTTAGTGTGTACATAAATCTTTTAGCAATTTATAAAAAGATAAATGTAGGTTCTGGTTCAACAAAGATTCTGGGGGTTTTGAGAGTTCTCATGACTTATGATAACCACTGACTAAATCCATCATTTCTTTAGGAACTGCAAAATTATGCTTTTCTAGAGCATTCCTTCTATATTAATTTCAGGGCATTCTCTAAAGAACAACTTTCTTTAGCTATCCCAAAGTGCAATGTGCATGGGAAGAGAGAGGATAAATCACCAACTGTTTCATTTTATTTAACAATTTTTAGAGTAATGAGTTAGTTCTCTAACAATTTCTAAAAGTGAGCCATAAGGACTTTTTATAAGCATGACATATTATTTAATATGGTTCAATACACCATAGTTATTATTATTCTTGGTGTTCAAACTGCCCCATTTTAAAAATTTAAACCATAATTTTTTTTTTTTTTTTTTTGTGTGTGTGTGTGTACAAGTACCAGGGATTGAACCCAGGGGTGCCTAGCCACTAAGCACCCTAGCCCTTTTTTTAATTTTTAAATATTGAGACAAGGTCTCGCTAAGTTGCTTAGTGCCACATGCTAAGTTGCTGAAGCTAGCTTTACACTTGTGACCTCCTGGCCTCAGACTCCCAAGCCACAGGGATTACAGGTGTGTGCCACCACACCTAGCTACACCATGATTTTGATTTAAAAATAGCCTTTATCTTTTAGAGATAGAACCTGAAACATTTACAGATTAAATTATATACTGTTGGTTTTCTCTTTTTTTAAAGATAGAAGACACACACACACACACACAGAGAGAGAGAGAGAGAGAGAATTGTTTAATATTTATTTTTTAGTTCTCGGCGGACACAACATCTTTGTTTGTATGTGGTGCTGAGGATCGAACCTGGGCCTCACGCATGCCAGGAGAGCACACTACTGCTTGAGCCACATCCCCAGCCCGATATACTGTTGGTTTTCTACTTCAAAATAATACAGTGATGGAAGAAGGAGCATGCATGAGCTGACCCTGAGTTGACTGTTACTGAAAGTACATGAAAGAAACCTGGGAAATATTAATAAGTGTCTCTCTACTACTACACATATTTGAAATATTTCAAAATGAAACTTTAAAAAATTATCCCATCCTTCATCAGTGGTAGCTCTTTAAAGTTGGTTCCTGTGTTCTTTGACATAACCTCAGAAAAGATTCCTAGTTTTTCTAAGTGGAAAATGACATTTAAAGGCCAGAATCTGTATGTTTTAGTTGCTTAAGAATGCATGCTATTGTTTGAGACAGGCAACAGTGAACATGAATGTGTACACTTCAGCCATGAAATCACAGAGAAATAATTTTCTGTCTTCTCATTTTTATTTTCCAACCCAGATAACTGCCTTTATTGCACCTAAAATTAATAAGCAAGTTTCTGCAACCTATAGCACTGATCTATTCTTCTCTACTCCTCTAAGTTCCCTGTAAGGCTGGTGATTATAAATATATTTGGGGAGGGACCAGGGTGCATGTAGCTCAGTGGTAGAGTGCTTGCCTAGCCCATACCAGGCCCTGAGTTAATCCCTACTACTGCAAAAGAAAAAAAAAAAAGAAAGAAAAGAAAAGAAATAAAGGGGATGACCTAAAACCGTAGTATCACTTTACTATCATACTACTGTAAGTTGGAGGTTTATGAGTTAAGTGAAAATTTGCAGAATCACCACTCACAACATTATTTCTTTGGGGAAAATATATTTCATCCCCCAACTCACAAAATATAATACAATTCTTTATTTCTAAAGACAAGACATTATTATTGCATTGAACCCCGTATACGGCATTATGCCAGCCAATTGGTCTTACCTTTAACTTTTTGATGAAAGAAATCAAAATTAAAACTAAATGAGCAAAACTATAAGAAATCTGGGACTTTATGTTGCCATTTGTTAATATCATTAGAATTTAAGAACTAATAGAAGAGGATGATCAGAAAATAAATATATAACAATATATAGAGTATTTTACAAAGCATTCTCACATATATACGGGGTTAGGTCCTGGGAATACAGAATTGAATTAATTAAATTCTTCCATTAAGCACTCACTTAGTGTCTAAAGGACTGTACAAGAAATCTGGAAGAATACCCACATAGGCTTCATAATATACCCAAAGTCACACACAGTCAAAAATAGGAACCAGAAAACCGAATCCATGTCGTTCTCTGTTGTGTTCCAAATCCTTAGATCATTTTCTTCCCTAATAGTTTACTTTATATCCTACAGCTTCCTGCATATATTGTAGATGATTTTATTTCAATTCCAACTTTTTAAAAAATGAAGCTACTATTTTTTTTCCCGAAATCTGTAGCATCAAAGTCATAATGTGGGCTTCATAAGCACATCTGAATTAGGATTTCATATTTCCTACCTAGACCAGGGTTCATCACTTCTATATGGGAATGGTATTAAACAGTGTATCCTGTGATCAATTTCCAAAACATAATTATAATTAGAAAGAAAAAACTGATTAATATATTAATAATTTTCTATGACTGTTAACCTTTGTCTAACAGAGTTTTGCATCTGCTAGCATTTCAATATTTCCAACGACCTATGGACTGTCCTTTGTATTATCTCACTGGTTTCCTCACTAATTAACTAAATAAAATGATTCATAGTTTTACTTTTTGATAATAGTTATCCTTTGTTGTAGGCAGTTAATGTTTTCTGAGTAAATGAGTATCATACAAAGTAGATAGTTTCTGTTGAGTATTTATTCAAAGTATTTATTCAATGAGTTAAACAACTAGTAAGAAACTACCCTACTGACTGACTAACATAAGCACTTTAAGGATCCATGAGGTATAGATGACTGTTATATTCATTCCTTCAACAAAGATTAAAGAAGTGCCTTCCATGTGCCAGGTACTGGGCTAATGCTAGAGGAACAAAGAAGAAGGCTCTCTGCCCTCATGGGTATTACCTTCTAGTAAATTACACATGAATTAAAGTGAATAATCATACAAATAAGCATAAAATTATGACTAAAATTAACTTGTACTAAGCTGTGATTGCAACAAAAGCACTTTGACCTAACCTGAGAGGTCAAAGGAAGTCTTTCTCTGAAAGATTTTTTGAGTTGAGCTCTCAACAGTTAGCTGATTTTAATGAGATGATGGTAATAGTTAACAATACATACAAAGTGTCTGTGGTGGGACCATCAGGGAAAGTGGTGTGCTGTGAATTAACTTGGTACACAGGGCTCCTCAAAGGGCCCATTAAACTTTGCAGTTACCTTTTTGATCACTAGATGGCAGACACACTCTAAAAAGGCAAAAGGCTGGAAAAATTTAAATTCATGGTGGTTATATGGAAGTGGAGGAGGTCAGAGATCTAGCAAGCAAGTGAGAACTTGGTGGGATAGGCAAGGAATATATCCTAGACTTGTAGGTCCAGATTATGAAGAATAATATTAAAAGCTACTTAATCAAATCTTAATTGAGAACCTACTGAAAGCAAGGTAGTAAGCCATGCCTCTTAGCATCTCTTCCTTTATAAACATTCACTAAGCACCTGCAGCATGCAAGCTATTTTCTTCAATGCTATGAGTCATATAAAAGAAATGAAAAAGATATTTCTTCTTCAGAAGACATTAAAAAGTACAAGACAAAAATGCTAAAATCCTGAATGTAAGATTTTAAAACTTACTCTTCTCACTGCATGAATGTAATTCAATTAAGACTTTAACAGACAGCATAGATGAAAACTTATGTAAATTACTGATCAGACATTATTTAAAGTAATTATGTAATGCTAGTTATAATTAATGTCAAATAGAAACATTCTTAATAATGAAAAGATAGGTTCAGTGTATAGACTAGTAATGCTAACAATATAGAACTGCAATTACATACTACAAACAATAGTAAATTCTTGGATCAAGTAAGGAGGTATAGAATCTTCTGAAGTGTGCTTGCTTTGGCTGCTCATCTACTAAAACTGAAATAATAAAAAGTTTCTGGACTAACACTGGGTTATACTAACACAAGTTACATAGAGGATGTGCTATTAGCAACTGTCTTGGAAACCAGTACTATACAAAATAAAGGCACATTTTGGGGATGTAAAAACACTCATAAAAATGAAATAAAGAATATGTATCACTTTGATACAAAATATTAAAATGAAATAGGAAACAAGATGTCATACATCCTCAATCAGACTCCTACTAGGTTCTGAACACACATAACCATAAAATTAAATTCTGCTTCCATGAAAATGTAAAATACACATCTAGAATATATGAAAATTCATGAAGTGAATACTTGATTTGGAAAAATGTATTGAAAAAGAAAGGCTATCAGTACGGGATGAAAATTATTAGAGAAAATCCTACTAGAGAAGTTAAACATATAGCTAGAAATTGATTGAAATAAAGTTGGCTGGTGAAGACGAGAAGAGAAACTATTTTATATGAAAGAAAAATCATAAGAAAACCTTAGGGGTAGGACTAAGTTGCAAAACCATACAACTCAATGTCTGATGAAACCTCAAGAAGTAAGTCTTGTTTAGCTGATTAATAAAGCTAAATGTTTTCTTTCTTTTTCACTATAATGGTCTCCAGAAAGTGTATCATCAGACTGTAGAAAGGTGAAAGAAGTCTTCCAGAAGCAACAAGGGCCAGGTGATCTGCAGTAACCATTTTGATCACTAGATGGCAGACAAATACAAATAAGGCAAAATACAAGGTAAATTTAAATTCTTGGGCTGGGGTTAGATAGGGGAGATAAGGAATATAGACAGATGAGCAAGAAAATGAAGAAAATGGAATTCTTATACTTCATAAAATTAAGGTGTTTTTAATACATGAATTATTGAAGGTAGATGTAATCTTTGCTACTGCCCCTAATTTGGAGTTGAGGCAAACTGTTGTCCAAAAGTTTCACTTTGCTTACCCCCAAGTCTGAAAGAAATCTCTGAGCTTATGCATTTTTCATTCAAAGACAAAAATACCTGCATGAAGTGCTATGAGAATAAATGGTGAATGTCACATGAGGCTAGGTCAGTAAGAAGATTCTGAAGTGGTCCTGACATGTTGAGGACCCTTTCCCAATTCTCCCAGATCACAGTGATTTCTTATTCTTTGTCAGCTTTATTCACTTTATTTCTACTACTCAAAGGTTACCTGGTATATGTTCCCTTGTAAAATCAGTATATCATTTTTAGTTCATTCCTATCTTACCAAGCCCTTGAGACCAAGAATCTTGTCTTTTAATTTCTTTTGCTTCTAATTCCACTTTCATCTGCAATGCAGAAAGCTGCAAGAGAATGTCACTCCCACTCTGACAATGAGAAAGGGCTGGAAAATCTAAAAAATAAATTGTAATTGTTCTTGAGCCTCTCAGGGTCCTGAGCTGCCAGGTAACTAAATACACTGAATTTCATATATTTCAATCTCTTCGAAAGAGAGATGGGAGACAGGACCAATTTCACCATTTGCAAAGCACAAGGAAAGAGAAAACTGCCATATAACCAGGTAAGAAGAAATCTGCTAAAATTTTAATAGTCTTAGAGGCCAAGTATGGGCCAACATGTTAATTTGGAATAGCTGGGAATGTCAAAGACAAGGGGAGTTTGGCTCTTTTCCAAACATAAATGTCCATAATTTTGTTTGCTAATTGGGCTACCTCACTACCCAGTGCTCATAAGAAAGACTGAGGTGAAGATGGGAGACTGAAGAGCTCCCTTACTAGTTCAGGTATGCAGAAGGTGACAAGCTCAGCGACAAGTAGGAAGCCTCAATTTCTTTGAGCCTTCCTTCACATCCAACAGAGAAGCAAAATCTCTGTGTCTTAAGGAGGAACAAGAAACTCTCTTAAGCAAATGATTTTACATTGATACCAAGCAGAGGTCTATTCCACGAGGGAGGTACAGGTAACTCTCATCCACCCTGGATGAAATACAGACCGATGAAGTTTGTCTATCACAGGGAGGAGGGAGAGGGCTACTAAGACAGTCCGCACCTGAAATAAAGGGGAACATAGTCCCCAAGACTGAAGCTGGATACAGCACAGAAAAGCCCTACGGCCAGGACCAGGAAACAGCGGCTATGGAGGGTGAAAAACATGGAGAGGTTCCCCCTGTCCCCATTAGCCCAGTGTGGCTCAGATGTAAAAGGTCTGCTGATAGCTGAGAGTGAAGTAGGAACACTGAGAAAACCTAGTAACTGCACTGGCAGGGCTCCACCCTAAGGACAAGACAGCAACCCACTGAAGGAAATGATATCAACAAGAAAATCCAAATCCAGTGCAACTTCTGGTAGACTCAACCTCTTAAACTAACAGCATTACAGAAGAAGAATCTTGCCCATTTCTGGATGTAAACAATTTTTTGTATCCATGGGGCCCAGTACTCAATTAAGCATTATGAGACATGAGAAGAATAAAAAGGATAAACAACATACCTGAATAGACAGGCTGATAGCAGAGAGATGAAATCTTTTTTTAAAAAGTGAAAATGATATGAAAAAAAGAAACAACAGAATATGAGAGTTGAATTGTTTTAATCAGCTCATCAACAGACTGAAGAAAGACTGAATTTCAAAACAGGTCAATACAAATTATTCAAAATGAAACACAAAGATTAAAGAAAGCAAGGAAAATGAAACAAAAAAACTATCAGCAAAAAAGAGCTGAGGGGTATTATCAACCAGTCTAATTCATACTGCTTCTAAAACATAATAGGCATTAATTCTTCCTTTTTATTTTTTCTGGTGGTTGTTGTTGTATTTGATAGAATGGAAATAATATTACCTCATATTTATGAAACTTCTAGTGAGTGTTGGAAGAACAAATTTTGTCAGTATATAACACCCACAATAATTCTATGGAAGTGAACATAATCATCACCATGTCATAGACCTGAAGGCTAAGAGGCTTGGGGAGCTCAAGAAAGTTGCTCAAGTTCATAAACCATCCAAGTGGTTTCTAACAACTGATGAGGGTGATGGTTAAAAAAGTAAAAGGGAGAATACATGTCTTTTGAAGTGTTGAAAGGAAAATAGTACTTTATATTCTTTATCATATCACTTTTTATACATGAATATATTCATATTTACTTTTCTATGTTCTGTTTTGTAGCCTTAAGAAGTGTTTCAAACTTAACTGAATGTACAAAAAAAGAGTAAATGCCCTATATGTTGTGATGCTGCATTATATATAAAACTGTGTGCATATATTACATTTTTGTCTCTTGAAAAAAAAAAGGTAAAAGGGAGAGTGAATACGAAGGTCAAAGGAGGAAAGGCTTTCTGAATTTGTAAATGAAAGTTCTCAGAAGCCACAAAGAGGTAAGTGATCTTGAAAACTGTCAATCAGCAGTCACTAGATATTCATATAGTTGAATTAAACTAGACTCCAGGATGGTGTGTCTATTCTGTCCATATTGCACCACTAATTACATTAATAAAAGCTTATTTTAATTAATATTAAGTTGTTCTAGAATTTGACTAAAGAAATACCTTTATTAGACAGAATGCTAGAAATCAGAACTAACCCCATTTATAGAGAGCTTTTTACTGAGCAGAGATTAGGAGTTTAAAACCATCCTGGAAATGAAGTACTTTAGTTTCATTTCTCCATTGTTGATCAGAGACTTTATAAAATTCACCCCATGGCAACACTGCTGGGTACCCTAAGATGGTCTGTCACTGAAGTGTGTTAATAGGTGGAAAGAAGGTCATTACTCGCAGGAGGTCTCATTATTCACCTGAGTGGGTACAAGAAACATGGCTGCAAACAATATTTTTAAGACAACTTTTAAAGGCTGTTTATATAGCAAGTGATTTAAAATACTTTGTTCCATAATTTTTGATCTTTAATATTTGAAAATGCAAATATTGCCAATGATCTTGCAGTAATTTTTCAGGGCCAGATTATTATTGGTCAGTATAAACACAATTTTACAAGACTGATAAATAACATTCTCAAAGCAAAATAAATAAATATATCAGTAAACCTTTGATAAATGGCAATCTATTTCACTTTTGTTGACAGAGTTTCAATATTTCAACATTTAAAAAAGGGTTCTTATACATGTCAAGTCCATTTGTCTTATATTCTCAATAAAACACAGAATTTGGTTTTCTTCATTAATTAATTTGAAGATGAACTTCTAGCTGGGATAAAAAATTCAGAAGTCAGCATTAATCAACAGAACCATATTATTTCCATATTATTAAACCACTTTAATAAATTATGCTTTTAAAAAGGATTAAAAAATATTTGATTAGGAAAATAACTATAGATACATTTTACTTATCAAATTTATCACACAATATATTAAGTGTATATATGTGCATGTGTGATATCACACGTAGGTACAGAGAGATTTAAAATGTATATGTGTGTGTGTGTGTGTGTATGTTGAATATAGTCAAAATTTCAACAGACATTGCACTGATATTTTGGTCTCAGAATCAAATAATAACCAGTTTTTAAAAGCATTTATTACAAATGTCAGAGACACTGATAAAGCCACAAAGGGAATAGATTTCTGTGAAATGACTAGTATTATATTCCAATGTTAGAAAAACCATAAAGAACTTTCAGAGAAGGCTGCAAACATAGTAGCCCTATGTGTAATTGGCATGGGGGCACAGGCTAACTTAAGATATTTATGTATCATTCTACTGTTTTATGTTATGTATTAAGAATATAACAATGTGTATAGATATAAATCAGGCTCAGATTATAATAAGATTCTATTATACTCCTGTAGTTATATATCTATTGACATTTCTGGCAATTTCCCTCTCAGGGGACACTAAAAGGCAGCAGGAGTAACCTCTACAAAGGAAATGACTGGCTTTTCCTTTCATCAACATTAACATTGATCTCTGACAAACTTTAAAAGCACTTCTCTACACAAAACCAGAGGAAAATCGCCATTTCTTTATCCTAAGATGCCTGAGAGAAAATAAGAATTTGTCTGCAAAATTTCGGTTTGTTTTTTTTTTTAATAGAGAGCTGTTGTTAATCAGAATGCTACAAATTAAAGAGGTACTCGTTTTAAAAAAAGAAACTTCAAAAACTAATCCGGATGAAAAACAGGGAGGAGAAATATTAGTTTTGTGATTCCACATAAAGAGTGGTAATATTCATTAAATTTACGAAGTGGAAAAACTGAGTACCTTTATTTTTGTTGGGAAGATTCTGTAATAAATAATAGTTGTTTGTGACAATAAATTTGAAGGGTAAGATTATAACATTAGGGAGTTACATTTTAAAATATTTCAAAATGTATATGGAATATGTTTATATAATTAGTATTATTTTTCATTATTTATTTTTAATATGCCAGGTATTATTTAGTAGAGCTAAACATACCAAAAAATGACGTCCCAGAGTTACTAGAAGGAATATTTAGTTTTAAACTATTTATTTGATTGAATGTTCTTGAACAATTTTATGACAATATAAATGTCTCAATGTGTGTCCTATTGTGTTTCTAAGAGACTATTCTGAAAAGGCGCTATAAATTTAAATGCTCTTCTTTTAATGAAAGTACTAATGATTTCCACTAGATGGCACCCTTGTAACCCATAATGGATTTTATTATTATTTTTTTTAAACAGGTTTAGCAAAAATCAAATTTGACCTGTTGGAAATTAATATTATTTCAACAGAGAAACAACGGAGAAAATAACTTTCTAACTAACAATATGGTATTCAGAGTTTTCAATGTGGACTCAAAAGATCAATTGCAAAAATCTCTGACATTAGCATACATTAGACTACATATATCCTATGTGAAAGAGTGACTTTGGGATGGAGACTGCTGCAATGTACTTTCTTTGGCAGTACTTTTTAATGGGCATTTGTTAACAGACACACACACTCATTTAACTTATTTCAAATGTTTATCATTTCTCTCTCTCTCTCTTTCTCTCTTTTCTTTTCTTTTCTTTTTTTTTTTTTTTTTTTTTTTTGTACCAGGGATTGAACTCAGGGGCACTCACCCACTGAACCACATTCCAGCCCTATTTTTTGTTTTATTTAGAGACAGGGTCTCACTGAATTGCTTAGCACCTTACTTTTCCTGAGGCTGGCTTTGAACTTGTGATCCTCCTGTCTCAGCCTCCCAAGCTGCTGGGATTACAGGCATGCACCACTGTGCCCAGCCAAATGTTTACCATTTGAAGCCTTCTTCAAATTAATTACTTTAATCCAGCATTTTAGCTTCAAATGTTCTCACAATTGAGCCAAAGTAAATGAAGTGCTAAAGTACAAATTTATTTATTTATTTATTTGCTAATTATGATTTAGTTAAACTTATTTGTATTATTTTGTAAAAATAAACTTATTTTACAAAGTTAAGTATTATTTTCAATTACTCCAACACAGTTATCCCCTTGTGATTTACAATCACTTTTTTTACTTGGTCAGAAGCAAGTGGCTACTTCCCTCTGTAAACTATGTCTTTTCTGTACTGTCCAGTCCAGAAAAGCTGTTCAATGGACTGTATTTTTCCAAAGATCCCAAAACAAGTATATCATTTCCTGAAATCTATTATTTCATCTGTGTACCTATTATTCCCGGAATCCTCTGAATTCCTATGAAGTAAGTTTGTCATAAATATATTAATATGAGCCACACCCTATTAGTTGTGAATACCTCATCTTGTTTTATCCTTAGGACTAAGTAATTTAAGAAAACACCTACATTTTCATTTGCTCCTATAAGTTTCATGGAAGCAAGTTCATTTTCAGCATTTTAAAATATGATCATCTATAAGACAAATGTCTTCTCACATTTATAAAGATGCTACCATATTGGGATTTCTTTTTAAGTTCAATGAAAATATAGCTTTCAAATGCCTTACTTACAAATCTATGCAAACCAAAAAAGTAATTATCTTCAGAGCATATTTTTTACAGATAAAAGTATACTACTCATTAATTATAAAATGAGCTCATGGCTATTGTCCTATATTCCACAAAGCCATTAGAATGATTTACAAACCATTCAATACACAAAGACTCAAAAAGACAGAAAAGTTTCATTCATTAATTGGGCATGGCACCTGGCACAGTAGGTAGAAATGAAAAAGCTCATAGATCATATTTTATGGTGAAAACACATTCCTTGTGCATTCAAAAGATAACTGCTCATATCTCAAACTAGTTCATATTAGTCCATATGACTATATTAAAAATATGTCCACCAATTTACTTGCTCTTATCAGTTGCTATTATGACTATTACACATATTTCTATTTGTAAACACTGTTTAAGTTAAAATTCTGACGACATTCCAAACGTATTTATTAACAGGCACACTGCATTATATCATATTATTAATGAAAATAATCTTCCATTCATATTTTCTTGTGCAGCTTTACATACCTGATAGAACAGGTAGAAAATCTAAGAAGATTGTTATTTTTCCCAGACATGAAATAGTTAAAAGTGATATGTATACCAGGATTTTAATAGGGCTTAACAAAAAGCTTCACTCCTCCACTTTCAATAGATTTTGTTACAGTGATTTTTTGCCTTGCTTAGGGCCATCCATCTGTTAATTTTGACTTGTAATACAGCTCAGCTCGCGGTACTTGTTCACTAGTGTAATTGTGTGTGTGTGTATGTGTGCATGTGTACATGTGTGTATCATACACTTAGATAAATACATGCTATAATTCTGTAATTGCCAGACTAATTCAAGAATGGCTAATATTATTAAAATGGAGCAGAACCTTAAATTTATATAAATTTTACATATTATTTAAAAGAATTTCTTATTCTTCGAAAATTTTATAATTTTTTAAAAATAACTTCAGATCACAGTCTTAATAGTCTAAATATTGTTCACTCAGCATTTAGCATTCTGTTCTAAAATAAAATTGATGAAAGAAGGTAAGTACATTGTCAGGATTAAAACTGCTCTGCACCATGACCAGTGGCAGTATTCTCACTGGACCCAACTGGCCCTGTTTTCAATAAAACCAGAGGAGGATCCTTTCCCTGGAGTCCTGTTAGGCTGGGGCTGCTGTTAGAACTGTCATCTTCACACAAAAGGGAAAAGGGTTGGGTTTTACAAATGTGAAGCCTAATTGGGAGATCTTCATGGCTGTACCCTCGACATTTATTTAAGCCTCATCAACAAAACAGAAAATAACCATCCTAATTAGCAGACCAGCACACAAATTACTGCTTGTTGGGGGTGGACTGTAGATTTACAATCTATACCAAATATAAGCTAAATAATGGAACACAGGCTTAAAACAAGACATATTTTGGATCTTGTTCTTTTTTATAGCACCCAGATTACAAACTTTATTTTTTTACTTTAAAATATATTCTAAATCATTCCATTTTTATAATTTGGAAAATATCAAATAAATATCAAATGCAAATAAAGTCTTTCACTGGCAACTCTCACTGGAAACCAGAAATGTAATGTTATTGCTACACTTGAGATCTACTTCTAAAATAGATAATCAAATGGAGTAGGAACCCACATGCATTGCTGAGATAATTTTACCAACAATAAAACAACACACATAGGGTCTTATATTCTGACAAAAAGGGGATTTGCCAGTATAACGGCATATATTGCTTTTCAAATCATATACTGAGATTTCAAGTCATGCCTACTTAAAATAAAGAAGGTAAATTTCAGGAACTCTTGCTCTTTTAGTGTCCAGATAATTGTTAGTGACTCTGGGCAGTAATTACCAAGAGAGAAGAAAGTCTGATGGTGGCACTGCCTAAAAGACCTGGCAATCAAGATTATGTATAGATATAAATGAACACCTACCAACTATTGAGTACTTTTTATGTGGCAGGTATTTTATATGCATTAAATGTCTATAGAATCCCAGGAAAATGACATGTATTGCTAAGGGATGTTCTTTTTGGAAGACAGCTCAATCGATGCTACTATCTTTTTCAGTCAGGTAACCTTGTGGCACTAACGCTCTATGCCCTCATCTCCAACTGCCTGTCTGCTTCAAGCACTCTACCCAGCCCAAAGGTACCATGGTAGTGGTTAGGCAATCTCTCTGCTTTTGAATTCCTATTCTGCCATTTATTACCTGAAGAACTCTATGTGAAGATCTCAATCTCTCAATTTCCCTGCTTATAAGTCTGAAAAATGGGGAGGGGATAATAGTTTCCCCTCTGATTGGATTGTTGGGAGTTTTGTATGAATCACGTAATGCAGACAGACAGAGAGATCCTCACTGTTATCAAGAACCTGTCCATTTTTCTCCGTGTTTTCTAAGGTTGCTCTAGTGCCCTCTTTTATGGTTTCAACTCTATAAAAACGGAGGAACAGAAAAGAAATTAAGAAAAGGAATATTATTCGAATCACCAAATCCTAAAATTCCCTGCAGAATCTTGCTTTTAAGTCATTAAATTTAGCACATGACATATCTTTTAAGATAATTTGGTTATTTGATGAATTAAATAGACAGGAACTGGAGCATCCCTCCTTTTGATATGTAATTCAGAGGCCAGTTCTAACACAAGAAAGTGATATTATTCTGCTAGACAGCCTTATAGAAGGAAGAAAAAAATATATATTTTAAGTGTATTTTCAGTTGTAGTTTTTATTTTTTCAAGTGATTCAAAGTTCATGTGAGAGCTAAGTAAGTCCAGGGCTAGGAAATATAACTGTCTTTGACAAGGATATTAATGAATCTGAACAATTCAAATAATAAAAACTGTACACAGAAGAGACCAAACAAAGAAAAACAAGTTTTTGTCTCTTAAAACAAAGATCCTTGTCACTGTTTGGTAACTCCATCAAAATATGAGCCCCTGGGATACTAATTTATCTGTGGATCCAAAGCATCTTCCCTATTTCCTAGGATGATTGTGTAATTTCTGAACAACTTAAAACCCTGTACATAATAATTTGCATAGTTGTGCATGTCTCTTCATTTTGGCTGCTGAGGAATGAAAAGTGCTTTCACAACTTCTTATTATACTTACTTTCTGTCAGCCTTCAGTCTTATCTAACTTAAATAGATGTATTTAAATTTTACTCTTCTATGATTACTTGTAAGGTGTTAAATTGTATTTTTGGAAATAGGTAAAATATAAATGAATAAATAAGAATTAGTGTTACTGCAGTACATAGTGATATCTAGATTCTGATTTTAACCACATTTAACTTTTCCTAGAAATATTTACATAATTAGTTAAAAATTTAATCTACTCATATTATTATACATGAGGAATTAGGAGTAAAAAAATAATCGATTTGGAAATCAGCCTAAAAGAATATGCTCATGACTCTAGCAGCAGCTTTCTGTCTCATCCACAATATAGTGGCTCATGTTTTTATTAAATCAATGGGATTGTATCATTTCTAAAAGATGGATGCTCCAAGGAAGCTTCTACAGTAATAGACTACAAAGAAGAGCAGTAAACTATGGCTCTCCCCTCTCGATTTCTTTGCTCAACATGCAAATAGTGTATTCTAAATTTATTTCTGCTTGTAACCTTTTTTTGCTTGTGGAAGTGGCTCAATTGTCATGTGAGAATTAAGGCAAGAGAACATTAGGGTAGGCTGACCTTAAACTTACCTTCAGATAAGTACATAGACCCAGCTTCTAGGAACTTAACAATATGGATTTGTTTTTTTGTTTGTTTGCCTTTTGGCAAATAGCTTTATAAAGCAATTATAAATAACAGACATTTTATGAGATACTGTCATAGTACTGAAATTCCCTTCTCTGAGAATTGCTTCCCCTGATCACCCTACTCACTCCTACCACCTCCCACTGTCCCTGATAACATGGTCTCGTTCTGTTTTCTCTGGCTGGAGTTTATTGAACCAAGGATTAATGCTGGGTCCAAGTGGGCTGATTACATCCTTCCATAAGGAATTGGATTCTGGAATTCCTCTCCATTTCGAGTAGTAGCTGCTTCAACTGAGGACCAGCAAGATTTATACCAGGGCACAGAGAAGCAAAGAAACCAGTATACAGAATGCACAATGTATACAGAATGCACAATGAACATAGAACAGACCAGGTGCTGCAGGGGCAAGTGAAGGGAAGCTGACATTCTTCCCTGACTGCTCTTTCCATTTCCTGTTTCCAGTTCTATCACAGGCCTACGTATATTCTTTAACTTAGATATTGAAGGAATACCCATATCATTGGATCACAAATGTCCTGATACTGTTTTTTTCATTTGTGCAAATTTGCTAAACACTAAAAAAATAAATAAATATTTCAAATAAAGGATTAGGACAATTTCAATTTGAATACACCATGTTCTACTTTTAGAAATAAGCCTCTGGCCACAAACAGGCTATCATTTCAGAGTAATATAACTCATCTCAAAGAAGTAAAATTAGCATTATTAGAAAGCATGAATTCTGTGAGACTTGGGAGAAAAAATTAAGATGGAAAGTAAAAATGAAAGAATTGCTCCAAGATAACTTTTTGGCAAATAGTTTTATAAAGCAATTATAAATGATAGACATTTTATGAGATATGGTTACAGCTCTTAAAACCCTTCTCTGAGATTACTTCTCCTGATCACCCTACTCACTCTTATTACCTCCCAGTGTCCCTGATAACATGGTACTCTCTCTTGTTTCTCTGGCCACAAATTTAACTCTTTGATAAGTATATACATGAATCTAAAATCAAACAAACTTCAGTGATAGAAAAAATATAAATAAAACATTAAATTTTTAAAAAATATTAGGACACAAATGTTTGGACATATGAATATATTTAGCTATTGAAATAAGGACTCTTGGATATACGAATCCACTGATATAATGGGAAATATACTGGGTATACAGGCTTCTTGAAACTAGATACTTATCACTTAAAATGTAAAGATTTTCTAGACACTCTTAATTTCTGCATCATAATTATAAATATGATGAAGAAATTCCTATATAGTAATTAGAATTCTTTTTTTTTTGGCGGTGGTGAATGACATTGTTTCATGGTTTATGATTTGGCTTTTTGTTTGTCTCCATATTTTCTATTGATGTATTCTAGTTGTACATAATGGTAAAATTTGTTGTTAAAGTGATACATGCACATGACATAACAATAGAATTCATAAAAGAATAAGCCCTACTTCTCAATTCTTTTTATAGCCATCACTTCTGTCACATCTTCTTGAGAACTCCTATAATGCTAACTAACAAACACCAGTAACTTAGTGATGTGACAACAAATGACAGCCTGAAGATTCATACAATGAATGGGACCTGTTATCATGTAGGGTTTTCTATGACCTAATATACTTTTTTGATCAGAATGTACTGTGTATTGATCAGAATTGTTAATATTGTATTCTATATTGGAAATCTGCTAAGGAAGTAGCTTTTAGGTGCCCTCACTGCACTAAAGGTAACTTGGGAGGGTGATGGATATGTTAATTATCTTGAGTAAACATTTTATCACGTATATCAAAATATCTTTGTAGACCTTAAGTGTACACAATAAGAAGAAAAATTTATCTCTAGGAATTAGCAGAAAACAAAACCAGAAATTAAAAAAATCGATTTTATAACTAAATTATATTAGACATGTTATGTCATGTTAAAAGAAAGGAATAGTTTTAAATACAAAAACCTGACAATAGTTTAACTTAAAACTGACATTTAAGAGTTTCTTTAATTTACATATTTTGTTTTCATCTTCAAGCATCCTATAGGTAAAAAAGATCTCATATTTTTTCATATAAAAATCTTTTTTGCCATGGTAATTATGATCTAAATGTCCCATTATTAAGCCAGTAAATTGTTCTATAAAGTTTTTTTTTAAGATATTAAGGGTTGAAAACAGACAAGAATTGAACATACTTGTGAGGAGAGTAGAATCAGAAATATCAATAGCAAACACATCATTAGTTTACAAGTTAATGTTTTTTGGTTAATAGTGACCACAAAAGCTTCTATAGGGAATAAGGGCTTTATTGAAGGGCTCATTTAGCTCACAAGCACTAACAATATGCTGCAATTAAGCAATTCTAATCATTTCAGAGTAATATAACTAGATATAGTAATATAACTAGATATAGATACCAGTTTAATAAGTAGAAAATGAAGAGAAACTACTTAACATGTTACAGAATAGTCCCATGAAAACAAAAGTTTTCAGTTTTCCTTCTATATACATACTTTATATTTAGAAAAGTGCCTAACACACAGTAGGTGTTGAACTATCAAATGAATGGGTTTTCTTTACAAATGTCTAGGATGTTAGTACAGCTTTACTGGCCCTTTCCCATTCTTAAAGACTGCTATGGTTTGAATGTTTGCTCCCTCCAAAAGTCATGTTAAATTTAACTTCAGTGTAACAATGGGACCTTTAAGAACCGATTAGATTAGGAGGGCTCACCCTCAGAAGTGGTATTGGTGCCTTATAAAAGGGTCAGTTTGGAGTCTTGTTCTTTTTTGCTCTCTACCTTCCCTTCTGCCCCTTGATGACACTACATAATGGCCTTACCAAATGCTCATGCCTTTGCCCTGAACTTCCCAGCCTTCAGAAAGATGAGCAATAAAGCTCTGTTCTTTAACTATCCGTCTCAGGTGTTCTGTTATAGCAGCACAAAATAGACTTACACAAAGACATATTTGCATTTTATGGCCATCCATAATCTTCGGTATCCAGCTATCCCTGGAAGCTAACTAAGCATTAGAAATAAACTTCTATACCTCCTCTGCCACTGACTAGTTATGAAACTTAAGGCAAATTGCCTTGTGATGGGACCATTCTAGCCATCAACTTCTGCTTATAAACTTTGGTGGCTGTAATAAGCTTTGTAGCTACTCTCTAGTTCTTGATTTTTGTAATTTATATATCCATTCAAGAATTCTGTTTTAAACATTGTTTTCTAACAGCATTTAAAATATAATTTGATGGATACAAATTTTCCTTGGTTAAAAACCTACAGAAATATACTTCTGATACTAAATGAGAGGCAAACAATGCTATGATTCAGAAAGCTTTACCACTGTCTTTTAAGTGGCATTAGCATAGAGGCAGAAGCTTTAAATATTCCTAGCAAGTAAAATATCTACCTCTGAAAAGTGATAGATATACAGAGAGCCCCCAATTTACAATGGTTCAACTTAAACAATTTTTTGAGTTTATAATGATAAGAAAAAGCAACATGTTTCTAGAAGAAACCATACTGCAAGCTGTGGATTATTCCCAGGCAAGTCATATGTGATGCGACACCCTCTCTCAGCTCTGGACATGGCAGTCAGCCACAGCTCCCAATCAGCCATGCAGTCACTAGGGCAAACAACTCCACAGTATACTGTGCTCCTAAGGTAAAGGTTTGGTAAATTAGGTGTATAAAATCATTTTCAATTATAATATTTCAGCTTAGGGTGGGTTTATATCAGGAGTAACCCCATTGTAAGTTGAGCAGCTTCTACAGAGGTTTTCACAGACTGTTTTAGTAAACAAATGTCTATATATGAGTTTCCTTTGATTTTTTGTAGTAAAGGAAATCTGTAATTTCTTGTTCATCATCACGGTGTTCATACTCTATGGAAATCAAATATTTGTCTCACCCCACTGGATTATGAGCTCTGTGATGACATGATGAAGTACAGGCTGAGCATCCCTTATCTGGAATGCTCAGGACCAGAAATGTTTTAGATTTGGGAGTTTAGGATTTTAGAATATTTGCATCTACATGAGATCTTGGGAATGGGGCCCAAGTCTAAATGCAAAATGCGTTTGTGTTTCATATATATTTTATATAGCCTGAAGATAATTTTATTCAGTGTTTTTATAAATATTATAGTGCACCTGTGTTTTGAGTGCTCAGTTTTGGTTGTGGATTTCAGATTAGGGATGCTCAACCTATATATAGAAACTGATGGCTAGGACATCTGGTTCTTAATCTCATACCCAGAATCCACCATCATTTCCTCGACAATACTGCAGGTTTTCTTATCATGAGACAAAAAATTAATGGGTCCAAAACTGTCCTTAAAGAATTCACTAAAATAATGTAATTTTAGAACATGAAGCCAACAGGGTAAATGACCTTACCTGGGCAAGCTTACGCTTTTCTATGTTTCCTCCCTTTTCGCTGTGTAAAGTGTAAACTGGTGTATATTGTACCGAACCAGAACAGGTCCCGTAGTCTTCTTCATTTTCCTATACATGAAAAAATGAGCAAGGAATTATTTTAGCATATTTATTCTATTACCAAAGTTATTTGATTAATAGACTTAGTATCTGATACACATGCATACAATAAAAAACACTTCAACTATAAAATTTAAATAGTCTATTTAGGAACAAAGTACATTCTTCTAAAATGTGAATTAATTTTCATAATAAACTCTTGAATAACCTGAACTACTCTGAAAATTTCAATTATTATGCTTTCTTGAAAGGTGAAAGTAAAAACTGTAACAATTTATAATAAAATCTATCAATGTATAATCAAACAAAATACACATATACTGACATAATTATTCAAATACCTGCAATATCATAAATTTAAATATAAATCCTCATATACAAAATTAAGAATATTCTTCAATTTAAAGTAACTGTTTTGCAAAGAGCCTCTAAACCAAACAATGGCATTTCTGAATTAATTCTATTTCAAAGGTATCTTTTTTAAAAAAAATTCTCAGCATGAATTGTAATATCAAGGCTATCAACTTTATGAAAACATACATCCGGTTAATCATCTTTGAAGATCTCCACAGTTCTGTGATAAAATATGCAAACAATAAAGAGATTGTTCAGTGTATGCATATAGAATGGCAGAGAGTTGCCAGAGGGCTTGTTATGAAAAATACATTTTTGAACAAAGGGATAAGCATATTTCAAAAGTCATTAAAAACATAAGTCTCATGTGATTTGTAAACATATAAGCTTCAGATGAAGACAACAGTGAGAGTAGAAGGAAACAACTCCACGCACCTTGTGCTTCAGTTTACTCTTCACTTCCTTCAATCCCAGCTTTGCGTGGTTTTTTGCCTAGAAAATAATAATGAATGTGTCTGGTTCAGCATAGGTCTATTAACACTTTAAAAATAAGTACACATGATCACATTTAGAATTACTATTTGCATTATTTAGAAAAGGAGCTGATTATAACCTAAAACTATTTTCCAAGACACCATCATTCACTATTTCATTATACCTAAATTAAATCATAATTAGGCTGTATTTAATATTTCCACAAATCACACAAAGGCTAACATTTAGTCTATTTTGTCTGGTAACCTATAAAAAACACAAGGGGGATCTACCAGATTTCTAAAGTACAGCCTTAATTTAAAATTGGGACAAGCTAGGGGCAAAGAGGAAGCATATCACACCAGAAAATTATTGGGGCAAATGTTTAAACTTCAAGAAACTCAGGCAACTTTACAAAATTTTATTAAGGTGCTTTTATAGGCAGTCACAGAAATTTTACAAATAAAGCCATTGTGATGGTATATCTATTTCATATATATATATATTTCTGGCAAAAATTAAAAGTCATTTAACACTTTGAAGGCTATCCGTTTTTCACGAAAGTTTGGCTCCAGATTTGAGTGTCCCAAGTCCTGCTGTGAAGTGTGTGGAGTATAACTTAACTAAAGACAACTGGGAGTTTCACAAAAGCCTTAGCCTTTGCTCTACTTGAAATTCCCATTCACTGTGGCCAGAGTGAAAAAGGAGAAGAAAGGAATACACATTTATTTTCTGTTTCCTAAATACATGATTGTGTGCTGGGTGCTTAGCATACATTATTTCTTTTAGTCATCACAGGTTGAAGTTCAGCATGATTGTTATCATATCTAACAAATAAGGAAAGTGACTCAGGAATAATAAGTCCACCTAGCAAGATTCAAATCTCAATCTATTTAATTATAAAGTCTAACTTCTCTTCTTTTAATTTATATTAAAATTATAGAGTCCAACTTCTCAAAGGAAGAAGTTGTAAAAAATATAATCACTGAATTTAAGTCTCACAAAAAAGAAGGCATTGTGAACCTCACTGTATAGACAGAGAAACTGAAGACACACATGCTAAAGACTTCAACTACAAAGCCCATGCTCCACTTAACCCATCCTGATCTCTCAAGGTGCTTTTAGAAAAAGTAAACACACGACTTTCCCAATTTCTTTGCAGAGAAGGATCTTATTTCCTTCCTGTTAATATCTGTAGTAATCAGTAGAGTATTTGGCATACCATAAGGAATATCTTGAACTGAATAAAACAATTAATTCTTCATTGTAAATGAAGCAAATTAAAACATACTACATAGTAAAAGTAATCCAAAAAGCCAATAACTCTAAATTATATCCTATTCTTCTTTAGACTTGATAAATAGCACTTTCACATTCTTCATTCATAAAGCTACCTAATCTAATTAAGAGGTCCTATATTAATTCCTGTATTTCATTGGTAAAAATATGTAATTACCAAGGAAAAATGCTTTTGTTCCCATCTCTTAAGAGTTTGTATCCATCTTTGCTTTTACTGCATTTGGACTATATTCTAGTTTATCCAGACAT
The DNA here is from genome assembly GCF_047511675.1 of Marmota flaviventris. Taxonomy (NCBI): domain Eukaryota; kingdom Metazoa; phylum Chordata; class Mammalia; order Rodentia; family Sciuridae; genus Marmota; species Marmota flaviventris. The sequence continues at coordinate 83,181,588 of NC_092509.1, read as the reverse complement.
CCTCTAATCCACCTGATCATACTTATCTTTCCAGGTTCTCCTGTATCAAGTTGAAGCTAGTATTAATCTCTTCCATAGTTCTGCAATTTGTGCACTGATTAATTTAAATGTATACAACCCTGCCTACTCATTAGGTTTCCTTCATACTACCTAGAAGATGGAGCAGATTCTTTCTATCCTTTTCAATTCACCAAGCTGACATTCAACAATGTCAGCAACTATTCACTATAGAAACGCACCAAACAAATGGCTTTGACTAATGCAAGGATCTAATGAAAAGATTAATCAGAAAATCTTTTAGTCAAATCAAATATATAGTTCACTTTGCTGTAATTTTTAAATTATGAGAATGTGTGTTCCATCTCTTGTTTGCTTTATGGGCCCTTTTAATATGGAAAAGTACAGAAAGCAGAGAAAAAAACTTTCTAGCATAGAAATAAGTATAGAAAAAATATTATAAATACAGCACAAAATCATTATTTACTTCAACAAATACATATCCAGTACTTCAGTAGTATGTTCAAAACACAGGGTGAAATGATGCCAATATCAATATAACATCAGGAATAGCATCTCAATTACTTACAGTACTTTATATGCTAAGTTAACTCCATGATGAGAATGAGGCCCAGTTCATGACAGTTATTCAAATAATGTGTTTAGTGTATAAAACAGAGGCAAAAACATGGCCTCTGCTGCTTAAAAATATGCCACTTGTAGAAAATAAATAACTTCTGTTATACCCACATAAAGAAATTAGAAGTAGTATTCATAGCAATTTATAGTCAAAGAAGGAATTTTAGTGCACATATTTTAGAACATGAGCAATCTGGAGAGATCAGTTTTAGGTAAAATTATGAAGGTCACAAAATAACTGATTAACCTGCCTCGAACCTTTTGATTCATGTCTGATATGATATAAGATAAATGATAAAAAGTTATTAAGTATATTCTAAATACCATAATTTGTTGAAATTGATTTAGGGAATAATTCTCCAAAGAGCAGAATTCTTAATTTGAAAAGATTTCATTGCCTTGCAGAAAAGTGTTCAAAAGAAAACATCCTACTGCCTAGAAGGATCAAATTTTAAATAATGAATGAGTCTGTACATGTTTGTTTTATTATTGTACTTTTATAAAAGATAAGAGTGAAATTCAGGAGGAAAGCACACATTTAGCAAAACTATACAAGCTCTCTAGGCTTGCTCCAGGAATAAAATGAGGGCCTACTAACTGCAAAAACTTTCCTAGCATCTAGAATTTTGTGTAGCTGTGTGCTATTTCATTGTGAAAAATTTCCCTTCAAAAGCAACTTAAATCAGCCCATTAGAGGCAGTGATCTCCTAGAACAGCAAAGTCATGAGGAAACCAAACAAAAGGCAGAGGCTGAAGTTTCTAAGGCAAACTGATGACTTCTTTTCACTTAACGCTTTATGAAATGGCTTCAAGTAGTTCAGAATGTTAGAACTTTATTTTTGAATCTACTCTGTAGATTAGCTTCCCTACCAAAAAAAATGCAATCTTTGAAACAGATTTTTTTTCAATCGGAAGAGTAACTACATTTATATTGCAATTGCATGTAAGAAAAGAACATAAATTCTAAACATTAAAATACTTTATTATTATTTCTATCATATCAATTATTTATTGAGAAAGCACTTGAAGATAAATTTTTATAATACCACAATTACTACACTGAATATATTTAGAAATATAGAATATATGTGACCTGTTGAACTTAAAAAAACAAACAAAACAAAAAAACTTCACTACCACTAGATAATCCCTGGAGAAGCTACTGGTCTAGTGTAGAGATAAACATATATGAAGACACAGCAAGTGCTGAAGCAAGTTCCTACAGTTCAAATGGAATCGTAGAAATAGTTCTATAAACTTAGTTGTTTTTTTATTGTTGTTGTTGTTTGTTTGTTTTTTCGGCATGGGATTGGGAAAACTTTTTTTCCAAGGGACATTAATAGATGAACCAGTGGTTTACTAGATGAATAAAGACCAAGAAATGGATGTTCTAAGTAGTAGGAACAACTTGAACAAGAATAGAAGGGCAGAAGAAAATATCTTGCATTAAAAAAATAAGGCATTGCTAAGTATGTTCAGACATATGAAAGTTTCAGAAGAATTGGGGAAAACAGAACAGAATACAGGAAGGAACAGGTAATGCAAGGTCTTAATTATCATATTTAAAGAGATTTTAAATTTATTATTTGTTCATTGTTACTGTGGTTATTGTAATTTACTACATGCCATGGAGAATTACTGAAGAATTTTAATTTTGGAGACTCAATGAATCTGTGAGAGAAGAGATATTGCCACATTTTTCTACTTCTGCCTCAAATGCACAATGGAAATTTAAAATGAATGAAAGAATCAAATTTACAAAACAATACCTCCTCATGGACCGTTTTAATGTGCTGTACAATTGTGCTCGTAGCTTTGAAATAAAATGAAGAACCATTTTTAGATTATTTAAAGGAAATGCTCTTTCTATACACTAAGATAACTTTTTAGCTGAATTTCTGTTGGTCAATATTAATTCTAAAGTTTTTTAAAGCTTATTGAAAAATATATTGAATTCATATGTGTATCTTCTAGGGAGTATATAAATCTATCAATAAAATTATTAAATACCATAAAAACACTTACAAATTTATAAGCTGTCCGTACTGCAGGCGTTGCTTTGGTCATTGCTGTGTTGAACAGTGCACCTCCTTTCTGCAAAAGAAAAAAATGTTTCCAAAAACTTTTGGCAAACTGTTCTGAAAACAAAGCATTATTAGTAGTATACAAAAACAATTTTACTCACAAGTTAAATACCTTTTAAAATTATTTTTTAATGTTTTAAAATACTACAATAACTTAACTATAAACATTTGATTCTGTTCTTTTAGTTGGTATACTACATCATTTAAAAGACATATTATCTTTGAAGTTGCAGACAAGTAACATGGATAGTAAAACCTACATATTTAAAACTTAATAAAAAGGGAATAAAATATTTATCAGCTGTTTTAATATTGGGTAGTAAAGTTTAATCAATAGAAGAGAGATTTTTAAAAAAGTCATATTAACAAAACTATGTTATGAAGAAGTTATAAAATTTCCATGAAATCTGGCTATTCCAGCTAGTTCCTTATCTGGAATATAGTATAAAGTGACAAGAAAATATTGCTCTACAAAATATGTCATTTATCTCTAGACAGAAACTTTCAAATTTAAAATTATATTTATGAATATCAACAAACTATAAGCATAAAATAAGAATATGAGAAAATTTGCACACATTTCAAATATTATAAATAAGTAGCAAAGTATAAATAGCATACTTTTACTGATTTCTCCATATCACAGTGAAAGAAGAAACTTTGAAAGCATATTATTACCTTTACTGTATGTACCCATTGTTGATATGACCTTGGGTTCCCTGGAATACAGAAAATCTGATATCAGGAATCAAAAATAAAAATTTATAAATTAAAATTCATCAATAACTAGTATTTCTAGCATCTTAGTAGGCAAATTTTACTTACAATGTTGTAAAAGATGCAATGGCACAATGAGAATTAATGCTTTAATTTTTATAATTAGCACTTGAAAAGACACTTTTTTCACTGACATATGAAAATAATATATTATTATCTATTCTTTTATTTTCATATTGGCCTCAGAGGGAATATCTCACCTCTTTTCAAATCCAAAATTTCTATTTTTTTAAACTTAATTTTCAATGTTTTATGTCTCTGCTGTTTTGTAAAAGTTGGCCTTTTTTACATAATTTTACTTAAAATGCCACTCAAGTGCAGAGAGAAGTGTGAAAAATTCAGAAGGAAATTTGGAGCTGAACGAATCTGAGGTACAACAAATTTATTCTGTGGTTGTTAATTATTAACACATTAATTAACTTTATTTTAATGCAATTAAACCACAGTTTTAGTTCTCAGCATATTCTCTGGTTACAAATCTATAAATTTGAAAGGTATCACCCAAGGAAATGTAAAGCAAATGTAGCTTTTAAGCTACAGTGTACCTGGTTATTATTATTACAAAGCTCAAATGCTGACAAAAACTAGTTCTAATACAATTTGGAACTGACTGACTTTGAAATACGGTAAATAATTTGGCCAATAAAATGAGATTCAAAGGCAAAAAAGTAATCCATATTACTAGCCTAATCTTTCATATCAACTGATTTCAACTACTTTCTTGTTAGTATAAATGTTTAAATATTCTCTAAAGAAGGGTGAAAAATCACAATAAAATGTCTTACTAGGTGTAGTGGCAGTGGCACACTCCTGCAATCTCAGACTCAGGAGGTTAAGGCAGGAGGATGGCAAGTTCAAAGCCAACCTGGGCAATTTAGCAAGACCCTATACCAACATAAGCAGTAGAAAGGCCCCGGAATGTAGCTTAGGGGTAGTGTATCCTTGTGCTCAATTCCCAGTAACTTCCTTCTAAAACAAACAAAAAATCAAAGTGCCAGTGGCTACCCTGTCAATAACCAGGTACAAGTGACTTCTAAAAATGGTGTTCCTTTGTTTGTGGTTGTGGCTTAGAGAGGTGGGGAGGAGAAGTACCACCTTGCTGTTACAAAAACAGAAGCAGAATGATCCCAGCCTAAGAATTTTTTTCCTGTTATTCTTTGTAACCCTAATAAACATCAGGCAAAGCATTGTGCTCTGGATTCACTCTTAGACTTAAAATCTTTTCCTAATTTAAAGAAGTATCAAGAAATCACTTTTATTCTGATAAACTTTTATTCTGATAAACATCTCTCACCACTCCACACTGCATTATGCCTTTTTTGGAGAAAATAATCTAGAGAGAAATACTATATATTTTTTTAATTTTGTAAATGACTACACAAAAATGTATCTACCTAAAATAATTTATGTAAAATAAGTTTAAAAGGGTAAGCTTTAAGAGGTCTTGGCTTGTCCAAAATTTTTAAAATGTATTTTCCATTGTAAAATAACAAATTCCAAGTTATCCTATAAATTTATTTCTCAAGGAGATTTTTATTAATGATAAAATTAAGTGCATATTTTTATTCATCCAGATTATTCACTCGTCTATTAAAAAGTCTCATCAGTTCATATATTTTTTACTTCTTTATTGTTAAAAATGATTGAGTGAAAATCATGAATTTAAGATTTAGATGTTATTTACAGTTATTCTGTAAAGTATTTAATTATTTTCCTAAAATGAATTTAAGAAATCAGAGAAATGCCAATAATATAACACTTCAGCATTTTTGGATACTCAAACACAAAGAAAATAGCTATGATAAGACAATGGATCTGTTATAGAAAGATTAGTGTCTTATTTAGGATTGTAAGGTTTAAAAAAAGTTCCTACTGAGCTCTCCACAGGTCACAGATGTTTTTATCTACATTATGTTATTCGATCTGAACATTTCTACTATAAAACAGGCAAAGCAGGCAATGCCATAGGCAACATAGCTGGATGGGAAGGAAGCAGCATTTGGTGTGCAACAGACCATTGTAGTCCAGATCCACCCTGCAAACCATGTGATATGGAACTAGGTTCTTAATAGCAGAGTCTCACCCTCCTTATTGGTCAAAGCCTATCATTGACTTTTAGGATTAATGTATATAAGAATGAAAGATAATTATTATATGATATTTAGTAGGGTACCTAACACATCACAGAACCACCATAAATGTTAGTTATTATTAATTATTATTAATAAAGTTTCCAAATAAGGAAGCTGTGGTTCTGAGATGATACATTCTTTGCCCAAATTTGGAAGTCTAACAACCAAGAAAGAATAATCTAGGCATTTTAATTCCTGGTTCATTATTCTTTCAACTCTGAAATACTATCTCTAAGACTACTTAGTAAAATATCAGAACATTTAAGTTATACAGAGGTTTCTCTGTATCACCTCCAAAGCAATTACATTAGAAAGGGATGCTGAGTGCAGTGGTGCACGCCTGTAATCCCAGCAGCTCTGGAGGCTGAGATAGGAGGATCATGAGTTCAAAGCCAGCCTCAGCAAAAGCAAGGCACTAAGCAACTCAGTGAGACCCTGTCTCTAAATAAAATGCAAAATAGGGTAGTGGACCAGGCTCAGTGGTTGAGTGCCTGCCGAGTTCAACTCCCATCCCCTCCCCCAAAAATAAAGAAAAAAGAAAAAGAAGAAAGGGAGAGGGGTTGCTCAAGCTAGAGCTTTGAAAGGGAAATTAAAAATCTAGAATAATATAAAACTATGACATATGAGGGCAAACAGTAATTCCCTAGGAATAAATAAACTGGTTAAGATGACAGCAAAATGTGAAACAATTTAGGTAGATTCCCGTTTTAAAAAATTTAAGGATTGTATCCCTAAATTTTAATGTTTTATGACATAAGTAAGGTTCCTATTTCTATGAAATTTATGAGACAAGCACATAATCCTTTGGTAATGTTAAAAAAAAAAAGGCTGCTTTTCTTCTTAAAAATTAATTTGAATGCAAAAAATAATCCATCAATGTTTCTTTTAAGTTAACTGTTTCAGGCAATTAACAAGCCTTATTTAAAAATTTTAACATTCTTATTAAACAACTCATTTTGACTTACTCAAGGACAAAATATCTTTAGCTTTCACTTATGCAAAGACTGTTTTTTCAAATGTATTTGTTTAAATTCCAGTAAAGTATAGTTATTTATCAAAATATGTAAATTGATCTAAAGTGCTTATGTGGCCAGAAAAATGCCACTAAAACTGATAAATATCTACTACCTCATCAAATTCTTTAATACCTTAGTCAGTAAAAAGAAATAAACAAAGATCTGACCAGATTATATCAGGAAGCTAATGAGGAAATAATGCTACTAATGAAGAGTACCCACATACTTCTATATAAAAATCAACATTAAAATAGTTCTCCTTTCTAAAGTTTAGACTATTTGATGAGGATTTAAAAACTAGTATTATTTTAACTGAAAATATATTTACAAAACAACATTCCTATTAAACTTTCTTGAGTGGCTTTCACAGACTATTTAGGAAAAAGAACCTTAGTTTGGTGAGTCTCAGCCTCATCATTCATCTTAACAGTCAATGGCTTTTAGGATTAATGTGAGTATGAAAGATAATGATGATATGATGTTTAGCAGGGTATCTAACACATCCCAGAAATATCATGAGTGTTAGTTATTATTATGAATAACTTGTCAAATGAGGAAACTGTGGCTCTGAGATGATCTGTGTTTACCTAATTGAGTCTTGTTATATTCATGTCCTCTTATATTTCAACATCCATGGATACATTTCCCTTCATATATTTCCTGGTATACTATTCTTATAAATTAAGATTAAACATTCTGCAAAAGTGATGAAAAGAATCAAGTATAACATGAATTGCTTAGTAGTCCTGATATGAAAACTTATGGGACAGAAAAAGGTTTTATAAAATCTCTATGAATTCATAGATTATTTAATCATATTTCTAGATTCAAATGTGAATCTAAATGTTCTATATCTGATTATACTGCCTTGTATAATTTTAATTAGAACCACAATTATACCATACTCAACAATCATTTTATCATAAAACAAACACTAGCAACAAAAATAGCATACAAATTACTACTGTCATGATGTATAGATGCTTCCCTAAATTTTCCTAATTATTTTTGCTTAAAGAAACTTAATTTTGTTCTTCAGTTTTAGTTAATTGTTGATTTCTCTTACAGTGATCTTTTCTGTGCTTGATGTATAAACAAGTCTTCAAGATATGGTCAGAAATATAGGACTTTTGCTTTTATTCAGAGAAGAGAGGGCTTAAGTGCTACTTTTGCTTACAACCTGTTCCCTTATTAATATCTCCTAGTATAAAAACATAGATATGCTATAGTCATTACCACAAGAGCTTTGAAACTAGGTAGATATGTGCCGAGTTTAGACTGGTCTCTACTTCCTATGCGACTTTGAGAGAATTACTGAATTGAGTGCCTTCATATAAATGGACTAGTCAAAATGCCTCTTAGAGTGTAGTCAGAATAAAATGAGAATTTCTGACACATATTAGTACTCAATAAACATGAACAATTACTACAGTTACTGTAAGAGAAATGAGAGTTATTACTGTTTACATTTTACAGGTGAATGTCATGGCAGATATACTCTTCCTTCTCCTGAGTATACTAGATGACACATTTGGAGGAGACCACCAAGAAATATTTTTGGAAATAAACAGACAGATATGTCCTAATTAGTAGTTAGAAGAATATTGCTAATTTTATTAGTCATTTTTCTTATTTCAAATCCTAGTGAATTATGCTTTATTTTCTAAGAATAATCTCCATGTATATCTAAAAGAATGTAAAATACAACTAAAAATAAAATTTGATAGGTATTATTTTAAGGTACTTCTTTATTTACTGAAATGAGTAATTGCTGAACTAGGATTTCCTTTGGGATAGGTTATTTGCTCCCTCAAATTAGAATAAAAGCTCAAAAACATTTTCTGTACTAAATTGTACTAAAGAACAACAAAGCAATTGAAATTGAGTTGAACTAACAATGTGGCAGTCTCTAAGTCAAATGATAACCAGTGATCATATTTCCCTATTATTTTTTAAGTGATAAAATCTTTAATTAAAAAAAATCTTAAGTTATCCTCTTCCACCAGAAAAGCCATCTATTTCTACTTTATTACAGAGGTATCTTGAGCAATGGTTAAGACCACAGAATTTAACTGTATAAAAGGATCATAGTTCTACCCCATTACTGTCACAAGATGTCAACTTCAATTCTATAAAAGCTACTAGCCCCACGGGTCATAAAGATAATGAGACACCAGTTATGTAAATACTGAATAGATGCCTCAAGCAATTTGTCCATAAGCTGACAATATTTTGCTTGTCTTAGTTGAAAAGTAAAACAGCATTATTTTAACACAAAATTTCCATTGAAGCTAAATTTTTCCCTAAGAGCTAAGGAAAGCAAGGAGTTGAATGATTCCATATGCAGCTTACCTACTAAGTCAAATAGAACTTTTTCCCCAAGCTAAATGCTATCAATAAAATGCTGTACCTTAGATAAAGGTCTGCAATTGCAAAATTCATTTGTACTTCTTTTAATGAAAAAAATGTATATTTATTTCTATATTTTAAGGTGAGGAAATAAATCTTATTTAAGAATAAAATTAAAATTTGTTAAATTTATAGATGAATACTTATGACTTTTTATCTTTTCATGTTTTCTCAATTCTAACAACTATTTATTCATGCAGACTAAAAACTTCTTTTCTTCAAATATAACTACAAAGAGTTGAAAAAAACGCTATTATACCAGGTTAAAAACAAACACACCAAGATATAGAGGGAAAAAATCTTTATTTTGCTTGCCTGGTATCTAGAACAATACATAGTAAGGACTCAGTAATACTGCCTGAATGAATGAATAAATGGGACATTTCAAGGACTCAACCAAAATTCTATGTAAGTTGCGACTATATACTAGAACATCTGTGCACAAAACATCAATCTATAAATCATTAGTTGCCCATATAATTATATTTTTGGATATTTACATTTGAATAATTAATTATACTTATGGGAATCTTGTGTGACACCATAAATACAATACACCAGAGGGCTGTAGAATTAGTTATATTTATGTAATGATATACTTTTCCTAAAGCTGAAGTGATCTGCAAAGTAAAATAGGAAAAGACTTCCATAAAATAATACACTTACATAAAAATGCAGAATGAGTTATGGTGTTCACATATTTCCCTTTAGATTATATTACATATGCCATTTCAATCCGAATCTCAGTTTTTAAATTCATACTCAGAAATTACCACTACAATTATTTTCTGGTAGAGACAACTATTTAGGAGGAAAGGCAAAAGGATATATATTTAATGGACTTCTATTATTCATTTGCAGTATTATTAGGAGATTGTCCAAGTCAACAGCTACCAATTCATGAAGACAAACTTAATGCCTTGAATAACAGATATCAAACAAAATTACTTGATATTGATATTATAAGATGAAAAATATACTTAAGACATTATGTATATACAGAAGAAAAGAGTTGTTTATGAAACAGAATATATAAATTCAAGTACAAAAATCAAGATAATTGTTATTTTAAAAATGGATAATAATATTGTAAATAGGTTTTACCTCCACAAAAGCCACCTGAACTGATTTCTTCTTCAAATACATCAGAGAAACCCCTTCCTGCATTTAGTTTTGCCAGTCGACCATCTATAAACTGAAAAGTATCAAATATGTTAATTTTTCATTTACTTCACAATATTAAATTTTCACTTATATCAAAAATATTAATAGCAGATTTTCCCTCATATAATCACATATAATATGATATACATATACATACAGAATAAGAAATTCTCAAAACAATGCAAAGAGCAGGTGCTCAGTAAACAGCAGCCAATTAGTTAAACCACAATGAACAATTACTACAGTTACTGTAAGAGAAATGTCCAGCACAGACTGTAGTTTTCTTAAAAATAAGAAATGGCAAACTATAGCAGTAAAGGTCATAGGCTCTGGAAAGGTAACTCAGTGTACAATCTCCACAGAAGAGTTTGCACAAAAGCACATCTGCCTTGCCAAGAGCCATTTGTCCCTGAGGTTGTATCTTCCCTCACCAGTACCTGTCTCCTGGTGTTACTGCAAACATGAAATTATAATAACTTAGGTTAGTGTTCTTAACATAGCCTCTGACACAGTAAGTGTCCAAGAAATGTCAGACATTACTACTTTTGAGATTAATATTGACTTTAGTGAAATAAAACTTTCCTTGTCTAAACTATTATGTCCTAAAGTGTAATAGGGTGTTGAGAAGTTCTAATCATTTAATAATAAAATAAATATAACTTTCACAATTTCTGGCTTATTTGCTCACTGGATGATCAAAGTTAAAATTATTAATTCAAACATAGTTGAGATAAATACATATTGCTTTGACTATAAGTTTCTTTTAAAATTGTTTTCAGTGTTCTTAAAGAAGAAACTGCAGTGAGATGCAGAAGCCAAGATAAGCATCAAGAAATACTTTTTAAATTACAATTACCTTGCAGGGCACCTCCCAACCATTCTGCCCTGTTCCTACCTATCCCAACATATACAGCATAGTAAAGTCTTGTGGTTTTGCTACTGCATTTGAAAAATATCTCCACATAATTTTATATGATCAACCTCAAGTGAAAATCTGTGATATATTTTATTTTTTTTTATTGGTTGTTCAAAACATTACAAAGCTCATGATATATCATCTTTCATACATTTGACTCAAGTGGGTTATGAACTCCCATTTTCACCCCAAATACAAATTGCAGAATCACATCAGTTACACATTCACATTTTTACATAATGGCATATTAGTGACTGTTGTATTCTGCTACCTTTCCTATCCCCTACTATCCCCCGTACCCTCCCCTCCCATCTTCCCTCTCTACCTCATCTGCTGTTGTTCAATTCTTTCCCTTGTCCCCGCCCCCTTTCCCCTCACAACCTCTTATATGTAATTTTGTGTAACATTGAGGGTCTCCTACCATTTCCATATGATTTCCCTTCTCTCTCCCTTTCTCTCCCCCCACTCGTCTCTGTTTAATGTTAATCTTTTCCTCATGCTCTTCCTCCCTGTTCTGTTCTTAGTTGCTCTCTTTATATCAAAGAAGACATTTGGTATTTGTTTTTTAAGGATTGGCTAGCTTCGCTTAGCATAATCTGCTCTAATGCTATCCATTTCCCTGCAAATTCCATGATTTTGTCATTTTTTATTGCTGCGTAATACTCCATTGTGTATAAATGCCACATTTTTTTTTTATCCATTTGTCTATTGAAGGGCATCTAGGTTGGTTCCACAGTCTAGCTATTGTGAATTGTGCCGCTATGATCATTGATGTGTCAGTATCACTATAGTACGCTCTTTTAAGGTCTTCAGGGAATAGTCCGAGAAGGGCAATAGCTGGGTCAAATGGTGGTTACATTCCCAGCTTTCCCAGGAATCTCCATACTGTTTTCCAAATTGGCCTCACCAATTTGCAGTCCCACCAGCAATGTACAAGTGTACCCTTTTCCCCACATCCTCGCCAACACTTGTTGTTGTTTGACTTCATAATGGCTGCCAATCTTACTGGAGTGAGATGGTATCTTAGGGTGGTTTTGATTTGCATTTCTCTGACTGCTAGAGATGGTGAGCATTTTTTCATGTACTTGTTGATTGATTGTATGTCCTCCTCTGAGAAGTGTCTGTTCAGGTCCTTGGCCCATTTGTTGATTGGGTTATTTGTTATCTTATTGTTTAATTTTTTGAGTTCTTTGTATATTCTGGATATTAGGGCTCTATCTGAAGTGTGAGGGGTAAAAATTTGTTCCCAGGATGTAGGCTCTCTATTTACCTCTCTTATTGTTTCTCTTGCTGAGAAAAAACTTTTTAGTTTAAGTAGGTCCCATTTGTTTATTCTTGTTATTAACTCTTGGGCTATGGGCGTCCTATTAAGGAATTTGGAGCCCGACCCCACAGTATGTAGATCGTAGCCAACTTTGTCTTCTATCATACGCAGTGTCTCTGATTTGATATCTAGCTCCTTGATCCATTTTGAGTTAACTTTTGTGCATGGCGAGAGAAAGGGATTCAGTTTCATTTTGTTGCATATGGATTTCCATTTGTTGAAGATGCTATCCTTCCTCCATTGCATGCTTTTAGCCCCTTTATCAAATATAAGAAAGTTGTAATTTTGTGGATTGGTCCCTGTGTCCTCTATTCTGTACCATTGGTCCACCTGCCTGTTTTGGTACCAGTACCATGATGTTTTTGTTACTATTGCTCTGTAGTACAGTTTGAGATCTGGTATCACTATACCTCCAGATTCACACTTCCTGCTTAGAATTGCTTTTGCTATTCTGGGTCTTTTGTTTTTCCATATGAATTTCATGATTGCTTTATCTATTTCTACAAGATATGCCATTGGGATTTTGATTGGCATCGTATTAAACCTGTAGAGAACTTTGGGTAATATCGCCATTTTGATGATGTTAGTTCTGCCTATCCATGAACAGGGTATATTTTTCCATCTTCTAAGATCTTCTTCTATTTCTCTCTTTAGGGTTCTGTAGTTTTCATTGTATAAATCTTTCACCTCTTTTGTTAGGTTGATTCCCAAGTATCTTATTTTTTTTGAGGATATTGTGAATGGAGTGGTTTTCCTCATTTCCATTTCAGAAGTTTTGTTGCTGATATACAGGAATGACTTTGATTTATGCGTGATGATTTTATATCCTGACACTTTGCTGAATTCATTTATTAACTCTAGCAGTTTCTTTGTAGACCCTTTTGGGTCTGTTAAATATATTATCATGTCATCTGCAAATAGCGATAATTTAAGTTCTTCTTTTCCTATTTTTATGCCTTTAATTTCATTTGTCTGTCTAATTGCTCTGGCTAGTATTTCAAGAACTAAATTGAATAGAAGTAGTGATAGAGGGCATCCCTGTCTTGTTCCAGAGTTTAGAGGGAATGCCTTCAGTTTTTCTCCATTTAGGATGATGTTAGCCTGAGGTTTAGCATATATAGCTTTTACAATGTTGAGGTAAGTTCCTGTTATTCCTAGTTTTTCTAGTGTTTTGAACATAAAGGGATGCTGTACTTTGTCGAATGCTTTTTCTGCATCTATCGAGATGATCATGTGGTTCTTATCTTTAAGTCTATTGATGTGGTGAATAGCATGAATAGCATTTATTGATTTCCGTATATTGAACCAGCCTTGCATCCCAGGGATGAATCCTACTTGATCATGGTGCACATTTTTTTGATATGCTTTTGTATTTGATTCACCAGGATTTTATTGAGAATTTTTGCATCCAAGTTCATTAGAGATATTGGTCTGTAGTTTTCTTTCTTTGAAATGTCTTTGTCTGGTTTCGGGATCATGGTGATGTTGGCCTCATAGAATAAATTTGGAAGAGCTTCTTCTTTTTCTATTTCTTGAAATAGCTTGAAAAGTATTGGTATTAATTCTTCTTTGAAGGTTTTGTAAAACTCCGCTGTATACCCATCCGGTCCTGGGCTTTTCTTGGTTGGTAGTCTTTTGATGGCTTCTTCTATTTCTTCCTTTGTTATTGGTCTGTTTAAATTGTGTGTGTCTTCCTGACTCAATCTGGGCAGATCGTATGACTTAAGAAATTTATCGATATCTTCACTATCTTCTATTTTATTGGAATATAGGGTTTCAAAATACTTTCTAATTATCTTCTGTATTTCTGTAGTGTCTGTTGTGATATTGCCTTTTTCATCCCATATGTTAGTAATTTGAGTTCTCCCTCTTCTTCTCTTCGTTAGCATGGCTAAGGGCCTGTCGATCTTATTTATTTTTTCAAAGAACCAACTTTTAGTTTTATCAATTTTTTCAATGTTTTTTTTTGTTTCGATTTTGTTGATTTATGCTCTGATTTTAATTATTTCTTGTCTTCTACTACATTTGCTGTTGTTTTGCTCTTCCTTTTCTAGGTTTTTGAGGTGTAGTGTGAGTTCATTTATTTGTTGGTTTTTTTCTTTTTTTGAGGAAAGAACTCCAGGAAATGAATTTCCCTCTTAAAACTGCTTTCATTGTGTCCCATAGATTCCGGTATGTTGTGTCTGTATTGTTATTTGTCTCTAAGAATTTTTTTATCTCCTCCTTTATGTCTTCTGTAACCCATTGATCATTCAGTAACATATTGTTCATTTTCCATGTTATGTAGGATTTTTCCTTCCTTCTTTTATCATTGATTTCCAGTTTCATTCCATTATGATCAGATATGGTGCATGGTATTATCTCCACACCTTTATATTTACTAAGAGTTTCCCTATGGCATAATATATGGTCTATCTTTGAGTAGGATCCATGTGCTGCTGAGAAGAACATGTATCCACTTGATGATGGTTGATATATTCTATATATGTCGGTTAAGTCTAGGTTATTGATTGTGCTATTGAGTTCTATAGTTTCTTTATTCAGCTTTTGTCTAGAGGATCTGTCTAATGGCGAAAGCGGTGTGTTGAAGTCACCCATAATTATTGTGTTGTCTATTTGACTCTTGAACTTGAGGAGAGTTTGTTTTATGAACGTTGCAGCTCCATTGTTTGGTACATACAAATTGATAATTGTTATGTCTTGTTGGTGGATGGTTCCTTTTAACAGTATATAGTGTCCTTCTTTATCCCTTTTGATTAACTTAGGTTTGAAGTTGATTTTATTCGATATGAGTATGGCCACTCCTGCTTGCTTCCGAGGGCCATGTGAGTGGTATGATTTTTCCCAACCTTTTACCTTCAGCCTGTGTATGTCTTTTCCTATCATATGAGTCTCCTGAAAGCAGCATATTGTTGGATTTGTTTTTTTGATCCAGGTTACTAGCCTATGTCTCTTGATTGGTGAATTTAGGCCATTAACATTTAAGGTTACAATTGAAATATGGTTTGTACTTCCAGTCATGTTTGTTTATTTATTTATTTTAGTTTGGCTAGTTTTTACTTTTTGGTTATTTTCCTCCCCCTTTACTGAGATACCTCCCGCTGTTAGTTTTGGGCACTATTTTCCAATTCCTCTTCTTGTAGTATTTTGCTCAAAATGCTTTGCAGTGCTGGTTTTCTGGCTGCGAATTCTTTTAGCTTTAGTTTATCGTGAAAGATTTTAATTTCATTGTCAAATCTGAAGCTTAATTTTGCGGGATACAGTATTTTTGGTTGGAATCCATTATTTTTCAGCGTTTGAAATACATTGTTCCAGGATCTTCTCGCTTTCAAAGTCTGTGATGAAAAATCAGTCGTTAACGTAATTGGTTTACCCCTGAATGTAATCTGCCTCCTTTCTCTCGTAGCTTTTAATATTCTCTCCTTGTTCTGTATGTTGGCTATCTTCATAATTATATGTCTTGGAGTTGGTCTATTACAGTTTTGAATGTTTGGGGTCCTGTAGGCTTCCAGGATTTGGTAATCCATTCCATCTTTCATCTCTGGGAAGTTTTCTAGAATTATTTCGTTTAATAGGTTGTCCATTCCTTTGGTTTGAATCTCTATGCCTTCTTCTATCCCGATGACTCTCAAATTTGGTTTTTTTATGACATCCCATATCTCTTAAATAGATTGCTCGTGAGATTTAAGCATCTTTTCTGTGTTGACTATATTCTTTTCAAGTTGATAAACTTTGTCTTCATTATCTGATGTTCTGACTTCTACTTGATCTAGTCTATTTGTAATATTCTTGTTTGAGTTTTTAATTTGGTTTATAGTTTCCTGCATTTCTAGGATTACTGTTTGTTTTTTTTTAAGATATCTATCTCCCGGTAAAGCTTGTTCTTTGCCATTTGAATTTGTTTGTTTAATTCGTTTTCAAAATATACTTTCATTGCTTGGACTTGCTGTCTCATGTCTTCTCTAATATTCCTTTCCATCTGAGTTAGGTATGCCTTGAGTTCTTTCCCTATCCATGTTTCTGATGCTTCTAGGTCCTCCTGTAGATTTAAGTTGTCCTGCATAGTTTGTAATCCTTTTTTCCCTTGTTTTCTCATGTTGTTCACGTTACTTCCCAGCTCTATTTGATTGCTGTGTTTTTGCTCTCTCCTATAGATTTGTTTTGGTTTTATATATCTCTGTTGTCTCTCCTTTGTGTTGATAGACTATGCCTGCTAAAGTGGATTCCGCCGGGAAGGAATTCCAACGGCCGAGCCTCAGTGACGTCACCTCTCTGCTATGGCGGGCCCCAGGCTCCTTGCTGGGGTGTCCGAAGGGGGGGGGGTGGGACTGGACTGTCTCTGGTTGTTTTCAGCTCCTGGTTGGCTACTTTATGAAGGCCTGGCTATAGACCTCTTCCTAGAGTCTCTGTGCCATACCAGCGGCACCTTGGGGTCTAGCCGCGCGGTCGCCAGCGGGCGGGCGGTCTCCAGCCGCCCAGTCGTGGGGGCCGCGGGCGGTTGCCTGCAGGCGGACATTCTCTAGCCGCCCAATCGCGCGGGCAGCGGGTGGGCGGTCGGTCGCCGGCAGGCAGGCTGTCTCTAGCCGCCCAGTCGTGTGGGTGGTCACCGGCCGGCCGGCGGTCTCCAGCTGCCCAGTCACGCTGGCAGCTGGCGGGCAATCGGTTGCCAGCGGGCGGGCGGACTCCAGCTGCCCAGTCGCGCGGGCAGCGGGTGGGCTGTCGCCGGCGGGCGAGCAGTCTCTAGCCGCCCAGTCACGCGGGCAGCGGGTGGGCTGTCGTCGGCGGGTGTGCGCTCGCCAGCCGCCCAGTCGCGAGGGCCTGGCCTCTAGTCCCCTGGTTTCTCCTGCTTGTCCTGGCTTCTCCTGCTAGCCCAGTCTTCCCCTGAGTGATGCCTCTCGGCAGTTCAAACTGTACTCTGAGCCTACAGTTTGCTGGGTGTGGAGGGTGGCTATTGGGAACCCCAGCACTCTATTGTTTTGATTTTTTCTGCTTGCCGCTCCCCCAGTGCTGGCAAGACAGGTTTCGTTTTCGCCGCTGATGGGAGGGGGAGTTGGAGGTCAGGTGACTCTCCCTTTTCCAGCGTCTTTATGCAGGCTCGTTCTCATAATCCCTCCCAGGAAAGCCTAGGAGATATTTTATGCGAATTCCCCGCTGTATGGGAGTTGGGCTGAGTAACACACACCTGTTTTATTGTTACAATCTGTCAAAGACTGGCGGTGGTTACGACAGCTCCCCAAGATGGTGGCCACTGGCTTCCTTGTTGGAGTTTCCATTGTGGGGGATAGAACTGGACCGCTTCCTTCCCCATCTGAAATCCCGAACTCAGCCTGGGGCTCAGTGATGGCACAGCCGGCAGAATTCCACAGAATCCATAGCAACGTTTCTCTCTGCTTGCTGGTCGCTTCTCGGCGGCAAGCCGCGGGGCGGGCCGCGCGGATCAATCAGCCTGGATCTCCGGTCGTACAGTTGGCTCGTGTTTGAGACTCAATTACCGGACCTCGGTGCTGGAAATCCTCCCTCTAGGTTTCGGTGCACCCCAATTTTGCTGTAAATTCCTAACAAGATAGTTTTTTGTCGTTCTAACTCGTTATTCACCTGCGCAGTGACGCGGTACACGGGTTGTGATGCACTCTATTCGCGGCCATCTTGGAGTCCCTGTGATATATTTTAAATGTATATGTTTTACTGTCACTTGGGTACTTTTTATTTTGCTGAAGTGTGACATCTAGAATTAGACATATTGATAACAAAGGTGAAATATCTCTAAAGTTTTCTTGCCTAAAATCCAGAGGACAACATAGAAAAAACTTAAGTTTTTAGCAAGGCTGACTCTAATATTTGAGGATTAACAAAAAATGCTTATATTCATTCTAAAATTAATTAATTCTCACTCTAATTTTTATCCTAGAAATTTAAATTTTAACTGAGTTAATAAAATAGCCCGTATAAATTTTTTCATATATCTGTCAATCAATCAACAAATATATGAAAAAATGTTCAACATCTCTAGCAATTAG
The DNA here is from genome assembly GCF_047511675.1 of Marmota flaviventris. Classification (NCBI taxonomy): domain Eukaryota; kingdom Metazoa; phylum Chordata; class Mammalia; order Rodentia; family Sciuridae; genus Marmota; species Marmota flaviventris. The sequence continues at coordinate 83,163,113 of NC_092509.1, read as the reverse complement.
AGAAATGCATATCAAAACTACCCTAAGATTTCATCTCACTCCATTCAGAATGGCAACAATAAATGTTTGCAAGGATGTGGGGAGAAAGGCACACTCATATATTGCTAGTGGGACTGAAAATTGGTGCAACCAATATGGAAAGCAGTATGGAGATTCCCTAGAAAACTTGGAATGGAACCACCATTTGATCCAGCTATCCCACTCCTTGGTTATACCCAAGAACAGCATACTACATGGACACAGTCACATCAATGTTTATAGCAGCACAATTCACAATAGCTAAACTGTGGAACCAACCTAGATGTCCTTCAATAGATGAATGGATAAAGAAAGTGTGGTATATATACCCAGTGGAATATTACTCAGCATTAAAAGAGAATAAAATCATGGCATTTGTAGGCAAATGGATGGAGCTGGAGAATATCATGCTAAATGAAGTAAGCCAATCCCCCAAACCAAAGGCTGAATTTTTTTCTCTGATACAAAGGAGCTGATCCATAACGGGTGTAGGTGGAAGTATGGGAGAAATGGAGGAACGTTGTATAGGACAAAGGGGGTGGGGATTGGGTATGGGGGTAGGAATAATGATAGAATGAGATGAACATCAGTACCCTAAGTACATGTATGAAGACATGAATGTTGTGACTCTACTCTGTACAACTAGAGAAATGAAAATTTGTGCTCTATATGTGTACTATGAATTGAAATGCACTCTGCTGTCATGTATAACAAATTGAAATAAATAAAAAACATTTTTTTCACACTTTGCACTATTTTTTATTTGAATCATTAATGGACAAAACTAATTGAGAAGTGATGCATAGAGCAATACAGTATTCTTCATGTGGCAATTTAGGACAACTGACAGCAATAAGTTATATCAGGTTTTCAGAAAAAAATTACATATCAGAATTAAGAAATAATGGCCAATGAATCAGCAGATTCCTGTTCAAAATGTGTTTTGATATCTTTTTGTTACTATAGAATGCTTTTATCCAAAAATTTGGTTAACATTGGTTTAAATAAGCAGCCTAAAATAATAAAGTCTTAGCTTTTTGAGAGTTTGCTTTGCTTTCACAAAACCTAGAACTCTTTAAGCACAGAGACCACAGATGATCTATTTTTAATACCTCCAGATGCTTGGCATGCAAAGGTTTCCTGGCATGTAAATGTACATCGGGTCTGAAGTGTGAAAGGTCTCACCACAACCCACCTTTTACTGGTTTTATAATGTTGGGCAACTTTTTATCTCTAATTCCCCTTGTATGAAAAAGGAATGATTATACACCCTTATGAAGTTTTGTGAGAGGTCATTAAAATAGTATGAAAAGACTATACACTATAGACAGTCTCAAGTATACTGAAACAATGCTAAACATAAGACACTTTTATCTGGTTTAAATCTAAATAAGTATAATGTGTAGAATCAATTCATTTAATTCTACATTGAAGTCAAAGTTTATAACTTATAATGGAAGCATTGGAGAAATGTATGACAACAGATTAGTTTGAAAATAAGGCAGTTTAAAACACATGTAAACTTTCATTTGCATATAATGTCAACATAGCAGTATAAAGCGAATTTAAAGTGATCTAATTTTATAGACTAAGTATCATCTTTTAAAAAATAAAATGAAAGCAATATGATAAATTTAAAGTAATATGTTACTAGCAAGTCCAATGAACTGAGGCATTCTTTTAAAGAACTTAATTTGCTCTAAAAGATTAGGACTATAAGACTTTTTAAAAGGTTTTCATTTTTGTATTTCGGGAAATAATCCATCCATTTTATTAAATGAGTGGAATAGTTCAAGTCAAAAAAATGATAAATCCCAAAACTATTTACTGATTACGCATTTTTGAGTAAGAATAACCACTTTGTGTTACTACACTACTGATTTTAGCCAATAAAAATTAATCACTTGTAAATGCCACGTTGTTATCACTTCTGTGCAAACAATCCTGTCAGTGACAGTCAGACACATGTGAATGTGTACACACGATGAAAATGTTTGTTCTTAAAAGACTATGTGCCCATACATGCATACATTATATATACACATATACAAAATACTGAGACCCAGGAATAAATAGAAAAAGAGTATTAATGGAGAGTATTGAATACAATAGTTCTCCAAACTTTGTGTTTCTATTTTTGTTTTAAAATAATTTTTGCCCCAAATGAAGTTGGTTCATGGTCATATCACTTTAATAACTCTGGAGCACCTCATAGCATGTAAAAGAGATAAAAATATTTTAAGTTACTGCAATGTAGGAATCATTCTGAATTATAAAAATATTTCTGTTGAAAAGCTATGACTATATGATTGGCTATAATATTGCTTAATTAATTGTTACCTATATCATTGTGCAAACATGCATCTTTAGGTAACTGGAAGACATAATTTTGGCAGAATTAGTTTGTTCTTTCAAATAATGAGACATAACACTGTTAATAACATTGAGAACAATACAGATATAACATAAAGCAGGCTGTAGGTAGATTTTTAAGGGAATTTAAGAATTTTCTTTTAGATGATGGTGTTTACATAAACTAACATTTTGCTTTTATTTCAAAAGGAAATTTAAAACCTAGAACTTAGAATGATAAATAATCAAACCAAAACATAATCAGAAATCTTACAAAAATTCATTAATGTAATTTCATAGTATAGATTATGACTTTATTATAAATTATAAATTAATTTAAATAAAAATATATTTAAATAAGAATATATTCATAATTCTCAAAAAACAGGAATATATATAATTCTCAGGATAAGTTAATTTTTCCCTTTAGTCATCAATTGCAAGAAAAATAAATTTTGTTAATTCTTATGACATAATCATAAAGTAGCATAACAGTTTGCAAGATAAGTATTTCAGACAGCAGAGTTGCTCCCTGCTGATCTTGACAGTGCTATCAATAAGGTTTCTCAAAGTATTTTTATCTTCAAATACATATTTTTATAGAAAATTCATTTAAAGAAACTGTTTATTGCTTCAAATGTTAGCAGTACCATATTCATTAAAATAAAAATTAATCATATATATTAATTTTTTAAATACAATTAAATATAAAATGATTATTTAAAAATGAAAAATATAGAGAATAGACTTGATGGCAAGTTTCCTTCCCCAAATTATAAAAATAACATTCTAATCAGTGTCGTGGATGAGAGTTAAACATATTAACCAGTTACATGGTAGGAATGTATCTTTACTCTAAGGGGTAAATTATATGCTTTCCTTTAATTATTCACCAGTCAATGCATTTCCAGTACTTAATCTAAATATCTCTAGTTATGTTATTATCAACATTCTAATGACCTTAGTGATCTACACATATGCTATACAAATATTTAATTACAATCACCCCATCAAAGCTCTGAAGATGTCATTAATTAAATTTTAGGATTTTGATTTTTTAAAAAATATTCGATTTTAAATGTGGGGGAGAAGCTCATGATAAAGACTGTGCTGATGAAATGGGGCCAGTGGTGTTGCTCTAGCAAGCTGAGAAGAGGCAAGATGGAATACTGTTCTTTCATGCTCACTCGGCAGTCCTGTTACTTAAGCAAATTAGCAGGCACTGATGCAAAACAATAAACAAATCTACAGACCTGAATTCCTTCTTTAGTCTGAAGGAGCAATTACCATATCTCAAAATTTATCTCACTTTAGAAACTCTTCTTGAGTACCAAGATAACAAATCTAATAAAATTAAGATCTTGAGAACTGGATAAAAATATAGTCTTTTAAATGAACCAAATTTAAACATAGTAAAATTACTTTTAAATGTGTTAATTTTTTGTGAATCTTTAAATTTTTTTAATCTATATAATGCTTCAGGCTACAAGTTTAATAAGCAGGCTGATTTAAATATTTCTTTGTATAATTGTTCAGTAAACATTGACAGGTTAGTGAAACTACACTTTAGTGTTACAATAAATTAAATCAGCAGATATTTATAGCCACCTAAGTGCAAAACATTCAGTTAGTAGCTATATTTAAGTACAGACTGCTATAGTGTGTGGGTATGTTAGTTTGGAGCTCAAACCAAGAAAATTAAGTATGTGAAAGAGCAGAAATAAACTGTTACTTTTATGTCATTTCAAAATTTAGGTGATGAGATAACGTTAAGGTTCCAGTACACTAAATTAGATTACCATGCATAATGAAGAGGAAAACACCTTGAACAACATAAAGAATCCATTCAATAAAACTTATTACTAAAACTAATAATTTTAAATAGCAGTTAAGGGACACTAATACTATCCTCAAAGATGTTACCTGGAAGATAATAAGAATTTTCTCCAGAATTCAGTCTGTTTAACTATATGATCAGCGACACAAGAATCAATTATTAATTCAATCATTTAATACATATTTAACCAAATGTTTACTGTATTACATTTTTTAGATGCCTGACAGAGCAATAAATTCAATGGGCAAGATTAAAGCCTTATTATGATAAAACATCTATGGTGTAGGGGACAGCAGGGCATAAGAAACATAATAAATTGCATAGAATGATAGGAGGTGATGGATGTTAAGAGAATAAAATAGATTTGCAAAATAGGGTGGGGAACATGGGGCCAGAAACTTTTTTGTTTTTCAAACAGTGTGGTCAGGACAGGTCTTATGAAGATGACATTTGAACCAAGACTTGCCAGCAGTGAGGAGGCTTAATGGAAGCTTTTATTATCACCTTTATCTCCCTCTTACCCATGTGCCTGCTAGGAATTGCTGTGCTCCTCACAAACACTGACTTCTCTAACAATTCTTCTGCTTCTCCTCTGAATATAGTTTCTTTTTCTACTAGATCTTCTCAACATTCTACAAATATTTTATCTCTTGGCCCCATGTACTATATCCATTTGTGTTCCTTTTTATATTAAATTAAAAAGAGCTGACAGTACTTTTTGTCTCCATGTCCTCTCCACTCAGGCTTTAATCACAACTTCTACCTCATTGCTTCAGCAAATTTGCTCTTGTTGAGTAATTTTGAAATCATATTTCCATGTTACTAAATCCAGTAGTTAATTCCAAGTGTTTATTTTAAATTTACATGTCAAAAGTACTGCTTATGCCTCTCTGTTTGGTATTCTTTCTTCACTTGGCTGCTAAAATAAAGTGGTAGCTCCTGATTTCTGTCCTATCACTGGTCATTCACTCTTTTTTGGCCTCCTTTGCTACTTTCCAGTCCCTGAACCACTGTCATTTCTATTTATATTCACTCCTTTGGTAATCTCATCCGGTCAAACTAAGGGCTTTACACAATCTGATGATGATTCCCAAACTTATATCTCAAGTCAGATTTTCTCTCTTGCCTTCTTTATGCATTTGTATAATCACTATCCCCACTTGTATCAACAATAAACATAGTGAACTTAACATGTCTGAAACTAAACTTTTGTTTTTCTTGTCAAAATCTCTTTTTCCTATAATCCCATATCAATTAAATGACAACTACATCCTTCCAGTTTCTCTGATGAAGAATCATGGAATCAGTCATGACTCCTTTCTCTCATGCTTAATATTATATTCTTCATAATATCTATGAGAATTATCTTCAAAATAGATCCATAAATTGATCAGGTCTCATCATAACTTCCATCAATCAGTTTCAAATTGATGTCTATTTCTCATCTACATTACATAATATCCTTCTAAATTTTTGTCTTTGGTCTACCTTTGCGATCCCCCTACCCCCTGGGTTATTGCTCAAATGTCTTATTCTCCATGAAATATACACTTAAAATACTATTTTAAATTATATATACCCTTGTCTCTTATAGCCCTCATTTCCCTTATCCTGTTGTATTTATTTTTCCATAGTACTTATACCTTTGAACTTTTTTGGTGGGCAGGGAAGGGACTGGTACTGGGGATCAATCACAGCACCTTGTGCATTTTAGCAAGAGCTCTGCTGCAGAGTAATACCCTCAGCCCTTTTAAATTTTTATTTTGAGAGACTCTAAGTTGACCAAATTGCCTTGTACTTTATTTATTAAATTTATTTCCTGTCTTTGTTTCCCTGAGATATAAAAGCATCATAAAGTAAAAAGTTCTTTTTCTGCTTTGTTATCTTACATGTTCCATTCGGAACATTGCTTAGTATTATAGGAGATACTCAAATTATACTGTTGAATGAAGAAAAGAACAAAACTCTTGGATGACTATCTCTAAAATTTCAGTGTGCTAATTTTCATAGTATCTTATTAACAATGTAGTTTCCTGGGCTTTAATCAAGCCATTATGAATCAATAATTTGAAGGTACGACTCAAGTATGTGCTCTCCAGGAACTCTGACACAGGGTATCTGAGAACACACTCTGAGAAACACTGTTTAAAGTGTTACCAGAATTACTTAACAAAGAAGGCTGAAAAATGTATCTTTTGTTCTGATAAATTGTATTCCCTTATACATTCCTTCTTTATGACATTATTTCCATATCTTCCCTATGTAACATTTTATTTTTACTTTTTTTCACAATGTGAAATATGTGCTTGATGCAATTATCATTTCCCATCCATTTGTATGCAAATGATTCCTAATACTACAAAGCTGTTGCATCTTCAGTGCTAGTAATGCATGTGCTGATCTTAGCTACAGATCACATGCCATGAGTGACTATCATAAAACAAGATTACTAGAAAAATATGAAAACTTATAGCAATTTATTATTTATGTTAAAATCTTTCAAAATCTCTAGTTTACATAAAAGGGAAATATTTGCTTTTGACCCACTAGTTTTATTTAACCTCTTATGAAATTAGGGAAGGTGGGTCATGGAACAAAATGTAGAATGAGCTCAGAGAATTTCCATTTCTATGTATTACACCATTATATGATTCCGAGTTTAAAACTGCAGTCATCACTCAATTTAAAACACAGTATCACTTGACTCCTATAATTTTTGTCATTACTCTTAAATGAGATCCATTACACTTAATTCATAAATTCTTCATCTACTAAAATTGTCAAAACATTTTCATGCCTATTCTTTATACTATGGAGTCACACCACAGCTTTTATTTCTTGATTTTCCAATATAAAATGCCTATTATATATTGGATATTAGGGATATAAAAATACATAAAATATGACCCATGTTATAGGGTCCATAAATCAATAAATCAAACAAATATTGTATGGTGCAAATCCAAAATGCTAAAAGGAAAAGAATTTATAATAGCATAGGTGGTCAAGAGCAGGAAAAAGAAATGCCCCAACTGAGCCTTAAAAAAAGTCTGAGTTGGGCAAATGTGAACTAAGGAAAAGTTATTCAAAGCAAAGGAAACAAGAATAGGCATGACTGTATTTTTTCATTAATTTATTCCTAGAGGGAGAATAAATCTTAATGGCTTCCTAGAGCTAAAACATGACTCTACTGTATACTGGCTGCTGTGCTAACTTTCAGCAAGTTATTTAGCCTCTCTACAATTTGGGTTTATAACCTGCAAAATGGCAGAAATAAAGTATGTAATTACATGGTTATTTTGAAGATTAAACAAGATTATATAAATCACTTAACACTACTGAGCAAAGCCAGCATTTGGCATATTATTTTTATTTATTCATAATTCACTGTAACTCATTCATTATTTTAAAGCCTCTATTACAACACAATTCCAGAAGCATAAAGATATGAAACAAGTTTTGGAGAAATAATACCTAAAAAGTTCAGAATGGCTAGAACAAGGGTATTTGTAGAAATATGAGAGAGCTACAGGCAAGAAGATCAAGAATTTTGAGTGCCAGAATGGGTGCTTTAAACATTGGACTTGAACTATACTTGTAAACTATACTTTAAACCAAATAAACCTAACGAAAATATACAAAACATGCCATCAAGAAGCAGGAGAATCTACATTCTTCTCAAGCACAGAAAACATTCTCTAGGATAGATTATATGTTAGGCCATCAAAGAAGTATTAACAAAATCATAAGTATAAAGTATAAAGCCATAAATCAGTATAAAGAAGTATAAAGCTAGAAATCAGTAACAGTAAATAATACTGGAAAATTCAAATACCTATGAGTTAAATAACACATTCCTGAATGAATCAAAAAGTATCTTGAGAACACATAACATTGAAAACACAATATACCAAAACTTATGGGATGCAACAAAAGTAGTTCTATGAAGTAGGTTCTAGCAATAAGCACTTATGATAAAACAGAATAGGTATCTCAATAAACAACCTAAAGAAACTAGAAAAGGAAGACAACTAAAGTGAGAAGAAGAAAGAAATAAAGGTCAAAGTAGAAATAAATACAATACACACAAGGAAAACAAAAAACCAATAAGGCTAAGAATGGTTTTGTGAAAAAGTTAGTAGAATTTACAAACTTTTGTTGGGTTAACTAAAAAAATAAATAAAAATTAAAAAATTAAAGATTCAAATAAAAATAGAATGAAAGGTGAGAAATTACTACTGATACCACAGAAATACAAAGGATCATAAAAGACTACATAAACAAGTTTACACTGATAAATTGGATAACAAAAGAAACAAATTCCTAAACAAATACAAAGGTGAAATTCACTGTCGTATATTCACATATATACCTAGCATAATTTGGTCAATTTTATTCCACTGGTCATCCCTTTTCCTGTCCCTCCTCCCTATCCTTCAATCCACTTCCTCTGTTCTACTGATCTCCCTTCTATTTTCATGGGGTCCCCGCTTTTATTTTGGTTTAGCATCCAAATATGAGAGAAAATATTTGATCCTTGACTTTGAATCTGGCTTACTTCACTTAGCATGATGTTCTCCAGTTTCATTCATTTACCAGAAATATGCCATAATTTCTTTCTTCTTTATGGGGAAGGGAGAAGAGAAAGAAAAGAGGAAGCACTGAGGAATTAAATGGAGCAAATTATATTCCATGCATATATGTTTATGTCAAAATGAACCCCACTATTATGTAAAACTGCAATATACTAATATACCAATATAAAAGAGAAAATTATATCCAATAATCCTGATGAACACAGAATACAAAAACCCTCTATAAAATACTAATAAACCAAATTCAACAGCATATTAAAAGAATCGTTCACTATGATCAAGTGAGACTTATCCCTGGGATGCAAAGATAGTTTGACACACATATATCAATCATGCGCTATAATACACCAACAGAATGAAGGACAAAAACCATATGGGTATATCACCAGATACAGAAAAAGAATTTGACTAAATTCAATACCCTTTAATGATTAAAAAAATTCTTGACAAATTAGGACTAGAAGTAATATACCTCACCTTAAGAAAGGTTATATAGGACAATTTCATAGCTAAAGTCATACTAACTGGTGAATAGTTGAAAGTTTTTCCTCTAAGACAAAGATATTTCCTTTCACTACTTCTAGTCAACCTAGTACTTACTGGAAGTCCTAGCCAGAAAAATAAATAAAAGACACCACATAGGAAAAAGGAAGAAGTATACTTGTCTCTGTTTGCCGTTGACATTATCTAATGCATGAAATATCCTAAGGATTCAACCAAAAATCTGTTAGAACTAATAAATAAATTTAGTAAGCAGCGTGCAAAAATCAACCTACAAAATCCAGTGGCATTTCTATATACTAGTAACAGACTACCTAGAAAAGAATCAAGAAAATGATCCCATTTATAATAGCATTAAAAAATAAAATGCTCAGCAATATATTTAACTAGAGGTAAAAGATCTTTGTAAAACTAAAAAAATATATGAAATACGAGAAAAAATTGAAAAGACAAAAATAAATGTAAAAACTTCTCATGTTCATGGATCAGAGAAATTAATGCCAAAATATTCATACTACTAAAAACATTCTACTGACTCAATGTAATCCCTACCAAAATTGCAATGAAATTTTTCACAGAAATAGTAATACAATTCTAAAATTCATGTGTATTCATAAAAGATCCCAAAAAGCAAAGGCAATCTTGAGCAAGAACACAGCTGATGGCACCACACTATCTGGTCTCAAAACCTGGTAAAACTACATGGTACTGGCAATAACAACCACCACCACCATTACAAGAAAAAAAAAAGACTTTATACACACACACACACACACGAGACAGAATGGAAAGTTCAGAATTAAATCCACTCATTTATTATCAATGGATATTTAACAAAGGTGTCAAAATATACAGGGCAAGGACAACCTCTGTAATAAATGATGAGAACTAGATATCCACATGCTGAAAAATGAAATTGGAACCTTATCTCAAAATCATTTACAAAAATCAAATCAAAATAGGTTAAATGTTTAAATGTAAGACCTGAAATTGTAAAAATACTAAAAAAAAGACAAATTTTTCTTGTCATTGTTTTGAGAAATGATTTTCTAAATACTGACACCCCCCACAAAATCATAGGCAACAAAAACTAAAACAAACAGAATTACATCGAACTAAAAATCTTATTCACAGCAAAGGAAACAATAAATAAAGACAACCTACAGAATGGGAGAAAATATGTTTAAAGAACATATTTGATAAGGGGCAATATCCATAATAACTCAATAGCAAGAAAATAACCCAATTAAAAATGGGTAATGTACCTGAAAAGAAATTTCTCAAAAGAAGACATATAAGTGACCAACAGTTATATAATAAAATGCTCAACATCAATAATTGAAAAAAACAGATTAAAACTACAGTGAGGTAACTTCACACCTGTTAATATTTCTATTATCAAAAAGACAAGATGGCAGATGTTGTTCAGGATGTGGAGAAAAGGGAATCCTTATACACTGTTAAAAGGAATGTAGACTAATACAATCTTTACTAAAAACAGTACAGAGGTTTTTCAAAAATTTAAAGACAATCCATTATTTCTACTTATGGTTATACATCCAAAAGAAATGAAATAAATATGTCAAAGTGATACCTGCACTCCAATGTTCAGTATAGCATTATACACAATAGCCAAAATATGGAATCAACCTACCAATGGATGAATAAATGTATCAAGGAAATGTTTTATATATGGGTGAGTGCGTGTATAAAAACACATATAAAACATAGATTTAAATGTTTATATATGTATTTGTCATATATAAACATATATATGTTTTATAAGTAAGACATACATGTATGTATACATGTACATACACATGCACACACACAATGCAGCTTAAAAAAGAAGGCTATTCTGTCATTTATAGCAATATGAACCTGGAAGATACTATGCTGAATGAAATACAGCAGGCACAGAAAGACAAATAATGCATGATCTCACTAATATGTAGAATATTTTTAAAAAATCCAGAGAAACAAGAGTATAATAGTGGTCATCAGAGGCTGGTGAAGGTGGAGATGAAGAAATGTTGGTCAAAGCCTACAAAATCTGAATTAGATAAGAGGAATAAGTGCTGTGTACCTACTGTATAGCATAGTGATTATAGTTAATAACAAGGTACTATATATTTGGAAATTGATGAGAATAGATTTTAATTGTGCTCACCATAAAAAACTAAGTGTAACATAACTTATATTTTAATTAGATGGTTGGCCATTCTATATTTCCAATGTAAAAACATCATATTATATATCATAAATACATAAAAATTTTAAGTAAATACTTTATTTTTTATTTTTTTATATTTTAGTTGGATACAATACCTTTATTTATTTTTATGTGGTGCTGAGGATCAAACTCAGCAACTTGCACATGCTAGGCAAGCACTCTACTGCTGAGTCAGAACCCCAGCCCCAATACATAAAATTTTTGTCAAAAAAAAATCAAGCAATATTAGTCACCGAATTCTTCTTATGTGTTGTAATAGTATGTTTCCAAGGAAATACCAAAGATTAGTTGAGAATGAACTCCTCTATCCAAAACTGCATGGGATTCATTTTATCAAATCATAAATTTTTGGGTGTTTGCTCACAATATGATTTCCAAGGTCTGTTAATCTTTTCAAAATAAGTTTTAATTCTATTACCTGATAAGAATCTTAAGAAACTGGCATACAATTTTTTATATCTATCTTCAAAAAAGTAAGCTCTTTACATAATAAAAATTGGATGGAATTGGTTGCATGTTTACAAAATGTGATTTTCATTTGAGGTAGATAGTCTTAAGGATTTTTACTGCAACATAATTATTTATGTACTACTTAATGAATATACTCTGTTATCTTAGTGTTCTCCTTTTGTCATGATGAAGTTTACTTTAATGAAACAAACCATTCTAATCATAGAGTCCCTATTTATCCTTTGCAGTTGTCATGACTATAGTACATAAATATTTCAGAATTCAGAATCACTATGTACATGTAATAATAAAAACATGCTATGGAGAAATTTTCCTAAGATTTACTTATCATCCAGAATTGACAATATTTTATGCAAGAAACTGCATGTTAATATTAATTATATATGATCATAATCCTAGAAAAACTCAGTCTTATTGAGAAAATTGATGTATAAATAAATAATTATTGGAATCGCCTATATAATAATGAATTCAGGCATTATCTTTGATTTTATATCTTTCCTCAGTAAGTATCAGAAATTTCACCCTGTTAACATAACCAAATGTCTGTTCTGCTTCACATAATCTTCTTTATCACCACCCTTGTCCACTTCTCTCCAGGACGACTGTGATGGCTTCATAATAGGAGCTTCAATACCTTCTCTCCTCTAATCCATTCTTATAGAATAATCTGGGTAATCTTTATAAAATAAAAATCAGACCCAGTTGTGTCCCAGCTAACACTTCCTCCTGGAATACTATTAAATCCAGAATAAAATATAAACTTCTTATGCCTTTAAAGCCCCAGTGGATCTGTTCCTTTCCAACCCCATGTAGTCCAACTCTCCCCCTTGCCCACAGTTGATTTAATTCTGTTCCCAGGAAATGTTAACCTCTTTTCCTCACCTAGGATCTTTTCAACAGAAATTTCTTCCACCTGAAATGATAATTTTTTTAAAAAATCCTCAGAATTGATTCATTATTTAGATTGAACTTAAATATTACCTTTCAGTAATGCCTTTTCTAATCACTCAGTCTAAATTGGTCAACCAAAGTTCTCCAAATTTTTCACTTACTGGTACTTTTCTTATTTATTGTTTGTCAGCCTATTCCCTTCATTAGAATTGACAACTGTGAAGGGTTACACAGTTCTGAATCTCAAGTGCTTGGAGTGACAGTGCTTGCCACAAAACAAATCATCAATACATTATTGTTATAGTGGATAAACACAGGCACAGAGAAAGAGTGCAGATGTAGTAAGCAACAGTGAAGATTTTAGTGAGGTGAATATGAGTATGAAAATAGGGCAAATTACAACAACATGGAATAAATGCAAAACTCAGGCATGAACAAAGCTCTAAGGAAACAAAGGACAGAACTGATGGCAATAAGGTTAACATTTGAACAGGATATTGAAGAATGGCAGAAAATCAACATTGGTGGTTTGGTATTGCTAGCACATGCAAAGCATTATATTGTGAAAAATATATTTGAAGGAATATTCAATGTGATTGGATATTGCCTTAGTATAGAAACCTGGGCAAAGATTCGAAGCCCAGAAATAGACCAAGCACCTTATATAGTGAGATACTCTGGGAAAGTGGCAAAATCAGATCCAAACCCAGGTTTGTTGCATCCTGGGCCAAGTATTCTTAACAGTGCAATATGCACACCATCAATAACACACAGCAGTATGATGAGGAACTCAAAGTCAAAGGATGAACATGGTATGTTTACTTAACTGCTAATTTTCCTTGAACATGGAGGTGACAGATGGTAATTTTACCAGTAATTTATGTAAAATACTTTCTCGTGAAGATTAACATTGCCATATTGAGGTATAGAATGGAGGATATGCAGAGATGTTTTGGAAAAATACAGGAGGCTTCCTAAAATATACTTCTCAGCAGGCCTATATCCACTTCCCAATACTTTTAAAACATACATGTTCTCAGTTGAAAATGTGGCTCAGTGGTAGAGTACTTGCCTACTATGCTTAAGTCTCCAAGTATGATCCTCAGCACCACTAAATAAATAAATAAATAAAAATATGCCTTTTCTTCTATCACGAGGAGTACTTTGTTCTATGGGAATTTTTTGATAAAAAATGTTTATATTATCTTATGAAACGTATTAAAGGTTTTGGAGGAACACTAAAAGGGATTTTTCCAATTTGAATCTTCCCTATCATTTTCTTCCCCAATTGAGTTAGAATTTGAACAAGCAGAATTCTTTTTTTACTTTGGGGCTGGGGGGAGCATTATATGAATATACTTGAACTCCTTCACTATTATACAAATTTCTTAACAGTTTTCCAATTAAGAGGGTCTATATTCATGGAGATCCTTTAAATTTATAGTTCAAGTTAAGCTCCTGGATTGACGCACTAAATTCAGACACAATTCTTAGCCATACGAAGTGCATAGCAAAACGAGTAGAGAAAACCTTTCTTCCAGTAACTTTAATAGCCCACAATAAATACAAGAAAATTATTTACTTTATTGTGTTAGTGTACTATGAAATGAAGGTAAGAGACCTAAAAATAGTGGATTAAATCTTTATAAAACTGCTAATTAAAGAAATACAGTCATGTCAGATTGTGGATTTAAGGAACTATTTCTGGGATTCCTTCCAAATCCATTATCTAAAGAGCAATTCATCCAAATGGAACCTCCTATCATCTGTCTAAGCTATATGTTTATTTCATATTATCATGGAATGTTAGAGCCAAAAGGTATCTCAAATTTAGTGATCTTTAGAGTAACTCTTGTTGGAAATGCAGAAACTGAAGCTCAAAGAAGTTAGAAATCAATGAAAACACAGCTTTTAATGCCTAACCTAGAAACATCAAAAAAGTTGTATATTTTCATAATTATTTAATTTAAATATTAATTGTTTAAATAATTATAGCTTAATAATAATAAAGTAAAGGCAGTTGGTGGCTGATGCTTTGTTATAGAAACTGCAGCCTGGGGATGAGGAGATGAGGAACAAGGAATACAAAGTTTCAGTGAGCCAACAGAAGATCTACTGTACAGTGTAGTTACCAGTACTGTTTGTTTCAACATTTCTGAAAGAGAAAATTTTTGCATGTTCTCACTAAAAAAATTACATTAGGTGAGTGATGTTAATTACCGTGATATGATTCCAGGATGCATATGTACATATATGTGTTTGTATATCACTCACATTGTATTCCACAAACATATGTGATTATTATTTGTCTATTAAATTTTTTAAAATAAAATTTAAATATTATACAATTTAAGAATATGATAATCTGGGAGAACACTGCCCTTCCTTTAAGGCATCTCTGTGTGCCCCTCCCTCCCTACAAAAAAACCTCCAGCTTATGCTTACTTTGTCTTTATGGTTTTTGATCACATAATTAGGTTTACATAAATAATGTATTATTTAGCTTTTATTGCATTTGAACATTATTTACAAGAGTTCATCATATACATTCCTCAGTGACATTTGTTTCACTTCCTTCATCTCGAGTTTTATTATAGTTCATTCATTTTCCTGATAAAATTTTTTATTGTATGAATATAACAAATCCTTCATGCTAAAATTACTCACATTTTGTTGTTCTGAGCAATTTTGGTAAATAACTTTTGATGTGTATTAGAGTATAGTTGCTGGGTCATAGGAAATTTGCATGTTTGACTTAAATGGTAGAATTGGAGTGTTTTCTAAATAACTTATATAAACTTATACCTAAATAATTAAAATTTAGTTTCTTGCTCTACACCTTTGCTCAAATTTGGGGTTTTCAGGTTTTTAAAATTTAGCCAGTCTACTGAATGAGAAGTGATATTTTACTGTGCTTTTTATTTGGAATTCTCTAGTAGAAATTATGGTTGAATATCTTATAGGTCAGTATTAGTCATTTAGGTTTCTTCACCAGTATGTATCTATTCAAATATTTTACACAATTATATTGAATCATATGTGTCATGAGGAAGTTTGTGTTTTATAGTATAGAGATTCTAAGTGATTGGGTGGTTTATATCTATTGTGAATACACATGATGACCAAGGTTTTGAACTTTAATGAAATCAAAGTATTAAGCCTTAAGAATCATGTCTCCTTCTTCAAAGTAATAAGAATGTAATTTTGGTATCTTCCTCTTGAAATATTTTTACCTTCTGGGGGGCTAAATTGTGCATATAAGAAGCTTAAGTGAAAAATACTGGCATCTTTCCCCAAAAGAAACTATTAGTGTTTCAAAATTTTGAATGACACTCGTTGAAAAATATCTTTAATCATGTCTTTTTTTCTACATTTTATCATAAATGGTTATTAAAGTCTATAGAATTTTTGGCATCTTTTGAGATGAAATAATAATTTTTCTCCTATAATAAGTTAACATGGTAAATTAGACTCAAAAAATTTATAAATTTATGTGCATTTGTTATTTAATTTCTTAGATAAATGCAATTTAGGCATGGAATACTACCTTTTAAAGATATCACTAGAATGGTTTGAAAATAAACTTTGTTATAAATATTAACTCATATTAACTATGCAAGTTGGTGGGTTTTCCTGGGATAGTTCCATACATGCACACATCCTCTCTTAACTGCATTTACCTCTCTAGAACTATCTCTTACCCTACTTTCTTTCACCCTTACGCTGGACCCCTCTTCTCCCTCTTCCCTAATAGTTTCTATTCTACTTATAGGTTATTTCTTTGTTTGTTTCCATATATGAAAAAATACAACACTAGTATTTCTGTATCTGGCTCATTTTGGTTAACATGTTTCATTTTCCTGCAAATGACATGATTGCAATCTTCATGGCTGAATAATATTCCAATGTATATGTGTGTATAGTGTCCATTGACAGACACCTAGGCAGATCCCATAATTTGATTTTTGTGAATAGAGTCACAATTAAGATAGGTATACAGAGGTATGCATGTATCTCTTTCATATGCTGTCTTCATTTACTTTAGGTGTACATCCATCCAGGAGTCTATAGGTGGATCATATGGTAGTTCTCTTTAGTTTTCTGAGGGGCCTCCATAGTGTTTTCCACAGTGGCTGTACTAGTCTACATTCCTAATAACAGTATATTATAAAGGTTCCTTTTTCTCCACATCCTTATCAGCATTTCCTAACTTTTATGTTTTTTTTCTCTTTTGATAATAGCCATTCCAACTCGGTTGAAGTGAAATCTCAAGGTAGCTTTGATTTGCATTTCCCTGATGGCTAAAGATGATGAACAATTTTTTTAAAATTTTTTATTGTTGGTTATTCAAAACATTACATAGTTCTTGATATATCATATTTCAACCTTTGATTCAAGTGGGTTATGAGCTCCCATTTTTACCCCATATACAGATTGCAGAATCACATCAGTTACACATCCATTGATTTACATATTGCCATACTAGTGTCTATTGTGTTCTGCTGCCTTTCCTATCCTCTACTATCCCCCCATCCGCTCCCCTCCCCTCCCCTCTTCTCTCTCTGCCCCCTCTACTGTCATTCATTTGTCCCCCTTGTATTATTTTTCCCTTTCCCCTCACTTCCTCTTGTATGAAATTTTGTATAACCCTGAGGGTCTCCTTCCATTTCCATACAATTTCCCTTCTCTCTCCCTTTCCCTCCCAACTCTCATCCCTGTTTAATGTTAATCTTCTTCTCATGCTCTTCAACCCTACTCTGTTCTTAGTTACTCTCCTTATATCAAAGAAGACATTTGGCATTTGTTTTTTAGGGATTGGCTAGCTTCACTTAGCATAATCTGCTCTAATGCCATCCATTTCCCTGCATATTCTATGATTTTGTCATTTTTTAATGCAGAGTAATACTCCATTGTGTATAAATGCCACATTTTTTTTATCCATTCGTCTATTGAAGGGCATCTAGGTTGGTTCCACAGTCTTGCTATTGTGAATTGTGCTACTATGAACATGGATGTAGCAGTGTCCCTGTAGCATGCTCTTTTTAGGTCTTTAGAGAATAGACCGAGAAGGGGAATAGCTGGGTCAAATGGTGGCTCCATTCCCAGCTTTCCAAGAAATCTCCATACTGCTTTCCAAATTGGTTGCACCAATTTGCAGTCCCACCAGCAATGTACAAGTGTACCCTTTTCCCCACATCCTCGCCAGCACTTGTTGTTGTTTGACTTCATAATGGCTGCCAATCTTACTGGAGTGAGATGGTATCTTAGGGTGGTTTTGATTTGCATTTCTCTGACTGCTAGAGATGGTGAGCATTTTTTCATGTATTTGTTGATTGATTGTATGTCCTCCTCTAAGAAGTGTCTGTTCAGGTCCTTGGCCCATTTGTTGATTGGGTTGTTTGTTATTTTATTGTCTAATTTTTTGAGTTCTTTGTATACTCTGGATATTAGGGCTCTATCTGAAGTGTGAGGAGTAAAGATTTGTTCCCAGGATGTAGGCTCCCTATTTACCTCTCTTATTGTTTCTTTAGCTGAGAAAAAACTTTTTAGTTTCAGTAAGTCCCATTTGTTGATTCTAGTTAGTAACTTTTGTGCTATGGGTGTCCTATTGAGGAATTTGGAGCCCGACCCCACAGTATGTAGATCGTAGCCAACTTTTTCTTCTATCAGACGGCGTGTCTCTGATTTGATATCAAGCTCCTTGATCCATTTTGAATTAACTTTTGTGCATGGCGAGAGAAAGGGATTCAGTTTCATTTTGTTGCATATGGATTTCCAGTTTTCCCAGCACCATTTGTTGAAGATGCTATCCTTCCTCCATTGCATGCTTTTAGCCCCTTTATCAAATATAAGATAGTTGTAGTTTTGTGGGTTGGTTTCTGTGTCCTCTATTCAGTACCATTGGTCCACCCGCCTGTTTTGGTACCAGTACCATGCTGTTTTTGTTACTATTGCTCTGTAGTATAGTTTGAAGTCTGGTATCGCTATACCGCCTGATTCACACTTCCTGCTTAGCATTGTTTTTGCTATTCTGGGTCTTTTATTTTTCCATATGAATTTCATGATTGCTTTCTCTATTTCTACAAGAAATGCCGTTGGGATTTTGATTGGCATTGCATTAAACCTATAGAGAACTTTTGGTAATATCGCCATTTTGATGATGTTAGTTCTGCCTATCCATGAACAGGGTATATTTTTCCATCTTCTAAGATCTTCTTCTATTTCTCTCTTTAGGGTTCTGTAGTTTTCATTGTATAAGTCTTTCACCTCTTTTGTTAGGTTGATTCCCAAGTATTTTATTTTTTTTGAAGATATTGTGAATGGAGTGGTTGTCCTCATTTCCATTTCAGAGGATTTGTCGCTGATATACAGGAATGCCTTTGATTTATGCGTGTTGATTTTATATCCTGCCACTTTGCTGAATTCATTTATTAGCTCTAATAGTTTCTTTGTAGACCCTTTGGGTCTGCTAGGTATAGAATCATGTCATCAGCAAATAGTGATAATTTAAGTTCTTCTTTTCCTATTTTGATGCCTTTAATTTCTTTTGTCTGTCTAATTGCTCTGGCCAGTGTTTCGAGAACTATGTTGAACAGAAGTGGTGAGAGAGGGCATCCCTGTCTTGTTCTAGATTTTAGAGGGAATGCCTTCAATTTTTCTCCATTCAGAATGATGCTAGCCTGAGGCTTAGCATAGATTGCTTTTACAATATTGAGGTATGTTCCTGTTATCCCTAGTTTTTCTAGAGTTTTGAACATAAAGGGATGCTGTACTTTGTCGAATGCTTTTTCTGCATCTATTGAGATGATCATATGGTTCTTATTTTCAAGTCTATTGATGTGGTGAATAACATTTATTGATTTCCGTATATTGAACCAGCCTTGCATCCCAGGGATGAATCCTACTTGATCATGGTGCACAATATTTTTGATATGTTTTTGTATCCGATTCGCCAGAATTTTATTGAGGATTTTTGCGTCTAGGTTCATTAGAGATATTGGTCTGTAGTTTCCTTTCTTTGAAGTGTCTTTGTCTGGTTTAGGTATCAGGTTGATGTTGGCCTCGTAGAATGAATTTGGAAGTTCTCCCTCTTTTTCTATTTCCTGAAGTAGCTTGAAAAGTATTGGTATTAGTTCCTCTTTAAAGGTTTTGTAAAACTCTGCTGTATACCCAACCGGTCCTGGGCTTTTCTTAGTTGGTAGTCTTTTGATGGTTTCTTCTATTTCCTCAATTGATATTGGTCTGTTTAGGTTGTCTATATCTTCCTGACTCAATCTGGGCAGATCATATGACTTAAGAAATTTATCTATGCCTTCACTATCTTCTAATTTATTGGAGTATAAGGATTCAAAATAATTTTTGATTATCTTCTGTATTTCTGAAGTGTCTGTTGTGATATTGCCTTTTTCATCCCGTATGCTAGTGATTTGTGTTCTCTCTCTTCTTCTTTTTGCTAGCATGGCTAAGGGTCTGTCGGTTTTGTTTATTTTTTCAAAGAACCAACTTTTAGTTTTTTCAATTGTTTCTTTTGTTTCGATTTCATCTCTGATTTTCATTATTTCTTGCCTTCTACTTCTTTTGCTGTTGTTTTGTTCTTCTTTTTCTAGGATTTTGAGGTGAAGTATGAGATCATTTATTTGTTGGTTTTTTCTTTTTTTAAGGAATGAACTCCACGCAATGAATTTTCCTCTTAGAACTGCTTTCAGTGTCCCATAGATTCCGATATGTTGTGTCTGTGTTTTCATTTATCTCTAAGAATTTTTTAATTTCCTCCTTGATGTCTTCTATAACCCATTGATCATTCAGTAACCTATTGTTCATTCTCCAAGTGATGTATGCTTTTTCCTTCCTTCTTTTATGGTTGATTTTCAGTTTCATTCCATTATGATCAGATAGGATGCATGGTATTATCTCTACTCCTTTATATTGTCTAAGAGTTGCCCTGTGACATAATATATGATCTATTTTTGAGAAGGATCCATGTGCTGCTGAGAAAAAAGTGTAACTGCTTGATGTTGGGTGGTAAACTCTATATATGTCAATTAGGTCTGGGTTATTAATTGTGCTATTGAGTTCTATAGTTTCCTTATTCAACTTTTGTTTGGAAGATCTGTCCAGTGGCGAAAGAGGTGTGTTGAAGTCTCCCATGATTATGGTATGGTGGTCTATTAGACTCTTGAACTTGAGAAGAGTTTGTTTGATGAACATAGCTGCACCATTGTTTGGGGCATAAATATTTATGATTGTTATGTCTTCTTGGTGTATAGTTCCCTTGAGCAGTATGTAGTGTCCCTCTTTATCCCTTTTGATTAACTTGGGCTTGAAATCTATTTTATATGATATGAGTATGGACACACCTGCTTGTTTCCGAAGTCCATAAGAGTGATATGATTTTTCCCAACCTTTCACCTTCAGCCTATGTATGTCTTTTCCTATCAAATGTGTCTCCTGTAGGCAGCATATTGTTGGGTCTTGTTTTGTGATCCATTCTACTAGCCTGTGTCTCTTAATTGGTGAGTTTAAGCCATTAACATTTAGGGTTATTATTGAGATATGGGTTGTTCTTCCAGCCATATTTGTTTATTTCTTTTACTAAACATGGTTTGTTTTCCTCTTTGATTATTTTCCCCCCTTTACTGTCCTACCTCCCACTGTTGGTTTTCATTGTTATTTTCCATTTCCTCCTCCTGTAATGTTTTGCCGAGGATGTTTTGAAGAGATGGTTTTCTAGCTGCAAATTCTTTTAACTTTTGTTTATCGTGGAAGGTTTTAATTTCATCTTCCATCCTGAAGCTTAATTTCGCTGGATACACAATTCTTGGTTGGAACCCATTTTCTTTCAGTGTTTGAAATATGTTATTCCAGGATCTTCTAGCTTTCAGAGTCTGTGTTGAAAGATCAGCTGTTATCCTGATTGGCTTACCCCTAAATGTAATCTGCTTCCTTTCTCTTGTAGCTTTTAAAATTCTCTCCTTATTCTGTATGTTGGGCATCTTCATTATAATGTGTCTAGGTGTGGATCTCTTATGATTTTGCACATTCGGCGTCCTGTAGGCTTCTAGGATTTGGGATTCTGTCTCATTCTTCAAGTCTGGGAAGTTTTCTTGTATTATTTCATTGAATAGATTGCTCATTCCTTTGGTTTGAAACTCTGTCCCTTCCTGTATCCCAATGACTCTTAAATTTGGTCTCTTGATGTTATCCCATATTTCTTGGATGTTCTGCTCATGGTTTCTTAACAGTCTTGCTGAGCTGTCTATGTTCTTTTCAAGTTGAAATACTTTATCTTCATTGTCTGATGTTCTATCTTCTAAGTGTTCTACTCTGCTGGTAGTATTCTCAATTGAGTTTTTAAGTTGGTTTATTGCTTCCTGCATTTCTAGGATTTCTGTTTGTTTGTTTTTTATAATCTCTATCTCCCTGTATAGTTGATCTTTTGCTTCTTGGATTTGTTTATGTAATTCATTGTTGAAGTGATCTTTCATTGTCTGATTTTGCTGTCTGATGTCTTCCTTGAGACTCCAGATCATCTGAAGCATGTATATCCTGAATTCTTTATCTGACATTCCATCTGCTGCAGCTATTACCTCTTCTAACGTTGAGTTGACCTTCATTGCTTGTGGTCCTTTCTTTCCTTGTCTCTTCATACTGTTCGCGTTTCTTTCTGCTTGGTGAAACTTTGTGCTATTGAATTTTCCCCCTATATATTTATATTGGTCTTGTATAGTTGCAAAGTCTCCCTCGCAGGCGCGGGCGGCGGCTCTGCCCCTCCTCCAATTGGGGCAATGTGCCTACCACGCCGGCAGGCCGCTGGGCCTGTTCTGCCGGTGGGTCGCAGGTCCGCCTACCTTGCAGGCGGGGGGGGGGGGTGGCTCTACCCTTCCGCAGGCCACTGGGCCTGTTCTGTTTGTCAGTTGCAGGTCTGGCCTGTTCTGTTGGTGGTCACAGTTCCGCCTACCTTGCAGGCACGGGGGGGGGGGGGGTGGCTCTGCCTCTCAGCAGGCCGCTGCTCCTGTTCTGCTGGTGGGTCACAGGCCCGCCTACCTTGCAGGAGTGGTTGGCAGCTCTGCCCCTCCGCGGGCCACTGGGCCTTTTCTGTCGGTGGTCACAGTTCTGCCTACCTGGCATGCGCGGGGGGTGGGGGGCGGCTCTGCGCCTCAGTAGGCCGCTGGGCCTGTTCTTTGGGTGGTCACAGTTCCATCTACCTTGCCGGCGCGGGGGGAGGGGGCGGCTCTGACTCTCAGCAGGCTGCTGCGCCTGTTCTGCCGGTGGGTCGCAGGCCCGCCTACCTTGCCGGGGTGGTTGGCAGCTCTGCCCCTCCGCAGGCCACTGGGCCTTTTCCGTCGGTGGTCACAGTTCCGCCTACCTGGCAGGCCCGGGGGGTGGAGGGCGGCTCTGCCCCTCAGCAGGCCGCTGGGCCTGTTCTGTGGGTGGTCACAGTTCCGTCTACCTTGCCGGCGTGGGGGGAGGGGGCGGCTCTGCCTCTCAGCAGGCCAGTGTGCCTGTTCTGCCGGTGGGTCGCAGGCCCGCCTACCTTGCCGGTGTCGATGAACAATTTTTTTTCATATATTTATTGGCCATTTGTTCTTCTGAGAAGCATTTGTTCAGTTCAGTTGCCCTTTTCTTGTTCTTTGATGCTGAATTCCTAACACATTCTGGATACTAATCTTCTGTAACAGCTAGCAAAGATGTCCCCGATTCTGTAAGTTGCCCCTTCACTCTGCTAATTGCTTCAAAGTTGCAAGCTTACATTGAGGTCTTTGATCTACTTTGAGTTGACTTTTGTACAAGGTGAAAGGATCTAGTTTCGGTCTTCTACTGGGAGACAGCCATTTTCCCAGCACCACTTGTTAAAGAGGCTGCCTATATTTTTGGCAACTAAATTGAGAATCAGATGGCTGTACAGGAGTGGGTTTATTTCTGGGTCCTCTATTCTATTCCATTGGTCTATATGTCAGTTTTTATGCTAATACCATGCTATGTTTGTTATTATATCTCTAAGGAATATTTAAAATTAGGTACTATGATGACTCTAGCATTCTCATTTTGCTCAGGATTATTTTGACTATTCATGGTCTTTTGTGGTTCAAAATAAATTTTAGGATTTTTTTCTAGTTCTATGAAAAATGACACTGGCATTTTGAGGGAATTGGCTTGATTCTGTAGATTACATTTGGCAGTATGGCCATTTAAACAATGTTAATTCTCCTAATCCACAAACATGGGAGATCTTTCCATCTTCTAGTATCTTCTTTATCTTTCTTCTGTGTTTTATAATTATCATCGAAGAGGTCTTTTACCTTCTTGGTTATTTGTAGACTTTTTGTAAGGCTATTGTGAACGGGAATGTTTTCCTGATTTTGTTTTCAGTGAGCTTACTGGTGTATTTTAAAAACACATTAATCTTTGCATATTGTATATCCTGCTATATTGCTGAATTTGTTTATCAGTCTTTTGGTGGAGTTTTTAGGTTCTTCAAAGTATACAACCATATCATCTTCAAACAAGGACAATTTGAATTCTTTCTTTTCTGTTTGTATCCCATTTCTTTCTTTCTCTTGGCTGATTGCTGTGGTTAAAACTATACTGAATAGAAGTAGTGAGAATGAACTTGCCTCATTCATGAATCTAGAGGAAATACTTTTAGTTTTTCCCAATTCAGTATGATATTGGCCATAAGTATGTCATGTAGAGACTTTATGTTGAGGTATGATCCTTCCACACTTATTTTCTTCAGATTTTTATCATAAAGAGATGATGAATTTTTTATCAAAGGCTTTTCATGCATCCATTGAGATTATCATGTAATTTTTGTTTTTTATTCTTTTATGTGCTATATTCCATTTATTGATTTGCATGTTAAACCATCTCCTGCAGCCCTGGCATGAAACCAACTTGATGATGGTGTATGATCTTTTTAATGTGTTATCAAATTTGATTTGCAAGTATTTTTACTGAGGAGTTGTGCATCTATTTTTATCAAGGATATTGGTCAATAGTTTTCTTTGTTGTATCTATCAGGTTTTGATAGGAAACACTGGCTATGCATAATGTGTCTGGAAGAATTCTTTCTCTTTCTACATTATGGAATAATTTGAGGAACACTGGTGTTAGTTCTTCTTTAGATGTCTCATAAAATTCAGCAATGTATCTGTCTGGTCCTGGGCTTTTCTTTGTTGGGAGACTTTAATCTCACTGCTTATTAATGATCTATTCAGCTTTTGATATCATCTTAGTTCAATTTCTGTAGGTCATATGCGTCTACAGATTTATCCATTTCTTTTAGATTTTTAATTTTATTGGAGTATAAATTTTCAAATCAGTCCCTAATGATCATCTTTGGTTCAGTAGTATCTGTCATAATAACCCCTTTTCAGTTGTATTTGTATTTTTTTGTTCCCATCCCCCGGCCCTGCACCCACCCTCCGGGGTAGTTTGGCTAAAGGTTTATCAATCTTGTTTATCTTTTCAAAGAACTAACTCTTTGTTTCATGATCCTTGTATCATTATTTTAGTCTCTATTTTATTTAGCTCAGCTCCAATCTTTATTATTTATTTCCTTCTACTGCTTTTGGGTTTGCTCTATTCTTGTTTTTCAGGACCTTGAGATGCATTATCAAATTACTTATTAGAGATCTCTCATTTGTTTAAAATGTGGGCACTCATAGCAATAAAATTACCTCTTAGAACTGCTTTTGCTGTATTGCACATATTGTTCTGTTATGTTTCCATTTTCATTTGATTCTACAAATATCTTAATCCTCCCCCTGAGTTTTTTAATGTTTAGTGTTTTCTCTCCATATGTTAATATAGTTCCTGTGGTTCCTCTTGCTGTTGATTTCTAGTTTCATTTTATTATGATCTGATGCAATGCAATAAATTATTTCCTTTTTCATTTTCTTAGACTTTCTTTATGTCCTAAAATATGGTCTATATTGAAAAAAGTTCTATTAGCTAATGAAAAGAATGTGATTCTGCAGATGTTGGACAGAATATTCTATAGATGTCTGTTAAGTCCATCTGATCTATACTGTTAATTTAACTCTGATATTTCTCTGTTGATTTTTTTTTTAATCTGGATGATCTATTGGTGAGACTCAGATATCAAAGTTGCCCACTATTATTGTATTGGGGCCTATCTCTTTCTATGTTCAGTAACGTTTGTTTTATAAATCTGAGGGTGTTCTAATATTTAGTGCATTTATATTTACAACATTATATCTTCTTGATGGACAGTTTGCTTTGTAAACATGGAATAACCTTCTTTGTCTCTTATTTTGACTTAAAGTCTGTTTTGCCAAATATGAGTATAACTAGTCTTTCTTGCTTTGTTTTCACTTATTTGAAACTTCACTTTCGATCACTTCTAGTATCTGTATGTCTGCCATTGAGGTGAGTTTCTTGCGTCCAGCAGATTGTCAGGTTCTGTTTTTGTTTTTTTTAATTTTTATTTAAACTCAAACTCAATTAGGCAGTGTGCCTCTTTTAATTGAAGAATTAAGACCTTTTATATTCAGGATAATTATTGAATGGTATGGACAAATTCCTGTCATTTGTATTGGGGCCTATCTCTTTCTATGTTTTTCTTCTGGTTGTTTGGAACAACCTCCTTTATTCATCTTAGAAGTCTAATGATCTAATAAAGTAATAATATTTTATTCTTTCCTAATTCTTATTAGTTTTTCTACTCTTTTAAGGAGATGTATTCTTTCTCATGCTCTCATGATTGTGTTTATCTTGCTTCCTCTTTTGTGTGTAGAATTCCTTTAAGTATTTTCTGTAATTCTGGTTTAGTGGCCATTAATTCCTCTAGTTTATCTTGAAAAGACTTTATTTCTTCTTCAGTTGTGAAGGATAACATCACTGGATATAGTAATCTAGAACTGCAGTTATTTCTTTTAGAGCTTGATATCTATCATTTCAGGCCCTCCAAATTTCTTTAGAGAAATCTGCTATTATTCTGATATGTTTGCCTTTGTAAGTATTTCTCTTCTGTAGTTTTCCTTGTTCTATAATTTTGGAAGTTCAATAAATGTGGAGAAGTTCTTTTCTGGTCATGTGTATTTGAAGTTCTAAATAACTCCTATACCTGGATGATCATATCTTTCCCAAGATTAGAGAATCTGCTATTATTTCACTAAATATCAAGGCTGTTCTTCTGTTCCTTCTTCTACATCATGATTTCACACCTGGCTTTTAATCATAAATAGGCCTTGTAGGTTTTGTTTATTCTTACTTTTCTTTTTATTTTTTACTTTCTAAATATGATAACTCTTCACCCAAGTCTTGAAGGCTTGATTTCTTTCTTCTTTTTGATCTACTCTTGGTGAGACTTTTCATTTGATTTATTGAGTTTTTCATCTATAAAATTTCTTTTTGGTTCTTTTTTAGAAGCGCTCTCCTTTACTAAACTGCTCTTTTCTATCCTGCATTGTTTCCCTTAAACCATCCAGCTTTTTATTAGTTTTCGCTTTGAATTAAATGATCATTTTTAGTATAATTACTTAAATTCTTTGTCTGGAATTTCATCCTGCTTTGGAATCAGATACTACTGAGTTGTGAACTTTTAAAGGAATCATGTTGCCTTGTTTTTTTATGTTTCTTGTATTTCTTATTGATATTGATGCATCTTTTAGGACACACACCTCTTCCAATTTTATATGAGTTCATTCTTAAGGAATAGCTTTCTCTCTTCTTTTCTCATGGACTCCTTAGTCCTCTTTTTAATGACTTCCTAGTGATTCAGACTGATCCACCAGTCAGGTTATAACAATAATCTTTATTATTTATAGTCAAATGATTAGGGGTTTTAGTTATATCTATAATATTTCTTCATCACAAAACCTAAGTTAATGTATGAGTAAAGTGGGGACAGTGGCCTACTCAAGTAGACATATCAATAAAACCAGCTCAAGGGGCAAACCTGGGTTTTGTTGAGAAATGCCTTCACATCCTTTGTGTAATTAAAAGGTGTTTAAACTGGTATACGACTCTACATATTTTTTTTCTAAACATGTTATAGATATCAGGCCAGGATCATCTATATTCATTGTTGTTGATTTGAAGTTAGTTTAGTCAGTACAGTTCTCCTTTGAAGGTAATCTTTTTTTCTCCTATCATTTTAAAAAATTCCCTCTTTAATATTTTGTAATTGAATATATTAGATTTCTTTTTCTTTGCTTGGTGTGGATATGTTGGACTTTTTAAATCCATAAAATAGAGTGTTTCACTGGTTCTAGTGAAGTCATTTCATTTATTTTCTCCCTTCTGTTTTTAGTCTTTACCTATTAGAACTGATTATATGAATTACTCTAGACTCTCCATGTCTATTATCTCACTATATTTTCTATTTCTTTGTCTCTGTACCATATTCTGGATAATTTCTATTTCAGATATATCTTCAACTCCTTAAATCTCTCTTCATTTAAGACAAATCTGCAATTAAACCCAACAATTTCCTTTAATTTCAATTATTATATGCTTCACTAATTATTTGCTGTATTCTTAAAATTGGTTTTATATCCTTTAAAGTTGTTTCTGAACAACTTTATTAAAGGTTGATTTTTTTCTCTCAACATCTTAAACATGGATATGTCATATTCTATTTCTGATAATTCCAGTATTTGAAGTCGTGGTCAGTTTCTGTTACTTTTAATATTACTCATGATTTGATTCCCTGTATGATTTTTAATAGTGAAAATTCTTTTGAAATTTTAGTCTCCTTTCAGATACCCAGGAAATAAGTAAAAGGAAAAGGTACCTTTATTTCCTGTTTACTTTTACATGAAGTCCTCCCAGATTTTTGGAAGTAAGTTCTTCTATTATACTTCTTACCCAGAAAAAGTGACCCATGAGCTCTGTCTCCTGTGCCTCCTTTCGACAAAATATTTTTCAACTCCTACATTTTAAATTGCTTGAGTAAACAAGTTATTTCTCAACCTACTCTGACATATTACCAGAAATAAAAATTCACTCTAATTCTTTCTTTAAAACTGTATGTTGCTCTCCTGGGTTCAAGTTCTATCAAACTGGAAGCATTAACATGCTAAAAGAGACACCGATTCTAGATCTTCCATGGATCATAAAATCATTATTATAGATAGTAATCACTTGTACCTAGTAAATTTTTATATTCCTTCAGCAATTTCTAAGTATAATCTTTGAAGATCCATCTGTGTTGATACATTTTTTACCAATTGACTTTTCTTTTAGAAAAGTTTATAAAACTCTGTCAACAAGACTCTTTTAAATACTTTCAGGGCTATCTTTAAGAATCACTTTCTTAAGATTCATAAAATGGTATCAACTTCTAAAAATGGTACATTTGTCTATGCAAAACTATTCAAGTTGTCCACAAAATGGATTTTACTTTCATTGACGATTTTCATTTTTTAGATTTAGCCTTTTCATTTTACTAATTTAAAAATAATCCCACATAGACTTGGATTATGTTATTGTATTTCCTCTAAGAATGAGAAGGACAATAAATTCTCACTGAGCATCTGCAAGGTGTCAACCACTATGCTGAGTGTATATATAAGCACACATAAATGTTATCACAACCCTGTTAGGTAGGTGGCAATATTTGTATTTTAAAGGAAAATAAACATGCACTTATGCACAATCATCTGTTAAGTGAAAAGTATCTAACCCAACTCTACATGATTCTTATAAATGCTTTTTAAAAATTACTATGTAATAAAATTTACCATACTTTATTAACTTATTAAGTGGTAATAATCCAGTTACAGAATCTCTACTCAAAAGTAGCAAGTTATATAGTCTACCCACCCATTCAATCCTTGACCCATTTAACAATTTGATCTTCACTACTCATTCTTGATAATAGAAAGTTAAGAAAGTTGTATATCTTCTTGATACAAAAATGGGCACATTAATATTTAATTCAACAAGCCCATACTGGATGACTAACTTGGGAATACACTGTACTATATTCTTCAGCACTTATAAAGCACTATTATTTGATCCTCCTTATAACCCTAGGAAGTAATTCACTATATGCTTGGATACATCTAGGTATAGGTAACTCCAAAGTATACAACTATATCTTTGGAAAATAACAAGACATCTCTGGTCCTGAAATACATGATCCTAAAAGTTTATATATAGAAAGCCTTTCCTTTATATATTAAAAGACAGTTATATTATTCTAAATACTTTCAAATCTCAGATTATTTTTAAAATTTCCATAGAATATAGATAATATATTAATTTGTTGCCATGCTGATTTCTTTACTGACTTATTTTGAAGAATATTTTAAGCTATAAGGAATTTCCCCCCAAGAGTCTAAAAAAATTACTATTGGAGTCATCAGCTCCTCCAAGGCATTACATATTTTTATCCTGCTTAAGTACTATTTGACATACCACTGTTCTTCATTAACACTAAATTCACAACATCAACGTTACTCTTAAAATTGTCATTTCAAAGAAGAAATGCAAATTTTAAGGACTTAAATTATGTAAACCAAAACTAAGACAACAAAGCTTAAGAGACTTGCTACGACTGTATAATGAGATGAAAAAACTAGTATACCAAAATTTCTGAATTCCGATGTCAAGCTACAACTTTTTTGAAATGGAAATTATATTTTCTGAACTGAAAATCAGGACATATGGTATAACCATAATTTTCCCCTAAATTTTAAATTCATAATTATGAAAAGTCTTTTACAAAGCTTAAAAGGTTAGTTAAATATTCATTTTGTAAATTATTTTATAAACTAGAAACACTGAGACTATCCTAGTTATTTTTTACCATATCAATCTACCATTCCAAAATAACTCCTCCTCACATTCCCTGCTTAAAAACTACTCATGTTGTGTCTTCTTTTGTGGATATATGCCCTTCCTCAGTGAAACCTGGAGCTTAGCAATTTTTTCATTAGTTCCTTTTAATAGCAAAGTTATTACATAATATTTCTGGACTGCTAGGTCATAGCTAGCTACTGAGTTTAAAAAAATCATAAAATGCTAGAAAAGACTTTACTCAGGATTAGGACACAGTTTCAGGATGATGAAAATGTGCAAAAATGACAATGTTCTGTTACAGACTAAAAATGTGTAGATCCACTCTTACCTGCTTAAAAAGTTGAAGGTTAACAGCAGTTTCCAAGAACTGTTTCATCACACTTGAGCGATGCTTTACAAAACTTTCCTCACAGAAAGTGACAGGCTCACCCTAGATAGAAATGAAGATTTTCAGGGCATCAATATAAAGACAGTTAAAGAACCAGTCTCTTTTAGGAGGTACATGGAGAATCATAGAGTATATGACAGGGAATCAACAAATTGACCTTGATACATAATAGCTGGATTTCAGGCTAGCCGAAATGTTCCAGTACTAAAAATCCTCTAAAATACCTTACTATTCAAGAATCTTTTGGACTCTGAAAACTGGTCAATTTCACTGCCTCAAAGTAGGAGTAAATTTCCTAAAACTAAGATTAACACTGTTAAGTATGAGAATATAAATAGTATGTGTACTTGAAAACATCCTACAATTTTATTTTCATCCTGATTATAAAATATCTTAACAATATTTAATAATATATAATATGTATACTTATATAATAATATATAATAATATGTATACTTATATAATATGTATATGACAATTATTACATGATTTTTGCTGTTTCCATTTGTTGTTATAAAATTAATTTGTTTTGAAATCAATGAAATGCTTATAATCACCTTATCTTCATAATTGCAAATATAATTCTGATTGGATATATTTTAGGATAAATTCCACTTGGCATCTGATTTTACTTATCCTAAGTGCTAAGTAATCATATCTCTAGAACCATCTTGTGATAGCTGTACCAGATGCTCCCTCTTCAAATGAACAAGGACTTATATTTCAAGTCCTACAGACTCCACTTGTTCTACTTATTCTTATTTGACTGCAAAATATCTGTCATCATTCAGTGGCTGATCCCTACCACCTGCTATTCCCCTCATCAACCTAAATGCCACCCCTGCCCACTCAACACAAATAAACATAAGTGACTGAACTTCATGATCAAAATAAAAACACAGACTAAGGACAATGACTCATTCATTACAATGAATCGTGTTAGCAATTCTCACATTGTCCTTGATAACTTGAAAGAATAAAAGGATGTTCAGAAACAAAACAAAAAAAAAAAAAAACTGGGAAATAACTCTACACAGGAATAGGTGAGATTTCTAATTGAGGGTAATAAAATAGTATCATTTATCAAACACTGCAAATACAGAAAGAAAATGTATTTAAGGAGAAGTTGATGAAATAAATTTGGATGTGCATCTTAAATCGTATTCTCAGCTGAGGCCCAGATAGGGATTGTTGTTCAAATTAACTTGTTGGAGGATTACTCTGAGAAAAGATACTATAGGAAAGGAGAAAAAAAGCCAAGCAAGAATGGGATCAGATTCATAGATCAGCTTCTACCTAACTACACAGGGGAAAGCACTAATTATAACACAGAATTGATCCCAACTTATACTGCATGTATCATTGGCTTGCTCTCCCCTTCTGGAGGGGAGTAATAGGGGAGAGCACATTCTCTCCCTGGAAAGGTACCTCCTATTTAGCCAAAGCAATTTTTCACTGAAAGGATCACCAGCCAGTACAGGAGGTCTAGGCAGTGAACCAACAGTATCTGCTATAGCACGGTGAAGGCAAAGTGCTCAAGAAGAACATGGAAATGTCTGTAATTTGATATACTTAAGAATTATCTATACAGAATTGCGTATTAAAGTTAGGCTTACCACCCACTATAGAAAAGGGTTCATGCAATTAAGAAATATCTATATGCTATCTAATCTGTTGTTTAATGCTATATTGTTCATTCACAGAAACAGTAAATAAACATATGATTCTGTGGCAACAAAGAGTAATGAGATAGAAACATAAAACAAAAGGAAAACTCTTCATGTGACAATTTCAACATAATAACAAAAATAACTGAATTTTGCTCTTCAGGAAAGTGATGAGACAATAGAAAGGAACCCAAACTAGAATCATTTTGATGGAAATGTCAAATGAAGGAGCATAAATAAAAGTATATCAGGAAAACAGAACATGAACTAGAACAACAATGAAATTCATATTACAGAGAGGAGAAAAGACTTTCTAGAAAGGAAGTACCAACATTACTTGCCATTATATTTAAAGAAGAAACAATAATATATTAGATACTATATTAAGAAGCTTGCTAGGTAGTTTGTTACTGATAATAGTAAAAACATCAATGTTCATACTTGATTCACTTTTTAAAACATAATCAGAGCAGATTCAAGATTATTCAGTATAATGTGACTGAGTCATTTGCATAGTGACTAATGAATAGGAAGGAAAAAGGTATCATTAGAGCCATGTGCTATGAAGTGCATGCCCTCCTTACCTGATCTTATCTAAACTTGACCTATCAACTGCTTGTTGCAGAAAAAATTATTTAGAACTGCCCCCTGGAGGCATAAATCTGCTCCATATGGAACACATGATTTATCTCACTAAGTGTTGAATTTTCTTTAATAGAAAAAAGTAACTTTTCCTTCTTCTGAACAATCACTGCCTTTTTACAGCATCTCTTTGGTGATTCTTCTCTGTTTTGAAAAGTTATCCTTAAGTCTTACCTATAAACTCTGGAAATCTGAAGCGAAATTCTGGAACTAAATTCTGGAGAAGAAAGTTTCACAAGATGATATCTTTTGCCATAAGATGTGCAGGACTTAGTAGGAGTTTGCAGTGAAGGTATCAGGAAAAAAATCATACTGTACAAAAATGTGAAATGTAATCTAAAATATCAGTATTTTACTCATGAAGTTCCTTAATGCACTGGGACCTAATATGTAATGTCACCATTATATAAGGAGAATAAACAAACTAAGCAAAAATATCTGCATACTGATAGTTTATTTAAATTTTATAATCTCTGAAAGATTCTTCTAGGTCTCTCCTGGGAATATTCAAATATGTGCAGGTTCTCAGAGGAAATGATAATAAATGATTTTCAGATTATATAGCATTTTCCTTTCAAGAATCTCAATGTTATTTTTATGTAAGGAATAGCAAGTTTACTTTCAGAATTTATTAACCATGAAAAAATAAATTTCCCCCAGTGCTGATATATCAGCACACAAATCAACAAAAAAAGAAGCCTTGTATTCAAACTGTAACATTTTAATCATTAATAGTAGAGGATAGGAAAGGTAGTAGAATACAACAGTTACTAATAGGGCATTATGTAAAAATGTGGATGTGTAACCGATGTGATTCTGCAATCTGTATTTGGGGTAAAAATGGGAGTTCATAACCCACTTGAATCTAATGTATGAAATATGATATGTCAAGAGTTTTGTAATGTTTTGAACAACCAATAAAAAAAACTGTAAAATCTTCTTTTTGTATATATTATACCAGTTTATGCCAAGGCCACTGACAGGATGTGTCTTGAAAAAATACACCTACCTACCAATGTTTCATTTGGCTATGATTCAGCAACTTAAAATGGAAAGAGACACTGATTTTTCTAAATTAGATTTAGCATTTTGGTTAAATTTGAAAAGTTAGATAATATTAATACATTATGCATTAATTTGCTACATATTGCAAAAACAAATTTTTCTTTAGCACAATTTAAGAAAATAACAAGATAATCACCACTCTTATGAAATATTTTACAAGTGATATAAAAATGGAAACTTTATTATCAAAAGCAAAGTTTTACCTGTCCCATAGTAGTTGGAGAAAATTTTTACATTTTTGCTGAAGCAATTAATAGAAATTTCCTCCACATTTATTAAAAGAGAGCAGAAAGAAAATGCTAGATACAATCCAAACATTTCTTTAGCAGAAACCATCTCTAAAGTCAAAAGGTCCATCAATACTCAAACATGGTTAATGAGATGAATGAATACCTAAACATGTTTTAGGAACCACAAAACTGTGAGGGATGAGTAAATGGTACTTTTAAACCAAGATTATAAAAACCAGAAGAGTTCACTATTACAA
This sequence comes from Marmota flaviventris, assembly GCF_047511675.1. NCBI lineage: Eukaryota > Metazoa > Chordata > Mammalia > Rodentia > Sciuridae > Marmota > Marmota flaviventris. Next base: position 83,128,191 of record NC_092509.1, on the reverse strand, counting down.
ATTTCATAAATGGAAATCTTAAAGTAAAGATTTAATAAGTAGCATCTTAAATTATAGATGCCAGCCCTGTGTATAAATGGCTTATTCTGAATCACTAAATTCAACACCTTTACTAAGTGATAATGTTTTAAAGGAATATAATCCAAAAAATATTTGAATGGCAACTCTTCCAACTAATCAAAGTAAGGCCCAGGTTCCTAAGCAATCTTCATTTTAAAAGTAATTTACTTTTGATACATTAGCAATGCTTAAGGCAACTCAGAAAAGCTTGATTAACTTTTAACAAATGACAGAACCTTACATATTCAAAGGAATAAACTATGTTCTTAGGATAATCAGGTATTTGCCCCTTAATTTACTAAGCAAACATTTCTTCAGCATTAGTTGTTAGTCAAAATTGTGACTTTTATTTTTAACAGCTTTTGACACAGTGACATACAAAGGTACAATTAAAGACCCTTTATTGTTATCTAAAATAGCAACTATAAATACTGTCATGTTTATGACAATGTTTTCCTTTTGGAGATTAGAGATGAGTACTTTTCCTTGATTAAAGGAATTTTTATCATATATTACTTCTAAAATTTAATTTTTAATAATAGCTAGCTGCTATTTTCTGGATCTTTAGTGTCTTCCAAAGGTCCATATTTTAAAAGCTTGCTCCCCAGGGTTGTGCTATTGGAAAATGGTGCAGCCTTGAGGAGGTTAGATCTTGGAGGGATTAATAGGTCATTAGAAGCATGACCTCAAAGGGGACTGTGGGACCTTGGTCCCTTCCTGTGTCCCACTTTCAATTCCTGGCTCATGATGCAAGGTGGTTTACTCTGCCAAGTACCTAATTCATACAATAAGTTAGCACATGCATTTGGTATTTACATGGGAATACACAAATCATCTGGGAGGGCTTTCCTTCCCAATTACATCTGACTGGTTCTTCAGTACTACTGCCTTCTTCAAAGTCACTCAGTTCTGAGCCTTCTGGCCAACCTTGATGCTCCCTCACTGAGTCCTTTCTTCTCTGTGAAGAAACAGCCTCACTTGCCTCCCTACCTTCAGGCCTTATAATACACAATTCTGAGCACTTCATTCCCATGATTAAAAAAAATATATTTAAACACTGTATGTTAACTATGTAATAGAGATAAGACTCTCCAGGTTGATTCAGAAAAGTAATTTATGACTGGTTTTGCCAATTCTACATGAGTGAATCTTAACCTGTTTTTTTTTTTTGTTGTTGTTGTTGTTTTTTGAGGAAATGGTAAAAGCTATTATTTTACCTAGAAAAATGATGCATATATTCAATAGGTGTCTTACACATTTCTTCTGTTTCCTATAGATTCATTTCCATAATTCTCTTTTATAATTTTCTTTATATTACTGTAGAAGAAATGTTCAATATATATTTTCTAAATGTATAAATTGTATTTATAATAAATCTGAAAAAACAGAATAAGAAGTATATTCTTATATGTGATGTTTTCCATCACTGCTTTCTACTTTATATGATTTGCTATTGAAAGGAAAAAAAGAGAAAAATCAAAATTTCCTTTCAGTACAATATACTCAGTCCTGCTTCCAGGAATACTAAGATAAAGATGGGAAAAGAAGAATTAAAAGATTGGAGAGAAGAGGATAAAGCTATTTGAGCAGTGGCAGTTATCTAAGATTAAAAAAACAAAAACAACTATTATTTGGAAAACATAGGTTGGATAGCAAGTAGCTTCCCCAATTAATATACACACAATACAATGATATACAACCTGATCTCTTTGAGAAAATTCTAAGATTTTGCATTCAATTTAATCTTTTTGTAAGTGTAAATTGTACACCTTTGTAGGGGTAAAGCTAATTTTCCCAAATACTTTGAAAGTTGGCATGACAACTTTCAAGTTAAATGACAATAGACAGATTAAAGGCAGAAAAGGCATGCAAAGTTATTTAATGTGGATATATGCAGGGGACTGACACAATTTTTTTGCAAAAAAAGGGTCTGATGATAATCCAGCATGGGGCAGTCTGTAATCCTAGGAACTTGGGAGGCAGAGGCAGCAGGATTGCCCTCAAAGCCAGCCTGGGCAACTCAGTGAAGCCATAATCAACTCAGGGAGACCCTGTCTCAAAAACAAACAAACAAGGAAAAAAAAACAACACCCAAAGGGCTGGGAGTGCAGCTCAGAGGGAAAACACTCCTGGGTTCAATGCCTAGTACCAAAAAAAGCGGGGGGCATGTCAGATAGTTGAAGATTAAATACCCTCTTCTCATGGGGAGAAGGAAATGAAGGGGATTTGTAAGCCATTTTAGAGGGATGATAAATAATTTCTAGAAATATTGAGCCTAGAAAACAGAAAATAGACTGAGACAAAATTTTTTTCTACTTTGCGGGGGAGGTGAGGGGTTGAACTTCACTGTGAACAAAGGCTGGTTGTCTCATTATTTAGATAAAGTTTCCCAGGTAATCTCTCATAGCATTCCTGAGAAGAATAGGTAAAAACCCTCTGGAGAAAGTTATAAGACAGCTGAAGAGATGGCCTGGCATTTACCTCCAGCACAGTGATAAACCAGGGCAACAAACAAAGGGCTGCATCACAAGGAATGTGACTAAGGCAGAACTCTGAAACTCAGCACAGGAGTAACAGGAACCCTAAATAGCATGGAGACACAGAATGGCAGCACAGAGAGAGGATCAAAGCATACTGCAACTGTGATCCTTGCTCCTCAGCCAGAAGGAACTTCACAATGTCAGGAAAAAGTTATGGGGAAAAGTGACCACCATCATCACAGCATGTCAGCAGTTCTAAGTAGAGGAGAGTTCCACAGCCTCACAGGCTTAATCCAGTTGAAGGAGCTGCCTAGGGTCCATGTAACTGCTTGGACCCAGAGAAGGAACTCACAATGAGCCCCTCCCAACCCCTAATTCAATGTTCAACCCCAGAAATCAAGACACTGCAGCACAGCACCATCTTTAGAACAGAATCACTGCTAGACTCTATGCCTCAGGGGTCCATGAGCATCCCAATATATTGGCTGATATTACTAAAAGTCCTCAGAACCAACACATACCTCACAGAGCAAAGAGCAGGCCCCTCTGTATCCCAATACTCTGGGACTGGGACTGGACTGCTGCTGCGAAAAACTCCAGTATTACCCATGCTCACTTAGCAAACCCTAGAGATAGTCCTGTCCATGTCCTGTGATACTGGGAATGTTTGTTGCTATTGCCACCACAAACCATAGGATCACTTATATTTGACTCCTGGGACCTACAGACAGTCCCCTCTGCATCCCATGGCTCTAGGATTGTGGTCGCAGCTGCTGCAAGCTACACCACTGTTAACGCTCAACTCTGCAGGACCTGAGGACATACATATTTGGTAATCCACATCCACTGCAAAATTGTACCACTCTCTCCAAAAACAGCAGCAGTCTAGACTACTGGGTACTTGTAGACATGGATAATACTGCTTACAGCTAAAGAAATAACATAGAAGCAACAAGTCATCCACTGTAAAACTGTACTACTACCTACCTTTACACACACACACACACACACACACACACACACACCAAAATGCTGCTGTCTAGACTACAGAGGCATATGTAGACATGGCTAACTTGATTACAGTTAAAGAAATCACATGAAGGCTATACTGTGCTCACTTAGAACCAAAGCCAAAGCATCTACCTACCCAACATCGTACACTACACACCTGAACAAAAAATTCCTTTCCTATGAAAGCTACTCCTTACAACTTGAAAAGATTCCTGTTACACTGGATATGCAGACATATAAGTAAAATCACAAAAAGCAAGAAAGAATGATACTGCCAAAGCAACACAATAATTCTCCATAAACAGATACCCATGAGAAAGAAGGACATCTATGAAATACCTGGAAAGGAATTCAAAAGAACAATTCTAAGTAAAAACTCAGTGATATGCAAGAGAATACAGATAAACAAATGAACAAAGTGAAGACAATAATTCATGATATAAATGAGATATTTGACCAAGATAAATAATAAAAAGGAGGCAAACAGTATTTCTGTAGCCCAAAACTTTAATCAATGAAATAAATACAATTGAGAACTTCAACAAAAAATAGAACCAAGCAGAACAAAGACTTATAAACTTTAGGACAGATATTTTGAAATAACCCATTCAGACAAAAAGAAAAAAATAAATAAAAAGAATGAAAAAAGTCTTAAAAGCATAAAGGACATTGTTGAACAAAGAAATATTCATCTTATGAGAGTTCTGAAAGGAGATAAGATAAGAAAAGACATTAAATACAGAAAAATCCAAGTTAATAAAATAGTTGAAAATAAGTCCTGAAAGACATATGGATATCCAGATTCAGGAATTTCAAATGATCCCAAGTATACTCAATCAAGAAAGACCTCCAGGGCATATTACAGTCAAAGTGAAAAATCAAAGATAAAGATAGAATTCTAAAAACAACAAGAGAAAAGTGACAAGTCACGACTACAGCAATCTCATTAGACAAAATCAGATTTCCCATCAGAAACCTTACAGGCCAGAAGATATTGGGATGATATATTCAAAGTCCTAAAAGAAAACAAAAACTGATTAAGAAGAAATAAAGTCTTGGGTTTAATTAGGAGAAATTACTTCTGGTGTTCTATAGTCTAGAAGGGAAACTACAGTCTCAAACAATCTATGATATACTTAAAAACAGCTAGAAAAGTTTGAAGTTTCTCAACAAATAGGAATAATAAATGTTTGATGAGATGGAAATGCTAATTACTCTGATTTCCATCATTATACATTAGATACATATACAGACTTACCCATGGCCATAGGGTAAGTTAAAGTTACCATACTTTAACTTACCCTATGGGCATGGTAATGTTATTGTCTCTGACAGTTAACGTTTCTGGTTATATGATAAGATTTCATAACAACTGCCTTCCTTCTGGGAAGGCAACCTCAGAGAAAGTCGCCCTGTGCTTCTGGGAAGAAAGGACCAAAGACATTGAGGGACACAGCAGGTGTAGGGTAAAGAAGGCAAGAAGGTCAGAGAAACCTTAGTTCTGAGACTTCCTCTGGATCAACACGTCAAAGCACAGCTTGGGGTATCATTTTTCTGAGCCCCAACACATTCATTTAAGAAGACATACACCTTTTAGGAAATGTACCTTCAGGAGTCTATGATAACAGGCAAGATTGAACAGGAACATGTTACACTGGAGAGAGGGACGGTGGAAAGAACAATCTAATCCAGGTCCTACTGTTCACTAGCTAGGGAAACACAGTGAGGTTTTTTCAACTCTATGATTATCATTGTGTTTATATTTAAAATAAAAAGGTAATGTCTTGAAGGCTTGTAAAAATTAAATGGAAGTGTTTATCTCTAGGGCCTATCAATGTCTGGCATCTAATGGGTGCTCAGCAGTCAGTTACTGCTTTAATAGCAATCAAAAATTACAAGTATGAGTAAAAATAACAAGAAAATAATCAGTGAATAATGGAGAAGTAGTATATTAAGGAAAATGAATATATAGTTCACAGAAAGAAAGGATCAGGCATGAAGTATGGAGTCAAGAATCAGGAAGTAACTTGGCTGAACATAAAAATCATAGGAGATAAAAGAACTGCCAGAAAGAAAGAAAATTATAAATAAAGGTTTGGGAGCCTGAGAAGCTTGAGATTACTGGTGCCTCAGGCAGAATTATATAAACTGAGGTCAAAGTTTTGGAAAGAAAGTAAAAGGAAGACAGATTACTTGCTCAGCATCAGGTGAAGAGATAGCCTGACACCCTGGTTAGTCTGGGCCTAAACACATTTTAAGTGTTGTCAGTAAAGGAAATAATAATTCATTTTTATACCCATGAACAATCATAAAACTTTAAAAAGTAAGGCCTAATGAAAGAATTTATATCCACCTTAAAGGTATTTAGTAGGTTTTTCCTTTAAAGTTATACTCTACTAGTGAGAATATTCTACTAAAATATATTCATGAATAGGCAAAACCATGAAATATCATAATTTCAACACTTGATCCATTTTTATTTATATCTATCAAAAATATATAAAGTACATATACCTATTATACAAATGACCAAAAATAATCTAGAAAAAAAGCAATCATTTTAATAAATTATGACACAATCAATTTGTAAAGAAAATGGCTTAAAACACATTTTAAACATAATAAAGATATGAATAGTTTCCCTTGAATACTGTTACTTTTGAAAAACAAATTTTTAAAAAACCTGAATGTTTTCAATAACTTTAAAAACTTTTCAAAGTCAATAAAAATGCATACAAAATGAAAATACTATTCCCCAGCTCCCTAAAAGAACTAGCAATAAAAAGAGAAAACATCAAAAATTAAAAGGAAAAAAATTAGAAAAAATTAACAAATGGGATCAATAAAAACAAAGATATTCTATGATAAAATTATATATTTCTAACAGGTACTGAAATTATGGCTTTCAAGATTGTTTTGAAAAAACTGAAAATCAATATGCTCATGCATTTAAGAGTCTTCCAATAACTCAATAACCCTTGAACACATTCACATATGTTTAGTACTTCCTACTTTACAATAGGGATTTACAAACCAACCCTGAAAGATAGAGAAACTATAAGAATTCTCATTCTACAAATAAGATCAAAGTCTAGTGACTAAGGGTACTACAGTTTAGTAAACTTCCTAATAAACAGCAGGTCTTTGTATTACTTTTACTAATTCTATGTTTTTATCCTTTGAAATATATTTATCTGGTCATGGAACAGTAGTATAATCATTTTTATAAATCAACTTAACATACCTTAATCAATAATGCAGATTAGACCACCTAAAAACTTGGCTATAATTCTACACAATAACCATTTTTAGAATGTAAAATTAACAGCAAAATGAGCCAAAATACACTAAATAGATAAGCCCACTTTAGAAATGTGTTACACATTAGGCAAACAATTAAGTTTCCAAATATTGCAAAAATTTTCAGTTTTAACTTCTTAAACTTTCACATTGTACTTGTCATATTTAAATTCATTAAATAAATTTGATTGATGAATTTCGTAATAATTTTAACAAGATCAGATAAGTGCTTTATGTTTGAACACAATTAATTAGTTAAGAGGTAAGTGTTCCATTTTTAGAATTTTAATAAGGTGATATGCAAAAGTGTGGGAAGTATTAACTAAAGTTTGCCAAAAAACTTAACACAGAAAGCCAAGGAATTGGAGATGTTTTATAGTATATTATGTTGGATTTTATAAGATAGTCATGATACTTTTTTAAGGTGTGATATTAAAATGATGTTTCTTTCTTTTGCCTCATTCCAAAGAACTATACAATAGTGATGAAATAAAATGCTTACAGGTTTGTATCTCAGAGCATCTCTGTAGGATCCAAACAAAGCAGCCTGTGCCCTAAGAAAGGCCCTAGCTAGTCCATCACCGGTAGCTGTAGACTGTTTCTTCAGTTTATTTTTCAAGGCTGAGACCTGCATGACAGAGAAGAACAGTTAAATTAACACCTCAGAAATTGGTACAGCGACGTACGAACCCAATCAGCAGGCAAACCACAGTGTCTGCAGGTCAGCCAAAAATTCATCCTTCTTCCTGATAGCTTATCTTTTTAACTGCAGCGAGCACCTGCTGGTCTGTTAATTGAAACCAAAGCAGGAGTGAATAGTAACGTGCTAATGCAAATTGGTTTATGCTCTCTTTTTTTTCCCAAGGCCTCTTGACATAAATAAGCTTTAATTATTTTACAGTAAACTGCTTGTGAGCCACTTTTCTGCAGATTTTTAGCAATTACAACATGTGTCCACTTGTTTTGAGGTGAAGCTCATTGAATATAGCTCATTTCTGCTATGTAAGGTTATTTGTTGTGGGTTCTTCAGGATCACTTAGAATTTTATTTTACTTTTGAAAGCTTCATTTGCACATGTAATTTTCCAGTCATTTGTTGATATGTTTTGTCATTATTAGAAAAAAAAAGAGGGAAGAAGAGATAAACTTATTGAGACCGTACCATGAGTGGAGAATTATGTTCTCCAAATGTTACACATTGTCTCATTTAATATTCACAATAGTCTTCTAAGAAAAGAATTCATATCCCATTTATGAATGAAGAGATAAGAGATGCAAAGACATGAATTAACCTGCCCTCACTATGTAGCTAATAAGAGGAAAATATATGGTATACACTTTCTTTCTAGTTTTCAGACTACCACATGCTGGCCTTAAGTTCAATGTCACTATATCATAAACCAGTAATCAAAAAAGTACTAATGTTTTTAAATTAAGAAAGATTCATCTAGGAATTTGTATGATTTTAAAAGTCACCTAAATGTGTTATCATTTTTCAGACATATTCCATCCTTTAATTTCAAGTGCTACGCACTTTAGAGAACAATATTATCAGATTAATGTTTAAGTGAGTTCTACTCCTGATGTAAACTCATTTTTTTGAGAGGAGATATGTAACATTCTCCTATGCATCAAATTCACTTCAATAATTTCTTTCACATACAATGGAAAACTATAGTCTTTATATTTAAAAATATTGATCCTCATACACAACCCCCATCGATGCTTAAAACAGAAACGTAAAACTATGTAACAATTCTGTTTTCTTAATAAAAACTGAGACAAATTCCAATTGGATTCCTCCCTTAACAGAGCATGTTCTTACTATATGAAACTACCAGATAATAAAATAATGTCATTTATCCTTTACACATATATGCAAAAAGGAATATTTTTATTTCCTTATGCAAGTAGTCCTGACTAGTCTTGTAGATGATGATTGTAATTGAAGTGTCAACCTAATTAACAACTAAACTTTGAATAATGCTAATGAGAAATGAGCACAGCATCAGAGGAAAGAGCAGCTCTACAGGTGATAAACCTGCACAGTGGTGACATTTTCCAGTGTGAAGTCACAGTTGCTGTGATCTGATCAAAGAAACAAACCCCCATTGGGTCCAATTATAACCATAGTTTTGAAAAAATTATTGAGTTATGATGTTCATAATCTATGCAGAAAGGCCTTTGCAGTATAGGTCTTCTCCCCATAGCTGTGATCTTTTCAATTTATATCGAAGCTCCATAGATTCAGATAAAAGTTTAGAGCCTAATTCATTTAGCCCACAAAGTGCATATACCAGGATTCATTTAAGAAGGAATTTTTAATATTAAAATCTAACCTCAATAAATGAACATTTTTAGGTAATCCACATATCCAAACAATAATACAGCTGAAGGATACAAAAATAAATCTTCTGTCTTAATGCTCTTTATTCTAGTTTGAATAATATTATTTTTTTCTAAGTTTCAAATGGTTTTAAAATATAAAACAATAGAAATGAATATCAGGGCACATATTTAATTACTATCCCCAAAATATATTACGATGGAAGGAAAAGAAAATGTTCTCAATTTTTAGAAATATTATTTAACCTAAATGGGTTGGGGAATTTTTAATTTTTGCTTTTAAAAATTAAAAACAAATAAGTCATGCTTTATATGTGTGCAAAAAAAGTGTACTTTTTAATAAAATAGGAAATTGACAATTTAGCTCTCTATAAATCAAGCACACATTATTCTTTGAATATGCATAATACTTTTGCTCACAGGCAATGGAATCAAGTGTACCCACTCCTCTGGTTTTACTCCATTATGCCCTTGACTACATGTGACTGTTGCTTGAGCTATCCAGGAGTATCAATCTCACAATCTCTTCCTGACAAAATCATAAACTTTAAACCTTTACTTCTAGTTACCCAGTCATAGTTTCTGAGCTTTGTATGAATGTATAGAAAATGAAAAGAAAATATGTGTTCTAGAACTGCACTGTCCAAATGAAATGTCATTCATCCAAACTGAGATTTACTCTAAGTGTAAAATAGAAACTATTTCATGAATAATTTATATATTGATTATATTTTGAAACAGTATTGTAAGTATGGGATAAATAAAATATATCACTAAAATTAATTTCATCAAATTCTTTGGAATTTTAATGAGATTAAAAATTTTAAATTACATATGTGGCTCACATTATATTTCTATTGGATTTCTACTGGACAGTGCTTATTCTTCATGAGCATACCATCTAATTTCCTACAAATATGTGAGATTGAAAATAGCAATAAATATGGTTCCCTTTTTCCTGTGCTATTTATATATTATTTCAACTTTTACCAACTACATCAACATAAACTAGAAGATTTCAACTGTTAGTACCTGTAGATCTGAGGTTGTTCCTGTTTTTCAGAGACCAGAAAAGCAGCTGAATTAACTGCTTTTATATGAGACAATGAATGCTCAAAAATAGTCTGTAAAACTGAAATTGTTTTTAAAAATCAATTTTAAATAAAAGGATATCAATCTCACATAAAATGATTATGTTAACTTTACTGTTTTCTCTTCCTTTAGGTCACTGGAGTAAATTATCACCCGTTACCATTGCCCTTTGCAGTACTAATTAGCTTTTAGCAGTTTTTATCTATAAAACGATGGTGTTTCTTCTGCACTTTTTCAATATGTGGTCTGAGAAATGACATTTTATGATTTAATTTCCAAACTTATACATTTAGTTGGGAAAAAAAATTGTGTATGTTCCCATGAATTCTATATACTTGAATATAACTCAGAATTTAGAAAAACATTTGAAATCTTAGTCATATGGCTATTATCACATAATCCTATTAATAATGAAAAAGTATCAATTGTCTTGTTTTATTATTTTTGAAGTTAAGTCACTTGGGGCATGCACTTGAAAGATACTCAGGCTCTGGCCTTTTCCTGACTCTTCATCATAAAGCTACCATGAGGGAAGCCATTTCCTCTGCCACTTGCTCCTATCAAGACTGAAACTATTGAAATCATGAGCTAAAATAAATATTTCCTCTTATAAGTTGTTTATCTCAGGTATTTTGTTACAGTGCTGGAGAGCTAACTAACACTCCACTTCAAACTCAAGGTCATAACAGTGTCAATCTCATTTATTCTGTTGTTCTCAAAGGAACTTTTTAGGTCCTCCTCAGCATTTTACCCTTTCTCATCCCCATATGCAATACTTCACCAAGGCTTGTCAATTCTTTCTCTGATATACTTTTCAAATCTGTCCACTTTTCTCTAAATCCTTGTATTACCAGGTTCAAGTAACTATTATCATTTTTCACCCTGACCACTGCAAATGGTTTTCACAGATCTATCTGTTTTATTTCTTAAACTCACAGTGACCTTCCAGACCCAGAACCCAAAATGATATTTTTTAACTTCAAATAGATGACACTATTCCTCTGTTAAAAACTGTCACTGAATTTTCAATAAAGTCCAAAGGTCTATTAAAGAACCATAGTCCCTTCTGATCACTCCTGCCTATCTCTACCATCTCCTTTTGCATAACTCTTTTACTCATCACACAACCTAGAGGGCTTCTTTCCATTTCTTGAATTTGCCAACCTCTTCACCATGGCCCAACTTTTGTAAATGCTTTTCCTCTTCCTCCTTTGCTTGTCTGTCTGACTCATACCCACCATTCAGGCTACTTCTGAAGAAAGATAATCCTGACACACTGAGCTTAGCTGTACCACAAACACTGTGGACTAGTAAGAATAATATGTCAGTTCAGCTAAATTATTTTCACTTTAGTTTGCTTGTAGCAGAAATGGGGCTGTCAGTCCACAAACATTTACTCTTCTTTTCTTTGGTAATATAAGTCTTAAGTTTTAAATATTACATAGTTAAAACCCAGCTATTTCTCAACATCCCTTGTGACCTGGTGGCCATATGGCTGGATTCTAACAAAAGGGATGTGAACTGAGGAATGTGACACTTTCAGGCTATGCCCTAAAAGGTGTATGAGTGCCCTTCCCTGGATTTCCCCTTTTATTTGAGGGCAAAGAGTAGTGGAACAGCTACCTTAACCCTGGAGATGAATGCCATGTGTGAAGGATAGCAGACACCCCACAGCTCTGAACAACTTTCCTCTTAATTATTACACAACAGAGAAAAAAAACTTCTATTTTTATCTAGAAAAGGGTGTTTAGAGGTCTCTATTACAGCAGCTTAGTCTGTACCCTAATAAATATGTCATCTAAAGAAGAGACAAAGAGTACAAAAGGATATGTGACAGATATGAAATAAGAATATAGACCAAGCCTCTGCTTACATAGTTTCTCAAATAGGTGCTGCTGAAATCCCACCCTCAATGCAACTGGTACAGCATCAGGGGGTTGTCATGCTTTAACAAAAAAACAAACTTCAGGCTTACAGTCTTTACTGCTGTGGTATACAAGGAGAACATCTGAGCTCTCAAGAGCCTGTACATTACCACAAAAGACAATTACTTGCTACACAACAACTGCAAACGATTTTCTCTGTATCAATGAGCCTAGAACAGATCCAGTCTACCAATCTCACCCTTAATCTAAATTAGAATCTCCTTGTTTTTCTCTTCTACTGCATTTTTTCCTTTCTTTTACAGCATTTGACCCAACTTGTAATACTAGATAAGTGTTTGTTAACACAATGTAAACAGCATAAAACTGGGGTATATATTTTCTTGTTCACCACTATATCCCCAGCTCTTAGCAAAATATGGGCAGATAGCAGATGCTTGACAAATACTTGTTGAATCAGTGAAGACTGAAAAAGTAACTAAATTAGCATATCAACAATCTGTTTCAGGCATACTTTTACATTTATTCCTCTTTACTCGAGCAGAATATCTGTGATGGACACCAGGATCATAATTCATTTAAAAGTTAACCAAGTTATGATATAAGAAAGACTGGGGAATAACTATGGTGACAGTGCTCTCAATATCACATACAAAAGAGTTTCTTGAATACGGAAAAGTCAACAATTTAAAGGACTAGAATAAATTGGAAATTCTTTTAATACTCAAAAATCAAAGTTTACATTTTTAAAAAATAGCTTTAGAACAGAGAGAGACATGCTATTAAGGTAATATGGGAGGGAGAGGGTGTGGGCAACAGAAGAAGACGGGGTAATTTAATATGAAATACAAAGTCATGAGGAAGCCAAAGACTTCATGCGCATTTAAAAATCACTAAAAGTAACAAACAATAAATCAACTTTATAAATGGCAAAAGTACAGAGACATAAAAGGGGGGATTACTAAAGTCTGGTGGGAGGGACAACTTGCCTCATTCATTTAAGAGAAAATAACAAAGATCTTTGAAATGTTTGGAAGCATATTTAAGGCTTCAGCGACTTTTTATTTTTGTTTTTGCACTTAAGGCTTATGTTCTTAAAATATACACCAGGAGAACAGTTGGAAAATAGTTATATATATACTATTTTACCTACAAACATACAAACAAAAAGTCTATTTTTAAATATCACATCTCTGAAAATAATCACTTATAAAAGAATAGTGACTTTCTAGAGACACTCAATTAGTGTACAGAAATACAATCATATCCTCACAAGATGGCCTCCTTTTCCAAATACAGGAAATAGAATGCTATACTCTTAGACAAAAAGTATATTTCAAATATGCTTATAGGTTTCTTCTTTTATTTATTATGAAAGTCAAATGAAAATATCCTTACAAAATTTTCCAGAAGATGACTGTAAACAGGGACTTTAAAAGCAAACTTTTAAGAAGAGCAATTATGTTTCCTTTCAACATAATTGCTTAATATAATTCATTTATTGAATACCTACTATGTACAAAGTACTGCGCCAAGGCTGTGTGGTGGGGGGAAACACGTAACTAGATGCCTGGATTGTAAAGCTAAGAACTCAAAGCATGCTCATGAACACATTTCAGAGACACGCTGAAAGCAGTATTTTCCCTGAAATCTACTCTAAACCAAATAAAATGTTCTCCAAATTCTGCAATAAGCTGAATAAAACTGTATACTTCCTCACATGGCCATCCCAGAAATTTGTTAGGGGCTTCACTTACGATTAGACACAATAAGGATTACAGCAGAGCTGAGGCAAACCTGGAACTAATATAATATTCTCTGGGGCCTTTTTTTTTTTCTTTATAATGTATATTATGACATTTAACATGTTAAACCTTCATGTTAGATTAGAGGAAATATTCAATGAATTAAACATATCTATTGACAATTTGCATGGCCTAAGAGGTCAGTATACAATGGTTTTAGGAAAGGTGATTTAAAAATTCTCTGAAATAGCTAATTCTTTTTCCAACTTATTCCCTAATAAGTGTAGATATCCAAAAATGTTATTTAAAGTCAAAGTTTTAGGTGTTTTCTCAAGTTTTTTAGGCTTTTAGTGATTCTGGGTGATTTAGAGTAATTTATGTCTTTTCTTTTCCTATCACATTAAATCATTAACACATTTCTTCAGATAATACTTAAAGGCTTTACTATAACATGCACGGTATTTTAGATAAGATCATTTTATATAATAGGATCTTTCTAATATTTTAGTTATCAAAACTTCTTTTTACTAATCATAGCTATTTTATCACATACTGGGGTCTACAGTGAATTGTACAATAACTCCTAAATGCACTATATTTTCTCTACACTCTTACGGTAGAAAACAGAAACAAATTTTCCAATAGTATAATATACAATATGAGAATAACATTTTTAGAACAATCCTGAAAACCTTAAATCAAATAGATTATTTTGATATTTCTTTAACAATATGACCATGGTAAATAAACTTTGATATTAAATTTCAAATGATTAATTATTACATTGTGTATCACATTTATCTGAGGGGATCATGGTCTAGTACTTGGCGCGTATGACTGATGATCAACCTATCTGCACTAAATGAGATACACCATGCTTTGTGTGACTTGATTTTCTTATCTAAAATAAGGATAAGCATTTAAAAAAAATTAGTTGTAGATGGACACAATATCTTTATTTTATTTATTTTTATGTGGTACTGAGTATGGAACTCAGTGCCTCTTATGTGTGAGGCAAGCAATCTGCCACTGAGACACAATCCCAGCCCAGGGATAAGCATTTTGATCTACCTCAGAATACATTATTTTTTAAAACCGAATGAGACAAAATTATTTACAGACAGTTAAGAAATACAGGCAAATTAATTGCCTGTTGTAATGAATATCCTAATGCACAAAACTTTTTCAAATGTCAATTCTAACCTACTTCTGTCTATGGGAGTTAGTTTACAATTGTTTACCTTAATTTTTTTGAGTCTGGATTTCCTGAATCTTATTATAATTCTAATCATTAGCTTAATTTTCCAAAGAGTGGGCCAAGCTATTTGTTATTTTTGAAATAGCAGCAATCTACAAAATACTTTTAAAAATGAAGAGTAATACCTTAGAAATATACCATTTTAAACTGTTAGGTAATTAAAACTAAATTTGTATAAATGTTTGGAATGGGAGGTTTCAATAGTCTATTTTCTTAAATTAAAATGGATTCATTTGAGATTTAAATGCTATATTTAATTCAACTAGCTTTTTCCCACTTATAAAAACATACAACAATAAGCCTAACTATGATTGATAGTTAAAATTTACTTTTTTATTTAAAAACATTCAGACTATATATGTTCAAAGATTTCTACATTATACTACCACCAAAAATTTAGTCATGTGTTCACAGACAGAAAACACATAAACCACATTTTAATTTATCTAATGCCTTTAAAAGGTATTCCTTGTAATAATCAGTATCACTAAAATCACTCCCCATAAAATATTTGTGTGTGTGTGTGTGTTAATGATAAAAATCTATAGTGAAATGATGAAATAAAAAAACAAGTGTTCTTGTCAGAAGACAGGAAGAGAGTTTTTTCCCCTCCCTCAAGAAAACAAAGGATTCCTGGAAGCTTTGCCCTGATTTATTTTTCCAATTTTAAATACCTTAAGAGTAGCGGAACTGCTACTGGCATGGTAGTATTTCTAACAGTCAATAAATCTAAAATATTATGTGTGAATATTGGAATGAAGCCATTAAGAAGATTACAGCATGCAACACAGCAGAGGGTCCACAGGAAAAAAGACCTAGTAATTCAGGACAACTGTGACCACTGACCTTTGAACAGCCAAGACCACTGGTCAATCTGACACAATAATAGAGTGCACATGCATAGAAAGTCATCTAGCCTGTAAGTATAATTTAAATGCTTTGGTGGATGATTTTAAAACACCTTCCACCTAAATCTCAGTCAACTTATTAAACAATCAAACAATTACAAATACTAATATTCTTTAGGCTTCAAATACGTACTATTAATTTAAATTACACACAAAAATTCAGTAAAATCATTTGTGATTTTAACACATCTCATTTAAAACATTTGCCATTTAAAAAATATGTTGTGATACTTCATCATTTTCCTATGGAGCTATAAGAGACAGGTTAAACAATCACCTTAAATATTTTTAGAAAATTACTGTAACTTTTAAAATATTCATATTTTCAACAAATGATCCTTGCTCTATCTCAGAAGCATTTTCATTTATGTAGCCTTCAAATTATCTGTAATTCTGTGGCCTTCAGTTTCAAGCTTCTATATAATCAATCCACCACACCTGGCAGTGTTCCTTTTTACCTATTTTAAATATTTCAGTTTTGCTTAGTTATAATGTTGTTTATGAGTAGACTACACGATGACCTATCATCTTTTATATTTAAAACTCATATTTGTACATTTTGTGAATACTACTTATCATCCCCATCTATTTAAATAAGTGTCTTAATTATCAACTAATTCTAGTATTTCTCAATTTTAAAAAAGCAGAGTTCTTCTCAAAGAATCATCTCACTAAAGCTGACAATAAAATTTTTAATATCATATACAGAAAAGCTGAATTTCTTTCTCTCTTTATTTCTCTTTCTTTAATAAACAATCCTTCCTCAATTGAGCATTAACAGTACGAGATATATGCACACAGGAAAACATTCTTAAAAGTTGGAATTCTATTTTTTATAATTATTTCTCCATCCATTGAAGAATACTTTGATGGGATTCTAAATGAATAACTAATCATTTCTAGTAGTTTCTGCAAAAGTTTATAATGAGACAATCTAGTTATAATGAGCTGAAAAGATAATTGTTCATTGGCCTGAGTGTGGATGTGTTCAAACAGCATGAATTTTTACTAGAGTTAAGATAAAAGAGTTCAGAGTAATGTGCCTCAAGGTCAGCAAGCATTTTAGGTTATTTATAGTCATAAATAATCTGATTTGGACTTTGAAATAATATGTTTCCTATCACTAACTATAAGAACAATCAAGGCTCATGTGGCTGTATATTTGGAATTTAGAATTTTTAAATCCTTAATAATGGATTTCAAAGCAATTGTAATTTACACAAAAATGTATTATGATTTTTAATTCCCAAATTTTAATGTCCTTGAAAAGACGCTTTGCTTTTTGAAAAAGGGGAGTTAGTTTAACTTAGAACTAAATCACAGGATGTTTTTAACTAGCCCATTAAATAAAATATATACAGAAATAGTACTCGTTTGCATTTTTGCCCTATACTAAGGAATACGAAGGCCAGAAAAATGTACTTTTTGAGACTATTTAACATGAAATACAGAATATGTCCCATTATAAGCTGCAGACACAAACGCACATGCACACAAACCCTCTGCAAGATCAAAGACCAGAAAAGAACTGGCACTTAATTTATCAGCCTTTACAGACAAAAGACAGTTTTCGTCATTTCAAAAGGATCAGATGTCTTTTATGACAAACTGCGTTTGCAGTTTAATTTACAAATAGAATTCTAAGTAAGCAGTCTTTGCTCTGCCAAAGCAAATGACAAACAGTGTAGGTTTTCATTCTTGCGGTCCTCAGCAGGATAGAAAAGATTAAAATAAAACTGAAATAATTTAGAGAAAACAAATAAATGTTTCAGAAAGTTGAGGGAGATCAAAGCCAGAATTTTCTGACCCCAACTGTACAAGCATTTCTTATTATATTGACCAGTGCCATCAGATCATTAATTAAAAGGAAAAGCGCTGGCAGGTGGCAGGGAAGCAAAAGCCGATAATTGGCCCCCTTCTTCTTCTTGCCTTCAAAAACTCTCTCATTCTTTTGCAAGACATGCCACTAGGCAGACAGAAATGCCTACTTTGTAATATAATGATTAAGATGAGATGAAGAGACTTACGTTTAAAGAAACTCTGCCTAATGAATGCATCTAGCTTTTTAATTATGATGGTACTTTTACAATAAGGAATATGATGTCCCATTCTACATCTCCTCAACTGCCAAAAGGTAAAAACGCTAAAAATAGAACTACATCAATTCCTCTCACACCACTTGCACACACCAACCCTTTTATTTAAGATAAAAAGTGAGAAAATAACTCTTAACTCAAGGGTCCTGGAGAAAACATATACATTCCCCACAAAATATCCTTCAGACTTACCACATCACTTGGCAGGTTGTTCAAGTCATTAAATGGTGATTCTAGAGTATTTGTGTCAACATTTAACATAACCACATCTTCCAATGATTTGTTTTTCACTCTCTGTTTAAAAAACACATATATGAAAAAGACAAAATATTTTCTATGCAAACTATATGGTTTTTGGTGTTTTTTTTAAACACCAAAACATTATCTTAATGCAATAGGCTTGAAAATTTCAACAAAAAAATCCTACATTACAAAAGGATATAAACAACTTCATATTCTTAGGAAGGAAATTTGATCATAATCCATTCAAAGCATTTGGTAGAAATGCTTAAAATGCAGTATTTGCTCATACAATACTGAATTAATTTAACTACCAAAGAGATAATGCAACAAAAACCTATTATAAAATTGGCACACTTGTATCATAAAAACCTGTAGTCTTTAAAATTCATCAAATAAATATCAACCCAATAATACAATAATTTGTACCCTGCTCCTCACCTAACTTTAGCATAAATCATACTGTAGTGACAACATAAAATAATAACTATGACCACAGTATTGATCTGCATTTTAAAATGAATAAATATTTTCTCTACATTTCCATACCAGTAGATATACCTCAATGATGAGGACTGAAAGTGGTCTAAGAGAAAGTAACAGAGAGGAGAGTAAGCTGGAACTTATAGTTAGCAATATTCCTTACATCAATTTCATGGTAAACAATGAAATTTAATAGCCTATCAGAATGACCATTTTATTTGTCTTATTTATTTAAAAGCTTTAAAATAGTCCACATACCTCAATATGTTCACAAATTATACTAAATTACAATTTTATCAAAATTTTTGACCTAATAAAGAAAATACTTATGGTTATTTTGTCCTATTTAAATTATCATATATACTTTTAAAAAAGCATTGATTTCTATTTGTTTGATTTAAATTATAGCAAATGGTGATAAGTGATAAGTAATGTGTTCATTAAGGAAATAAATCCATGAATTTATAATTCCATAATTTTATAGGTCAACTAGTAATAGATCAATAAATAATATTTTAAAAACTATCATTGCAGAAGAAAGCCATTTTTGAAATTTATTATTTAAATATCTCAAATTTTAAATTGGCTAAGTCAATTATTTTTTTAAACTGATTATGACTGAAATCTCTCTAATCTATTTAAGAATTTCAAATCTCTGCACATTTGGTAGAATGTTAAATCTGCTAGTGAACTAACAGCCTAAAGTAGGGAATTCATGTTTTAAGAGAGGTATAATATCTACGTATAATATGAATTCTTGGGAGATACACTATTTTAAACATCCACCTTGTAAAAACACATTGTATTATAAAATAAGACCTTAAAGATAGTCACTTCTAAGACACAGAGAACCATTTCTGGTGACACTAATGATATTATTTCAAAAAACATTTATAAATACACTCATTTCTTTTTCTTCCTATACACACTAAGAGGTTTAAATACAGAAATATGTGTTTACTTATAAATTAACTATAGTATAAATATAATAATCCATTTAATATTGTAAGCAAATATATATTATATTGGTGTACTTGTAGTAATGGTATTTGGACAAACTATGTTATATAATATACATAATATACATCTTCATTTTTAAGTTAGCTTTATACCAGAAAATATGTAAATAATCTGGGAGCTAGACACATATTTTAAGAAGTAAAATGAGCTTTTAAAAATAGCACAGGATAGATGGGCACAGTGGCGCAAGCCTATATAATCCCAGCAGCTCAGAAGGCTGAGGCAGGAGGATCACAAGTTCAAAGCCAGCCCCAGCACTGGTGAGGCACTAAGTAACTCAGTGAGACCCTGTCTCTAGATAAAATACAAAATAGGGCTGGGGATATGGCTCAGTGTTTGAGTGCCCCTGAGTTCAATACCCAGTATCAAAAAAAAAAAAAAAAAAAAGCACAGGATAGTGCCAATGTGCCCCAAAATGTTTTGTGATAACACACTAAAGTCTGAATAATTAATATGAAATGTTCACTTTTTTCAAAATTACTTTTAGTTTTATAAAGTCAGATAATAGTGCCCACGGAATTTTTTTTAAAAGAATTAATCAATAAGAATAACAACATGAAGCAGGGTGTGGCAATACAGGCTACTCTCAAAGCTAAGGCAGGAGGATCATGAGTTCCAGGCCAGTCTGGGCAATAGGGTCTGAGAAAGACCCTATTTCAAAAAGAAAAAAAAAATGAATAGAAAAATGTATTCAGTTTTAATTAAGAAACTGAGAGGCCCTAATATTGAAATAATTTTAAGAATGAAAGAAAGAAACGAAGGAAGGAAGGAAGGAAAGAAGGAAGGAAGGAGAGAAGGAAGGAGGCAAACCAGTATTTTTGAAAGAAAATCTGGAATAGCATCAGTATGTTAACAATTTTTTCTCTTCAAATCAAGCTTAAGCAATTTTTTTTCTAAATAGGTATGTAAAAATCAAATGTTACCTTTTTATCTGTCTCATATTTTTATACCTTATAAAGTTATGATATATAAAAGTAAGAGTGAGAAAACATGAGAAAAGAATTCCTTTTTCTTCAAAAATAAGAAAATAATAACTGGACATAGACTAAAAGGCTTATTAAGAAAACAGTAAGGTGTTAAAGTAGGTTAAGTCTTTTCATGCCCTCTATTAAACCCTTCTGCAAATGTGACTACGAATGTACATTATACACATTAATGCAAAGAAATGACACCATGGCAGCAATCATATGACCTTATGAAACTGAACAACATGTCATTTATAGTCCTTTGTAAAATGAACAAAATAAGACAATTCTCATATTTATAGCTTTTACTCATTTACTCTTAATCACTTTTACATGCCTTAGTCTGCTTTGAGATCATCCCTGAAGTTGAGTTTTCAGGAAGAACAAAATATGTTTTTCCTTTATTTTAGAAGCTTTTTTTTATTTTAAAAAGAGACTTTTTGCCATTCTTTACTCAATGATTACATAAAAAATAATTGAAAAAATTCAAATATCATTAATATGATTTAGAATAACTATGGAAGTTTTTATAAACTGATAATATATGTGGAAACTGTCTTGAACAAGAAAGAGGAAAAAGACTATTTTGACTCTTCCTTGAAAAATTTCATTGTAATTGCTAAAAAAAAAATGCAAAAACTTACTCATCTCAGTCTAACATATAAACTATGTAAGTAGTTACATCCACATTTTAATTATAAATTATTTATTATAAAATAAATAAGAACAAAATAAATTTTAGTTGAAAAGTCCAATAATGAAATAGTAAGAATAAAATTGCAATACATAATATCATTGTGTAATACATTAAGAATAAAGTTACTAAATAACACCCAACTGTTTTAAAAGAATTCTTGAAGGCCCAAGTATATTTTTTCATTCACTATTAAACCAGATAAACCAAATATAGCTGACTATCAAGACACTGGAATAAACCCAGTGAATAAAAATTATAGAGATTTCATTCAACTAACCTAACTGTGACTCTAAATATTCTTGTTTAATAACAAAAGCTTATTTAAAGTTAGAATGCACTTTTTTTAGACGATAATTTCAAAACGTGAAAAATTCTTAAGTTTGCTCCTTAAAAAATATTTTCTTTATATATGGCCAATAAATATATGATAAGTGAAACTGAACACTTAAAACATGTATAATTTCTATATTAATTTTGGAAAGCCAATTTTAAAAATTGATATAGAATATTATACAAAAAAATAACCCATCAATAGGTAGTGTCAACAACTTTAAATATTTTGATTCTGTATAAATATACAGAAAAATTATCATCTTACATTCATTAAATACAGAAAGTCACTAATGTGAAAATGCATAATAATATGCACAATAATATAGAAGTCAAATTTGATGATTTCCTTAGGAAAAAAAAAATCTAACCATGTTTAGATACGTTATCAAGTCAAGCTACTGGTCAGGGCTTGGGATGTAGCTCAGTGGTAGAGAACTTGCTTACCATGTGTAAAGCCCTGGGTTCAATCCCTAGCACTTCAAAAACAAAAACAAACAAAAAACTGATCAATAAAATGCTAGTGAGGTGCTGAGGCTGTGGCTCAATAGTAGAGCACTTGTCTGGCATGTGTGAGACACTGAGTTCGATTCTCAGCACCACATACAAATAAATGAATAAAACAAATGTCCATACATCTAAAAAAATATTTTTAAAAATGCTACGAAATATTCCATGATCTAATGCCAGACTGAATACCTAAATTCATCTATTCTACATTTCATATACTTTGTTTTTTCACTGAAAATGCCTGAGCTTATAGGAAAACTTTTATAAAAATGAATAAAATATAAGAAATCATAAAGTTATCCAACCTGAATTTCAATATAAAAAACAATTCAAGCCTATTAAAAATTCATTAAGATTTACTTTCTATTAATGATGAAGCAAATAAAAAATACTGCCTACTATTTTGCAAAAAAAAAAAAATGCCCCAAACTAGAGCTCAGGTGTAATTCTATAATCCAGGCCTTTTGCAGGAACATGACTCTCTCATATGATCCTTGAGAATTTTAAAATACATCAAAAGAATCTTCTTTGATCAAAGGGAAGGACTGATGTATATAGTAACAGCAACTAAGAAAACCACATTTAATTCATTATTTTGTTAATTAGAAATTAGGTTAAACTGTTAATCTGTACAATCAGCCAAAAGAGAAAGGTATTCAAAGAAAACGGAAATCACCCATCATAATGTTTCCACTCAACTGACTCAAATTTTCTGCTTTCATACAAAGCTTTGTTTATTTTTTCACAGACTAATCTTCCAAAAAGTCTACTCTGGAAATATCACTGCTTCAGATTCAAGAACTTTTAAGTTTAAGTAGTTTCACTACAATGATAATTTAAGTAAAAAAAAAAAATCATTTTGGAATGATCTAATGACAGCTAAAAAAATTCCCAAATTTTCATCCCCCAACAGGACTAAAAATTAAAATATAAAAAGAAGCTATATTCTAATTTCAAAGTTTGTCATTAGCATATTAAAACCACATAGAAATAAACTGAAAAAAAATTAAGTTTTCAAAATAAAAACATTTCATTTTATGAGCCACAAGTACATAAATTTTAATTTTCAAAATACAGTTCCGAGAAAAAGATATAAAAGATATCAAGTTACCATCAAGAAAAGTAGTTCATTAAGGATTAAAGATTTTAGTATTCAAAACTTACCATATGACTTCTATAAAATATAACCTATTTTCATGCCACTAAAAATGCTCATTTAATACACTAATCTAAATGAAATTATTTCAATGCTAACTTTTTTAAATGATCATTTAATTAGCTCCTAAATATAAAGTTAGTCACTGCTTGGTATTATTCATTTGATATTCTTTCAAACAAAACTGTTTTAAGTATTATTTTTAATGAGTAAATTTTATCACTATCTCGTTTCTGAAAGATACTCACCTCTATGAGGCTGGAGTGTATTCCAATCAGGTATGGCATTGGGGCACTAAATTAAAAATATATATAGATAGATAGATTCATATAGTTTGTTAAAACTGAAACAATAATATAAAGTAATTCAAGTGCTTAAAAAATTAAATTTACTAAATGCTCAGTTCCAGAACAGCACATTCTACATTCAAAATTATTCAATATATAAAATTCAAATTTAATCCTAGAGGTCATTAACATTTAAATTAAGGTTGGCTTATATAAAAATCACAAAATCATTTGTAATTAAATTAAGAGTTATAATACCTAAAAAGCATTTTTTAATTTAAGACTCTCAGGGCCTAGGCCATAGTCTGAGTTGAATCTTTTCCATATACCTCACAGCAAATAGATCCTAAATAATCATCAAATTTATTACATTTTTGCACATATTTTATCATTCTTATTTCTGTGATTTTTCTTAATATGTCTTCATTATTTCATACCTACTATGTCTCCTAATATTTAGTCAGTCAGTCAGTCAGTTACATAGTCACAGAGTCATCAAATATTTACTGAGACTTAATGTGTGCCAGGCAGTATTCTGGAAGTAGAGTTGCAAAAAAATAAACAAGTTCCTCCCATAGTGCGCTTTCTCTTCCCTCATATATATCACCTTTAATTTAAGTTTTATAAATTCAGATTTATTCCACTTTCAGTGTAATGAATAAAATAATTTTAATAAATTAAAAATACTCAAATACAACAAGGATTTTGTATTAATTAATTCAATGCCTGATATTGGAGGTGCCAGGCTCTGAGGTAGGGGCTTGGGAATAATAATAAACAATACGACTGAAATGTGTTTCCTTGTGAATCTTGTACCCTAGCAGAAATGCAACCATTAAAAAACTTTTAATATACAAAATCTATGCTACTAGTAATTTTAGAAATATTTCTTAGGAAATACAAGAAGAAAATTATTCAACTTGACATTTCAAACAAAATTATTATCTAACAGGAAAACATAAGAATGTACAGATGTCTACAAAAGTGATAGAAGATATGTGAACAAATAGCTATATAAAAATAAAACATTTTGGCAATTCTTTTATGGGCATCTTTGTGCTTTATTAATGCAAACCTTTTCTATTAAGGCAAACAGATAATCCTCTTTCTCAAAGGATTTGCATAATTTTCTAACCATCACTGCCATTATTAAAACAGTGCTGTCCAAACTCTGTGCTCACTTTTCTACTGAGAACTAATAATAGATAAACATAACAGGCACCTTGACAGATTCAGGTATTTCAAAGTAACCTCAGAAAGTTCCAAGTTCATTTAAGGATGGATAAACAGTAACCTATACTTCCAGAATTCACACACACACACACACACACACACACACACACACACAATGGATGAAGTTCTTTGCTTCTCAGTAGCCTGTACGTTCTAGTTCATTACTTATTATTGTACTACATTCTAATTCCCAGTTGTCTTTGCCTTTTGTAGCTTTGTTCCTTCCTATTCTTTTTTAAATTTTTATGCAACAGACCATCTGGAATTGATCTGATATTCTGGATACTTCATTTGACTGAAAGTTGAGAGCTATTTATAGGTCTCGATATCCTTAAGACCCAACAGATTTTCTTCCATCAAAAGGAAAAAGGAGGAACAAATGTGGACTGTTCCACTTTTACTTAAATACGGGAAGGCCAGTTACTCCCTAGTTCATGTTTTCATCCCTTGGACTCTACAGATAACAAAGTATAGATCAATATTCTGGGCCCCCCAAATCAGGCTTGGGCCACTGTCACTAAATAAGGTAGGCAACTATCAAGATTTTTAAATATGTTAAGCCCTCCAAACATCCAAAATAGTATAAAATTATTAGTTACCACAAAACCTTCCAATTCACCCCCAGTTAGGATATCCTAACCACAAGATGTATAATACAGAAAGTCTATGGCATCTTAAATTCCAAAACACATTTTAATAGAAGAGTGCTTGCCAAAATATTCAAGGCTTTTAAACATAGTATGTTCCTCTTATACATATTGAAGGGATACTGGATGGACCACAGTTTTATTAAATGAGAGTTCAAACTGCTAAGTAATCTACTAAAATTCTAGGAAATACATTTAGACAAATTCTTGTTAAAGATTATGAAGGCTACTTATCTTTTGAGATACAAACAATAAGTTTATATAAATTGTAAAGATAGAATTAAAAATTCAGTAAAAAGCATCTATGCAGAGTAATAAATAATAAAATAATAAAGTAACTCAAAACTTTTTATAATAATAATAAAGTGATTCAAAATTTGTTTATAAGATAGCTAAGTAAGTATTCACAAGTTTTTTCCTCACTAATTTTAAATAAAATCCAAAAATAGAGCTATTTGAGGCACAAGCATTATTAATCTACAACACAGATTTTCTAAAGTAATTATGATATTTTTCAGAAAATGGGATTAATTGAATAGGTGTTTCCTTCCCACCTTTTCATAGTGGATTGTGTACCTCCTAATACAAAATAAGCCAAGTCTCATGGAAAGAAATTTTGCAAACCCTAGCTGAAATTTCCTAATTAAATTAGGGTGTTAATAAGTCAGGAAGAGATCCTTGGCAACACAGATGTTAACATCCATGTGCAAAACTGTCCTAGATCTTTCCATCAGTGAAGTTATTTTGAAAAGACAGAATATAGAAGGCTCTATTATGAATGCTGTTTCTTTTTGGTAGAAACTAACCTTCACTCAAAATATTGCCTTTCTTTTCTTTTTAGGTTTTCTTAACAGACTACCTGTTACTATAACAACAATCTATTGGGGGTAGTATTAAGATTGTAATCTTCCATTAAAAAAAAACTGTTCCCTTAGAAGCTAAATTGATCATTTCATAGCAGAATCAGATAGATGAGCTAAATGAAAAGATTGACTAACCATTCCCTGACCAAACAACAATTTACTTTTACTATTCGTAGATCACAACACCTCTTAAGCATTTATGAACTCAGATAGTTTATCAGTGTCATAAACTTGCCACATTAAAATACTCTTATTTTGGCTGATTTAAGGGAAAAATACAGATTGTATAACTTTCTTCTGAGAATCATCCCTAACCTTCCAAGAAGGTGGGCTGTTTCTTCAATTTCCATGCATGGTTCTTTTGTATGTCTCCACAATAGGACTTACAATATCTGAGCTTTATGTATGTATGTGTGTGCACATATAAGTTTATGTCAGTATATATGTATGTCTTCCTATCTGTGAAGCTCCAAAGGGCAAAAACTTAATCTTATTCATCACATTACATACACACATCTTGGCAAATAGTTGCTCACTAGATGTTTGATGAACAAATGTATGGATGAATGAACAGACCAACAAAGTAGTTAGGCTTTATCAATAAACCAAGATGCGATATTCACCCATGGTCACAAGATGGCATTATGGTTCTCCACAACCTGTTCTATGCCAGAGCTATCAGATACAAAAACAGAAATACTTTGAGGAGCTAGAATTACTTCAGGATTTGGAAAGCTCTTATCACTCTAAAGAGTTAACAATAATACATCTACTCCTATCAAACCTTCATGGTGTTATTTTGAACTGGAATATTAAAATCATTTATTCAAAGAGATTGGAGGGATAATATGAAATATTTTCCCCTTGTGCAGGTAGATTAATATGATTTTAACTTGAAGGATTCAAAGGGAAGAAAAACCATTTTTCTTAGAAAATTGTTTAGTCCACCAAATTTTCTAATAATGGAAGAGAGTCAGAATCTCAAATGGCTATTTCTAGAAAAAATATCATAGTTCTCAGTTCCTACAGTAGAAATTAACATATCACTGTGTCTGTAAAGTTCAGAAAGTTTCAGATAAACTCCTTGCTTCGGTATCACTGCTCTGTTATAAAAGCTGTTAGAACCTGTCCTAACAGCTACTTCAGACATTAGAAAGAAAATTCCAGGGTTGAAATATAGAACAAGCTTCTTTCATTATAATGGAAGCAGCAAAAAAAAAAAAAAAAGGATTTGATGTCAGGGATGGAAAGTATCAGAAAGGTAGCTTTGGAAAGATTTAATAAAAATTTCCCTGAGTCATTGAACAGTTTCTAAATAACATTAAATGTGTAATTCATTATAGAGAAATGAGTTTAGAGGTGTGTTACCTCTAAGAGGTCAGATTATTTTAATAGAAAAAATTAAGATGACATGAGCATTATAACCTGATAAAATATAATTCTAAACTTCATAATTAGAAGTGTTAGTTCTTGAAACACTCAATTGACCTATATTTTTAAACTGTTCATCGATACAGTAAATTTTAATTACAGAACACCGTGTGCAAAGAACTATTACATATGTTGACATGAATGAACTCCAATCTCTGCCTTCAAGGATGGTTAAGATATTGTAGGTGTGCTGGTCAAAAGAAAACTCTAAAATACATGCATAAGAGACTATTTATAGATTTAGGTTTACACTTACTTGTGAGTATGATACTTCACAATATAATTAATTGCATTCCTATAATCTGCGAAACATTTCTCCAAGGGCAGAAGAGCAGTGGTAGGTCACTGGTACCTACTTCACAGCATTAACAATACTACTACCATGCTGTGGAAACCAATAGAGCAGTATAATCAAAATATGTGTCCAAGTACATATACTGTTATTACCATCACTTATTATAAGCAGATTAGTCACAAAAAACTTAACTTAAAAACTTTTATGTATGAACTTATATAATTTTAATCCTTAAGTACTTTAATTTGTCCTTCAAGAAATAAAAAGCTAAATAAATGTTATTTTTAAAGGAACTGATTTTTACTAATATTAGTTAGGATTTAAATAAACACATTAAAGCTGAAATGATTTCCTCCTGTGCATGTATGTGTATGATTTAAAGGGGAAAAAAATCACATCAAATTTCTTACAAATTAAGGTATGCCTCCAGAAAATGATTATGCAGTAAAGATAACATACCCCAGCCCTAAAGAAGGTCCCAAAGCTGCTTTTTAGTAGTCTGCTCCCTGCTATCCTCACTCTAAGTATGTAGACTCTTCTAGGGAGGAGAACAAGGGGGTCATTGGTCATTGTTCTCATAATTTCTAGAGGCCTGAATGAATTCAGACTGGTGAAATCACTGGGAGTTGTTTCTAAGGCAAGCAAACCCTTTATTATTACTCCCAACACTGTTTTTTCTTTTTCTTTTTATAGCAGCTTTAGGCTGAAATTTTGACTTAAACCAATATTATATTTTAATATAATTCTTATATTAAAAGCAACCCTTTTGTCAGTACAAGGTATTCAGTGTGCTATTGGGGAAAGCAGAGGTAAAAGAAAGTGTATCCTGGGGTAAAGGAAACAAAAGTATGCCCTGACAGAGACAATGTGGTAACTGGCAGACTTTCCAGACAAGTTCTGACACCTGGAACACTGGGTTTTCTAATTAATTCCATACTTCTGTCCAATTTTCCCAGCCACAAACAAAAAGTTTGTTTCTATTTATGCACTGAATTATCTAAATGACTGCAGAATAAATTCACAAAATTTAAAGAGCTTTGTTTGCCAAGGGCAAATTTTCTGTGGAAAGAACTACTCTGGCCTCCATAAAAGTACTCTTTAGTATGTATTACTAACACAAAAGTCAAGTTCCTGTGATTTTTTTTTCACATATACAGGAGGTTTACCTAATCTACAAATAAGCGGATCTGTTTTCTAATCATGAAACCTGGATTTAAAACAGTCTGGCAAAAGCCAGCTTACCAGCAGTAGTCCAGCAGGTGTGGAGGAAGCACTGGGATGTATATATGCTGCCAATACATTGGGTAGAGCAGAGCAGCCGATCCATGGAGACAGGCAGTTAACTAAAATTTACAAAAGGACAACAATAATAAGTAGCCGCTGACCCTCCAAACAAAAAGCCATGTCCAAGGTATCAAAGATGAATGATAATCATAGAAAAATGTACACAATGACATAACTCACAATGCCTTTACCAGTTATATAAATAAAGTCTTTTATGTCTCAGGGACTCCTGTAAAAAATATATAAAAAGCAAGAGTAGCTTCATGGGAATCATATGTAGATAGTTATAACCACATAAAAATATACTTTGGGGTTAAAATTTAGAACATAAATAAAGTTAAAACTGAAAAATCAGGTAAGCATCTCAGAATATATTGTAGGAAATTACGATTTGTGCAGCACAGTTTGCACATCACTCAGATTAATACAGCACGATTAAATATGGAAAAGAAGAGAGGCTGAAAGCTCCTGAGGGATATCATTAGGGCAAATTGCCAAAGAATGAAACATGAGCCAGTCAGGAGAGTCTGGAAGCTGCAATAATACCAGGGGACTTGAACGTTCGACAGTTGGAGCTTCAGTAATGTGTGAACTGTGGGTTATGGTATCAAGAGACTCTGTTCACTGACACATAGAATGTCACTATTGACCAGCAAACTGCCCAAGCTTGACAGCTGTACTACAGGAAGCCAAGTATATCATAATTTCATATTTAAACTGTTCATTCTAGATTAACATTTTGTTTCCTAGCTTTATATCACAGCAGCTGCAATTACATTGTTGCTATTTTAAAGGTAATTGCCATTTTAATTGTTTTGTTTTGGCAAGCAGTTAATTAAACATTTTTAATGCTTAACAAAGAGATATCATTTTTTTTCTCCTTTTTACTGACCCTCATAAGAATTCTTTCCATTTGACTTTGTTTCATTTTAATTATGTTTCTATAGAGGTAAAGTACATTTTTACTGTCTAGTAATTAAATCAGCATTCTTCTTTTGTCATTTTAAAGTTTTTCTGTAGCCTATAGTTCAAGGTTACTAATAAAATAATTTTGGTGAAACTGAGAATCAAAATTTTCAAAAAACTATCTGAAAATGGACCACAGACTTTCTATAAACCATTTTCTCTATTTCATTGTTATGCAAAGAAATTAAAACATATACATGAGAATCACAATTACCTTAAAGAATAAATGTAACCAAAGCAATCCCAATCATATTGGAAGCTAATTTGTTTATCTTTAAGTGAAAAATTGAAAAAAACAATTTAAATAATGTCATTCAAACCAAAAACATGAAAAAATTTCATTGAAATGTACTTGTCTTTGTCATATGTGTGATATTTTTCCAGATTTTTGGTTAATTTTGTACAACAGATAATGTATCTGATGCCACATCATACTTTCATTAAAGGGTTTTAATGCCTTGAATTTACTATCTTTATTAATTTATGAGTATTCTTTCAATTAATATTATTTTTAAAAAAATGCAATCGGAGCATATCAGATTCCACTAGGAGGCATTCAAATACTTCTATTTAACAATTATAGATCATGGATTTATTTATGTTACAAAATTGAACTAGAAGGAAATGAAAACGGGGTTGCTCTAACTCATTGTGTCAAATTCTCCTAGAGCTTTTAGGTACTTCCTGGTTGTAAATTAGGCATCTTTAAAGCTGTCCTAACTCTCTCCATCCCTTTGGCATAACCTGATGGGTCAGGAAAGTTTAGGTAGCTTTGAAAGTCAGCTAATTACTCAATTTCTCCATCTGCACACAGATGACTTTCAAAACAGCTCATTTTAAATCTTTAAAAAGGGAGGGGTACTATTCCTTTTTATTTTGAGAAAATAGTAATAGTGAAGCAGGAGGAAAAACAAATTCTCAAAATGATCTATAATGAGGCTGACTTATTTCACTGGCCACACCCGAAGTTCAGAATACCCTTCTAAATGCTACACAGAATACTTCCTCTATCCGTCAATGGTCACCCTTAAATGAAGTTATTCATTATTCACTAACAAGGCACAACTGTATCTGACTGGATTTTTTTAAGAGGATAGTTTCAGTGATCATAAGCAGAGTCAAAAAATTTCTGTCATGTCCAACATCTTGCAGGGGGTCATCCCTGATAATCAAGATCTATCAGGAGAGATCAGGAGAGAATAAAGCTTCACAGGACTTGACAACTTTCTAGATGTGGAAAATAAATGGCAAGGAGAGGTAGGAATATACAACAACCTCTCCCCAGCCCCAGTGTTTAGCCTAAGCAATGAGAATGAATTATTAAGACTAATATAACAAAAATGCCAGGCTTAGGATGAATCATAAAGAACTTGAGTATGCAAGTTCTGTTTACCAGGAGACATCCAAGTGGATATTTACAAAGTAGAAGCATATCAAAGGATTGGGATGTGGCTCACTGGTAGAGCAGCTGCCTCACCTGTGTAAGGCCCTAGGTTCACCCCCAACACCAGCCAAAAAGGAAAAAAAAAAAATCCCCAATCCCCTATATGCCTCCAGTTGCATGCAAGAACAACATCATTTTAACAATTACTTTGTAGAAAGCATAACAAAGTTGTAAGTAAATTATAAGAAAGTAAAAATAAATTTACTAGGAAATCAAACACATTCATATATGTTATATAAAATTATAATCGAGTATACGAGCCAGGCTTGGTGGCACATGCCTGTAATCCCAGCAGTTTGGGAGGCTGAGACAAGAGGATCAACTTCAAGTTCAAAGCCAGCCTTAGCAACTTAGCAAGGAACTCATTGAGACTCTACCTCTAAAAAATATATAAAAAAGGATTGGAAATGTGGCTCAGTGGTTAAATGTGCCATGGGTTCAATTCCTGGTACAAAAAAAAAGTATATGACAGAAGAAAAATTAGGGTTCTGACATTAATAAGCTGTGGGGCCTCTGGCACATCTAACATAATAAGTTGTGAATTTCTTAATCTTTAAAATAAGAATTTATGCTTGATGATATGCAAGCATTGCCTTTCACAAGTCAAACATTCTTTAAATAAGATAAATTCAATTCTTACTTTTTTAGATACTTAGTAATACATATTTTCCCATTAAGTGGTTAACAGCATATTTTAACTATAATTCAGATCTA
Source organism: Marmota flaviventris (assembly GCF_047511675.1). NCBI lineage: Eukaryota > Metazoa > Chordata > Mammalia > Rodentia > Sciuridae > Marmota > Marmota flaviventris. The sequence goes on along the minus strand of NC_092509.1, from coordinate 83,095,448 downwards.
CCTTTAAAATACATCTAAAGATTACTTCTCAGTGCTTGACAGTGCATTAGGTTAACTATGCACTTGGAAATATATTAATTCATTTGCTCAGTTCAACAAAAATTTTAAGGGCCTGCTTTGTGTTTTCATAAATTTCTTCCTAGGTAAAAGGAACACAATATTGAACAAAACAAAGTCCCTGTTTGTATGTGTTATGAAGAAGACAAATAATAAACAAGCAAAACATACATTGTAGGTTGAGCATACCTATTCCAAAAATCCAAAATCTGTAATTCCCCCACATCCAAAAAGTTTTGAATGTTAATATGACACCACAAATGGAAAATCCCTTAACTGAGCTCATGTGATGGACTGCAGTCAAATATAGATGCATAAAACAACCTCCAGGCTATGTAAAAAGGGTATAGATGAAATATGAATGAACTTTGTATTTAGACATATGACTAAAGGTTTAAGGGGAAAAATCTTAGCTTGAAGTAGCATACGAATATTTTAAAACACATTAACTTTCATAAAGTATACTTGAAATATTGAACTGATATTGTCCCAAAGGAATGATTAATGGAAAATGAAAACATTGAGATCTAAATTTCTTATAGATTCCAATTATAAAATAAGTATATATGAGAACCATGTGATAACAAGACATATTCCATGCTTTCATAATTATCAAATAGATTTTACCATCATGTATAACTAAAAAGAACCAATGGGGAAAAAAAGATTCAAAACCTGGGGCCTATAAAATCTTCAGATTAAGAAACTTTGAAAACTAAGGTCAGCAATAGTGAATTTAGTTACAGAATAAAATGCACTTACAAATTTCAATCCTAGGCCACTTGGTTTAATAGCAGACTGACATTCATAATGACTGAAAATATTAATAATAATTTCAAATATTTATATATTGTTTGCCATATGCCAGGCCATATTTTGACTATTTGAAGTATACAGATCTAATCCTCACAAAAATCTAATGAAAGAAGTACAACTATCTTTAATCCCATCTTACAGATCAGGACATGGAAGCAAAGTTAAAACAATTGCCTGAGATCATATATCCTATAAGGAGTAAAGTACAATTAAGTTTGAAACCAAAGTTCTCCTCTTTTGTAATATTCTGTTGTGATCTGTTCCTTTTTCTTGAAGTTAAACTCCACATATTAGAGTCAATTAGCCTAATAACAAAAAACTAAGCAGTGTTTTAAACATTAAGTAGGCATGTGCTTTGTGGAGGCAAAAAACACATCCATCAGATTCCCAGGGAGACAGCAGAAAAATGACTCATCAAATGTAATGACCACAATGGAAAATATAAAAATTCCTAACTGACACACTTTAGAGGGAAAAATTTCATATTGACACATTGCCAGTCCCATTATTCTAGTCTCTATATCACCTGGCCAGATTGTACCTTATTCTTATTCTTGTATTCTTATTCTTAGGTAGAAATCCTACTCATTGCAACTAGAATTCTATGTGAGTTACTGAGAGGCAGATTTATATTGCCCCAAAATGTATTTATGCATAAAAGAAGAAATACGTATGTTAAGAGATGTCATCTGACTTTTAACTGAAGCAATAGTTCATTCATAACTTTAAGCACTATAAATAACTACAAGTATACAGATTAAACTGCTAGAGATAGTAATGTGATAAATTCCGCCTGGAATGAAAAGAAAAATACTAGAAACCATAAAGAAGGCATCTGTTGAAACAGATTTACTTTATATTCACATTTTAAAGTTTAGGCCAAAAAAAAGTGTCAGTTCGATATCTGAAAACTACAATGTTATCCCAATTATAAAGTATTCTCACTTGAACAAAACTTTAATATTCAAATTAAGTGATAGTTATATTAAAGAAACAGCAACTTTAACAGTGAAAAAAAGTCAGTATTTGGTTGTGAATTTTTTAAATTTTATTTTAGAGCTGTTTCAGGTTCAAAGAAAATCTGAGCAAAATGTTCAGATATTGACCATATATACTCCCCTACTCTCACTGTTGCATATCTTTCCCAATTATCAATATTCCTCACTCGGGTGGCACACCATATAGTTGATAAACCTACACTGACACATCATTAATACCTAAGTCCACAGTTTACATTTGAATTCTCTCTTGTATTACTTAATCTGTTTACATGTAGTTATTTATAGTGCTTAAATTTCTGTCAGTGGGTATAAACAAATTTATAATGATATGCATCTACCATAATACTATCAATAAAATCCTTCGTGAACTATTTTGAGTAACAAAACAGGTACAAGAACTATGCAAGAAAAACTGCAAAACTCTTTTTTAAAAAATGAAATAACTAAGTTAAAGGAGAGAGAGTAAACGTTCATGGATAGGAAGACCCAATATTTCAAGATATTAGTTCTTCCCAAATTCATCTATAAACTCAATGCAATCTCAATCAAAATTTCAGGAAGTAATTATGTAGATACATACAAGCTAATTCTAGAGTTTATACGGAAAGGCAAAGGACACAGAATAGCCAAAAGAATTCTGAAGAACAAAGCTGGAGATGGACACTGACTTCAAAACTCACCATAAAGCTACAGTAATTAAGGCAGTATTGTGTTTGTTTAAAGAAAAAAAATAGACAAGTAGATCTATTAAACAGAACAGAGAGTTCAGAAATAGTCGCATGTAAATATAATCAACTGATCTTTGACAAAGAAGCAAAGATAATACAATAGAGAAAAGACAGTCTTGTCAACAAATTGTGTGAGGAAAACCTAGATATTCACAAGGCCAAAAAAAAATGTAGATATAGACCTTATACCCCTAACAAAAATCTAATTCAATATCGATCACAGACTTAAAATGTAAAATTATAAAATGCAAGAAGATAACATAGATGCATAATGTATCATAATGAATCCCATTATCATGCATAATTATAATATATATACCAATTGAAAATCCAGAAGATATAACATTTTGAGGAAAATCGATATGACCTAGGGCCTGACTTTTTAGTTATGACACCAAAGGCATGTTCCATAAAGGAAAGAATTGATAAGCTAGATTTCATTAAATTAAAATTTTTAGTCAAGGACACAATCAATGCAACAAAATCAAAGGGCTCAGACTGAGGAAAAACACTTGCAAAAGACATATCTAATAAAGGATGTTATCCTAAGTAAACAAAGTACTCTTAAAATTCAGCACTAAGAAAACAACTCAAAAAAAAAAAAGGCTGAAAACCTTACCACACACCTCATCAAAGAAGATATACATATGACAAATAAGTATATGAAAAGATATCACATGTCATATGTCATCAGGGAAATACAAATTTAAACAATGAGATACCACTATTTACCCATTAGAATGGCCCCAACCCAAAACACTGATGAGGATTTGGACCAACAGTAACTCTCATTCATTTCTGATGGGAACGCAAAATAGCACAGCCACTTTGGAAGACAGTATGGTGATTTTTTTTTTTTTTTTTTTTTTTTACAAATTTTTAAAAGAAAATGTTATTTTCTGTTTCATTATTTTCCTTTATTTTATTAGATGGTACTTTAGTCCATTTAGGCAGCTTTCACAATCTACCTGAGACTGGATAATTTATAAGTAATAGAAATTTATTTTTCTTTGTTCTAGAGGTGGGAAAGTCTAAGATCAAGGTGCTGGTGGATTCATTGTCCAGTGAGGGCTCATTGTCTGCTCCACAGATGACACCTTGTTACTGTGTCCTCACATGGTAGGAGGAGGCAAAGAGCTTCCTTGTACCTCTTTTATAAGGTCATTATTCCCGTTCATGATGGCTCTGCCCTCAATTTAGTCACTTCCTAATGGTCGCATCTCTTAATACTATTGTACTGGCAATTACATTTCAACATAAGAATTGGAGGGGTGAGATATTTAGGCTACACTAGATAGTAAATTCAGATACTTCATTCCTAAAACTCCATTCCTTTTTCCATCATACCCAAATCCTTTGGAAAGTTCTAATAATCACATATTTGGTCATTGGCTTATTCTAGCCAAATGATTTGAAATTTTTCTTATTTGTTTTCTTCCTTCATATATTCATTATTTCATTAATTATAGAGCTAGAGAAATTGAGGCAAGGCTGGACCAACTGCCAATTATCACACAGCTAGTAAGTGAGGCACCAAATGTTATTGGTACTAAGGACAGGGTAATGAACAAAATAAACAAACCTCTCTATAGCCATTACTGTCACATGAAACACTTCTCATCTCATTGTATTTCCATAGCTCTCACAATATACATAAGTGCCAACACCATCAAACACATTCCCTCTCCTATATGAATTTTCCTTATTACTAAATATGTTCTTTCTAGTTCCTACTTACAATCGATTCAATAGAAGTTTTGTTTTTCTTGTGGAAAGCCCACTTACTTCTTTACCAAAATTAATAAGTCTAACACTACAACATTCCTTAAATCTACCTCACAACTACCTAGGCTACATTCTTATTCAATTTCTTCATTTTTTAGATAAGAAAGTTTATGATATAAGAAAGTAAATGGCTTATATGAGGTCACCAGGATCGAAACAAAAATCTGATTTTAGAAGATAATCACATTATTACCATATTTGCAGACAACATTTCAAATAACCAAAAAAATAAATAAAACTAACTGAAGCTACTTTTTAACCATTACATATATCCCAAAACCACAATTTAAAATATCTCTTGCCAGAAACAAAACAAAACTGACTACAAGCTACAAGGAACTGAAAAAAAGATAAGCACAAAGGCGAATAATTCCAAAGGAACTTCCAAATCTTTATAAATGGGGTTAATAAATCTAATAATTTATAAATAACATTTAAGAATAATTATATATAATTTACTATATTAACATTAAAATGTTGTTATAAAATTCCCTTATATATGCTTAATATACATATTTAACATGTATATCATATATATGTAAGTATATACATCAACCTATAAACACATATATGTAGGTATATGTGTGTGTACAGTGCACAGATACACAGGTCTAAATTCACAGGTAGCAAACGACATTAATCCCTGTCCCCTTATAAAGCAGATACTAAATACTTGGTAAAGAATAGTCCTTCTGCATGTCATTCTACACATTTCCTTTCCTGAGTGACAGCAGCTTCCCTTGTTTGTTTTGTTAGGGCAGTGAGACAAGTCCTATGAATAGCTTCTATTCAGGTCTATGAACAGCTTCCCCAGCATTCCTCATGTGACTTTCCAGTAAGGCTTGAAAACATGGCATCTCTCTGTGGGCAGGTCTCCTTGGCACCCCAAAGGACAGATTTTCAGCAAATTCTGCCAGAATATCACCATAGAAACTATCTACTATCTAATGAGGCATGGTAAGAACACTTCATCAGGGCCTCTGGATCTCAGATGCTATTTCTGAGGAGCCATTTCACAGTTTTAAAACTAATAACTGCTTTAAATCTGCTATTCTTATATTTTTAGCGTTATCTATTTCTTATTAGCTCATCCCTCTTTACTGAATCCCATTATAATAGTTTTTAATTCTTTATGCTAAACTTTCTATGTTCAAATTACCACATAGTATTTGTCTCCTGATTGGACCCAGAATGATGCACAGGCAGAGACTTCATCATCTTACCTGTAGAATGCTACCTGGCATGAGTTCAGTGACCCATAATGAGGAAGATCCAATGAATAAACAAATGAACTTTCCACAGGGAAAAAGCAGTTAATTTTATACTTAGTAGTATATAAAGACCAAAAAATGTCAAAACAAGTCCTGAGCAAGAATCAATATTGCAAAAGAAATTCATGGAAGTAAAAAACAAGTGTACATGCACTGATAACTTCTACCCCCAAGGCATTCTGATTTTAGCATAGACCTTAAATTGAAATTCTCTGCAGAAAAGATAAGCACAAATCTTTAAAATTGAAATTCTCAATAGAAAACATAAATGTAAATCTGTTTTATAAAAACGAAAGTCCAAACCTTCATGAAAATTAGTCTCCAATTTAAAAACGATAGTCTTTAACTTTTTAAAAGATTAAGATCTAATAGGAGATCAACATGTGATGGTCATCATTATACAAAATACATGTATGAAGGCTTGAATTGGGTGTCAACATACCTTATATACAAACAGAGATATGAAAAATTGTGGTATATATGTATATTAAGAATTATGGGCTGGAGATGTGGCTCAAGCGGTAGCACGCTCACCTGGCATGTGCGGGGAGCTGGGTTCCATCCTCAGCACCACATAAAAATAAAATAAAGATGTTGTGTCCACTGAAAACTAAAAAATAAATATTAAAAAATTCGCTCTCTTTCTCACTCTCTTTTTAAAAAAAAAAGAAAAAGAATTATAATGCAAAAAAGTACATGTATAATGGCATAAATTGACACAAACATACTTTATATAGAGAGATACGAAAAACTGTGCTAAAAAAATAATAATAATAAAATCAATTTAAAAAAGAGATCAACAAATTCACTAATGATTTCAATTTGAGAAAGCTATAGTAGTTCATAGATGCAAGATGTAATAAGAGTTACTCATAACTACTAGGCTTCTACAAAGAAATTTGTATTTCAAAAAAATTTCAAAGGCATGGAGGTAAGAGCATTCAAAATACACTTAAGCAAAGAAAAAACTGCCATTTTATGCATTCACTCAAAAATTTCTTTGTTAAAAGTCAGTTATGTATCTTTACTCTCCTAAGAGCTAAATATATTGTAGTGACTGAATCTGATAAAAAATCTGCCCTGAGGAGTTTATTATCTAGAGATCATAGTAGACTATAATAAATAGTGAGAGAATTTAGGAGAAAAGTCTGGGGTCAGAGAACAGATAGTTTTTAATGCCAGATTAAGAAGTATTAAATAAATAGGAGGGGTTTTTTATTCTGAAGTATTAAGTAATTACAAATAGAATTAATTTAATAGGTGATAAAATGGGAGCTACAAATAGAAGATAAGTGCCACTACTAAAAAAGCAGTGTTAAAATGGGAGAACTGTGAAGATGTAAAAACAGTACACTACAGTAATGCAGCCACTTCAATGTTTCTGGCAGCGCAATTAACAATTGCTAAACTGTGGAAGCAACCTAGATGCTGTTCAATAGATGAATGGATAAAGAAACTGTGGTACATATACACAATGGAATATTACTCAGCATTAAAAGAGAATAAAATTATGTCATTTGCAGATAAATGGATGGAGTTAGAGAATATCATGCTAAGCGAAATAAGCCTCTCAAAAAACCAATGGCTGAATGTTTTCTCTGATAAGTGAATTGTAATCCACATGGGGTGGGGTGCATGGGATAAGTGGAGGAACTCTGGATGGGGCAATGGGGAGCGCGGAAGGGGGAAAAGAGGTAGGAAAGACAATGGAATGAGATGGACATCATTATCCTAGGCACATGTATGATTACATGAATGGTGTGACTTTACTTCATGCACAACCAGAGCAGTGAAAAGTTCTGCTCTATTTGTGTACAATGAACTGAAGAGATTTCTGTTGTCATGTATAACTGATTAGAATAAATAAATAAATAAATAAATAGATAAAGCAAGCAATACTGAAATACTAAAAAAGAGAGGGGAAAAGGTAGCAATGTAAGATATTAATGGACAGTTAACTAAACTGGCAAAGACAAACTGAAGCTTGTTATGCAGAGGGATGCAATATAGTTATAGAAGGTAAATATGCATTTGGTTTTATTAGACAGTCATTGTAAAAGGCAAAATTACATAAAGGATGAAAATATATATTTTGGCATTAGAACTGGCTTAGCCACATGTGGGGCTTGAGCAGCTTACTCTCTATAAATTTCAAAATCCTCATCTTTACCTGTCTACTGTGGATAACAACAGTATTTATTACACAGTTAGTGATAATTATGTTTGTTTAAATAAATTCTCATAAAGGTGACTGATAGTATACACTGTCACATATAGACAATACTTATGACTATAATCATTGTCATAATTTTATGTAAATTGAGATAATGCTAGTATTCAGTATATATGATCTAAAAAGATATTCATAGAAAGTGATAGTTGCCTAAACTAAGACAGTGGACAACTGTAATGGAGAACAGGGATCAGAGAAGAAAGCTTTAAGAATATAATCTATAGGACTTGGGCAGGGAAGATAGAAGAAAAGGAGGGGACCCCCAAATTATCACTGTATAGTAGGAGAAAGAGATGGTGGGAAAAAATGGTGAGCTTCTTTTCTCAATGATGAGTGAAATATCCAGGATGAGTTAAACTATAGCTCAAATCTAAGGCTGTTCCTCAGAAGAAGAAAAAAAAAAACACTTGCAGAACTGCAAAATGAAAAGAATCTATAGTGTGTAAAAATATATAACATAGAAGATACATTTTTAAAAAAAAATAACCTGTCTTCAACAGTTTTATCAAAGAAACAAAACAATACATACAAATTTTCTCTTATTTAATGCTGATAATCACTAATAGCACAAAATTAAGTCATTGTTCTTTATAGAAAATTCTTCAGTAAGCTGAAATTGTCCAAGGCCACTCTGGTGATTTGTTACGAGAACAAAACTTATAGAACCTAGGGGAGCAACAATTTAATACACCTCTGAGACAATTCCATAATTGTTTTACTAAAAATTCTTCTTTGTGAATTAAAAGCCAATTGTTCACTTTTAAAAGACAAATGGACTAAACTCTAAGCCAGAAACATATGTGATTAATTCCATGAAAACAGAGCTTTTAGCTCCAAGAGAACTGCAAGTTAGAAATACTTCTAGTTTTCCTTTGAGACCTCCTCCAAATAACCTCCACACATCCCTACCTAAAAGGCATTTCATGATGACATCAACATGCCCATTTCAACACTGCAGTCAGTCATACCACAATGCTCACAACAGCAGTGTACATATCAGACAATGCAATGATAAGCAGAATTATTACCTAGAGTTTCAGCTGATATAATTGGGTAGAATTCACAATCTAAAAATTGTTCCTAAAATATCTTTCCCTGAAAGGTTCTGATAATAATTTTTTTAAAATATTTATTTTTTAGTTATAGTGGGACACAATACGTTTATTTCACTTATTTATTTTTATGTGGTGCTGAGGATCGAACCCAGGGTCTCACACATGCAAGGCAATCACTCTACCACTAAGCCACAACCTCAGCCCAATAACAATTTTTAACTGCACCACTCCTTAAAGCCTTAAGAACACAAAGGTCAAAAAGCACTCTTCAAGAACCTTAAGAAACAAGTAGGCCTGCATACTCTTTGTTCTTCTGCCAACAATCTCTGAGGTTCAGGTTTCAGACTAAATGCTGATACAGGTGGTACCATTAATAGACAAATCAAGAATATGTACAATCCAGATGGAGAGGTTAAAATCCTCTGGACTCCTCTTTAGTCAAACTAAACATATAAAATCTATGTTTTAAGAGCCGATTTTCTGGGGAATCACAAGATTTCCTTTTGTGTATGCCCTTGATAGAATCAATGAGAAAGGGAGAGAAAAGCATATGCTTAAATGCCTGGGGGCAACTATAACAAAGGAAGAAATTACAGTTTATTAATGCAATTCCAACACTCACAGCATATTGCTTGCTCTAAAGAGTCTAGAAAGAAAAGGCACTGCACAATCAAATCTCTGTAACTAACATGCTTACAGACTTTAAGATAGTAATATTTACCAACTAAATATTGGTCCAAATAGTAGCTAACACTTAGACATCTGCTTTAAAGAGAAGCATCCCTTCCACCTGCTTCTACAGGCCACAAAGATACACTCTAGTTAACATATTACTGACAGGATGATGAGAAAGCTCCTGTCAGATGCTGGCCAGCCGGGTGTTTGAGACAAAATGCACAGCCCCAGCTGACTAGTTAGAGAAAGTCTGGTGTGGTACAATTATAGAGGCATATGACAAGGCTTCATGCCTGACTGATTTGAGAATGGATGACATGACTTTAAACAGCAGTCCTCCCTACCTATGGTCACAAAACAGCAATAAGTCAACTGATACAACCTTGTAATACCATTATTTATTCCTTTGCTTTGAATATATGAGAGTCTGAGAGGATATTCTGCTAGTCTACCAAGATTCACTTGGGGCTTAAACATCTAAGGCCTGCCTACAGCATGCATAAAATCAATTTTCTAGTTCAGGATTATTGCAAACCATTTCATGTATACTTATTAATGTATAAATCAAAGAATAAAAACAAAATTTATGATGTCCCTGTTTATTAACTCAAACATGTAAAAATATAATAATTAATCCTAACACAATACACACTTGAATAAATGGGAGGAAAACCTGTTAAAATCTTCAAGACATAATAACAGTCTTGATATTTTTGCTTATATATCTTAAAACTAAATATTTTTATTTTAAATTTTATCTTTCACAAAAGTTAAAACTAATCATTCTTAATTACAAATAGCATCTGAAGAAAGGGTCCCCTTAAGTTAGTTGATTCCCTACCACTGTATTGCCATGAAAAAAAAAAAAAAAAAACTACAGCAAGCTATAGTTTGACAAACATCACTTTAACATAATCAGAAAAATGTTATGGTTTTCAAGAGTAAACAACCAAGGCAAACAAACTGCTAAAATAATAGAATTGTGAATGTTAAGACACTTTAACTTATATGGGTTCTTATAATAATTGAGATTTTGGGCTATATATATTTAAAAGATGATCAAGGGGTGAAAAAATGTTTGCATTAATATTAAGTAAGTTATAGTTTCTATGGTATGTAAAAATACAAGAATGTAAAAATCTTAAAATCGAGTCAATTATTTAGTGATAATTCTTTCTTTGGATATTTCAGCGATTTCATTAAGTTTTTCTTAAAAAATACTTTATCTCTAATTTATATCATGATATTAATCCTTCATCTTAAATTTTACTATCCATGGAAGTTATAGCACATATATTTATAGGTACTATATATATCAGAGAATTGGTCAAGATATATTCAAGTAAAGCAGCTTCTCCCACATTACAAGGGTAAGAAGATCATGAAAAGCAAATTGAATTATATTTATTTTATCAGTTCAACTGCCCCAGAGAATGATCCAAAACAAAGCTGGTAACTTACAGGTGACATCACCCAAAAGTTTTTAAGAACTGTCATAAACTGCTGATATTAAGTTGACCTTGAACATAGGAAACAACTCCCTATATAATACCAACTTTTAAAACAATACGTTTTAGTAAAATATTAAATTAAAGGATAGGCATGTTAATTTTTGCTCTAAACTACAAATCTAGGCTGTTATAAAACTACAGTTAAGGGCTGGGGATGTGTCTCAACCGGTAGCGCGCTCGCCTGGCATGCGTGCGGCCCGGGTTCGATCCTCAGCACCACATACAAAACAAAGATGTTGTATCTGCCGAAAACTAAAAAATAAATATTAAAATTCTCTCTCTCTCTCTCTCTCTCTCTCTCTCTCTCTCTCTCTCTCTCTCTCTAAAAAAAAAAAACTAAACATTGAACATTTATCCTACATAGACACAATCTTAAGCACTTCAATTATGTGTTTGTGTCCATTAATTCTTATAGCAACCCTATGAGATTAAGATTGCAATTACTCTTGAAGAAACCAAGTCAGAAAGGTTACACATCCTCTAAGAGAGGGATAAAAATTAAAATAAAACCAAATATTTTTCAAAAACACGTGTTCAGATTTATTCCTACTGTGTTCTAAACGCAGCAGCTTACACTCCATTCACATAGCTTATTTTCCTCAGATCTCTGCCTAAATTCTATCTCACTGAAGAGGCATTCCCTCCCACAACTACCTTATATAAAACCAAAACCTGGCTCTTGCCTTATCCTCTGTACAGGCACACTCACTTTATCCTTTAACAAATAGCACTCAGCATTGTATGACATAACAACTATTTATTTGTTCATTTGTTTATCTGTTTCACAACAGTTGGATATAAGCACCAAGATTGATTGAACTTTGTTTTGCTTTCTGTTGAATTCTTAGTATGTAGGAAAATATCTGATGCATAATATGTGCCTAATAAATATTCGTTGCATGAATTAATCCTAATACAAATTAGTTCTTACAAAGTTAATCCTATAAAACAATTTGTAAAATTATTTTAATCTTCATAAAATCAATATAAAAATATCCTTTATAATATTAATATCATGTTTAAAAATTAAGGAGGAAGAGGTGGACAGAGAATAAAGAATGGGTTTACTTCAGTGATAAGTTAAAAACAATAGAAACTCAAATAAATAAAATGTTACGGTTTAGATATGAGATAACCCCTGAATGTTCAAGTGTGAACCAATAAAGGAATGTTCAGAGGTCAAATGATTGGATTATGAGAGCTGTAACTTAATCAGTCAATTAATCCATTTGATGGGTTAATAATTTGAATGGATTCATGGGTGGTAACCGTAGACAGAGAGGGCATGGGTGGAGGAAGTAGGTCACTGCTGGTGTGCTTTTGGGGATTATATTATCCATGATTTCTTGTTCTCAAGTGCTTTCTCACATACCTGCATTCATTCTCATTCTCACTCTCTCTCCCTCTCTCTCATTCATTCTCTCTCTCTCTCTCTCTCTCTTTCTCTGTCTCTTTCTCTCTCTCTCCTTCCTGGCTTCATGAACTGAGCATCTTTCCTCTACCATGCCCTCTGCCATGATGTTCTGCCTTACCTCAGGCCCTGAACTATGGAATCAGCAGCCAACCATGGACTGAACCTCTGAAGCAGTGAGTCAAAGTACCATGTGATTCAGACTGAACATCTCAACATGTTTTAAAGATGTATAAGAAAAATATGACCTACATTACAACTGACCAGTACTTACTCTCTGATACTACCTCATCACTTTTTCACATTTACTCCTTTATATGCTTACATTTTTCAACATGTACAATGTATTTCAATTTGGGGAAAAGTGAGTTCATCAATATTAAATATTTAAAATCTCAAAATTTTACTTTTTCAATTGTAAAGCAAAATAAATAAGCCAAGACAGAATTAGGAAACCTAGTTTCTCATTAATTATTTCTAGTTTTTTGGCCTTGGGATGACCATTTAATGTCTCTGAAAATACCTTTCTCATTATTAAATACTAAACAGATATCCCAAAGAAATAAAGAAATCCTAACCCTCATTCTACTTTTAGGTGCTAAAATATTATAAAATTTTTATTTCTACTCTAGGAAAATAAAATATTAAAATTATGGTTTTATTTATTATCAAGTAAACAAATATGTGCAGAAGCAAACTCATGCAGTATTGAATAATGGTTTTTAATATCTTACAGATTACTCAAAACTTTAAGTTTGTATTAACTAAAAAGTTGAAAAAAACATATTTTTATGCTTAATGCAGAATAAATTATGAAAACTTGTAAAATACATTTAAAATTTTTTCTGTGACCCAAGAAAATCCTCCTATTCTCACAGCCTTTACCACAGTAATGAAGACCTTCCAAAAGAACATTTTAGTGAGTGTCATAAAACCTGTGATTTATAAAAAATGCTACTTTGACTTTTAAGTTATTATCAGTCTGAAGAGCTCCTCCAAACCAGAACTATTATAGAATCTACTCCCAAACCACTACTTGGCAACAAAGATGAATCTACCTATTACCAGGTTAGGGTAGCAGCTATTATCATGGCTCCTTGATTTCTTTCAAGTAGCTCCAATGGAAAAAGCTATAAGTGAATAATAAAGATCTCATAATAGCTCTTAAGAATTCTTTATGTGGTAGAAGGTACTAAAATGAACTGTGGAGAGTTAAAAAGAGGAAAAAAAACTCTCATCTCCTGATAAGAAAAAATAATTAACCTGATTTAATGCATCTGAGAAAGCCTTCTATAAATCAGACTTTTGTACTTCAAGAGCCAGATTAAAACCATATATAAAAAAGTATGTAGATATTGTCTTATAAGTACACATAACACATTTCTAAATCTGCAGAGGTTTTTAGGTCTTTTTGTGAAACACTCAATACATGCTATTTAAAAGGAAAGTGTGAAGTACTTACAGTGCTTAATTTGCTAGAGGTAATAATGATGCGCCTTTCGTGCAGCATACTGGCATACAGTTGCAGCATATTGTTCACATCCACAGCAACAAAATATTCTGTAAGATTTCTCTGTACAAGTGAAAAATAATTCTCAAGTTACAGCTTATGGTGAATATGAAGAAAAACATTTTATACTTTTATCAAAAAGTCTTAAAGTTCAAAGGATGTTGTTATTAAAAGTGGCATTCATTAAAATAATTAAATTTAATACTATTCTGCTGCTACATGAAGCATGCAATATTCCATTATTATTGGAAGCATAACCCTCTCCACAAAAGTGTTTCTCAGAGGGTGATCAGAGGGTCGCATATTTCCCAGCCTCCCTCCCCCCAACACCAAGTATTTGAAAAGAAGCTGATTTCCTGGGCCCCCACCAAACTACTGAATTATTATCTTCAGAGTATGGTCCCAAGAAACTGCTGTTTAAACATATACTCCTGATGATTCTTACAGACAGTGATTTTTGAAAAACCACTGTTCCAGAATTCTCTGAGTCTTCTCATGTTTGTCATTCACTCTGCGGGCAAAAATCACTGTCCAATACACAAGACAACCAAAGGATAAGATGGATTTATAAGAAGTCCTTGATTCTTTATTAAGGAATATCCTTTGTTTATACCACATGTCAGGCTTGCTTTATACCACTATAACCAAATGTATTTGGTGATATCCTAAATTGATTCCTTGATTTAACACTCTTATAAGATGTATTCTACATAAGAACAAAATTGGGACAAATTACATTGATTTTCAGATTCTCTCCTTGAAATTACTATTAGCTTTCTGTAATCAAATTTAAGCATATCAGAAAGCAATAAAGTAATGAAGAAACTGATTAAGATATGATAATAAATTGAAACTGTACTACCAGGTGGACTATGACCTGGAAGAATGAAACTTAGTTGGGCAAAAAGAAAAGAAATCCTGCTTTTTTTTTCAATTTTGAAAAGACAGAAACTTTATCAGAATAAACTGGTAGTCAGAGAAGAACATATCAGTAGAGACTATATATCAGTTAGTGATGTTGAATTGATGGGGAGAGATCCATTTCCTGTTTTAATTAAGGCCCACTTCACCTTCCACTTCAACACTGCATATACAAAGTTACATTCACAACATTAAATATTAATATTTTCCTATAATTTTAAAGATAGATATTTTTAGATAGGGAATTATTTCACAACACAGAATGCTTCTTGATATTTCTGTCCTTTGTTTGTTTGTTTGTTTCCCCCTAAACAAGACTTTTTTGCTAAATAAAATGTGTTAAGGGAGATTTTAAAAACTTTTATTCTCAGTGGCATTTCATTAGAATGTTTAATTCTCTAAAACTTTCAAAGTAATAGTCTTTAAAAATCCATGGTATTTGTTAATTGAAGCTATTAGTTGTCTGTTGGTAAATGTAAGAGAAAGGTGGAGAGGATAGAAGGTAGAAGAGAGTTACTTTGACTTTGTATTAGAAACTCTGCTGTGAAGGGGCCACAACCACATAAGCCAAGATATGGTCAGTTGTCCATGAGGTAAATATAGGAGGATGCCCTGTGCACAAGGTGCAGAGGTCAAGACCCCACTATCTGTGATGGGCCTTGACACTTGAGGATCTATCTCAGGCCCATAGTAAGTAAAATAATGCTAAGTCTTTTCATAGGGGTTGTCTAAAAAAATCATTTTAAATAGGGTTTCCCAGGATTCAACTCTACTAGAAACAGTTTTGATTAGATATTCTATTTTGAGTATTAGAATATTTACACTTGCCTTCTTTATTTTCACTCAGTAGGTTTGAAAACATTTGAAAAAAGAGTAGAATTCTTAGTTAAATAATAAGTGTATTTGAACATATTTTTTCCAATTGATTTTCCCTTGACTTTTGATTGAATTATTTAGATTCAGTTCAACTTTCCAAGAGAAACTGAAGAAAAAGTATATAAGGGAATATTTTATTTTCATAGTTATTTAAAAAAGCAAAAAATATTTGTTATTTCCACTTACCCATATAAACTTTTCCATAAAATATTAATTTGTGACATTATAGAAACACAGACTATTTCTACTATTTAAGAGGCTCTTAAATGAAAAATTATTTAACAATATTTTTTTCACACAAGCAGTTAAGGCCAAAAAGAGTACATTACCAAAGATTTTTTACACATATACACACACCTCAACTTGATTCAGGGAAGCTCAGGACCTAACTGAATATGTAAGACCCTACCTAAGTGTTCTAAATGACGAAATACTTTCCCTCATATCATTTTTCTTAATTTTCTTTATCAACAATATATTCATTTGAACTCTAATTAAAATGCAAAATTAATTCATTTTTCCAATTTCTTATAATACTCTTCAAGCTTCATGAAATATATATTACTTTAAAATAAAACCAGGAAATCAAGTATAGGACACTTAAAAGATTAGGACAGAGTCATAGACAAGAAATCTAAAATGCAGTCGTCAGTTCATTAAAGTAGCCATCTCCTGAGACACGTTCTCAGCTTTGTATAGGGAAGCAGAACCTAACAGAATGTTCATAACTATTCCTCAGATAATTTTTCCCAATTTTCTTTATCAACGACATATTAAGAAAGGTATAACAGGGCAGATGCATAAAGAGGAAAAGAATACAGCACCATTATTGTTTATCTCTTCATTATTTCTCACAAATACAGACAGTTATAATGTATCTTATTTCTCTATGCAGGAATCCATAAGAGTGAGACCAAAATAAATAAAATTTGTAATATAAGTAATAAAAGTAAAAAACAGAAAACTTACACTCTCAGGTATTGTTGGGAGTCCAGTTACATCAGGGGCAATGAAGTAGGAATGCTAATCAGTAAAAATAAATCATGTAAGAAAAGAATTAAATTTTGGGATTAAAAATAAGAAAATAGTTTAATTAATAAATGTCATGGGGGCTGACACTCAAGATTTGTTGAATTTAAGAAACTCTTAAATGAAAGAGCAGGTTTATATAAATTTAACAATGACTTTTCAGTTAAGGCCAAAAAGAGTATATTACTAAAGATTTTATACACATATACACATACCTCAACTTGATTCAGGGAAATTCAGGACCTAAGTGAATGTGTAAGATCCTACCTACATGTTCTAAATGAAGAAATACTTTCCCTCATTTCATTTTTCTTAATTTCTTTATCAACAACATATTAAGAAATGTATAACAGAACAAATAAAAAGGAAAAAGACATAACACCATTATTCCTTATTTCTTCATTATTTCTCACAAATGCAGATATACTCATAATTATACTATTCTTCTATGCAGGAATCCATAATGTAAGTAAAAAAGTAGAGAACAAAAAAATTATACACACACACATATACACCTGTATGTATGTGTGTGTGTGTGTGTGTGTGTGTGTGTGTGTGTATATATATATATATATATATATATATATATATATATATAATTACGAGTATATATTCTTAAAACATATCTAATTTAGGTAGACTAGAGAAATAAAGCTTCTCCTCCCAAAAATATGTCAAAATATATCAAAATTCCAGAGTTTATAAGCTAAGTCACAATAAATCTCTTTGTAAAACACAGTTATTAAATGCTTAAATCTTAAAAATATAGTTGCTCATCACAAAATGACCTTCACACACCAAGTGAACAAGGATCAAATGCTACAATGTACCAAACAATACACTAGCTCACTGAAATATTTACATACAAAACATAGTATATATGCCTTCATATTTCCCACAATATCTACAAATATTTATAAAATCAAAGTGCAACTTAATCACCAAAAACTGTTTTATTTTCTGTTCATATTAAGCTCCAAATTATTTTAATATCTTCATTTAGTATCATCTTTAAAATTAAAGACTCAGAAACTTTTCTAGGCAGTATTAGAGCACAATTAAACTAGAGAGAACAAGGCTGGTTAACACAGTCATAATGTATCATTTTCCATGGTGGAAAAATAATCTGAGGTAAACCACAAGATAATCTTGTGACAAAAATTTCATGCTGTGAATGTGCTTTAAAACTGCTTTTTCTGAAGATGGAGAACATGCATATTTGGTCTCTATTAATTTTATTTGGATAGGTTTTCAATAACTATATTTGATAAGACCATGGTTTAAAAGATAGTATAAAAAGAAAATATATTCGAAATGATTATTTTTTAAAGAGTCAGTCTACCATTTCCCATAGGACTGAGGTGAATTTTAAAGGCAGAGAAAAAGAAGCAACTTTTTTCCCAATTTCATAATGATTTTTAGAAGCCAATGTCTTTCAACTCACCGGTATTAGTGAGAGCTGATCTTTCAATACTTGCTCACTGGCAATAAATATTTCTTGATTCTTATAATACATAAGAAAAAATGAATATAGGGGAAACTTATGTAAAAGTGTTTTTGAGAGAAACTCATGCAGCCACATTATCCATTGATTATAAGTGTTATTTTAAATGCTGATTTGGTAATTCTATGCTAGAAAAAATCCTAAAGAAAGTATTTTTATATTGTGAGAGTAGAGAACACTATGGTTATTTAATGATTTTTGAAACACAGTTTCAAAAAAATCAATTTTTAGACATTTAACATCTCATAAAATCTGATATTCTAGTGACCACTAACCCACTTTCAAGAAAACTTCCATGATCATAAATTTTTAATCTGGCAACATAAAACTAAAATCTCTACTAGTAGTTGAAGATAAATGTTCTAATCCCAAAATTGTCCCTCATTAGCAGTGTGTAACACTGGGTACATTCTGTTATTAGAAGCAGATGAAATTTAAACATAGGTAACAAGTTATTTTACCAAACACTTGAGACTAGGTGTAGAAAATGTGAAAGATATCATAGGCTATTCAAAGGTCTACCTTACCAAAATATATACAGAAAAAAATCTCAACATAAATAGCTATCAAGAAAATGCAAATCAAAACCAAAATGTGTTATCACCTCACCCCAGTTACAATGCTATTATCCAAAAGACAAAAAATAATAAGAGTTGTGGAGGGTATAAAGGGGAACTTTTATACATTGTTAGTGGAAACGTAAATTAGCACAACCATTATGGAAAACAGTATAGAGGTTCTTCAAAAAATTAAAAATAGAAATGCCATATGATTCAGTATCCCCACTACTAGGTGTCTGGCCATAAGAAGGGAAACCAGAATGTCTTCACTCCCAGGTTCAATGCATCATTGTTCATAACAGACCAGACATGGCATTAACCTCCTCATCTGACAATGAATGCATAGGTATTTTAAATGATACATATATACAACAGAATATTCAGCAATAAGAAATGAAATTATGTCATTTGTGGCAACATGCATGAAAATAGAGCTTATTATCTTAAATTTAACAAGTCAGACACAGAAGGATATATGAGTGATTTAACTCATATTTGAAATCTAAAAATTTGTCATAGAAGCAGAGATTCCAAGTATAACTAAAAGATTCTGATTTCATTGTCATATAATCTACACATACACAACACTGCATCCCATAAATAGGTAAAATTATTATATGTCAATTAAAGGGAAATAAATTTTCATAACTCTTTAGCAAAGTGTCAGAATCACTTCAAACATAATACTTTCCAAGAAAGAGGAGTTCTTTTTGGAAAACCAAAGATTATTCTTTGTTTTGCTTGCACTTTCTACTGCCTTTCTGCTGTATTGCCACTAACCATACACACTGCATTCTTTTGGCTTTCATGACCTATGAGTGTGAATTTCTCCCTATCTGCTCTTTCCTCTATTTTTTCCACTGGATTTCTTTTCTTCGTCCTCACAGTCTAATTGGGCAATTAGACCTTAGCCTCCTCTCCATATTCTCTCTACAGTATATTCTTCACAAAGCTACAACTATCTCTGCTGATGACTCTCAAATTTGATTAAAAATATCCAGGGTCTTCTTGGCTTTCCATCCCCAGTCTCTTTCCACTTTGGCAGTATCCAACAAAAGATGATGCAGACACAAGGCAGCAGAGATCACAGGAAAGAAAGAACACGTTGAGGTGTGTGGCAAGAGCTTCACAAAGGTGGGGACTGAGCTAGTCTAAATATAGACAGTCTATAAATAAGATTCAGTGCAAAAGGAAAGCAAGATGTTCATTCAAGAAACTGGGCTAAACAATGTGACCACTGTAGGGACTGATTTTAAAAAAATTGTGATACAGAACATGAAAAGTTAGAGTAAAATTAGGAATTGGATGGTCCGGAAAGCCTGGCCAAAAGTTCAAACAAATTCTGTATATAAAATGAGGAGTTGTTTTTCATTAGTGGACTTTACAAGGTTTAAGGTGGTTTAATTTGAAGAAAGAACTGGAAGGAAAGATTCTAGACTAAGGACAATCTGAAGTGCTTAGCACCTGAATGAGGGTGTGACAGTGAAAATGTAAAGAATGGAGTTAAGTAAGAAAAAAACTATTATTAAATTATAGTATAAATATAATTTTATCAGGCAAGGAGAAAGTTGTTATCAAAGAAAGAATAATAATAATGATTTCCTTATCTTGCAAAAACACAAAATACCTATTACTATCTATATTTCAAGTTACTTATCCTAGCAATTTTTCTTGCCTGGTAAAATTTTTTCTTGTTTGTTAATATGGAAGTTTACTATCACTGTGAAAGAAACAAATCAATATAAATAAAATTCAACCTTCAGTTTCACATGCCAAAGTAATGGAGAATATTAATGAAAATATCTACATTTTACTACCATGAACTTTGTTTTTAGTCTATTTTTAGATATAGATGGCACAGTTCATTAAAAAGTTTCAATAGTAAACAGGCTTGCTGTTTTGACAAACTCTAATGATACTTACATTATTTTGTGATTATATCAGAAGACATATTTCAGACTAAGGAATGAACAAGAACTCTTCATCCAGTATTTTCATCCTGCATGTCATTTGTGGCAATGTCATTTTCTATTCTTATTAACAATTGTTTTCATTTTAGGGGGACTAGTGATTTTATCTACACATATACACACACACATTTTGTATGTACTCCTTTATTTATACATGACTTTCACCTGAAGTATGAATGATCATCACAACCATTCAGTTCATCAGATCATCAAAACCTCACAGTTATTTTCAGTTCAAAATATTTTTTAGTGTTTCAGTTTAATAACTACTAAAATACACAACTCAAATATATCAAGTTATGACAATTATAGCTCATCAAAAGACTCAAAATTATCACCTACTAATCTTAGTCCTATCGCTAAAGCTTCTCCAGAAGCAGAAGCATAGGTGACATGGTAAATAATTTTTTAAAGTAACATTGTTCTTAAATGAGAAACTGCTAAGATTTCTTAAAGCATTTAGTGATTACTTACCACACTCAAAGTGACGGGAGTGTTTGCCTTTGGTACTGGGTGGTTATAGAGTGATTTGAGTGTTTCATTCAAATCATTTTCCTGGAACAGAAAAAAATCAATTAATAAATGAAATAAAGCAAATACAATCAAAATTACTCTAGTACATTACTAGTGGGAATGTTAAATGATGTAGCCACTGTGGAAAATGGTAGGATGGTTCCTCAAAAACTGAAATACAGAATTACTGGATTACCCAGCATTAACCCCTCTAGGTATACACCAAGAAAAACTGAGTATAAGATTGAAAGATGTGTATTTGTACAACTGTCTTCATAAAAGCAAAGCCAAAAGGCAGATACAATCTGTGTCCACCAACAGTTGAATAAAATAACAGACTTCAGCATATATAGATATAATGGAAAGCCACCTTCAGTCTTTAAGAAGAAAGGAAATTCTGACACATGGTACAACATGGGTATCTTGAATATAAGGATAAATATTGTGTGATTCCACTTACATGAAGTACATAGAATCATAGTGGCAGATATAGTACAATGGTCATTTTCAGGAAAGAGGATAGAAGGAAATGGGTAGTTAAAGTCTAATGGGTATTAAGTTTCAGATTGTCAATATAAAAACTTCTAGAGATGTCTAGAAATTGATGGATGTAGAATAATGTGGATATATTTAATGCCACAAAACTATATACTTACAATGGTTAAAATGATAACATTTTATGTTATGTATATTTTAACACAATAAAAATAAAATAAAAAATATAGCTTACCAGTTCCTTAGACAAGTAATCTGCCAGAGTATTTAGAAGCTTGTAATATACTTCAAACCATGGCAAGTAACTATGACAAAACAAATTATTTTAAATGTGCATTTGTATATACACGTCCACATAAATATTTAAAATTTATAATCAGAAAAAGGCAGATTAAATAATCATTAAATTTATAATGTTTTGAGCAGACTGATCCTAAAGAACAGAAAAGAACTATACCTACATTCTATTCTCTTTACTGCTTCAGAAAAATTTTACACATTATCCACTACTGGTTCTCATAAAACGAATCACAAATCAAAGATCTATTTGAAAAATTGCCCATTACATACTTTTTAAAATATCAACAGCATCTAAAATTAATCCTAGTTCATAGTAATAACTAAAATCACAGGATAAAAAATTAACCATTGTAAAGATAATATTATATAAAAACTAATGTTAAAAAGCCTTAAAAATAATATATAATTACAGTCATGTGTCATTTAATTACAGAAATACATTCTGAGATATGTGACCTTAGGCAATTTCCTTATGTGAGCACCACAGAATGTACTTATACTTGCTTGTCCTTACACAAGCAAGATGGCTTCAATGTCACTACTGTCCCAATCTTATGGGATCACCATTGTACGGGTGGTCTGCCATTGACCTTCACATCATTATGCATCACATAACTATATTTCTTTTTAAATATTACTACAAAGAAAAAATAATAGAATTATATGTTTACTCAGTTCTTCAGAAATGATGTTTAAGTAGGATGATAAATTTCAAAATAAATATTAATACAAATATCAGAAAGACTAATTTAAAAATTTCAAAAAGTAATAATTGTTTTTAGATACCAAAATCAAAAATGACTTTAAGTCATTCTAATTCATTTTACTAGATCAAACTGAAATTTTTTATGAAAGTTAAATACTAAATCCAAAAATCATCTGTATGCAATAAAATCTATATTATTATTAACAAATAAAAATACTAGTATATTTAAAATTGGTCCAAAGTTATTAATTTAACATTTATTACCATGTTTCATTTCCATATGGAAAAATAGTAAATCACAACAGTTTTGTTAATTATGAATTAACAAATACCCATTTTTTTTCTTCAAAGCATTAGTATAATAAGCTACTTTTAAAGAGAGAACACTCTTATACTTCTACCAAACAATGGTCAGAGAAGAGAACATGCATAAAGCATATTAAAGATAAAATAATCAATGAACTAAGCTTAGACAAACAGTATTCTATTAGAATTTCCTCATAGAATATTTGCTTTCCTAGTGATGATGAATAATGCTTTTTGAACCATGAATAACCTAAAGTCATAACAAAAGAGGAACAGTTAGGCAAGCTATAGTACTTTTACTCAGCAGAATAATACAAAATTCTTTAAGATAATTACAAATAGTAACTAAAAACATAGAAAGTGCCAATAATGTTTAAATATATTTATACAACTTGTTAAAACTAACAAACTTAATAATGCATTTATCTGTGCCATTTGGAAATACTGTTAAAATAGCAATAAATGAGTAAAAAGGGTATGAATTGATATGTACAAGGGAAACTTGAAAACCAGCAAGACAGTAGATGTTAAACCCACCTCTGCACATAGTATATTTCCAATTCACTTTACTACCATCTTCTTGAATGTAAATGAACAGTCCAACCACCCAATACTTGAAGAAATACAGACACAAATGCATTTTTGTAATGAACAAATATAAAAGGATCTCCAAATAAATATAGACTATGAAAACAGCAGAAGAGAATTTCAAAACTTTCCCTAATATCCTTAGGGGCAGAATAAAGAACAATATCTTATTAAACAAACTAGATTTAAATTAAAAAGAAATGGAGGAAGAAATTATTATAGAACAAAAATAGAATTCTTGTTGGAAGTACTAAAAGCGCAAGAATTTTAAATCAATGGGAAGGTAGAAAGTACCATAAGAAAATCTCCCAGAAACTAGAATAAAGAGACAGATAGATAATAATGTTAAAACATCAGGGCATTATTAGTCTCATATATCATGTAGTTGGCAAGTAGCAGCTATTAAAAAAAGAAAAGAAAAAAAGGGAAGAAGTGAAAGTTTCTTTCTTGAAAATGAATGAAAAATTTCGTAGAACTTCAGATCCAAGTTTCCTGATTAAAAGGGTGACTGAATAGCACAACAAATGAGCCAAACCAGAGCATCACCATGAAATTAAAGAAGAGGGATAGAAAAGTGACTAAGAGTTCCCAGTGACACAAAACAGGTAACATACAAAGGAGTCACGTTGAAACTATCACTGTATCTCTCAAAAGCAATGTCTTCAAAATACGAAGTTAAATTTCATGTTCAGAGAAACTATCTGCAAAGTATGACCATAGAATAATACCATTCTCAATTGTGTAAGGACTCAAAAATTCTCCTAAGCCATCCTCAACAAAATAAGGGCAATTAAGAGGGAAGAATGCAGGAAGATACAAAAAACAAGAACTCCAAGACCATGGGAGTATAGAGAAGTCCAAGGATAAGAATTGTCCAAAAGCCTAGAAAGCAACCACTCCAGACTGAAATGAAAACAAAAGCTTCCTAAAGAAATGCTGGAATAGGTGTTTGCAACAAGCATGCTGACAGCTTTGTGTGAGAATCTGAAAAAATTTGGAAAGGGATGTGACAAATCTGTGAAAGCTTTTGGGGAATCTGAAAATCAGAAATTAGTATTGACAACTGCAATTTTCATATTATTCAAGTCTTTAAGTCCTACTCTATTATATCTTTCATTTATTAAAAAACCCTAAATATTATTAAGTTATCAACTCAATAAAATGCAAATGAGTACACCAGTTTCTGAAAGAAATAATTTAATGGAGCTATCCTATCAAGACATACTATACTGTTAGAATGTAATTCTTTCATTTAAATTCATTTCATATTCACATTTCAACTTTTATTGGCCTGAAGAAGTGACTAGTTCAAGAAAATTTCAATGTCATATATTTCATACCTATACATTTAAATAAAACAAGCTCTAATTCTAATATACTCAAGAATCAGTCAGTTTGTTCCTATCCTGTTCTCAATGAGTTTTAGAAAAAGAATTTATTAATTTTAGGCAGTTACATATCTTACATTGTCATTTTTCATCTTATGTAAATAGTGTGAAACTTTGTTTAACCTTATTCTTTTTTCTTAGTCCACTATAAAAGGGAAAAATATAATATAGATCCCATAATATAAGCTATTAAAAAGTAAGATGATCTTTTTCTCTCTAGACCATATACCTTAATGTTCTTTTAAATGTTCTGGTTTTCTCATCTACATACTTATTTTTCATTTGTTATAATTTCCTTTCAATATATGAAGCTTAATTAGAGCTCAATTTTTCATTAAGCAACTAATATATACAGAAAAATATAATTTATGTGTAGGATTATTTATTTACTTGTTTTTCAAAGTGATAAATCCAGATAATAAAAAATATTTAAAATATCCATATTTAGTTTTACTTTTAAACATTTTTAAATTCTCACGCTAGGCCTTCTATAGCTATATAATTATTATTGTTTTATAAATGTCTAAGAATACTTTTGCTGAATTTCGTCCTGGCACCATATTATGATTTCATCTAAAAATCAGACCTTTATGGGATATTTTTCACAATCATCTTTCCTAACCCCAATATGCTTTATTATTTCTATTTAGGGTGTATTACTCAATAGTCAGTTATATATCCATCTGGGTATAGAGGCAGAAGCTAAGAATCACAGAATTTATGTGTTCAAATAGTTGAAAGGGAATAAAATTCTGAAAAAAAATAGTATAACAGTGTGATATTTCTGTGTTACCTTGTCTAATTCTTATACTACTACTTTAATATCTATTATTTGACTAAAATAATACAAAGCAACTTAACCACAATTACAAGGATGCCAAATGGCAATCTTGGGATTGGAGTTCTAGTCAACCTGCATCCAGCTCATCATCCAATGTAGACAAGTATTTCTAAAATAAATATCCAGCCCTTGAATAAATATGTCCAATGACTGAATGTTTTTTACATGGCTAAATAAACTGGACTAATTATGGTATAATCTTAAATCAGCTAACTCATAATTCCTAAATTTGTGTATCTCTATTAATGTTCAGAGCATTTCCTTTATATTTTTAAACTCTCATTTGTTTAGATGTGCTAATGTCTCGGATTTATTTAATTTGGCTTTTTCTTCTAATGTTTTGGTAACTAAACCAATTTAAATTTTTATACTGCTTTTGTTTTCACTGCTGTAGCTAAAAAGTTTGGGGGGGAAAAAAACAGTCTAAAACAAGGTAGAAGATGCCTTCCCAAATAACTTAAATTTATTTAACACTCGAATGCTTAGACCTCATCACAAGATTCATAACTGCATTAGCTAGCCAGCATTTTTCTGTACACATAATTTGTGAAAGAGTAAGACAGAATCAAACTTCTGTTTAAGCATGTCCTGATATGCCAGTACATAGTATCACTATAAAGAACACAGTGTAGTCACAGACAATGTGCTCTTTATGCACATACACTGGTTCTCAGTGATATTATCTTCTTTTAAAGAGTATACATCATTCACAGCTTTTAATAAAAGCATAACTTATATTAAAGTGAAATTAATCCGAAACCCAGCCACATGTTCCTGAAGCATCAAGAAAGCAAGAACATTTTCCATTGCAAATATGCAAGCATCTAGAACACAGATTATAAACTGGCTATCTGCAGGCTGCAACCAGCCAGCCCATGGCCATATTCTGTGTGATCATCACAGTCCTGGAGTAGTGGCTGTTGTTTAATTGAGTAAGTTGTCAATTTCTAAATCTCAGATAATTCACTTCAAAATCTCAATTTCTGTTCCTATAAAAATCAAAGAACTGGCAATACTAGACACTCATTTTTCACTCTGTTACAAATGCCTAAAGCTGAATATTGACTTCTGTCTTTATATGTGTCGTATGTTATTCAGATCACCAAACTTACGTCCATAGTTAGGAACCTAACCTACTTTTCTCATTTGAGTCACCAACCTGGTCCTTGCAGGTATAACTGAATTCACAATGCCTGATACAAAGTAACCACTCAACAAGAAATCCTACTGTTCAATTTCCTTACTGACAAGAAAACAGTCCAGGGTACATAAAGTAGTATAATAACGCCAATACTTTGAGTAGATTCCATTTCACACTTTAAATCAAAATATGTGGAGAAAAATAACATCCTTTTTAAAAAAGGAAACTATGCCCAAAACTTTTGATCTGAATATAACACACACATATACAGAAAATGAATACTGTAAATTATAAACTTACATTGCGAGAGTTAAGAAATGTTATTTCCATACCTTTATTTTTGTGGTTTCTGAGGAAATTCTCAAATAATATATGTTCAAAGAAATAATTTTAACTAATCTATTAGCTCTTAAACTGATTATCATTAATATTTTTCATTAAATCTTATACATCCAAAGATATTCAAAGTCTGTTTTTCACAATCAACCTAAAAATCCTAGAAGTTAAAAAAATTACTCAACATATTGTAAAGACTAAATATTTAAAAACAGATCATGTAATTTCTTTAATAGTCAATGTGACTTTCATAGTATTGCAAATATATACAAAATGAAAAACAAATACATTAAAACTAATTATTTTAAAACAAAAGACAGGAGGAATTTAAAGTTTAATTGTAAGATTATTAATTTTCTTTAAGACTTACAACAAAAGATAGATATGGTTTTGTGTGTGCCTGTGGTGTATGTATTTATGAGTGTGTGTGTGTGTGTGTGTGTGTGTGTGTGTGTGAGAGAGAGAGAGAGAGAGAGAGAGAGAGAGAGAGAGTCCATTTTGTGGCACAGGAGGACTCCCACCATAGAGCTGATAAAACTTTTACATTCCAAAGTCAAAGGTTAAATAAAGGAAAGGAAATGTTTTTTGTCAAATAGTCAGGTAACCAACCACTAACGGTCTGAGTGATCAGCAGGAACCTAACTTATAGTAATCAAATAAAACTAAGGAAACTGCCTTTCCGTAGAAAAACGTCTAATGTCTAGAGGCTGTTTTTCTGTCTGGAAAATTGACACAAAATGTGTAAAATTGAAACATTCTGCTTCTAAGGGATTTGCCCAAAGGAAGAGTGTGAAAGCTTGGAGTTTGGTATGAGTTAAAGGGGACAAGGGGAACTACAAAGGCCCTAAACATAAATCTGTCTTCCTTATTAAGAGTATTTCATTTTGAACCCTTGGCAACAATTTTATAGTCATAAAATTATGTTAATCAAATTAAGAAAAAAAGTTATTTCTTGCATTTTTGCTAGCCTATTAAAAACAATTCTAAATAAAAATAATGGTAAGATTTAAATTATTAATATGTCAGAAAAATAATTAAAGCATATTACAGTGGCTCAAAATTAAATATCAACTTTTATATTACATAGGTCTAAATTCTAATTTTTCTTCTAAAATGTGAACAAAATGAGTACAATTTAAAAAAATACTAACTTCTAAGTTTTATAATAGTGTATGTCTAGGAGGAAAAGAGTACATGGTTTTTTTATGGCACTGTGTACAAATTATCCCACTTAGAACTTGAACATAAATCTAAATTATTTTAAATCTCATAATAGCATGATCCAGGAGAAAAGTAGCTTTAATGTATTGGATATAAATTTCTAACTTAAACTCCAAGAATTATTTTTAAAATAATGCATATAAGTCACTTAGCAGAGAATGTGGCTACAGCAAACAAACACTGCATGATGCTGCTAATTCACTGTCATCAGGAAAATTATCATTAATTTAAGAGTCCCTGCTATTCAAAAAGTCAACCATCAAAGTTGTTTTCTGCTTGCGCTAATGAAAATTTTCTATCAATTTGCAGTGGTTTATTTTACTTTGCAATAAACTATCTTAAAATTCCTTATATAGGTAGGTAGGTAGATAGGTAGATGGATGTATTATTTTATTATAACTACTTTAAAGGTCCTAAAACATTTCTAATTGTTCAATATCAACAAAATCTCAAGAGTCATTTATAAATATTTTTCTTTTAAAATTTTTAGATCACTGAAACACAAATTTACACATTATGGGGTAACAACATAAATGAGAATATGGGGGAGACATATTTGATAACAACAGAAAAATTCAGAGTTCATGTTATTGTAGAAACGACAAGAAAAACAATTAATTCTACCCAAGAATCTTAATTCATTTGCTACTGAGTATGAATAATAATAAATGAATAATCAAACCAATGTCTCTCACAATATAATATTTAAAGATGCAGTATGATTCAATATAAATGCATTAATACTGTACCAAATGACAGCTTCAAGGACAAGGTATTAAATGTTAACATTCAAAAGTCATACTTCAAGTAAATATATAAGTAACTGATTAAAAATAACCTGTAATCAGAAGGAAAAAAACGTGTGTGAAATTTCACCCTCTAAGGAAACAAAAGAGAAACACAACCAAATGTCAGATTAGTGTGAAAAATTCTCTGCACTAATGGATGATATTATAAAAGTCACTGGAACTTTCTGGATTTATGGATTACTTTAGATACATTCATGTATTTTAGTAATTATGAATAAAGACTACAGTTAATTATTTAGTTTGATTTACTGTATAAAAGTCTGTAAATGTACATTAACAAGTTTTATGGCAATAAGACTAGAACTAAATACCAAATGTAAGTATTGATTATGTGGCACAAATGTATGACTTATTTTCTTTTTTAACCTTCTCTGAATCTTCTTAGTTTTCATGATAAAATATAACATGTTTTTATCAAAAAATCTAGTTAAAAATATTTATGTAACTTCCTTACATAAGTATTTTGTCAAAATCTTCAATAAATTTTAGCCCTATTAACTACATGAGTTAATACATGAGTTCAAGACAGTCCTACAAAACTGCAAACATTACTCTGAGGCTTTGACTAGCCACTAGTAAATTCTCAGAAGAGCAACATAGTTGATCTTCTTTCATATACCACTGGAAGCAACATAGCCTGTTATAAAGAAAACTGGTCTATAAATTAGGGGGTCTTCCCCAAAATAATTCTGAGTAGTTTATAAGATATTACTGTATTTCAGTAATATCTGTCTTCCCCTATTCCTTCTAAAAATTTACTACTTATTCTATATTTTGGTTTGATATATCGTGTGTGTGTGTGTGTGTGTGTGTGTGTTAAACAAACTCTTTTGTAATACATCTTAAGCATACTGTCAAATGAGCATTGTTAAAAGGGGGAAAATAGGAAATAAAATTTAGTATTTTATATTAGCATTTATCTAACTATCTCATAAAATATACTGTATGTTTTACATTGAAATTACAGAAAAGCACTAATATCTGACTCTAAGATTGTCATAGTCACAACATCAGCAATAGTTTTTTCTTTCCAAGGTTATTCTTTCACATCTTCACATTTCTGGAGTATAGGAAAAATCTCCCCCTTCCCATTTTAATTCTGTTACACTGCCATGATCAACTTACTGACTATACTGAAATACATTAATAAGATAGTTATTTTATCAGGGAAAAGATGATTTTTAAAAAAGATAATTTTTAACATATTATCTATAGTTTCATACTTATAGTTTATTATCTGTAAAATGTTGGAAGCTCAGATTTTCAGAAAAAAACAATTGAAATGATTTTTTCATATTGCAAAAAAAGATAAATTCTAAAGTGTTTAATAAACAAGGAAGAAGGTATCCTTCTAGACTTTTTGATAAGAATATGCACTCATAGACTAATATACTATAATTTGTCATAGATTAGCTACTTCTTAAAATACATATTCAAATACACACATATGATATGTTCTTTATAAACATAGAACATACAGTCTCATAAACATTACTTTGAAAATTTTCATCATTTTGCAATCAATCTCCAAGAAATGTTCATGAACATTTCTCTAAGTCAGGATGTATATTTGTGTTTAATTTTGCCTAGCAATTAAATAACATTCCTTGTATTAAGCCATTCACTCATTTGTTCTACAAGTATCTATTATATCTACTATTATATCTACATATATGCCAGGCACTACTGCCAACAGTGGGAGTATGTCAAAACTCTCTGTGCTTTTGGAGGTAGCATAAAGAATTCTGGCATAGAATGGAGGCTGGGAAATGCACCATAAAGTACTTAGTCAAGTTCTGTTGAAGAATATTCATCAATGTGGTCATCAAATGTTTTATTTTTATTATTATTTAAATTGTATATAAATGATATGTGTTAATCATGTAAATATCATGTTTTTTTTTAAAGAGAGAGAGAGAGTGATAGAAAGAGAAAGAGGGGGGGGATAATTTTTTTTTAATATTTGTTTTTTAGTTTTCGGCGGACACAACATCTTTGTATCTGGTACTGAGGATTGAACCCGGGCCGCACACATGCCCGGAAGCGCGCTACTGCTTGTGCCACATCCCAGCCCCTAAATATCACGTTTTGAAGTATACAAGTATTGTGGAATGACAAGATCCAACTAATTAGCACATAAGATGTATGTTCACTCAAGCTTATTAAGAATATATTTTTTCAATTCTGTTGATCTAAATATGCTCTTTTTTTACTTTCAGTATGGCTAAGCAGCATTCATAAGTGTACTACTCACACTTACTCTGAGTTATTCAGATACTTATTTCTCTACTGATTTCTTTTTCTTATTAATTTTTAAGTATTTAATATATTATGACTATTAAACCCATGTTATAATGGTTATAAATTTATTTCTACCAGTTTATTACTTATATTTAAAGTGTCCTTATTATATTTGTCACCAAACAAAAATATTCATCATCATCACATGGGCAACTGCACCAATTTTTCAGGTTTCAGCAATCCATGTTAGGTACATAAAAGCTGTCACCATCACAGTAATATTTTTAAAGTCAGCAGTATTTTTTCTAGTATATTTATAGTTTCATCATTCCTTTCAACAATTATAAAGTGGTAGAGGATGATCCAACCAGGTAGACAAACCAAAACCAAGAACACTATTAGTCCTCTAGCTATATAGCACTTAAAGAGATTTGCCAAAATTATTTTCCAAGAGACAATGCTGACTACTTATAGATAGATATTTACCCATCCACAACAACTTTCTGAATAATTTGCTTAATTCTACTATAGTTGAATTCCCTGTTTACTGTTAAAACTAAATTATTATCTGACTACTCTAAATAACTGTTCTCAAAGGATGCTAACTTTCAGACAGATTAAGATATGCCATTAAAATGTCAAACAGGAAATATTTTCCTAATTTACAAAGAAAAATAAGGAGGAGAATAGAATTTTCACAATTTAAAATTTTTCTCTGTGATTATTTTCATAGAGGTTTTAGATATATTTCACATCTACCAAAAAGCAGTCAAATGACCTAAAAAAGCCATCACATATAAAAGGAATAATTTTAATAAAAGATAAAATAATGAACAATGCTTATATGACAGGTTACCTTGATTGACAAATACGATTTAACTTTTGATATTTTATTGTATTTATGTAAACAATTTTTTTTGGAGATAACACTTCTCCTAATACTTAAAGAATACTTCAACATTCAGGTATTCTTTGCATACACAAGTTTGAGAACCACAAAAAAAAAAAAAATTGACTACTGTGTTTTAGAATCTGTTCCTACAAATGAATGAAAACTGGAATGCAGATATGGAGACTGTACTCATGTTACAGTCATTTAACAAATAGTCATAGTTTATATTTTATGTAAATATTCTGAAGTAATGATGGCTTTACTAAATTTAAATGCTACATGCAAATTTATTTCTGATTCATGAGGACACACTGCAGGAATGCTTGCCTTTAAAACCCCTCCTCCTCAATAGCCAGCAACTCAGATTTGAGGTCCACAGGCCAGAGACACAGTCTACCTACTAACTCTAGGCCCATCAGGAAAGTTATTGAGACAGAACAGGTAAGAACTATGGAAACTAGCAAGATAATTACAGAACTAAAAATCTGACATGTAGTTTCAGCTTATTGCTGCCATTGGGGAGTAAAGGACCGTAATTAGCAGATATTCCCATTTCTCAAAAGGAATTAGAAATATAAATTTTATACAAAGCATCCTAAAATTTATAAGGTTAACAACATCTTTTAAAATTTTTAAAACACCCAGTGGCCGAACAAAAACCTTTAACTTCTGCTCCATCACAATTTTGCAACCTTTGCTTTAAAACAGCAATTCATCTCAAATACTCTGAAGTTGTGGTTCAATGACAGAAAAGGGCACACATTAGTTTACTTGAATTTATTGTATCCTCTTTAATATGTGAAACTCACATATTATTTGAACTCATATCTTAATATTTAATTTTTAAAAATAAATCAACAAAACCTTATGTTTAAAAAAGTAAAGGTCTTTGAAGAAAAATTCGACTATGGTACTGGTAAATCTTTACACATAACTGATTTTGTATGTAGGAAGTAAGAAAAATTATTGTTCCACTTATTCAGATTTAGAAAAAAAGAGTTAAGAAAAACAAGAGGTTTACTGTTTTTGCTTTGGCCTAACAAAATAAAGAATAACACAGTCTATCCTGCAATCAATTTTTCTACTACAATTACTTACCTAAGGATGCATAAACAAATTTTGCCTCCTGATGTGAGTCTGCAGAACCCAAATCTTTGTTTACTTTCAATGTCTGTCAGTACAAAGGTAAAGTGCTGTCCAACTTGATTTTGGGATACCCTAAAATATAGTAAAAGTATGAAACAGTAAGCCCAGTATTTTTATTTTCCAAAAGAAAGACAAAGGCAAGAATATATCTATATGTGGCATTGGTTTCATCTATCCCATCAGTTGGGTTTTTTTTATTATTTTTTTAAATTTATATATGAGAGTAGAATGTGTTACAATTCTTATTACACATATAGAGCACAATTTTTCATATCTCCCATCAGTTGGTTCTTAAAGCTGGAACTGTCTTCTAAAACTAGAATGAGTGTGAAATGTGTAAACTCACTCATGAGTCAAACATCAAGATAAATTGTAATACCTCATAGACTGAACAAATTGAGCATATGCTAATCCCTTACCAGGAAATCATAAGACAATTTGTTCTAACTTGTCATAAACTAGAAGTCCTCAGAAAATATTTGTAAATTATGAAATAACTGTTGCTGAAACTGTAGAAGAAGCTACATGTGATGACTGAGTTCTTGTGCTCAACTCTATTTTCCCAGTCTGCTTTATCCAATATTAATTGCTTATATAGCAAATCACACTGTTCCAAAATCTAAGGGCAACCACCACCCACTCTTTAAAAATTGCTTCTTTTGTTAACATTCTCAACCAATAAACTATCATAACAAACAGTGTTTTAGAGCTATCAATGTACCAAGGAATAAATTTTCAGGTAAAAAATAAGAATATGGCGTCTCCAAAGGAGCATACTGCTAAGCTGTAAATAATTTTAGCTAATTACTATCATAACACTATAATATGTGTTACACTGGGGTTTAAGTAACAGTATAAACCATTAGATAAAATCCTTACTACTAAAATATATGAATATACTTTCAGATACTAAATATAACCTTAACATTACAAGACTAATTGAACATTTGATGCTCTGTCCCAAAATGTAAAAATCCATTATTCCTTAACTTTGGTTCTAAAACAGCCATAGTGATTGTAGAAAAGAAAATAAATTATTACCAATGGACCAATACTATAAACTATTTTGTCAGAAAATACTGAATTTCAAGTGCTGGACATTTAAGAAACATACATTAAAGTGGGCAATTTTTTTAAACTTATATTCTTCAAATAAAACTTCCGCTGACTAATGTGTCCTCTAGTGCTCAAAATGTATGATATCCTTTCACAACTTTTCTTCCTTTTTTTCATTCTTCCTATTGATTTGAAAATTTTAACTTTGGGGAAGTGAGGGTGGACAACTGAGTCCCCAGGTGTGAGGTAAAACAAGGAGTAGCATTCATCAATAATACTTATTATTATCAATTATCCCATCATCAGAAGGGCTTTATTTTTAATATAGTAAAATTTCAGTCTCACTCATCCTTAGCAAAATATTTTCCTTAAATAAATTTTTCTTAAAACTTTTCACATCACACACTTAAGAAAACTGATAATAGGGTGTGAAAGGCACATATAAAACAATAAATGATCTGTTATCATGCTCAAAGGGATATAACTCTATTAAATTCCCACTACATACAAGTAGTTCATTCAATATTTGTTCAGTAAAATACAAACAAAAGATTTCAAAAACTGCTAGAAAAGTTTTTGGAGTCTTCCATAATATTGTACTGTTTCTATGAAGCTACACTTGGGAGACAACTAGCCATGAGTATTACAACATCATACAGATGGTCTTTTCAATTAGGATGAAGTGAGATAGAAATGAGAACATATACACTTAATTTGAAAAGACACAATTCAAAGGCTCTGATCAGGGAACGTTTCTTTTATTCTGCTAGTGCTTACAATGTATACCTGAAGAATAAATGGAAGAAATACAACCTATTGGCAATACTGCTTTAAGATTTCTCCTAACTCACCACAATGGAGAAAGTAAAAGATACAATAATCTTCTTCGTTCCAATATTATTTAACTTTGAATTTCTAGTCTCCACTGTTTCTCTAGAAACAATGAAAACATGTTTCATTTTATCAAAAAAAAAGCACATGAAATCATTTTAAAGTATGCACTAAGATGAGATAAAATTATTTTAAATAGTGGCTCATACGGTACCTTTCAACGTCAAAGGGGAAACAGAACTTTGGCACGCTCTGTAGTACTTCCTACAAATGCAAATTAAAAGAAGAAACAAGAAGCTTTAGAATGTTTTTTAAAGGTGCAGTTAAAATGCTGAGACATTTTCTAGGGGGAAAAAAGTTTGCTGGGTTTTTTTCCCCCTGAAGAAAAATAGCACAGGTTCCTAGACTAAAATAATTGATTATTAAAAAGGAATTAAGTTTGTGCTTTGGCAGATTGCACTGACAATGCCACGGAAGCCCCAGGAGGGAAAGTCCTGGCCTGAAGGGTATTAACACCCTTCACATCCCGCTGGGATTCCCTTCAACAAGGCCATATGGATTTTACAGGAAGCACTGCACCATATGGGTAAGCTAAGTCTGCTGCTACTTGTACCACAGACTAGCCATAGGGACTTCTGACAGATCCTGGCTCAAAAATATAAATGTTGTTTCAATTAAAATGCAGGCAGAGAAAAGGGAATGAAGTTGGCAGCTGAATGAATCACTGAGAGGTGTTACAATTCTACATGTCCCATACTCAAATGGTTTAACAATGAAAAAATTTTCTATAGAAAAAAATCATAACACTTGGAACTAAGTTTTATCTTAAATAATGAATGTATATCTATAAGCAAACCTTTACATTAAACTATAACATATATTCTGGGCACTTTAATTTAAAAATTGCTTCATATTAAAATCAATGTTTTATGTAGCATAGAAATAATCTGATTTTGAAACCTTCAATGATTTTGTACTAAAAATAATTTTTAAAAATTTCAGAAATCACAAGTTTTAACAATTATGAACAGAATGCAAAACATTGTCAGGTACTCAGAAAGAAAGAAAGAAAGAAAGAATAAATCTCACTAGATCTGAAAATTTACTTCAAATTAACTGACTCAAAAGCTAAACTTCAGAATTGAAGACAATATCATACAAATTCAAAGCCCTGGTGATTTTAGAAAACAAAGCAAAGATGTATGAGGCTATTTCCTATTAAAAATGGGGAGAAAAGCAAATATCTTCATCATCCCCAATAAAAATACTTTAACAACCACCTCTTCAGCAATAAAACTAATACCTTGTGAAATCATCAATATCAAATTTTTAAACCCAACATATAAATATAGTGCTGAGTAGAATGTCTTGAATTCTCTCAAAGTGTACACTGCAATAGAATAACAATAATAAAACATTGTAGAATTCCTATATCAAGATCTAAGAAAGCTCCAAAAGCCTTAACTCACGGAAGCAAAAAGGAAAAGCCTGGTGTAAAAAAAAACCAGCACACTTCTACCCTTAAGGGCATTGTACCCAGGCTTCCTTATGAGCATGGACCTTTAAATGCAAGAGCACAGGCCCCATATCTGGAGAAAGCTATTTTACTACTGATAATATATTGTTAAATTTAATTACAGGAGTCACCAAACTGGAAGTAAATTACTAAAAAAATAGTTCATCACAAATAAGAATAGTTTATTTTTACTTGACTGTTGCTTAATCTTTAACTTGTGCTGCATCAAGTGAAGCCATTCAATTTACTACAGACATGAACATTATTCAGATATCCTCCTACAAAACTGCATATGTAATTTCTATAATAGTCTAAATCCAGGGTCCACCTATAAATATATCCAAATTAGTCATATATGTCACATCAATGTTAAGACTCAAATTAAGAAGGAAGCTTCTCAGTTAGTTGCTCAGTCTTTCACACCACCCCCCTCCTTTTTTCCAAAAGCAACACACATGCACACACTTCTGCAAAACAGCCTCAGCTCGCTTCCCAACTGGCAGAAGCATCCCTCAGGGGACAAGTCTTTAAACCTCCGCACTCTTTAAAATTCAACCAGCCAGCAGGTCTATAGACTAGTGTATAAACAGTATAGACAAAAAAATCCTCTCTCAGCTTATGTCAGTGACAAAGCAGCTCAGCAGTTGACTGTTTCTCCCCTGACAGTATAAGCAGGGTTTACACAGATCAATAGCTGGAAGTCCTACCTAGCTCCCAGGGCTCGGTTTTCTTCCTTAATTACAGGTGCTATTCAAACTGAAGTTGTAAAAGAAAAGAAAGAGAGTTGGAGGGAGGAATAAATATTCAAACAGTTTTTTCAACGCTTTTAGCAATAGCGCTAATTGAAAATTTTATTTCTACATTTATTGGGGAAAATGCTCATAAATGGCTGATACTTCCACCACACAATTTTTAATATGACACATATGCATGCACACACAATTCTAGATTTGCATTCACAGATTACATGAAAGGTTTAAGGCAATGCTTTCTAGAAGTTATCAGTTTCCTGTTTCTACAGGCTTTCATTTTTTTAAAAAGATTTCCTTAGCCAATTTCCTTATTTAGAAGTTCCAGAACTCCTAACTCTCCTGAATATATTATTCTTATATAAAAGAACATATCAGCTAACACATATCAAATGATAAAAACAGAAATAACAAGAGGAATAGAACAGAATACAAAAATATGCATAGTAAAATACAAGCAGCAATAATAAATGTCTGTTTAAATCTTAAAAACAAGACATCTATTATCATATTAATGACTGTAGACAAGGACTAATGAAAATTTATATATTTCTTGGTCCTATGTCAATCTTATAAAAGAGAAGAGAATTAACTGATAGTGCTAGCTTTTTATTCTATGAGGTTACCATTTAACATTACAAATTGATCAAGTAATACAAGCATTTCAGAAAGAATTCGCCTTTAAAAAAAAAAACAGTAAGTTCCATAACTACAAAGGTATCAGAATTTCTCTGGGAAAAAAAAAAAAAAGAAAAACTAACACGAAATGAGATTTTTCATAGTGGATATCAGTAATCATTTTTTTTTCCTCCTCAACCACTTCGACTCCTACTCTATATTGAAATACTAGTGTTCTCTGAAGTTCCATATTTTTCTCTTCCCTACTCATTAAGGAGTATCTGCACCTTATCTATACGTAGGGTTTCAAAACTACAACTACTCTTCATCTTATACTTTGGACATATCTTTGAACTCCAGGACTATATGCCTACCAACTTTCTGGTATCACTTTCCAGATAGTCCCAGATACCTCACATTATGTACAAAACAAGTTGTTCTTTGAGTTATATAGTGCTTTTTATCTAGAATGACAGCACCATCTACCCAGTTACCTAAGCCTAAAACATGGAAGTCATCTAGACACCTCTTTTTTCCTTGGCCTCTCCATATAAACCATCTTTCACCAAATCCTTTAATTCAGTTTCATAACTTATTCCAAAAGTTCTCAATGGGGGGGAAAGGTTTAGAAGGAAGATGAGAACAGAATCACTTATGTTTTTCAAAACACATTTGATTACTTATACTGCAATCCCCCAAGGGTCCTGAGTTTTTTGCTTCAGTTTGAATAGCATCTACAGTTAAGGAATAGAAATAACTTTATCAGCTAAGAGTATTTAACACATATATAAACAGAGAGACAAGGCAGACTTGTTCAAGGACTGTTTAATTCAACATGGTCCTCAAGGACTCCTTCTGCTACGCTGTGCTGAGTCTCCTAGCTTTGTCCTCAACTACTTCTCTACTCATGGTCACTGAACAAGCTAGCAAAGTTCAGAACATCACACCAAGACACAACGGCAATATAGCAGTATGCAGTGTTTAATATCAGTGAGGAAACCTTTCCCCACCCCTGACTTTCCCATTGTATCTAATTAGCCACAGGGTTACCAATCACCCTAAACTAATCACTGACAGGAGCACTAGCTACCTATGATCAGTTTTGCCTTAGACTGGTTAGAGAAAAAGTCAGAATTCAGACCCACTCACATTCTAACAACTATGACACATGTAATTATAAAGAAGTTTGGGTGAAGCAACATTTTTCTCCAAAGAATCCTGAAAATCAAATTAATCAGATAATAAAATTTTCACTAAAGTTCTCAAGAAAAATATATCACAATGTTATAAAAGGACAGTTTTCAAATATCCATGATTTTATTTACATGAATAACACTTTCAGAATAATTTTGCAAAAACAAAAGGTTCACTTGTCATATTAATTACATTTTTCACAAAGGCCATAGATTTCTAAAAAGATGACTGCTTAATTTTAAGTACTATCTTTCCATATAAATGAGAATTAACACCATGTATTCCTTCAATCTATATGTGTTTTATATAAGAGAGTAATAAGGTTGTTTTTTTTTTTTTCTTAAAGGAAACATTTACTGAGTGACACAGCCATGAGCAGGTTGCATAATGCAGAACTGAAATTCCCAAACTGTGCACTGAAATATTTCAGGGCATAATAGCGAACTATCAGGGACACTACCAGATATTTAAATTTTCCAGGAAAACACACACACAGTTTTAATAAAAAGGTGATTATTTACTTTTTTTCTTTTTCTTTGTAGTGTTAGGGATCAAACCCAGCACCCTGTATATAATGAGCAAGTGTTCTACCACTGAGCTACATATACCCTCAGCCTCCTAACAGAGTGATTAAATTAGAAATGCATTTATCAAAACTTTTTGATGAATTTTATTATTAATAAATTAAAATAACTGCCATTGGGCTGAGGATGTAGTTCAGTTGGTAGAGTGCTTGCCTTCCAAGTACAAGGCCCTGGGTTCAATCCCCAGCACCACAAAAACAAAACAAAACAAAACAAAAAATAACTGCCTTGAAATAAATACAATTATTTTTAAAACTGCTAAGAAATACAAATTTCAAAAATTTTAATTCTATATGTATCAGTCTTAGGTGATAAGATCTACTCCGTCTCCTATCACTTCAGTTTGATCTAATGCTAATGAAATAGCCCAGATCCAATGCAATGCAGGAGACTGGGTGTGGTGGTACACACCTGTAATTCCAGTGATAGGCTAAGGATGAGACAGGAGCATCACAAGTTGGAGGCCAGCCTCAACAATTTAGCAAGATTCTCAGTAACTTAGAGAGACCATGTCTCAAAATAAAAAAAAATTAAAAGGGCTGGAATGTAATTAAGAAGTAAAGCACCCCTGGGTTCTATCCCCAGTTCCCCCACCCAAAAGGCAGTGCACAGTGACAATACAAAATGTACCTATACACACATACACACACACACACAAAAAAAAAATGTTTACTTTTGCTAATTTAATAAAAAGAAACATTTTAAAAGCATGAAAGGATACTTAAAACAAATGGGTTTCAGAGTTTTCTTGTAATAAATTCCACTACAAACTGCCTTTAACCCATTACAAACCATTTTTCCTCTACAGAATTGAAAACTTGAGACTTAATGAGTTAAATTTTTATCCTTCACTTTTAAGCAAGGATTTGAACAGCATTACCCAACTCTATGAAAAAGCCATTTAGGAAGGCGTCCTTTCTTTTTCCATAATGACAATGGAACTTCACACCCTCTCAGACTAATGTAACTACTCTTTGCTTCATTCATTCCTATTGTAACTAGTAACATCTTTAGATTGAGTGAAATAAGTTTTTTTAAAAAAAATAGATACTTCCCATAATATTTAAATGCATTTGTAGATACTAGGGTATTTTAAAGTGAGTATCAACCAATTATTTAGGTCAAGACAAGTTGGAGTAACATAAGTTTGAAGATGCTTCAAGTTTTCTAAACAAAGGAGTTTTATATCAGTCAATTTATCAGCTATCAGGATATCCACCCACAAATCAATGCTGTGATGGGTAAAAAAAAAAAATATGATTCATGATTTTCTGAAGTGGGAAAACTCAAGATTAGATTATGAGATAAGACAGGCATGCACACCAGTATATATACAAGATGACTTATTTTCTTTTGTTTTTTTGTTTGTTTTTTTATGGTGCTGGGGATTGAACTCAGGGCCTTGTGCGTGCAAGGCAAGCACTCTACCAACTGAGTTCCCAAAGTTGACTTGTTAGAGTGATTCAGTGGACACTGCTTTGGAGTCAAACAGCTAACATCTAAACACTGGCTATGCAATCTACTGGCCAGGTACTTCAGTTACCTCATTTAAGAAATGGACAAAAATTAGTACCTATATCATAGGATTAAATGTGGATTTATTTAAGGATTTATGTGAGGTCCAAGTAAATCCATGTAAAATGATTAGGACAATGCCCAGCGTATAAAATGCACCAAAGCCATTTTGATGATATTAATTCTGCCTATACAAGAACATGGAAGGTCTTTCCAACTTCTAAGGTCTTCTTCAATTTCTTTTTTTCTTTTTTTCCCAGTGGTTCTACACTTTTCATTGTAGAGGTCTTTCATGTCCTTTGTCAAATTAATTCCTCTCTCTCTCTCTCTCTCTCTCTCTCTCTCTCTCTCTCTCTCTCTCTCGACCCCCTTATCTTCTGTGACTGGCCACTATGGTCCCACTAATAAAATCTCGGACAGGTAAAAAAAAAAAAAATTAATTCCTAGACTTTTTTTTTTTTTAGGTTATTGTGAATGGGATAGTTTTCACAATTTCTTTTTCAGCAGATTCAGTACTGGAGTGTAGAAAAGCAATTGATTTGTGTATACTGATTTTGTATCATGCTCCATTACTAAATTTGTTTATCAGCTCTAGAAGTCTTCTGGTAGAATTTAGGTCTTCTAAATATAGGATCATGTCATCAGAAAACAGGGATAATTTGACCTCTTCTTTTCCTATTTGTATTCCTTTAATTTCCTTTTTTTGCCTGATTGCTCTGGCTAGATTTTAAAGGACTAAATTGAATAGGAGTGGTGAAAGTGGGCATCCTTGTCTTGTTCCTGCTTTTAGAGGAAATTCTTTGTTTTCCTCTGTTTAGTCTGATATTAGCCTTGGGTTTGTCATATATAGCTTTTACAATGTTGAGTAAGTTCCTTCTCTGCCTTCTTTCTCTGGTGTTTTAAACATAAATGACTGCTTTTTACTTTGACAAATGCCAACCTAAGCGTCCTTCAACAGATGAATGAATAATGAAATTTTGGTATATATATGTATACACAATGAAATGTTACTCAGCCATAAAAAAGAATGAAATTATGGACACTATAATGCTAAGTGATGAAATAAGTCAGATTCAGTAAGTTAAGGTTCAAATGTTTTCTCTGATATGAGGAAACTAATCTAAAATTAGGGTACAGGAGAGAGAGAAAAAATAAATTGGGGGGGAATATTATTTGCATTGATGAAGTCAATACCAAAAAAAGATCAGGGGAGAAGAAAAAGGGGTTTGAGATAGACAAGATAAGGGGAAAACAATGGGATGAATCTGACTATATATATGAATAAACTACAGTAAATCTTACCATTATGTATATCCAACAAGACACTAATTCTTTTAAAAAGTATAAATAAACCAATCAGTACAATACAGGAAAGGGAACAGGGGGAGGGAGGTGGGAGAGAGTAAGGGTAAGTACTGGGAACTTAATTGGAGCAAACTATACTCCATGCATTTAAAATTATGTCAAAATATATCCTAATGTAATATTATAACTATGATGAACCAATAACAAAAATAAAATTCTCCAAACAACTGTTATCTTTATTAGCTACATGTTACTAAATTAAATGAAGAAAGATATTTATATTAATAAGTATTTACTGAGTTAATTATAACATTAAAGGTCCTGTGTTCTGTTGCCAAAACTTTAATATAGTGAGATTATAAAATAATAAAGTATTTATTGAATAATTCATCTACCTCCCTTTAAGATTTTTCATATATTTTATATAGGTGTATTTGGATATAGACATAGATGCACATATGGACATATTGGGAATATCCAACCACTTCTTTTTAACCAACACAATAGACGCAAATACTGTCATACAATGGTCATATCTGATGATTTCGATATGTTCAGGAAGCTTACTTCCTTCGAATCGGCTGCTTTCTTCAAATTAAACATTTCTTCAAAAAGCTATGTCAGCAGATATTTTTCATTTAAGGGGAGATTAATAAAATTCCTTTTTCATTCATGTACTTATTCCTCAATCCACTTAACAAAAATCAAATACCAAACTTATGTAAAGCAGTGACCAATTTAAGTAATGGAAGTATTTTTCACTCTCTTCCACAATCTCAAATTAGGACTTTCCCTTAACTGTCTTGGCAAAAGATATTCCTGAAAGTCCACTTTGAAAACATCCTCTTTCTACCACTTCCTCTATTCCAGAATCATGTTTTCTATTTTCTTGAATTGTGAGGTAATTTCTTTTTGTTCTTTGTTAACATATTTTTAATTTTTCCTCAGTCTTAATGATCATATTATTTCTCACTTTTCATATCTGGACCCTTCACATTTTTTCCCTCTTCATATTCTTTCCTTCTTCATATTCATGCAAATATTCTCCCTTCATTTCCCAACACTTATATTAGAAAACTGATTTTTGTGCAACAGATGGCACAGAGATACATATTTCAGAAGAGTAATTTACAATTATCCCCCCACCTTTTTTTGTTCAGGTTCTGCCTGGAACCTTATGGAGAACCATCCCTAAACTGCTTCAATAGTGGCTCTTATGATAAATCATGCAGGAATCTTGTCTTGTTTGTCTGAGGTGTTTTAAGAAATAATAAGACCTTTGTTGCTGAGATTAAATCAGGGTGTCTATGAATCAAGGTGTGAAAAAGTATCTTTAAAGGGCTCATATTCTAGGAGCAATGACACATTTATT
Source organism: Marmota flaviventris (assembly GCF_047511675.1). Taxonomy (NCBI): domain Eukaryota; kingdom Metazoa; phylum Chordata; class Mammalia; order Rodentia; family Sciuridae; genus Marmota; species Marmota flaviventris. Next base: position 83,050,872 of record NC_092509.1, on the reverse strand, counting down.
ATATCTCTGAGCCATAAAGGGCCTAGGAGCCTGAAAAATCACCCACAGATATGAGAATTATTATTTATTTTGAGTGTTTGGAAAAACATAATTGATTGTCCATTCAGTTATTCGAAGGCCTTGTCTACAGCAAATAAATTATAATTACAAAATTACAAAAAGTCAATTGATCTATAAAGACTATTAAGTATAAAATCTAATCAGTACTAATTCATACATTCACAAACTCACTGTGAACCTATTTATATAAGTAATGTTTTTATGTTGATTTTATAAATATACAATGTATGAATAGCAATCATAGCTAAGCAATGCGCAGGGTAGTAAGAGCAACAGGGAGAAAAAGAGAAAAACACCAGGGAGTCCAGAAGAAGTTAAACAAACCAAATTTGGGAGGGAAGTTCCTGGTGAAGCATAGTCAGAAGTTCCAAGGAAAGAGATCACATGTAAGTAACGAAATGAAAAGTGAGAAGTTGGCAGAACTACAGCAGGAAGGAAGGGAGAAGGAAGTGCACAGGTTGGGGGGTTCATCCACTTCTGGTATAGTAGTCACAATATGTGATTGATGAGCCAGCAGCCAGATGGGTGAAATTAGTAGTTAGCCAGAAAGTTCTAGTTATTATAACTGGCATAATCAATTGGAACAAATGTATCTCCAAAATCTTCAAGTGCTCGTTCTACTTGGAGTTTCCTTAAAGCCTAACCAGTGCTGACACACCACTCAGGCTGAGAAAAAATAAAATTGAGCTCATGAAATGACACTGTTTAGTACCATCATAATCAATTTCCTGACAGCCCTTTTAAAGAAATGTAATTTAAAACAGTCTTCAAGCTTTCTTTTCTATCCTCTTATTAGATAAAATACAATAAAATAATTGCTTACTATGTGCCAAGTTCTGACCTAAGCACTTAACATATATTAACTAGTTTAATCCTTACAACACTCTGTGTTTCATTCTCTTTTAAATGTGAAAAATACTAAATTGAGGAACAGAGAGGCTAAAACTTGAGAAAAGTCATACAGCTAGCAAATGGTAAAGTCAGCATCTCCATATTTCACGGCATAATCATCACAATGGCATTAATATATATTCATAATAATTCCATGCATCCTAATCTTGCATCAAAGACAATTTAGTAATAAATGATTTTTATGTAATACTGGAACAATTTTTTTAAAAACTTCCAATTTTTTGTAAAAATTGGGATAAACTGGCATAAAATCTGTGATAATAATGTAATGAAATATGGTAGACCCACAACCTGAAGCTGAAAGCCATTATGCCCCAACCTACGCATTTTGCTTTGCTCTTTTTTCCCCAACCAGGTTGTAATCTATAATTAGCAGATCCATATATCTGATGCCTACTTCGTCTCTATGATAGGTATTATTCATATATATGAAAAGTTAAGATACTTCAATTAATACTTCAGAATCAAACTTCAACCAGTTATATTTATGGAAAATAAAATGGCAGAGAATCAACAAATGGTAAAAGTCAAGAGGTGGGGCAATATGTAATCACAAATATGAGTTTTACTTGACCTAGACTGTTCTGTTCTCTTAAAAGTAAGCTCTGGGGGAAAAAAAAAGATACTGCTCATATCTATGCTTGTTTGTTACTACTGAAGATATAAGATTTGTGTCAAAAAATATACCTAACTTCTTTCAAGTAAGAGACTTGTAAATAAGAACTTAAAATGATTCTCAGTTGAACAAAATGATAAATGAATTTGAAGTATTTTATTTAAAATCTATGTTGCATTTAGAAAAAGGTTATATAAGATCAAGTAAAAAATACTAGAGTAACACAGGCAGGATAAGATTAAATGAGGTCCATAAAAATGGACAAAGAATTGAGAAGGTATTTCATTAGCTTAGGTTCTGAGAATCTGTAGATGGATCAAAGCTGTCTACATCTTGCGGCCAAATAGAAAACTTTAGCTCAGATGACAAACACACTGGGGTCAGTTATTATACTTTTAGCAACTTTATTCAATAAATTTTATTGGACTTTTTAAGTCCTTCAATTTAAAGCAGGAACTAAGTACTTAGAAATTAAAATAAAGACTGACTCAGGTTTTATTTAGCCAGAAAGCTGAACTAAAAAACTCAATAATCCAGGAGCTCCAATTTCTCTTCTGTATTTTTAGGTGATATTAAATTATGCAAGATTTTTCTTATAAAATATGCACATGCCCATAATTTTTAATTTGAAGTTATAAGTGGTTTAAGTAAGTATTTCTAAATAGAAATACTGTGAGCTATCATGTTGCAAACTTATTCTGCCGCACCCATTACAGAACACCCACCTCTTGAAATAAAAATTTAGTTCACACTCCCTGCTGATGTAATCTTTGGCCTCTTGCTGAGACTCTAAGTGAAGGTGCCAATTTTGTTCGTCGTTTTTATAATGGAGGACCCTTTCTATGAGAAACTGAAAAATGAACATTGCTTCTTTTACGTACAGAAAGCCATCAAACAGCCCTTACCAAACAGCAAGGAGCTTTGCTCAGCCCTAATCTAGGCCACTTTGGCACAAGTAACCTTAAAGAGAAAGCACAGTTTCCTGTGTCTCTTTTAAAGGATTTTACTCAATGTATGAGAGAAGTCCTAAAACATTTCTAAACATTTTGCTTGATATGCTTTCACAGTTACATTAATTATTATATTTCCCCTGAATAAATTATCTCAAATCTTTTATTTATTCTTTACAAAACACTACTTTATTTGGGATATAGGGAAAATAAGGAGTAATATAAAAACAAGAGCACCTTACTTACAAAAGCAGATTAAGACAGATTATATAAAGTTTGATTTGACCTTTCATGAGCTACAAAGTAAAATAGCTCATTACACTGTAAATGTCCTGAAAGCATACTTTCAAGACATTCAACAAATTTCTAACCCCCTTTTGTTTTTCAGTCTTTTCAAGCTACTGCTGCCAGTGATCTTGGATATCTACATGAACTAGTCTATTCTCCATCCTCTATCGTATTTTAATTTTGTAATATTGAGCATCCATTTAATGAACATCATTTAATATGAGTATATCTACTATATATAAAACACTTGGGATTCACAGATGAAAGTGTTCCGCCCCTGGATCTGAGAAAACCAATGCTTCTGACTAATCTCATCCAGCTCAAAAGTATCTTCCCCAGATGTCCACATTCTCTTTTTCTATCCGTCCATCTTGGTCACTTCTTTTCATACTACCACCCAACTCCTTCTCCATAAGCCTCCCTATTGGTGTTTTCCAGGGTCTCAGTGAGGAATCTACTCTCACTGTCATATAATGGATAAAAACTTGGGCTTGCTGGACTGAATGCTAGGTTTAGAGTCCAATATAGCTACTTCACAGCTATATAAAATCATGTACATAATTGTTCCTTATCTATGAAATAACAAGGGCATGCTGAAGATTAGATAAGTTAATTCACATAGTAAAGAAAAGTTTCAACACAATGAAACTTTAAGCATGCTAGGACATACATGCCTTTATAATTCAGAGGCAGAATAGCATAACAGTTAAGTGTATAAATGCTGAGTTCAGATTGCCTTGGTTAAAGCAATGTTCCGCAACTTAATTAACTCTGGAGCCTTGAGCAAGTGATTGACCTCTCTGTGCCTCAGTTTCCTTATTTATAAAAGGATATAATTTCTAATATCTGTTTTGTAGATTTAAGTGAAAATTACATGAATTAACAAGTGTAAAGTACTGGGAAAGCATTAGAAAAGGTTTTTCTTAATATTAATGCCCCATGTCTTCCCAAGGGTGCACATTTTTTTTACATTTGCAACTATTAATATTTTAAGAATATAGAAAGAAGTAAAACACACTGTTTCAAAGACTTATCTAATTGTTCTCCTCAAAACTTCTTTGTCTTTAATTAATAGCATCATCATTTAAGTTTTAAAACTAGAAACTTCAGCCCTCTTTTACTCAATTTCTTATAGAACTTCCAAAAGATGCAGAAAAAGCATTGACAAAATTCAATAAATTTTTAAGATTTTTTTAAAATCTCAAGACAGAAGAAAAGGAAATTACCTCAAAATAATGAAGGCTATATATGAAAAATTCACAGTTAACATCATACTTACAGGTGGAAAACTAAAAGCTTTTCCTCTAAGATCAGAAACAAAGCAATAATGCTAACTTTTGCCACTGCCATTCACTATAATAGTAGAAGTCCCAGTCAGAGCAACAAGTCAAGCAAAATAAACAAAAGGCATTTAAATTGAAAAGAAGGAAATTTATTTCTGCACAGATGACATATCTTATATGTAAAAAGCCCAAAAGAGACCATCAAAAAGTAACAGAACAAACTAATTTAGCAAAAGTTACTGGATGCAAAAATCAATGTACAAAAATTAGTTGTGTTTCTATATACTAACAACAAACTATCTGAAACAGATATTGAAAAAATAATCCCATTTACAAATAGCAACAAAAAGAAGAAAATACTTATGAATAAATTTAACCTAGGAAGTAAAAGGTTTATACACTAAAACCTATAAAATACTGATGAAAGAAATTTTAAAACATATAAATAAATGGAAGGGCATCTTGAGTTTATGGATGGGAAGACTTAACATTGTTAAAATATCCATACAGCATAAAGTGATCTACAGATTCAATGAAATCCCTAAACTTTCAGTGACATTTTTTATAGGACTAAAAAAAGATCCTATAATTGATGTGGAACTAAAAGGACTCAAATATGCAAACGATTCTTGACAAAGAACAGAGCTGGAGACATCACATATCATGATTTCAAAAACTATCACAAAGCTACAGTAATTAAAACAGTATGATACTGGCATAAACACACAGATGAATGGAACAGAATAAAGCCCAGAAATAATCCCATGTATGTATGGTCAAATGATTTTAACAAAGGTTTCAAGAATAGCTAATGTAGAAAACACAAATCCCTTTAACAAACGGTTTTTGGAAAACTGTATTTTCATATAGCAAAGAATAAAATTGGACTTTTATCTTACACTATACAAAAACATTGACTCAAAATTGAAGACTTAAAAGGACTGGAAAGTTTAAAACTCCTAGAAGAAAACATAGGGGGAAAGATCCATGTTGTGGGGCTTGGCAATGATCTCCTGAATGTACCACCAATATATGTGATATAGATGTGCATGGATAAATGCAGAGGCTAGAAGGCAAACACTGAAAGATGGACTACATCAAATTTCAAAGTTTCTAAGCACCAAAAAAAAAAATGACCAACAGTGAAAAGACAAACCATACAGAATGGGAGAAAATATTTGTAAACCATACATATGTTAAGGAGTTAATATCCAAAATATATAAGGGACTCCTATAACCCAACAGCAAGATGATGGAAAAACCTGATTAAAAAATGGGCAAAGGATTGATCAGACATGTCTCCAAATAAGACACTCAAATGTCTAACATGTACATGAAAAAAGATGCTCAACATCACGAATTGTGAGGAAAATACAAATTGAAACCACAATGGGATACTCACTCCTAATAGGATGCCCACTATCAAAAAAACAAAATAAAAAGAACCAAAAGAGAAGTGTTTGAAAGAATATAGAGAATATGGAACCCCTACACACTGTTGGTAGGTAGAGAATGTAGGACAGTAGGCATGGAAAAAAGTTCCTTATGCAACTACCATATAATCCAGCAATTCCCCTTCTGGGTATTTATCAAAATAAGTAATATAGGGATTTCAAAGGGATATATGACCTCCTATGTTCATTGCAGCATTTTTCACAATTGAGATAATGTATCTGCACTGATAGATTAATGGATAAAGGATATATGACATATACATACAGTTAAATGGTATTCAGTCTTAAAAAGAAGGAAATCTGGCTACAGGTATAGCTCACTGATAGAGTACATGCCTAGCATATGTAAGGCCCTGGATTCAATCTCCAGCATAGCAAAAAAGGAAAAAAAAAAAAAAGAACAAGAAGAAGAGAAAGTAGAAGGAGGATGAAATCCTACCATATGCAAAAAGGTGGATGACTCTTGAGGACAACTTGCTAAGTGAAATAAATATTTGTTAGAAAGATTCTACTTATGTGAAGTATATAAAATAGTTAAACTCCTAGAAACAAAGACAAATGGTAATTGCCAGGGGGTGGGAAGAGGGGGACACTTTATGAAGAGGGCAGATCTCATGTATCTATTTCTCCAAAACAAAAATAATAATAATCTCAAATTCATTCCCTTTTCCATTTTATCTTTGATTCCTTAGTTCAGACTCTCAACAGTTCTTTTCAACATTTGCAATGGACTTCCACTTAGTCTCCATATCTCAAACAAGCTCCTGTTCTCCTTTACAAAGCACTTACCCTAAAATTATCCTCCTAAAATACAGATGGAATATCTGGAAATCTGCTTACCTACATACCCTTCATGGTTATCACTTAGTTCCTAAAGGTCACCACCAAAGAACATAAACCAAAGCTCTTAATCTGGACCCAACAATCTTTATACTCAACATCAAGCTCCATCCTTTCCAGTCACACTAAATTAATTTTGCCTATTTTAACAAGTTCTTGTGCTTAATTTCATATACTGTCCTTCTACACCTGAAGGCTCTAAACTTAGAATTATTTAATATTATTCTCCCTCCTTCATATTCCATATCCTAGAAGTAATCAAGTCACACTTTTTTACTTGATTTAACTCCATGGATAATCAACAAAATTTTTGAACCATTGAAATTTGCAATGCAAAATATTAAATGATCCTACCTGGCCAGCTAGAATCTATCAGATTTGAAAGAGGAAGTCAGATATATTATCCATCTCTTTCAAAACAAAATATTTATGTAAAAGTCATAGAGTATGATTATCAAACTAAACTTATCATTATAAGTTTATAATAAGGCTGAGGTGTATAGAAGCAGCAGATATTCTCTGAGATGCTATATCTTAGCTTTTTAAGTTCATTTACACAAGTAAAGTCCATATAATCATTCTCTCCTTAACTTCAGTCAAAGGTTTCCTACAACTTAAAAAAAAAAAAAATATTCTTCTGGAATACTTTACATAAATTGAAAACACCATCCTCTTTTAAAATATGACCCTCTTCCCAAAAGCCTTACTTTTATACTCTCATGCTAAATTTCTCCTAGTCTAACTTTTCCCAAACTGTAGAATCAGGGAACAATCTCGTATACGAAGATGTCAGAAACAAGTTCAAGCCACATGTACTTAGCATCTGTATTTTGCAAAAAATGACCACTAGATCGCATTGTTATCTGGCAAACAGCTGGATATTATCACTCAGTACTAATGAAGATAAGCTGCAATATCATCACTTATCTAAAAAATACATACTGATAAACATTTAGCTATCTATTTGAATAATTAAGTTAAAAAGTAATTCATATTCTCAATAAAACAGTCACATTTAATAAAAATAATATTATAACATGAGGTCAATTTTTAAAATAGGTGTATTAAAGAAGGCCAAATATTATGCAAGACATAAAACATTTCTAAAAAATATCTCTAACATTATATCCTTAATATTTAAAATGCCTTAACATATGCCAAGTCTATTTAAATGCACATAATTTATCTGAATCAAAATGAAAATATATCTAATAAATAATACTATTCATCTCGCCTCTTTTAGCTTTCCCTTAATACACAAATGCATTCCTTTTCTGCAAAACACAGCAGCTGGGAATGAAAGAAAAGATTTCAAATGATCATTTTCACATCATATTCCATCATCTTTTCATTAGTTTCTCCTAGCTTTTCTTTGAGCCCCATTCTTTTACCAGAGGTCTCTTCTTAGATCAATCCATATTTCCATAATCCACACTGCAGTTTCCTCTTCTTCTCCCCAGGGTGAACTAACCCCCACATCCAGAACTATGGCATACAACTGTCATTAAGCCTTATAACAATAACAAGATAACAAAAGAACGGGTGGGGATGAGGCTAGCTGGTACCATATGTTGATCAAGTTCAATAATTTCGGCTGACACAGAATATTTTTAAACTTAAAATTTTCAATAGTTGAGTGTCTTCATGTTTACTTGTTTCCCAAGTTGTATTTCAGGCCAAAAATTTAAACACTGATGAGCAATTTGGCAATACTTCCTTTAAAAAGATTATCTACTAATATCATAGTGAAAAGGGGAAGAAAAGATAGAAAACATTAAATATAAAAGTAAAATGGCAATTTATGGATAATTACTATTTTACCTCTGAAATCCCATTCAACTTAAAAATAAAATTCCCTAAAAGTCATTTTTAAGGCAGTATAGTTAAAATAAACAAAATTATTTCAAAGTAACATGGTGAATGAACTGTAACTTTATGTGAGTTTTAAGAGACCTCATTTCCATCAAGTAACATCTAAACATGTTATTCTTGTTGTTTCCATACTTTGTTTCATACCCAAGTTTAATTTCTTTTTAAAATAAAGGTAAATAAAAACTTTAAGAATAAAATTTTGAACTAGAAGAGAGACTTTAATGTTCCCATAATATTATGTTCAATTTGTTTTCCTATGACTTTGGTAGAATTTATTCTGATTCATCAGCCTGTGTTACACTGAAAAACCATTTCTCTATTCTGCTTCTCTCAAAGACTCAGAACCCTTTAATAGAACTAAAGTCTAATTTTACTTTTGTCAAATGCTTAAGTAAGTTTCTGCAAAACCACATTGATTTACTTTAATCTATATTATATATTATTTAATTTCTAAAAGTTGCTTAAAAATATTGGATATTCCAGTTAAAATATAATATTTTTACTGTCATAAAATAGATATAAAAACCTTACCTCTAAGAACTCATTAAAATAAAATCTTTCATCCTTCAGCAGAAAACTAAGATGATTGTTATAGGAGTTTTCAAATAAAATTTAAAATCCATTAAAAATATTTTATTCAATAGGAATTTGCTAAATCACATAGTTTTGTTATACAGAAAATACTCAGGTCATTCATAAAGCAAAATTTCTAAGATATCACCATTTTTTCCAAAATTAGTTTCCTTCTTTTGAACAAAATTTTAAATTGTATCAGCACAAAATATAAAATGAGCATTTATGTAAAATAAGAATGTGATCATGTTTTGCCTTGAGCTTCCCAACACTGCACCTCCAAAACAAACAAAACTGGTCTATATAAGCTTCGTTAGATAGAAAAATATAATTACAACTGATCTGATCTTTGATTTATTTTTTATGTATTTTCCCACAGGCTTGCCACCTTATAGTGTTTCTTTTAGATTTTCTTCTTTTAGACATAGCAATGTACCAAAAATACAGTAAGTGTATCTACTACAAAGTAAACTGATGAGAAGAAATTGATATTTTAAGGTGATTAAAACAGATCACTTACAAAATTTTTGGACTATGAAAGAAAGCAACAAGTTATGATATAATTCCCTTACAATTACCCATTACCTCCTTTATGAAATTTTATTTTGATAAAAATGAAGAAATCATTTGTCTCAGAAGTGTGTTCGTATATAATATGTATATATATTCAGTAAGTAATGAAATAAAAATTTATTCTCTCACATTAAAAACCAGTTTAAGTCATTCCATTTTTTCCATTTAGAAAAACAATAGTTGATTTAGAAGCGATTAAATTATCTTTTGTTTGGTATAATCAAATGGTAGTTGAAAATGACAAAAGAGCAAATGAGTAAAAAGTTTTGACTTAAAAAATTCACAACTGTTGAAATTATTTATTTTGAGATTATTAGGATTTAATAGATTGTTTCTACTTTATGATCTACTTTATGACTGATATAAGAAACAAACTTATAAAATTCCCAGATATCAATGTTCCTCAACTTTAAATTTGTTTTGACAAAATCTCTTAAAAAATCAAAAAAATATATTTTAATATAGATATAAATTTTTATTTAAAAACAGGCATTTTTCCTAAACCATGCAGAAAAATCATTAGGCATTGTGGCACATAAAAAGAAAATTGTATACAATGTAGAATACATTCATTTTAGTATCAGCTGATTAGTATGCTGCCTACAGATAAAAAGAACTATAAAGATATATCTGAAGGATAAATTTTTCAATGCTCTGCTACTATTGTACAATACGTAGCTATTTTTGGTATTCGTTATAATTGTAATACAAACTGTTTCCAGATCATTTCTGCCCAAAGTTACTTAATGAACAGAATTATTATTATTATAAAAATAATCATGTGATACATGCATTTTTCTAAAAATATTTCTAAATGCACTTCGATCACCTATCATGGGAGCATTCACCAGGCTGAAATTTAAATTGTTTTTAAGCCTTCCATAGAGATGAGAGGAGGGAGGAGGAACACATGGATCAAGTACCCATCATGAGCAACCATCATGGACCCACTCACTAAATTTCAAACTGCCTAAACCCTGTGCCACATCACATCTTTTCACTCAAATTTTAATGAAACTGTACTTACATCCCTTTCAGTAGATTACCTGCCTCCTGTTTTTCTAAGATGATTATGATAAGATATCATGAATTTATTCAACTTCCTTTGACCTGTTACTCACTCAAGGAGACACTCAAATAATGTTTATTCAGATACCATCATGTGCCATCTACTCTGCTAACTGTGGAAATTGATAATGAAAATGTTCTCCCTTTCCTTCAAGAAACATACAGCCCAAGTAGGAAGGAAGGAATAAAGAAAAATAAAACTGTAGAATATAGAGGAATATAATAGAGGCTACGGAAGTGTAGACTATTAGTTATAAATGTTCATGTAAGTCTTCAAAGAACTAATTTTCAAACTTAATCTTCAGAATAAAAAGAACTGGACAAAACATAAGAAGGAACAGAATGGAAAAGGGGAGTAAAAATAGAAATATCACACACAAACACACACAAAAAAAAAAAAAAACACTGAGAAACAGGTATACTAGGTGTGAAGGAAATTTAGCCAGGCCTACTTCACTGCTTCTTACAAACCTTGATTCCTATTGTGAATCCCATGAAATAAGTATTATGTTATTCATAGCAGAGGACATTTCCTAATGGTAAAAATAATATAACTGACAAGGTTAGGACTGAAAGATTAATGTAACCCTTCAATTAAATGTAAGGAATAACATTCTAATATCTCTATCACTCTGCCTCAGCTTTGAATAATGAAATAATTTTATCATTCTTTCTAATACAACAGATTATCACATTCAGTTACCCTAACTATGCATGGGATTGTCCTTTACTCTCATCTGAAGAAAAACAACTTACAGAAAAAAAAAACAAAAAAAACTCAGTGGTCAAATAAAGCTTATGACTCACCTCCCATGCTCCCTTTCTTACTACCAGCATTCTCAACAATGCACTCCTGGTAGAAGCAAAGCCAAAAATAGTTCACTTCAGATGCCCAGGCCAAATCTTCCTTTTCTCCAAATCTTCCTTTCCCTAACAGCCTTCTAGTATGCCTTCTTCTTTACTTTTTTGCTCCTTGCAAAAAAAGTACTCGGTGAATAATTTTAAGTTTTTAAGGCAAGATAATGCTACATGATAACTGCCAAAGTTAAAAATTTATTCAGTTTTTGGCAAAAAATCTCATAATAATCAAAAACATCACTAAAAAGCCCTTGAAAAAATATCACATTATTTTATAAATTTATTTTTCAAAACTAGATTATCTGTTCACTGTAAACAGTATACCTTAATTTCCATCTGTGATAGTATAGTATATGTCTATAATCCAGAAAGGCTTTTGCTCATGTTAGTATGAAATGTTTTTTCTATTATAAAGTCTCATAAATTAAAGAAGCACTGTTCTGACTGTCTTACAAAAAAAAATGTAAACTGAATATTTCTAAAGGTCTTATAAAATTAGAGAAAACTGAGTTTCTAATATCTTAAATGAGGTAGACTTTTAAAGTAGTTCTTATTCAGTCACAGTGGAACACATCTATAATTTCAGCTATTTGGTAGGCTCAAAGAGGAAGATCCCAACATCAAAGCCAGGCTGGGAATTTAGCAAGACCCTGTGTCAAAATAAAATTTTTAAAAGAATGATTTGTAGTTCAGTGGTAGAGCACTGCCTAGCATTTGCAAAGCCCTGGGTTCAATCCAGAATACTGCAAAATAATAAATAAATAAATAGATAGATAAATAATTCTTCTTAGAGAAATCAAATTCGCGTCATTAAGACAAATCTTTAGGAAACGTGTTAAGATTTATAATTTTGGCTTAATGAAAATAGCCATATCCTCTAATTTAGTAAATGTTAAGTACAGTACAAGCACATATTTTATTCTATTTGAGTTTGTTTTTCCCAAATTTATCAGATTACTGAACACATAAACTAACATTTACATCACATGAATGTACATTTTTACCCAACTACCCAGCCATTACTTTAGTACACTTTATTTCTGCAGTAAAATTACATTTTGTAGTATGTCTTCTGAACAAAAGTGGGATAGCAAGTAGAGGAAAGAAGAAGATCAAAGAGTAAGCAATACAAACAGCATCTGCATCTTCTGTAGTATTAGTACATTCACCAAAAAGCACACAGTATAACCATTCCTCAAGGCCCTCTGCTAGGCCCCTTATAAAGCATGGCTTCTTCAGCATGTAAAGTGAGGTAGGTAAACAAAATGGTAACTAAACTTCCTTTCAGCTCTAACTTTCAAAAAGTCTTGGAATTTCTGTGAACTGAAATCATTGGAGTTAGGGATGTTCATCACTATTACATGGTTAATTAGTCTTGTATTTCACTAAGAATGTGAGGACTTATTGATATTCTGATGACCTCACAAATTTAAGAAACAGAGCAACAATTCAGCTCCAAGTGAAAAATTCCAAGCATCACTTTAAGAGTCACAAAGAAGAAAAGCTATAGCTGAACTCACAAAAAATTCTTCTAGGAGTAGACCCAACAAGTACATTATCACTCATATGCAAATCCAGATAGGACTCTTTGGATTGCCTGAAAATCCTTAGGGGTAGTCTAAGCAGTGAAAATAAAAATAACAAAAAAGACCTGAAAAGGGACAGAAGGTTTGTTCCTGGGTCAGTTGGCAAGAAAGAATTGAGAAGACTAGGAAAAGAACATTTCAGAAGGATAAAATGAGTCAGCAAGTCTCTATTCTTCATATACAACTTGGGAACATATCCAATTAAGCTTCTTAATTCCAAATAATGTTTTCACCACAGGGACTTCTTTTATATATTTAAGATATTTATAAATCTATCCTTTCTCTAAAAGGCTAAAACCATATTAAAAGTACATACCTACTTTCTATTTGAAACCACTGTCAAAGTCTGCACTAGATCTAATTAATGCTTAACATGCTCATTTAATTGACTTTTCTTTCAGATTTCTTTCATTTAAAACATTCAAAATCATGCACCTGTCTATTTCTGAATGAATTGTTTTAAAGATATACTGTTACCAGATTTAAGTTTGGTAAGTTGTCAGAATCCTATCAGTGAACTGAAATTATAAATTTGTAGTATTATAATTCTAACAGTGATAAGATTGTTTTATCCCATTTCTTTCAAAAGGAAAGGAACCTACTCATTATATATCCAACAAAAAGTACTTATCTCTATCAAAACTTAAATTTGTATTGTTAATCATATATTATATAGTTCAACTTCAAAATGATAAATCTAACATACAAATTTTAAAATATTTTTCTATTTACATATATGATATAAAAATATTTCATCATGTTGATAATACTAAATACTTATGAAACTATAGAAGACTACAACTTAAAACACAAATGGAATAAATTAATCCTGCAGACACTCATGCTATGTTTAAGAAAATAAAGCTACAGGTAAAAATTATCTATAAGTAAGAAGATATTGATAATTCAAACTCTAATTGTAAATATTTGAGATATCACCATGATAAGGAAAGAACTGATCACTTACTTATAGCAGTTATCCTTAATTCTAAGTAACAGAAATAATGTCTACATAGAATTAAGTATAAGTATGAAAATACGTTGAAACTGTAAATATCTAGGCCCTATTATTTTCAACATAAGAGAGTCTTCATTGATCTACTTGGTAACACTAAAAAAGATTCTTCTACCTATTGTCCACACTTGCTCCTTCTTCCCTCACATTGATCAAGAAAAAAAAATTATGGCAATTTAAGTGTAATAATAATCATAATATTCCATTTCTAATGTTTTTAAATTATGTTGTCCCAACCTGGTCTCCAAAGTCCTCTGGGAATTTCCACAATATCACAGGATCTGCAAATAATTGATACATATCATTAAAAAGAGCCAAAGAAAAACATTTAATTACACAAACTACAATCATAATTTTTTGGTCAGGGTCACTGTGTGCTATTTATCAAATTAAATATTTTAATCTTTTAAGGTTTTAGTGACTTTTGAAATAGGATCAAATAAAATTAATAACTTGGTAAGGTTATAAAAATCATTTTTTAGCAATTGACATTTTATTTATATATCATATATTTTAAGATTCTGAGTATTTTCAATGTTAACTATACTTTTAAACTATTGGTTTTAATATTAAATTAAAATATAAATGTGGTAAATATGTAATCAAATATTACAACTGACAGAGACTAAAACAAAATAAACTCTATAAATCAGTTTTAAAATAATAGATAAGTTAATAGGTAGGAGAAGACTGCTTATTTAAAATACAATTAATATTTGCAGGATATTTCAGAAAATTTTTTCTAATATATCTATTATATATATATATATATGTATTCTTTTACTTATATTCACACCAGTTTTACATTTTCATTGTTCCTTACACTATTTCTCTTCCACTTGGTATAATAAAATTCTTAATTATCACTAGGTAAATATTTTGGTCATACACTTATTTTTTAACTGTCAAAAATAAAATTCCGAATATGTTAAATGTTTTAAAAGGTAAAATGAGTTAATATATTTCTGGGGAAAAAAATTTTAAAAACTTTTGAAAGTCCACAAAATCTAAGACATGCAAATTAATAAGTGAATAGCTAAAATGTTGCTTGTAACTTCAATAGAATTTTTTTCAAGTATTTTAACTTAAAACGCAAAGAAAGCAAGCTTTCCATAACTAAACCTTTTACTTATAAAGCAATAAAAACTTTCCATATAAATTAACACAGGTAAGTCATTTAAAACATATACATTACAAATTTATGAAGTAACAACAAATGATTATGCCCTCCGTAAAACAATGTAGACATATTTGAAATGAAGTTAAATGAACTATAGATCACTTAAAAATCCTGAGGCATTAATGTCCTGAGGATAACTATTACCAATTGGAATACACATACACACACATTTATATGTTTCACTG
Source organism: Marmota flaviventris (assembly GCF_047511675.1). Taxonomy (NCBI): domain Eukaryota; kingdom Metazoa; phylum Chordata; class Mammalia; order Rodentia; family Sciuridae; genus Marmota; species Marmota flaviventris. The sequence goes on along the minus strand of NC_092509.1, from coordinate 83,035,559 downwards.
GCATATAAGATGATATGTTAAGTGGCAAATAAAATAACTGATCAGATTTAAATCTCCTAAAACAAAGGTGTATGACAGAATCTTCATGAAATATCAAACAAAAATTATTACTGTTGATAAATTAACACAAAAATTAATGGCCATATAAATAAATCATCACACAAAATGTAGGCTAGTTCTTTTTCATAAATAATGAAATTAAGGGATTTCAATGTGCTTAAAATATCGCTTTTAAACAACTTTTGAGAGACATTTGAGAAAATGTCTGTGCAAGTGTTTTACACCTATGTCTTTAAGCCAGGCACAGTGGCTCATGCCCATAATTCCTTCCAGCATGAAGAAGGGAGGTTGAGGCAGGAGGATAGCAGGTTCAAAGCTAGCCTCAGCAATTTAGGGAGGATATAAGCAACCTAGTAAGGCTCTGTCTCAAAATTAAAAAAATGAAAATAAAAAGTATTAGGGATGTGATTCAGTGGTAAAGGGCCCTTGGGTTAATTCCTTCCTAAAAAAAAAAAAAAAAAAAAAAGGCAAAACAACAACAAAAAACAATGCCTCTCGGGGCTAGGATTGTGGCTCAGTGGTACAGCGCTCGCCTTGCACAGGTGCACAGGCGGGACTGGTCAGATCCTAAGCACCACATAAAAATAAAGGCATTGTGTTGTGTCCATCTACACCTAAAAAATAAATACTTAAAAAAAAAAAACAATGCCTCTGTCTTTAAATAAGGACATTTAACTGGTGTAGCCCTCACAGTTTGCCCTCATTGTTAGCAGCATTTAGTTAAGTATGGTTTACTGCCTTACTTTACACTAATCCCTTACTCAATCTTTTTTCTTTTTTTCTGTATTCACAGAGAAAGAATGAGTACATAAAAAAAGCACCTACTGGTTTAATTATCTAGTGGAATATATCCTATTGTTTTCATTAAATAAATTTTACTCTTCAGCACTCAAAACTTTATTATAATCATATGCATCCATATTTTAAAATGTATTAACTTAGTTAATATTTATGTGGTTATATTTAGACCACATCTGACATATCTTTGTAGCAACTTTTCATAAGTACTGCAGAGGAAGAAACAAAAGGGACTAAAAAAAATAATAATTCAATTCTACAACTTTGCACAAAGACTGAATTTTCTGTTCCCTGAGGATTACTTTCTAAATAATCAATCTGATCTGGCAATGTTAGGCCAATTTTATGCTGATTTTATGGGTGAAAGGATGGGAACTGATGGCAGGAGTCATCAGTGCAGTGATGACTGATAATAACAGTTTCTCTTCTTTCCAACTTCTACTAGTAATTCAAAGGAGACTCTTTATCTTCATTTTAAAAATACTTTGCTGCCAACAATCTAGAAACTAAATAAATATGAAAGGAAGAACGTATCTTAATTTTGACATAAATATAACTAATTTGTTTTAATGAGATAAATTACAATGTAATAAGAAAAATACACAAATTTTTATCAAATCAGTAAACATTTAAGGAAAAATGTTTAAATTATTATCTGTGCTCTACTATCACAAAGATTTTTAATTCATGATTAAACCTTTATAAAAATGGAAAATAAGATAAATTTGATGATATTTTATTTTCTTTCTCAATCAGATATTTCACATTTTTTGACCTACAGTGAAAAGGAAAAATTAAAATAACTTGGAATACTAATGTGATTCTACTGAATCACAAAAACTAAAAAGGGAAAACTTTCTAATTGCATAAGTGAATAAAACTGACTTAATTCATAGAACTCAAAAATGAATTAAGAATACACTATCTTTTAAAGTATGCACTTGTCAAAAATTCACAGTTCAAAAGGACATATTTTTGAAAAAGTAGAACATAAAATAATAATATTTTGTTTGTTTATACCTTTTATTGCTTGATTTACTTACATTATAGAATTAGAACAGAATTTATATATGAAGAAACAGAAGTCAAAATAATGAGAAGTTTGCTTAATCATATAGCTATCTAATGTCTGAGATTAGAGCATTCTTAAAATGTAAGAAGCACCTTATTTTAAATAATTTCCAAAAACTAATCCATTTTGTGACTCATTTAAATTTATTTTGTTCAAAAATCTAAAGACTGCTTAAAAAAAAAAAGAAAAGAAAAAGTCTCTGTCCTCCAGTACCCTACAGTGTCATGGACAAAAATGTCAAAGGCTATTTAGTTTTTGTGCAAGGTATTATTCTAAACATGGTAGACTTCAGGGTCATTTTAATTCAACTTAAAATTTCATCAGCTTAATAATTTCAAGAAATGTTGCAAATGAAGGAATGAAGATGTGTTTTGAAAAAAAGGGAGCAAAAAAATTAAACTGTTTTTTGGAAAATGTGTGACTTTCATTCTTTTAACTGTGGTGATATAATGGTCAATTTATAGAAAAGAAAAACATTCAAATATGAAAAAAATTTAATGTTGGTTACTATGATAAAAGGATATCATAAGGAAATCTAACCTACTTTAGAGAGCAACTAAAGAAAAGGACCTCTAAATTGACATTTACATTACACAAAGGATAATTTGACTATAAAGTGATAACGGAGAAAGTTCTAGACTAGAGAAACAACAAGCATGAAATCTTGGGGGTTAAAAGAAAGCAGAATGCATTTTAGAAACGAGAAAAAAAATCTAATGTCTAGAACATAAAGTAGAAGGGAAAGAATGTCGAGAGATGAAGCTGGATTGGCAAGAAAAGCTATTCCAGCAGCTAGTGGTATAAACCAAAGGAGAAAAACAACCCGAAAGTAGGCAGAATTCAGCTAGAATGTTGGTGAGGAGGCAGATTTAAGATGACTATGGAATAAGTATGAGAAAAGAGGCAATGTGTATGGAGGCAACTTATTTAAGGAAGGCTACATAGGGCAGAAGAAAGTAAAGGTAAATGGAAAGATTAAGGTAAACAGATTTTTTTCTTTGTCAGGATAGTTTAGAACATGCTGATAGGAACTAATAGCCAGTGGAAGCCAACAAAAAAGGAAAATAAGATCCCTAAGAAGGCAGGAAGGGTGGAATCCTGACCAAGATAGTGATATGAGCCATGGACAGAAGCTAGAGCTAGCCTTCCACTGTTACAAGGAAAATGGAGGAGGGAGAAGACAAGTTTGTGGGATGTGTGGCTCAAAGATGAAACATGTAAAAACTGGTATTTTTCCCTCCCTGGTGAAAAGCTCTCTAAAACAAAGTACTCAGCTTAGAGAGGGACTGTTGGAGGTTCAAGGAGAAGGTTTAGGCAATAATTAATATTCAGTTTATGCAAGTGTCCATTCTGGCACTGAAAGGTAACAAAGTAGGATTTTCCCATCATGATCCAGCAGCTCAGATGAAAGATAAAATTGGTGGATTCAGTCAGGGTCAAAGTTTCTCTCCGACATGTGTGATAAAAAGAGAACTTGCACAAAAGAGCACAGACATAAATGACTTACCTAAAACTAATTAAAAAGGAGGTGGATTGTTTTTCTATAAAATCCAACAATATATGTTATATAGAGAAATACATATGCACTTTATAAATATATTACATATATCCAAAGACTGCAGGATTGAGAAATAAGATAAATAAAATGGAAGCATTGTAAAATTATCAAATAAAGCAGCTGATGGCCTACCATTAATAATACAATACTTTTTATGACTAGAGACAGATCCTTTAAAACTCTGAATTCTTTATCTTTCTCCCTTTTTCTTCTCTCTAGGTTCACATGAAAGAAAAGAATATCACCTTTTTTTCCAAGTACACCAAACAAATATCATTTTTATACAGGTACTATTGTGTAAAAAAGATTGAAAAGTATATAGTTAGATAATTATGGTTAAAATTATAATTTTTGTTAAATCTGTCACAATAGATTTCCAAACCATTAATTATGGCATTTTCATAGCAAGCCTGACTGCAGAAAAATTTTAAGAAAGCATCTCACTCAATTATTTAGGACCCTGGTGAAGTTAGAGATCCAGAAAACTAATACCTTGACATTTTTCCTTGGTATGCACTCCAGCAAAACACAAATTTAAAGCATTGGTGGAAGGATATCAGTCCCATAACAAAGGATTAATGAAAAGCTCTACTGATTCATACCCCACCAAAAACTAACCTAATATTATGGATTGCATTACAAACTTTAAAAACATAAGGAGTAGTAAAACTAAAATAAATAATAATAAATTCAGACTACCTCCTTTCCCCCCACCCCCCCACTACTACAGGGATTTAAAGGAGGGTGCTTTTTTTCTTTTTTTTTTTTTTTCTTTTAAACTTAGCCTCACTAAGTTGCTGAGCTGGCCTCAAACTCATGTATTTTTATTAAAATATATATAATCAAATATTATACAAATTAAGGCTAACATACAGATGATAGGCAACAGATATACCAACTGCCCTATTCTGAGCAATACACACTGTTTACATGCAAAGAAATGTCATACTGTGCCCCATAAATATGCACAATTCCTATGTTAATGTTTTAAAAAATGTTTGATAATATAGAATTTTAGTATCTTCTTAATGCACTCACTATTCAGTAGTTCTCAAACTTTAGTATGCAACAGAAACACCAAGATATATACAGCAAAAATACTGGGTCCCACTCAAATAAGTTCTGATTCTGTAGGCCTCACCATGGGTCTGAGAAACTGCAGTTCTAACAAGCTCCCACGTGATACTGATGTCACTGGTTCTATGAGAACCACACTTTGAGAACCATTTTCCTCACATACCATGTTATCCTTCACAATGATCAGTATTATACAACACATGTCAAGGAATTTAATATTTGTTGATTAAAAATATTATTTTAAAAAGGGCAGTAATTCCTTTTATTTCATACATATTTTATTTGACAAGAGAGATATCTTCTTGAAGCTTAGAAAAAACATCAACCATGGCAATTATAGCAGAAATTTTAGCAAAAAAAAAAAATGCTGACAAAATATCTTTAAAACCTTTTCTGTACTAACAAATATTACTAATACTATAATTCTATAGTATTAGTAATATTACTAATACTATAATCCTATAGTATTAGTAATATTACTAATACTATAATCCTATAGTATTAGTAATATTTTACTAAGAATCTTATTTCAAAATGTAATATTTTATAACATTGTAACTATTATTTAAGGAGCACTTATGGAGACTACAGTTATATGTTCATAAATATATGCTAGCATTCTCTACCTCTGCATGATACATAGACATTCATAATCCAATATTTAAATAAGATAGATTTTTTTTTGTACTTTACCATCTCAGATATGTGAGAAAATATTTTTGATGTGTGTTCTTAGAAGCCTTTCCTTCACAGAATTTAAGCAGTTACTTTGAATCTAAACAACTGAAAGATTAAATGCACAGAAAGGATATCTGTAAATACATATATATTTATTTATGTGTTGATATTTTTAAGAAATGTCTCATTATATATGGATAGAATCTTGGAATTTTTCTGAATGAGAAGGGATCTTAAAGATTATATTGATGATCCAGACTTAAAAATGTTACACTGGATCCTGGGTCTTGAGCTAGAAACTACTAAAGACAAAATTAGAATTTAGTATCCTTGTATCCAGTAGGACTTCCTTCCTAACTATGCTGCTCTGCTGGGCATAAAAGAAACTACATTAAAAAAAAAAGAAAGAAAGAAACAAACAAACAATTTGCTCTACTTTGTAGATCTCCCTTCATTCATTGGGCAATAGTTTCCGTCAAAAATATAGAAAATTTCTTATCCACAGGAAGATACTTTTAGCAAACTATGTATTTCAAAAAATTTTAAAATAATAGCGTAAACCCTATAGAACACTTCTAAACAAATTTTGAAAACATTATGTGAAGAAACCTAGAAAAGGCTATTAATCATGAATAGTATTTAAATCAATACCATCTCAATCTGGAAGTAACATAATTCCTAACCATGGAAGTTTGAATACATATTAAAAAAAAACATAAAGGAAACGAAAATGTTATTTCACAGTGTTTTACAGAGAGATTACACTTCTGTGCTTTATATAATATATATGTTTAAAAATAAAAGCAAGCAATTTTTTAAATTTGGTCATTTTTTTCATCCTCCTAAAAAATGTACATAAGTGGTAATACAAATAAAAACTACTGTTAGGATCCCATTGCAATTCTCTTCATTGTAAAGAGATAAAGGATAATCAAACTAATCCTACTATAGAATTATTGTGATACTTTTGAAACTCAAAGCATACAAACAATTTAATGGAAAATTCTACACTTTCTAAATGTTTCTTCCCAGAATGATCTGAAATTAGCATTATAACTCAAAATGAAGAAGCATTTTTTTGTTCATAAACTAGAAAATTCTAATGAAGGCAATTAAAACAGAACTTCAAAGAACCTTAAGAAAATATAATCCAATTCATAGCATGATAGATATATCATTCTGTTTCTTCCATTCCCTTTTTAAAAAGACCTATTATAATAAAATGAAAACCCTCATCAATCACCTGATAGAGTAATTCCAAACTTAACCAAACAGGGCTAATGGGTGAGAATTGAATTGAAAACACCTTGACAAAGAAAGCAATTTCTTTTCTTCGCACTCCTCTGAAGCTGTGGGTGATCATGGTAATCGAACCATCAACAGTGAGGGGCCATCTGTCCCAAGGGCCCTTCATGAGACTTAAAAAAAAAAAAATACCAACAACAAAAAAGGGAAAGAAATGTGTACCACAGATGTTCAATCTTGATTAATCTATGACAAGGAACTTACAACTGAGAATCAATGTTTTGACGTTTTTCAGATACCAATCATTAAAAGCCAACACAAAAGTTTTTATAAGAACACAGGGGGAAAAAAGTTAATAGGTTACTGTAGAAAGATGATCTGTCATATAAAACCTGATATGCCCTTTTAGTCAGCTGATATGTTCAACATATCCTCACATACATTAGCTTTTTCATGATTCCCTTAGAGAAAGAAGGCAAAAGCCAGGTTTAGCAATACACAGTTATTTTTCTATATTATTTTTATAAGTAAATGATCAAATATAAAGAGATATACTTCTTGTCAAAATTCATTGTATTTAACTCTGTTTTAAAATATTTACAAGAACTACAGCCTTAACATGAAATTTCAGAAATATAAAACTCCTAAGGCAGTTTCAATTTATTTCTAACATTTAAAACATCCCTAACATTTAAGATAATTTTTTAAAATATTTATTTTTTAGGTGTAGATGGACACAACACAATACCTTTATTTATTTTTTTTTAAGTGGTGCTAAGGATTGAACCCGGGCCCCACCCAAGCTAGGTGAGCGCTCTACCAAAGAGCCACAATCCCAGACCCCTAAGATAATTTTCATATTACAGCATAATACAGGTGTGACTGGAAATACAAACTTGGAAAATGCCTTTTAAATTTTTTTTTTAGTTGTAGATGGACACAATACTTTTATTCTATTTATTCATTTATTTTTATGTGGTGCTGAGGATCGAGCGCTGGTAGATAGATCAGTGGTAGAGGTGAGCACTCTACCACTGAGCCACATGACTTAATACAAAAAAATAGTCTGACCTATGATAGACGCCTAGCATTCTTACATGCAGTACACACAGTTCCAGTCTTTTGGAATAAGTTAAGTTCATGAATAGAATCATACTAACTATAAGAATGACTCAAAGTTTACCAAAATAAAAATATGTGAAAGCTATATGAAGAATAATTACTAAAAACATTTAAAATTAATTTTCAAATGAAAAATACAATTAGAAATCAAAATATTAAAAAACCAAATTCACCCATGCATCAGTTTTCCAAGAATACTTTCAAGTTAGAAACAAATTAAATGTAAAATAAAGTCAATTTAAGACTCAAAACAGATAAATTCACTAAGAAATTTACTATAAGTACAATAATTATTTTCTTATTTATCTTTTAATCTACAAAGCCTATGGCTAGATAGAAGCCTGTGAGCCTAGAGAGTTAGCATCTCAAGTATGTTGCAAAGGCAAGTACAAGTGCTCTTTCAAAGGAGAAACACTCAACTCAGGTCTTGCCAAACAAGATACTGCAAATCTAAATACCTGTGATCAAAACCCATAAAAACAAACAGAATAAAATTAATCCTCTCAATCAAAGACTTCTGATATTACAATTATCTAAAAAGCATATATGATAAAAATACTTAAAATGTGTAAAGAATAAAATAAAGATTCAAAACATGAGCAAGAAATGAAAATATTTTTTAAAAGGCAAGTTCAGAAAACTAGAAGTCTACAAAATATAAAAGTATAATATATTAAATTAAAAACATAATGGATAGAATTAGCAACATACAATATACAACTGAAGAGAAAAATTGTGAACTGAGTTAGACACAAAAACACAAAAGACATTAAAAGAATGAGGCATAGAGAGATGAGAGAGACACATAAAAAAGCTAAGAAAAACAAAGATCAGAATAGTAACATAACATCTTCTTAGAGTTCTATAATATCTGACCAAAGAGACTGAAATGTGTATAATGGAAAGGGAAGAAAATAATATTAGAAGAACTAAAGACTGATTTTTCCAAAATGTTGACAGCTATAAATTTTAAGATTTACAAATCACAGCAAATCTAAGCAAAAAAAAAAGATGACTAGATGTATCATAATGAAATTGCAAATATAAAGATATATGTTTATCATTAAAAACATCCTAAAGAGAAAAAAATAATCAGAAAATATAGGTTATTATACCGACAGCAGACTTCTCAATAGCAGCAATGAAAGCCAGAAGACAGTGGAATAATATATTCAAAATCTTTAAGAATATATGGACAGCAATATAGCCAAAATAAAAGCATTTTCAGAAAAAATAAAGCTGAAAGATTTGTCAAGGAGTAAAGAGTGACTAAAAACTATAACATCAGGAAAAACAGATAATTATCCAAAAGGACATTGTAAAATGCATGAAAAATTATACGTTTCCTGTGTGCCGACATATATGCACAACAGTGTTTACTGAACCACCATTTACAATTAACAATGTCCTGGAAATAATGTACATGCACATCAATATAAAAATGGTTTTATAAACTATTATTCTATTAAATACTACACAGTCTAGAAAATACTACGGTTTTTTAAAAAATTTTACTTGTTCATATAAAGAAATCTCTGAAGATATAGGATCAAATAATAAAGGGAGATAATATGAGGTCAGAAAGATAGGGGAGAAAAGAAAGAATCCACAAGGCCTGAAGAGTTGTAAAACAGCACCTGGCTCACGCTCTAGGGAAGGAAGCCACAGAGAGCTGGAGTAGGGCAGTGACGTCATCTGACATAGTTTAACAGGATTACCCTGGCTTCATGTTGAATATAAACTGAATGATAAGAAAATAAAGAACTTGGGCTGGAGTTGTGGCTCAGTGGTACAGTGCTTGCCTGGCACGTGTGAGGCACCAGGTTCAATCCTCAGCACCATATAAAATAAATAAACAAAATAACGATATTTTTAAAAAGAAAGAAAGAAAATAAAGGACTTGGGGGCTGAGGTTGTAGCTCAGTGGTAGAACACTTACCTACCATATATAAGGCACTGGGTTCAATTCTCAGCACCGTATATAAATAAATAAAATGAAGGTCCATTGACAACTAAAAAATATTTTTAAAAAAAGAAAAAAAAGAACTCAATTATAAAGTTACTTTAATAATTCAGATAATGTTCAAATGAATTTCCTAGGATAAGAACCTGGATCTTATATAATATTAACTCTGGAATTCAGACATATGTGGGCAATTCATGGAGAAATAGCAAGGAAGGAGGGAAGCAGATAATCCACTCTTCTGAGACAGAATTTATGCCAAAATACAATAAGACCTAAGGGTCAAAGGGAAACTCTCCCTGAAGATTATAGTGAATATTTGTTTTATGAAAATGATTTGACCCAAGGATGTGGGTGGCATGTGGATAATCTTGGAAGGAAAAGACTATGTTCTACAAAACTAAAAGAGGGTTCTTCTTCTGCAGAACCTTTAACACAGATGATGAAAAACTACCTCTTTGTCCACTTTTCAGAACTATAACCAGATTATAAAATATCAAGTGACACTGAAAGTACAAAGAGCCATAATTGCAATGTCATCATGAATGGCAGTCCAGGAGCCAAGTACAGCAACAGAGATACAGGGTACACTTCAAACAGTCTGAGTTAAGGTTACATGATCAGTATCAACCAATGTCACAAGCATTAGCCTACACAGAGGACTAAAACAGTCTAGAAAAAGAACTGCATCAGTGGAAATATCTGCAAGGAAACCTCAAGGGAGAAGGCATAAAGCATAGCAGTTGAGGGAGATGAGCAGCTCTTGGGTACATTTGAGATACCCCACAGGGACCACAGAAATATGAAAAGAAAACAAATGCCTCAAAAATATGAAAAGAAAATTGAAAACCTCTAGGTCCTCCTGGATTGAGATCCAAAAAATACTCAGAGGTGATCAAGCTGTCAACATCAAGTCTAAACATCAGTCTGATGTCACCTATACTCCCAGAGAGGCCTAAGAACTTCTAGGTAAGCTTTAAAATGACTACAATGAAAATTAAGAAACTTATTAAGGGTAAAGTAAAATATCAAGCAAAATGAGCATAACCTAGACATTAAATTTCAGTTTTCAAGTTTCTTTTGAAATATTATGAAAGAAGTAGAGAAATAAATAGATCATTCTATTTCCAATTAAATATGTTTTGTTTCTAAAATTTTCTCTGATGATATCCAGAATTTCCTTGAACGAAAATTGAGTGTATGTCATTAACCTTTGAGGTCAACATTATGATTGGAAATATACCACTGATTTTGGCATATTTGGTTCAAAGAAATCGCTTCCTTGAAGGGACAGAAAATTATTAGTCTGAACACGCTTAACAATAATTAAATCCTAGAACAATTTTCACTTACTTTCCTAAGAACATATAATTACCAAGTTATTGAAAATTACATTTTAAAAGACTTGGCTGTCTGTGTATTTCAAATAGAAAACAGTGATATGGTTTGGGGACCAAATGGACTGAATTCTATTTCTGAGGAGACTTCAAGAAAAATGTGGACTATTTTAATCTGTGAGACTGAGAGAATAACATAACCATATATTGTAGATCACAGGTAGAGGGATCAAAGGAGACCTCATTCCTGCATGTCAAGCTTCTTCATATCCACTAAAACAAGTGTGCATGCACGAACATAGGAACTGTTCCAACTGCCTCAGCTTCCCTACTAAGGTGTATAATAAACCTAATGGTTGAATGCTCTTCACAATGTTCAACTAAATCTCTTCGGAAAGAATGTAATTCTTGTTTCTCTCTTGTTGTAAAGGTAAGAAGAAAATAGATAATCACACAAGAAATTTTTTAAAACTCAAACTGTTACTAAAACTCTAAAGTATTTCCTTTGTATAAATGTAGTGATTCTCAACCCTTTTTGCTCATTAGGATTACTTAAAGAATATCATGTTTAAAAAAAAAAAAAACTCAGCCCAACTCCATACCATACTAGACACCTGTATTTAAAAAAAAAAAAAAAAAATCTGAAGGTGATTCGAACATGTGGCCTGAGCTAATAATCACTGCCTCAATATTTCTGTGAAGAAAAATTTTCCTCAAGCCTTTTAAACTTAGTCTTTTTTAGGTTTCAAACTGCTTCAAGCTGTACTCAGAACTAAAATATGATATATACAGCAAGAACAGAGCACTCAAACTGTTTCAGATTTTGAGCTACTCAGGAGTGAGGAAGGATGACTGCAAACTCAAGGGTACCTCAACATCTTAGTGAGACCCTGTCTCAAAAAATTAAAATAAACACAAAACAAATGAGCTGGCAATGTAACTCAATAGTAGAGCACTTGCATAAAGCCCTGGGTTCAATCCCCAGCACTACAAAATAAAAAGCTTCGGATTTCGAATTTTGAATTTTTTAATTAGGGATTTTCCATAGCTAGAGCCTATGCAAATATTCCAAAATATGAAACATCTCTAGTATCAAGCATTTCAGATAAATGATATTCAGCCAATAATGTCATATGTAAAACACAAATGCTTTTCATACATAAAGCAAAATTCTGTATTCTCAAGCCCAATTTTCCCTGACTTCATTATACTATCCCCTTAACTAAGTGTCTAAAACTGAATCCTATCCATCTCTCTCTATTAAAGGAAGCCAGACACCAAAATAAAAATCCCAGAATCAGCCCTATCATGCCTTCTTCATCCTCTACATCTAATCAGCTACCTAATCATGTTAGTTCTCCTTTGAAATGTAGCCCATATGCAGTCCTCCTCTCCCATTTTCATCCTACTCTAAATCCTTATTGCCTAAGTAGTTTTCCTGTCACATCTCTTCTCAATCCACTGCCAGTAAATTAATCTTCTTAAAAGAGTGTTTTTTATTATGCTTCCCTTCAAAGAAAAATTTCAGTGGCTCCCTACCGCTTACATTATCAAAACCTAAATCCTTAAAATACATATACATTTAATGCCTCAATAAAATATGCCATTTCAACACAATAAATAACTTCATCCAATTAGTGTAGTGAAATTCTGCACTTCCTACCTAATTCCATTCTACCTATCAAAATGTATTTCACACCACACTCCAATACCCAAATTTTTACCCAATCCAGTTATCTTTCATATAGCATATATTTCCAATTCTAAGGCTTTACTCATACTCCAACACACACTGTACCCCTTACATGAAATTCTATATTCTCCTTTCTCCATCTCTCCAAAGTCTATGAATTTCTCTGGACATAAGCTATGAGGCTTTCGCAAAGCACTGAAGTCACACAATTTTTCCCATTTCCAGGCAATACATACTGACTGACCCAGATGCTTTGAAACGTGCAATACTGATTTATACTTCTACTTAAATATTTTATTTGTCTCCTCATTTAAATAAAGCTCCTGAAGCCATAAACTGTTTTATATTCTTGATGCATACTTTATAAAAGTGGCCTTTTTAGTTGTTTCATTATTTTTCATTCTCTATTCAATGAACATATACAATGCATATGTAATTCTTTAGTATCATATCAATTTCTTCAGAGCAAATTTCATAAATTTATTTAATCTTGCTTGTTTTTGAGATTACCTATCATAATTCAACACAAGTCTGATCAATTCTGACTTAAATATAAAGAAATCAAGTATTTCTGGATATGAAAAAGAGTCAAGCATTCTGCTCTTATATATTTTCACTACATATTTTCATTAAAGATAACAAGTGTATCAATAGGGTAAAGCCATTACTAATTAAGATAAAACCATGCTTCAAGAAAGAAAGGACCAAATAAATAGTAATTTTCTGGAAATCATCCTTGGACATTTGCCACTGATGTGTTTTCAATTAGCCTCCCCTGTAGAGCACAGTAGTTCTCAGAATTGATTTTAGTATCTTAATAGTATTAAGGTTATCAGAGAACTTTTTATGTGAGTTAGAGAAAATGATATTTACTATTAAAACTTAAAGTCAGAAATTAGTAAGACATAAAATCCACAACTATATATTTCATTAGTCATCAAAGTAATTAACTTAGTCATGTGAAGCCTCTAATAGAAGTCTATAATATACTTGTGGAAAATGGAAGTGAAAAAGGATAAAACATTTCACCATTATTATTATCTCATAGAGTCCCTGAAGACCTCTAGGGGATCCTCACAGCTTCCAGGTTACACTTTGAGAACCACAGATTCAGCACACAGAATTTAGAAAACAGAGTGGAACAATGTAGTATAAAGTTAAAAAAAAATTAAGATTTTCTTTAAAACCTGGGAAAAATTCAAAGTGCAAATATTTGTTTATTATGTAAATATATTCCTTCATCTTATAGGTAGAAAAGGGAAGTGGGAGATCTTAAGGTTAAATATGTGTTTTTAAGTACAGACACACACACACACACACGTTACAAATATCACATGTGTAATATAAATGAGAGGAATGAGCCAACAGGAAACAATGGAAAATGAAAGACCATGTGATAAGACAGATACTATTCCCCTTCTCAAGAAAGCAGCCATTATTCATCTCTAGCCATATGAAATGTAAGCCCTGTGTTGGCAGATACTTTTGATTTTTCAAGAGAAGCCAACAGTTCTATAAAAAACAAATCATCTAATTTTAAAATTGGGAAAAATAAGTGAACATTCAATAAATACTATAGCCAAATAAGGTATGTCAAGGGACCACTAACTTTTAACCTGTATGTTATGGCATAGGGACTTAAATTAGAAAAGAAAACATTATGAAAGATTAATCAAAAAGTAACCAACTCTATACTTGAATTTTTAATTTTTGGCTTGTACATACAAGATGCTATGTGTTCCCTAAGTCCATTTAAATGTTCCATTCTAAATGCAAGAGAATCCTTCCTTATTTTGCTGCTCCTAAGTACACTTTAAATGAGCAAGATGTTATTTACAAACTAGTTCCATGAACTTAAGAACCACACTTTTAAAAAGAATGAGCCAGAGACAGTTGTTTAATCATAACTGGTATATATATATATATATATATATATATATATATATATATATATATATATATATATACACACACACACACATACACACACACACATATATATGTGTATATATATATATGTGTGTATATATATATACATACACACACACACATTCTAGAAATTTAAAATTTTGAGATGTCTGAATTTCATAGATACATTGTGAAATTGGGGTAGAGTTTACCATTCTAAAAGAGTTTACTGGAGCTCATAAATGTTGATATTACCATATGATAATTCCAGGACTCAACATAAAGAATAATTGGTATCTCAAAGGATACTAGCCACTAGGGAGTTGTGAGGAATAGCAAACACTTTCTCCAGATAACTTCTTGAGAATATTCACATCACAACTTGAAAGGGACAATGACAAAACCAGATACTCAAAAGGATTAAAACAGATTTGTAAAGGAGTAACAAAGAGAAGAATTATGTCATTTGGAACAACAAAGAGAATCATACATTTGGAAAAATAATTATTAACTGAAAACTATATTGGGAAAATAAGACCAAAAAAAAGAGAAATTTGAAATTCATGAGATACAGACAAAAAATATCCTCATTTGTAGTTGTATATTCTAACACCAATCCATTCTCTATGACAGTGAACAATATATTTTCACTTAGTCTATTTACAAGATGTACTAAGGAAGTGAAATAATAAAAGAGGGATTAAAGTTTAAAACTTAAGTCAGTTTCTGATTATACCTTCACTGAATTCTGAGAGAATTCATAGCATAACACTTAAAAGGCTGGGTTCTGAAGCTGAACTCCATGTAAACACACTATACGCTGCCATTCCTTAGTTGCATTTGAACTTTCTCAAATACTTCACGGTCTGTACCCTCAGTTTTCTCCTTGAAAATAGAGAGAACTAGTATCTACTTCAAACAATGTTATTGGAAAACTAGAGATTATATACATACATACATAACTTAGAACAGTAACTCCTAGGAAGCCTTATATCAGTATCAGCCATCATTAGTATTCACATTGTAGGGCAAGAGGGGAAAAGTGCTAAGATGTACATGTACCAATTTTACCATGGTAAATGGAGATAATGCATTAGCCAAAATGACAGGTTATTACTATTTCTTTCTCTTCACATAAATCTACTTCACCTCACCTAGGATCTTTCCAAGTTTGGTCACTTGCTTTTACATAGCACCATCCTTTTATATTTCTACCTTAAAGAGTAATTCCTTATCTGGGCTGGGGTTGTGGCTCAGTGGTAGAGTGCTCACTTAGCATGTGTGAGGCCCTGGGTTAATCCTCAGCACTATATAAAAATAAAGAAAATAAAGGTCTTGTGTCTAACAACAACTAAAAAATGAATACTAAAAAAAAGAGTAATTCCTTATCAAATTTTATGTTTATGGTCTCAACTATTTATTGGTTCAAAATTCAGAACACTGCACTATAGTTCCCTTCACAGTCCTATATAACTCATCCATTTTATTTCACCTCCTTTCTTTTTTTCCCTCAACTCACTCTCAAATTCTACATTTATATTTTTATTGTTTTTGTTTTTTTTTTTTTTTTAGTTTTTTGGTGCCAGGGGTTGAACACGGGGCATTTAAACACTAAGCCACATCTTAACAGGGTCTCACTAAGCTGTTTAGAGGCTTGCTAAATTGCTAAGTCTAGCTTTGAACTCACAATCCTCCTGCCTCAGCCTCCCAAGCCACTGGGATTACAGGCATGCGCCACCATGCCCAGTTCAACTTCTACCTTCCATCCTTATCTCCCTTATGTCATTTTTATTAAATACATGGCATAACCTCTCTCCTCCCTTCTCTTATGTTATCTATTTTTCTCATTTTCTGTCAAGAGAAAAGCAAAAGCAAACTGCTTACCCATATTTACACTTGGTTATTCTCAGGAATAAGTTACATACATTAGTATAGCCAAGCAAGGGGCCCAAATGGATAAAACCTAAATTATTTTCCAAGACTAACATCTGAGGAGGACTCTCATTGACAGGAGAAGGGGCAGCAATTAATTCAGATTGGTAGATACAAGCAGGCAGATGACACAGAAATTAACAATTAAATTATAACTAAGTTCTCAATATTGATAATACCAATATAAGATCAGATAGGAGACTCCAGATTCTTTTCATGCTAAGTTGTAGCCAGCTCCTCCCTACAATTGTATAATTATACTGGCCACCTGAAGACCCATGTATTCATAGAACAGGTAGCAAAATGCCACAGATAAAATAGGAGAGACTTTCAATAACGACTATATGGGTGCACTATCCTATTTCTCTATTTCTTTAAAGATACCTGATTATGTTAAATGAGGAAAGTAGTGGGAAGTAGTGGGAAACAATGAAGAAAATGAATCAACCAGTTTCTATCCTCATATAACAAGAAAACAAATATTCAGAACTTGACAAATTTATAGGGGGTCTTTTTAATTTAGGAGAAAGAATAAAAGAAAAATGATAGTCTTCTATTGTTTCTGGCATTTATGGTATTGTCTGCCATCTATGATCTTCAAATTAAGAAGGTAAACGCTTATGTTGAAGAATATTAAATCAAAAGACACATTTGGAAAACTACATGTATTATTAGAACTGAAGTATCCATCTCTGACAGTCATCTCTGCTTGACCTGCTTTTACAAACACAGCATACAGACCTTCATAAAGGTTTCTCTTCTTATTCTTCTGCCTTACCCAACAACTTTTTCCTCCTTACTGGCTTATTTTATGGTCAGAGGTTAAACTGCTAACCCTTCACCTTCCAGGAAAGTTTTTTTTCCTCTCTCATAATAGGTTTTTCACAGTGTGCAGCAGTCGGATTAGCTCCTCTCTTCGAGAACAAAAGCTATGTCTTTGTCTTTGCTGTTTGGGCATGGAGCCCCTACATCAGAGGAAGCTGCTCCTACTCAACATGCACAATAATGATATTGTGAGGCCCCACGAAAGCCTGGCCTCTCAGTGTCTAGACTCTCATCCAACCAGCTAGCCAAAGAGAAAATCCTGTCAAGCACTCAGCTGAAAATTAACTAAGGTATCCTGTTGAGAACCTGATGAAGATGTTATTCCACCATACGGTAAAACTTTCCATTGTTTAACATAAAGATAAGAGAAAAACTTTTAGAACTCAATGCTCTGACAATCTTGGTCACCAATTCGAACATGGGTCAGTAAATGTATTTTACTAACATAGAATCCCTTCCTCTATATGATCTCCTAAAATAATACAGGCTTATTTATGACATTCCAATCTCTTGCATTTAAAAATCTGCCTAATCAAAGCATACTTTTTAAAAAAATTACAAAAGTTTTTTGCAGTTTTTACATGAAATATTTCTTATTAGAAATTTTACTTTTGTTTTTATCATTGTAAGGACTGGTCAAAAAGCAGGTCAAAAGAAAACTGTCCCATCTTTCCATATTCCTTAATATTTATTTTTTACAAGTTTTTAATGTTGAACAAAGGTGAAATAATAAGCCAAACATGGCATTTGATTAAAACTTAAAAATGGAAATAAAAATAGTATATAAATCAAATCATACTTATAAAAACCATTTGTAAGATATTTTAACCTATAAAATGTTAAACACAT
The DNA here is from genome assembly GCF_047511675.1 of Marmota flaviventris. NCBI lineage: Eukaryota > Metazoa > Chordata > Mammalia > Rodentia > Sciuridae > Marmota > Marmota flaviventris. Next base: position 83,017,442 of record NC_092509.1, on the reverse strand, counting down.
TAGACAAATTTAATCATAAGACAGCAGTAAAAGAATCATCATCTCAAGTATATTGTTATGGGTAAGTTCATGAATATTTACAATGATGTGGAGAGGACTGCAGTTTTTCAAATATAATCTTACAATTCACATTCATGACAACAATCAATACACAAAATTATTAACTGAAAACTATATAATATGATTGCAAACACAGTAAATAAGCTCATACTTAACTTTAAAAGGGTATGCTCAAAAACTGATGTTTCTATGTAACAAAATTATCTTCTTAATTTTTTCAATATTTCATATAACACATTATGCCGATAATTTTAAAAACAAAAGAAATTTTGCAGAATAATCAGAATTCAAAGGAATGCATATAGATAATTATTAATGAAAGATACAGGTACAACCACTATGCACAGAATTCAAAATTAAATAACATATCATTTGCTATACAGTAATATAAACTGATTCCCCAAACTTAAAAGAAATGCAAACATGCTTTTTTTTTTTTTAACCTATGACGATGATTAGCCTGATAACTTCAAGAGGTCATGATGAACAAACTTAACAATAAGAAAAAAATCTATGCTTAGGAGGGAACAAAATCAATGCTTATACATAGCAGATGTCTGACTGACTTGGGAGAGCCTGATTTTACTCTTAAGAGTCATGTTAAAATTTAAACCTGGCCAAAAAAAAAAAGAAACACTTAAAGTGTGTGGAAAAATTGCTGGCACACACCAGCAATGACTGGCAGAAAATGTTAAATATTCCATTCCTGATTCTATAAGAAAAATGCACCAAAAAATTAGCAAAATTAAAAAAGAAAACAGTGATAAAACAAAAATGTAGTTGTAAAAATAAATTTTGGCAAAATCTATGATATATAAATAACATAAAAGTAAGCAAAATGATGAAAAAATTGAATGGGTCTATCATGCCTAATATTAAATATCTTCTGTCTCCATGAATTATCCCACAAGTAAAATGATGGAAAAAAAAATACAACCAATTAACATGACTGTTAAAAATCAATATCACATCAGGCATGGTGCCCCCACACCTGTAGTAAGCTACTCTAAAGGCTTCATTTGAGGAGGATCACTTGAGCCCAGGAGTCCAAGGTCAGCCTGAGAAACAAAGACACCATATCTCTTAAAAAATAAATAATAAAAATCAACATCACAACTACATTAAAGATACAATGCTGACCAGGATACTGAGAAAAAATAATTCTTATACACTATTAGTAGAAATGCAAAGTAATACAGCAACTAGAGAGAACAGCATGGAGGTCCTCAAAAAAACTAAAAATAGATCTACCATAGGATCCAGCTCTCCCACTTCTGAGTGTATACTCAAAGGAAATGGTACTGGTAAATCAAAGAAACATCTACACTCCCATGTTTATTGCTGCAGTATTCACAATAGCCAAGATATAGGATCAACTTATATGCCCATTAGTGGATAAATAGATAAGGAAAACACAGAACATATACACAATGAAATGTTATTCAACCATAAAAATGAAGGATGTTCTATGATTTTCAGGAAAACTGCTCGAACTGGATAACATTATATTAAGTGAAATAAATCAGACACATAAATACAAATACAGCATGTTCTTTCTACACCCGTGGTGCTTTAAAAAGTCAATCTTAGGGGCTGGGGCTGGGGCTGGGCCTGGGGCTGGAGCTCAGTGATAGAGCAGTTGCCTATCATGGGTGAGACACTGTGTTTGATCCTCAGCACCACATAAAGAATAAATAAAATAAATTTATAAAAATATATATTTTTTAATTTTTAAAAAAGCCAATCTTAACATAGAATAATAATTACAAGAGGGTGGGAAGGTATCCTGGTTTGGATCTTTAATGTCCCTCTGTGAAAAGCTTGCTTTTTAAAAGTATAATCCCTAATATAACAAGGTTCCAAGGTAGGACCTTTTAGGCAATGATCAGATTATGAGAGCTATAACCTCATCAATGGATTAATACATATGATGGATTAATAACTTTAATGGGAGTACTGAGTACTAACTAAGCATGTGGGGCATAGCTGGAGGAAGTAGGTCATTAGGAGTGCACCCTTGAGGATTATGTATTGTCACTGTTCCTGCTTCCAGAGCAATGGAGTCAGCCAGCCAGCCAATGAACTGAGTCTCTGAAACCATGAGCCCAAAATAAAATTTCCTCCTCTAAGTTTTTCTTGTCAGGTATTTTGGTCACAGTGACAAAAAAAAACAAAAAAAAAAACTGACTAACAGAGACTGATAACAAGAAGTAGAGTCCGTGCTGGGATAACACCTGAATGTGTGGTTTAGAAGCTTTTGGAAGGTTTGTGATTTTGGAATGGGGAATTCTGGTGGGAGCTCAAAACACCAGGATGCAGATAGGAATGTGGACCATAAAAACTATGTTCATAAGTTTTCAGATGGTAATAAGGATTCTGCTGGGAAGTAGATTAGAGACCATTCATATTACATTCTGGCAAAGAACCTGTCCATATTTTGACTGCCCTAAGACTCTGTGAGGCTGAATTTAAAGGTGATGAACCAATTAATGTGGTAGAGGAAATTTCAATGCAGCACAGCATTCAGGCAGTGGCTTGGGTATTGCTAGTGGCTTTTAGCCAAGTTTATTGGAAGAATCAGAAGCAGGAAGCAAAGATAGAGTTCAATATCTTGCAGTTTGGCCATGAAAGCACTGGTATAACTGAGACCAGGAAAGGTGTAGTTGCTGAAGAGATTACTGTCACTAGAAAGAAACTAAGTACTTTGCACAGAGATAACATGAAAGATGCCTTGAGGGCATCTCAGGAATCAGCAAGACCCCATGGCAGGCTCAAGGGCATAAAAGTGAAAGTTTGTTTGAATAATACTGCTTTGAGAATAGAGCATGCTGGCCACCTAAAAAGCTGTTTCCCCAGAATTATTTTCATAGTGCTTAGCTATCTGAGCACTCAGAGGCTGCTGCAGCCATGGTCCAAGGGGGCCTGGCTACTACTTTAAGCTGGCAGGAGAGCTAAGTATCATCTATATGGTGCTGGTTCATCCTTCAGGAATGCAGGATGCTAGAGATAAGAGGTCATGGTAGCTTCCACCTAGATTTCAGAGGAAGGCCTGGAAACTCAGTCAAAATATATCCGAGTCTAAAATTCCTCCAGACAGTCCCTGAGAGGATGATGTGTGAAAACATGAGAAAGAAGTCAAAGCTGCAATGGAGACTCAGGAATTAAGAAATGCCAGGAATGTGGACTGTCTGTCTCTGCAGTAAGTGAGCAGAGCCAGGCCAACAGAGAAGCCATGTGGGCTATAATCAACAAGCCATAGGGACAAGGTAGCTCAAACCCTTTCAAGATATCATCTTGCAACCATGTTCCCTGGATGTAGAGCTATAGGACTTGTTTACTAAACTGAGTTTATGCCTTTTTTTGTTCCAATTCCTTCTTTCTATGCTCTATTCCTCCCTTTTTGAGTGGTAATGTCTACTCTGTGGTATTGCATATTGGACGTATTTAACTTGTTTTTTATCTTTAAAAGGTCTCACAGTCGAGAGTTTTCCTTGAATCTTGGATGAAAATTTGATGTGTAAGCAATGTTAAAAACGTTAAGAAAATAGAGACCTCTTAGAAATGGACTCTATGTATTTTTTTCACTTTGAAATGGGCAAAAGCTTTTGGGGATCAGGGGTGCGAATGTTCTTTAATGTTCCCTGAAAAGTTCCTGTTTTGAAAACATCTCCCAAATGCAGCAAAGTTCAAAGGTAGAGCTTTCAAGTAAATATTAGATTATGAGAGCTGTAACCTCATTAGTGGATTAATCCATCTGATGGTTGTTATGGTCTGGATATGTGGTGTCCCACAAATGCTTCTATATTAATGCAGTAATGGGAAAAAATGAATTGTGAGAGCTGTGACCTAATCAATCCATTTTAGTTTGAATGATTGTGTGGTAACTATAGGCAGGTGGGGCATGACTGGAGGAGGTGGGTCAATGGGGGTGTACACCCTGGAAGGCTGCATCTCCCTGGAGGCCCTTCCTCCACCTCCTCTACTCCTGACTCTGCCATGAGGAGAACTTCCCTTTGCCATACCCTTTAACCATGAGTGTTAACTCACCTTCGACCCAGAACAATGGAGTTAGCTGTCTATGAACTGATACTTTTGAAACAGTAACACCCCACCCCCAATAAACTTTTCCTTCTCTAAGTTCTTATGGTCAGGTGTTTTGATCATAGTGACCACTAAATAAATAAATAAATGGAACAAAGGATTAATAATGAATGGATGGGGTTGGGGCTGCAGCTCAGGGGCAGAGTGCTTGCCTAGCATGTGTGAGGCTAGGGTTCGATCCTCAGCACCACATAAAAATAAACAAAGCCTTTCTGTCCATTTACAACTACAAAAAAAAAATAATAATGAATGAATGTCTGGGTAGGAAGTATAGACAGTTGAAGTATGACAAGAAGTAGGTCACTAGGGGCAAAATCTTGGGGATTATATTCTTGTCCCTGGTTCCTTCCTTGTGCTCGCTAGCTCGCTCGCTCGCTCTCTCTCTCTCCCCCTCCCTCCCTCCCTCCCTCCCTCTCTCCTCCTGCTGGCCATGAGCTGAGTAGCTTTCTTCCATCAGGCCCTTCCACTTTGATGTTCTGCCTCACCTCAGGCTAAGAGCAATGGATCAGTCTACAATACACTCAGCCTGTGAAGACATGAGCCCCAAATAAACTTCTTTCTCTAAGTCACAGTGATTGAAAAGTTGACTGACACAGAAGAGAAGGGGTGAGATGGCATACAGGGAGGGTGGATAACAGGTACTAAAACATAGATAGAAGTAATACATTTTAGTATTTTATAGTACAGCAAGATAACTATAGTTCATAATAACCTATTATGTATTTTTAATAACTAATAAAAAAGAAACTTGAAGACTCCAAACACAAAAAAAAGATAAAGAGATGGAAATGTTAATCACCCTAATTTGATTATTTTATGTTATATAACTTCATTAATATTCCATATTTTAAAATTTTTAAAAATCTTACTGTTAAAAATAAATCATTCTTGGAAAGAATAAACAGAGAAGGAAGAGTAAATATGGTAGAAAGATGAAGGATTTACACAAAAGAGAATGCATGGCCAGGTGCAGTGGCACACACCTGTAATCCTAGCGGCTCAGAAGGATGAGGCAGGAGGATCATGAGTTCAAAGCCAGCCACAGCAAAAGGAAGGCGCTAAGCAACTCAGTGAGACCCTGTCTCTAAATAAAATTCAAAATAGTGCTGGGGATGTGGCTCAGTATTTGAGTGCACCTGAGTTCAATCCCCAGTACCGCCCCCCCCAAAAAAGAGAGAGAGAGAGAGAATGCAATGAATGGTATGATAGTGACCAAAGTTTTTATTGTAATAAATAGTTAAAATACACATTACAGCTAACATTTGGCACTTTAATAAAACTCATTCATTGTTTTAAATTCTTTTCTATTATAAGTGTAAATAGACATTTTTGGCTGGCTGAATTAGAATCCATGTAACTAGTATAAAGAGTAAATCCATTCCCATCACTCTTACCCTGACATGTTTTTAAACTGCTGATATGTAAATCAGCTTGTATTCAGAAATTAGATGAGGAAAGAGTGACACTGGAGATGAAGGATGAAGAAAAAAGAAAGAACAGAGGAAAAAGAAAGCCAGTTTGAGCCAAAAATGTGCTGTTTGTATGTGAGAGGTCAAGTTCCTTGGACCAGAGTTGAGCTCTTGAATTCATAAAAAAGGCCCATTCAATAGTATGGGCATGAGTAGCCAGCTGCTTGCTGACCTCCTTAAATCTTTTTCTCCCTTCTTCCTAAGCACTTGATCAATGAGCTAAACAGTACATTTTCCAACCTCACTTATAGCTAAGAATTGCCATGTGACTAGTTCTTAGCAAGGAAAGCGATATATCAATTTTTCCACTGCCTTGTCTTAGAAGAAATTTCTTGCCTGAAGTATTTCTCTTGCCTGTCATGTGGCTTGAACTTGGACACAGTTAGTAACCTAGCTTTGACTCTGCAGATAAGAATAATAGTCCAGAGAATAGCAGAACAACAAGAGGTAAGAACATGGATTCCTGAATAACTTCACAGATCAGTGCCCTCTAGTCAGACCATCTGCTTTCAAACTTCCGTGGTATCTAAGCCTCTGTATTTGGAAGGTTTCCACCCCCAGCAGATTGGCCTTTATTCTTTATAACACAGCACTAAATAACTGAATGGAAATTTTGAAAGAGGAGTAACCAATTTAAAAAAAAACAGCTTTAGGGATTATCCCAGAACACATAAGAAAAAAGAGGATCAGAAAAAAATAAGAGATACAAAGCTTAATCTGGAAACTAGCATAATTATTTTCAAAAACTCCTACCTCCAGCATGTAGTACTATATTTAGAACAAAGTCTGCTGCCAATTAACGATGAATGAATGAATTGATAGATGGATGGACTGGCCTTATTCAAAAAAGGAATACAGGAGAGAAGATTCACAAGATGGATGCAAATGGTTCTTTGTCAAATAGCACAAAACTCCACATTCATTCAAAATGGACAAATCACTTTTTTATATCAAAGTCAACATATCAGATAAGGAAAATTCTGACTTCTATCAGTACTTGCTCAAAGTTCAGAATTCCAGGTGCAGAATCTTTAAATATTTCTACATGTCCAGGTCCTGATTTGTTTCTCTGATTATAACACCAAGTATAACCATCCAAATATTACAAGCAGAGTGACTCTGTTCTACTATATGTTCTGCAAAATATATCTACTTCAATTTTTTTTATTGTGTGAGTATACTGCTCAGCTCCATAGGAAGTTTTATAAGATGCTCTTGGCTTTTGGCAGGAATATTGAAAAATAAAATTTAGAAGCACAAGTTGAGCATTACCTCAGAGTTTTCACCATCACACTTAATATTAAAAAAAAAAAAAAGCAATAGTCTGAGGCTACTTCTCATGGGCTCTGGGGCATATTTTCTTTTTTCAGAAGCAGTGATCTGAAGTACTACTTAACAGTTTATGCTTACTTCAGTGTGACCTATATGACATTCACTCCATTGTGGATATTTAGATTTTTATTAATAAAAACTATTATTAGAAAATACAGTTTGGAATACCTATCAAACAACCCTCTCTCTAGAGTTTATAACCTACAGATTAAAGATTTTACTGAATGATAATAACAAATTTTTGAGTTAAAGGGAGCCTAAAATATCTAATGAAAGCTACCTCTTTTGAGACTCAATGGCATGAAACATTTTGACCAATTCTTATATTTTAAATTGAAATGATAAATTATATGTATGTATATGTATATATATATATATATATATATATATATATATATATATATATAAAATTTTAAGTAATTAATGTTAAATTTATTACTATTGTCTTTCTTAAAAGGCCCATACTAGCCAGGAATGGTGGCACATGCCTGTTATCCCAGCAACATGGGAGGCTGAGGCAAGAGAATTGCGAGTTCAAAACCAGCTTCAGCAAGGCACCAAGCAACTCAGTGAGACCCTGTCTCTAAATAAAATACAAAACAGGACTGGGGATGTGGTTCAGTGGTTGAGTGCCCCTGAGTTCAATCCCTGGTACCAAAAAAAAAAAAAAAAATGCCCATATCACATGACTGATGTACTGGAATGGCTATTAATTAACCCCAAGGCTCTACTGATCTCATATCCCTTCCTCTTCTAACTGTTATCCATTTTGTGCTGTTCTCCATATTCATTCTGAAAACAAGTTTCTCATTTTTATGAGTGCTGAGTAGATATCAAAGTTTTTATTTCTTCAGTGTCTCCTTAAGACTATTTCATAAACAAAATTTCTCAATATAGTCACCTCTCATTTATTTAGGGGGATTGGTTCCAGGATGTCCCGTGGATCCCAAATCCTCAAATCCTCAAGTCCCTAATGTAAAAAGGCATAATATTTGCAATGTGATGTACACAAGTCTTCTCATAAACTTTTAGTTGTACTTAGATTACTTATAATAGCTAATGTAAATGCTATGTAATTAGTTATTGTAACTATTAATGAATAATGATAAGAGTAAAGTCTGTACATGTTCAGTACAGACGCAGATGCAGTACAGATATATGTGTGCATATATATATGCACACATATATACATATACACACACACATATGTGTGTATATGATTATATATTTCAGTCCACAACTGGTTGAAGAACTCACAGTTACAAGGGATTGATTACACTAGCATCCATGTGAGACATCAACAATCTGTGGCTATTTCTTATGGATATGAGGTGTCCACCAAAACCTCCTGTTAATGCACAAATATTCGAGGTAAAATGATCAGATCATTAAAGCTGTTACTTAATCAGTTCATCCTAGTTTGAATAACTGGGTGGTAACTCTAGGCAGGTGGAGCATGTTTAGAGGAGGTGGGTCATTGGGGGTGTATCCTGGAAGGGTGCATCTTCCCTGTGGCCCCTCTGCACCCCTGCTTCCTAACCCCACTATGAGGAGAGCACCTTTCTTCTGCCACACCCTTCTGCGATGATACACTGTCTCACCTTGGGTCCAGAGCAATGGAGTTAGCCACCTGACTGAGACCTCTGAAACTGTGATCCCCAAATAAACGTTTCTTCCTCTCAGTTGTTCTTGCCAGGTATTCTGTTCATAGCAATGAAAAGCTGACTAAAACATCAACTATACTGAAAATCATCCAAGACTGCCTAATTGCATGTTTACAGGTCTATTCACAGTTCAAACTATCCTTCTTTTTTTTTTTTTTTTTTTTGGCATCTGTTACTATTAACCACTATCAGCCTTTTCCAATCCAAACCCTGCTCCAGTTGTTCCACCTGAATACAACTGCTCCTCTCCTGAATTTATTTAAAAGACATCATATCAATATACCTGCAACATCTAGTGGGAGAGTCATCTGTCCAATGTCCAAGTAGTACTATGTACCACAAATGGCCCAATTCCTCTAGACAATGACTTTTAATTTTCAGATACAAACAATTCTTGGGAAACTTTTAAAAATGTACATTACAGCCCCACCTCCAACCTTAGAACAATCTAACATATGTTCCAGAATCAAATTTCCTAACTAATTAATTAATGATTAATTAATTAATCAATGAATCAATTAAAATACATTCTAACAAATACTAAACTAGCAGATCTTTTTTTAAAAATGTGGACATTCCACCTGGAGGGCATGAAGTACCTCAAAACAAAGAGATTTTTGTATTTTCTTCCACACTTGCTTGCTTGTATCTACTAAGTATTCTAGGACACCCTATTTAATCATTATGATGAGAAGAAACAACAATCCTATTGGTTCTCAGTCCTTTTGTTGTGATTAATGTTAAATTTATTACTTGGTTTTCAGGCCTTTGGTTTGTGATTAATGTTTAATTTATTACTATTGTCTTTCTTAAAATGCCCATACTAGCTGGACAAAAAAGACATTCACAGCGATAACAACAATGTAATTTACTAATGGCTGAAAAGTCTTAAGATTCTATAATTATGAAAAAAATAGTAAATTTAAAAATATCAATATTAAGTACAGAATGGTAACTAGAGCCCAGGTCACAACAACACCCTCTCCTGGAAGCTGGACCCTTTACCCAGGGTGGGTTTCTACTAGCTGCACCCACATTTGGTGAATATGACCCAAAGCTTTGAATTAGCCAAAAACCTGACCTAACCCGGGCCAGTTCCTCTCATATAGAAGACTTGAACTATGAACTGCAAAACACACAAAATAGGAGATGCTGATGCTAAATCACTTTTTTGGTAGAAAGATGACAGAAGATTCTCAGAAGTACCATAATAATTATAATTATATTCCCAAAATTATTTATCCCATATATGTAGTTACCTTTATCTTTAACTATGGGTATAGAATGGTAAAGAGTACTTTAACAATCTATAAACTGGACATCTGCTTCAAAGTAAGGGGGAAAAAAAGTAACAGAATGGCCAGGCATGGTGGCACATAGTTGTAGTACCAGCTACTTGGGATGCTGAGGCAGGAGGATCCCTTGTGCCCAGGAATTCAAGGCCAGCCTGGGCAACACAGAAAGATGCCATCTCAAAGAAACAACAACAAAAACAACAACAACAAAAAAAAAAAAAAACTAAAAATAACAGACTGGATTTACCCTCCCTTTTTAACAACTAAAATTTCAAAAAATATCATTACTAATTTTCAGATATCCTTTAGTGCACAAAACAGAAAACTGCCCCAATGTACCAGCCAGGGTTTCCATAGTGTGGCAACTGGAAAAAAGAAACCTATGCACTTTCCTGAAATGAGGAGACAAATTTTTGAGGCTTGGAACAAGGTCAAAAGAGTCCACAAAAAGAGTACTAGGGAAAAGGAAGTTTTTCAGAAACAAAACTCTGAGGAACTGCAGAGGGTTCACTACACCCATGCCATCCCACTTCACCCAAGTATTCAATGGAGTGTTGACCAGTGTGCATATAGGAGGAAGGTACCCAAAGCTAAGGACAGGACCACACAAAAGAACAGGGAGAGGTCCCAGGACCAGGAATAGTTGATATCCACACCATCCAGGGTGGATAAAAACACCTAATAACCAGGCTATGGAATATAGTACTCAGAAGACAATACCACAGCAGTGAAGTAAAATGAACAGTAGCTAAAGGCAACTCTAAGGTTAAATGTAAGCCTTCATTGTTCATACTTGTTTGCAAACAAATCAACAATGTTCTAAAAAAATTAAAAATTTAAGTAGATGATACTTAAGAAGAGAGACTATATTTGGGACCATAAAGCAAGTTCCAATAGATTTTTAAAAAATCCAAATCATACAACCAATATTCTCAGGAATTGTGTTATCAAAATACAACAGAAAAATCATTAGAAAATACCCAAGTATTTTGAACCTACATAACACACTTCTAAATAAGAAGAATTAAAGAAGAAAAAAATATATATATTTAACTAAATGAAAATGAAAATAAAACTGTTTTAAAATAAAGGAATTTACTTTGTGAGACCATTAAGAGAATAGAAAGACAAACCTGAAAAAATTAAAGTTACCATACGCTAGAAATACCAAAAAAAAATCCTCAAAACTCAGTAATAAGAAAACAACACAGGTAAAGAAAATATAAGGAAAATATCTGAGTTTCACCAAATAATATACAGCCATGAAAAATAAGTACAGGAATTCATTCTAATAGAACATAACTGAGTTGTGAAATGCATCCACCAATTTCTAAAAAATCAGACTTTACTTCCAAATTAGAATATGCCAATGTTCTAAGATATTGTAAATAGCTCCATTCAGTTATCCTAGGGAAACTGTGTGCCATCAGATTGAATTTTGTATCAGCAAAGCCAATCGATACAGTCATGAATTTGTGCGTGATTTGGGAAAAGGCATATATAACTTACTCAAGAGTGACAGAGAAAGGTGTGTGCAGTTTTGATTTTATTAAGTTAGTCAAAGTGGATCTCACTGAGAATGAACACACACACACACATGAAGAAGGCATAGGAATCAGTTAGATACAGTGGAGCGAAAATATCAGAGGCAGAACAAACTCAAAGTACAAATGTTTGAAGGAGAATGTGAATGTACTACAGGGATAGCAAAAAGGGCCAATGTGGCTGTAGTTGACAGAGCTAGGGGCAAGAGTTACAGAGGATGAGGTCAAAATGTGGAAAGAAGGGATTATAGTTATATTATATAGTGCCATATCAGTCCCTAGAAGGTCCTTAGTTTTTATTTGCATGACTTTAAAAAAGCAGAAGCATGAAAAAAGGGGAACTATGAGTAGAATATCCCTGTAGAGGGAAGACTGACTCTTGGAAAGCTGAGGTTTAGGAATTGATGTTGTAAACAAACAGCTATTATTATATTCACCATGCTATACAATATATTTTGAAAACTATTTTGATAATATATTTGAACTAAATAAAGCAACAATATACTTAAAATGATAGAATGCTGAAACTGCAAGGAACTATAGGTTTGTCTATAACTTTTGTTCAATATTAGGAACTTGAGCCAGGAAAAGTCATGTAACTAGTAATTGATTAGGGTAGAACTAGAAATAAGTTTTCAGAGACTTGAAGTGTAGTATGGCAATAGTATTATGAACAAGAAGAAAAGATTAAATTTATAAAGTACTTCTGCAAAATTGGTTCAAGATAAGTTGTTGTCATATTCACTTGCTTTTATGATTTCCAAAGATTTTCCCTATCTGAGGGAAGGAGTGAAAAGCAAACTTGAATTTATGTTAATAAGTAAATCCAGTGAATCCAAAGACAGTTTTCTGTATTTTGATAAGAAAAACATTCAAAGACTTTCATATACAGACTATATTTTCTCCTTACAAAAATTATTTTCTGGGATTTCTTGGGAAGTAAATCATTATTTTATTTGTTGATAGAGCTAGGTTCTTTCAAATCAAGATCAAACACCACAAACTGATAAAAATTAACATCTCCTACCAAAAAGTTCTCTCACTGAAGTAGTACTTTTGACATACCCCCAGATCATATAGATTATATAGACAATATAATTCAAGCACATACTCCAAATGTTCAACACTTCCAACTCAATTTATTTTTTTTAATTTTTTTTATTATTAGTTGCTCAAAACATTACAAAGCTCTTGACATATCATATTTCATACATTTGATTCAAGCGGATTATGAACTCCCATTTTTACCAACTCAATTTAAACAAAGATATGTTACCCAAATAAGCATGTAATGTGATTAAAATGGTATCATCTTTATACATGCAAACAGGGCAAATAATCACTAAAGCAGTTTTAAACTACTAATGTGATTTAAAGTAAATTAAATGTTAAAATATTAATATCAATATAACAATTCCAATGTAAGAGTGTGTCAATAAACAATCTTCAACAAGTTTTTACACAATAGATTGAACCTAATTATCCAATTGACAATTTAAATAATTACTGAATAAAGTAACACAAAAACATACTTTTTATGCCTTCACTAAGGATTTGCTATTTTAAAAATTTTAAAAGTAAGTTTCAAATATGTAAAAGATCATAAAGTTTAAAAATTTATATCTATATATGATCTCACCCTATTATGATTTAAATTTTTAGCTCCAGATCAAACAACAAGAACAAAATAAATGAAGTGGGTATAAATTATATACACTCATATAAAATAAATTTGGCAACCCACATATGCACAAAGAGCAGTACACTTTATTTAAAGTCTCAATTTTTACCCTTAGCTCTTCTACTTCTATTATGGCTTGGATCTGTCATATCCCCAAAATGTCATGTGTTGAAGGTTTGGTTCCCAATGCAAGAATGTCGAGAAGTGGGGCTTTTAGAGAGTGATTGATCACGAGGATTTTAACCTCAACAATGGATTAACCCATGGACAGATTCACAGATGAATGAACTATTGAGGGGTGGAGGAAAACTACAGGAGGTAGAACCTACTTGAAGGGAGAGGATTCTTAGGGAATGTGCCTTTGGGGACTATATCTTGTTCCTGGCTTCCTCCTCTCTTTCTCTCTACTTCTTGGCCTCCACAAGGTGAGCTGCTTTGCTCCACCACACCTTCCCTGCCATGATGTTCTGCCTCACCACAAACCCACAGCAATGGGGCCAAGCAACTATGGACTGAAACCTCTGAAACCATGAGTCAAAATAAAACTTTACTCCTTTAACTGGGTTTTCTCAGATATTTTGTCAGAGTGATGCCAAAGCTCACTAACACTACTTCATGGATTTAGAATCTTAAGTATGAAATTACTTTACTGAGATCTAATTTTCTCATCAGTGAAATGGGAATAGCTGCTGAAGCTAATATAGAGTTGTTGAGAAATAGAAAATTAGCTTAAGACAATGTGTGCAAAACCCCTTTGAATCTATAAATTATTATACAAATTTAAATTATATAAGGAAATAATAAATATAATACAATGACACTATTTCAAATCATTAAATACCACCAAATATGGCAGCCTTTACAAATTTCTCCAGTTGTTGTTTTCTTTCAAAACAGTAATGGTTCATAAAAATGTTTATGTTATCTGGGGCTAGTGGTGTAGTGCAATCATAGGACCACTTGCCTAGTATGTATAGTGCCCTGGGTTCTAATTCCCAGCACCAAAAAAAAAAGAAAGAAAAAGTATGTGATCAACTGGGCATATGTTTTGATAGAGGTAAATAACTATAAACCAATCTGTCATCAAGTAACCTTTTTTATTGTTATCATGACAGCAATATCAAAGAACATGACACATTTTATTGAGTATCTATTTATATAACACTCTGAAGAACTTTTAAAAAGCAGAAAATACCTCTAAGTAATTTTCAGTGTAGATGGCATAATGCTGTATACCCATAAATCATGTAAAGTGTTAAAACATTTCACTTTTGGCCATGAGATAGTAAGCATAAAGTAGTTAGCTAACTGTAAAAAAATGTAAAATAAAATAAAACTGCACAAAATATTTGAAACAAATGTTAGGAAATAAGCAAAGCAAAATTCTGGTCCCGAGAGAAAGAAATTACATGAAATGAATACTACTATCTCCCTGGCTTTCAGCTTTGAGGCATTTTAGAACTACAGCACACAAGCAAAGAACAGCAGCCATGCTGAGGAGAGAAAGGACAGAATCAAGTTGGAGAAGGCAGCAAAATTAGTAGGAAAAGCTACCAAATATTAGGAGCTCCAGAAATTTGCATAAAGGTCATAATAAGTCAAATTATTAGGTTGCAATGAGCAGGATGACATTCTACAAAGTCTGGCAGTGAACAGCCAAGTGGCATGCATATAAAACCATGAACAAATGGGAAATCAACTAATACTACCCCAGAAATGTCACACTGTTGGGAAAGAATCCCAGGAGTCTCTCATGTTTCCTTACTCTTTGAGAGCACAGGCACTAACTGGGTTTTATTCCAGACTATCTCTTCCAACACGCTTTTATAGGGCAAGAAATCATTAAAGCCATTCTAAACTACTAGCATAATAGTAACATGATTAAAGCAAACAATCTTGGAAAAGACAATCTGTCTCCATCCAAAGCAAAGGGCAAATCAGCTTATATCCTTAGAAGACAGAAATGAGCTCACCCTCCAGCAGTAAAGGGCAGGCATACTTATTGTACATTACATGCTATTTGGGTTCTCTAAGCTCAAGGTTCTTCTCTGGTAATGCAACCAATTACAGTCATCCATCTGGTTCTATTCACCTTATATTTCTGTGATTTAGGGGCAAGGAATACTGATGCAAATATGTTGATGCTCATGCCACTTGCTGTGCCATGTCATGAAGTTCTCTGTATCTAACTCTGCAAACTCATATCTTCTGATAGTATTCATGAAACTCTAATAGGCTAACTGGCACGCAAATAGAGTAAAAGGTTAGACTCTGCACAGTTCTTGATACAAACCTAAAGAGTATGAGAACCTAAAGAGTCAGCTGCTGTAGCCTTGGAGTAAAATATTCTAAATCTACCCAGAGATTAAAAATTAATCTTGTAAGGATCAAACTGATCCAGCACAAAATTGCACAGCAAAACAAAATTCAAAACTTACTAAAAGAAGATAAATTTTAAACTGTCAATAATATATCCTCAATATTCAGCACACAACAAAAAGTCACTGGACATGAAAATAAGCAATAAAGTATAATTCATAATCAGGATGGAGGACAGGAGGAATGAACAGTGAATAGAAATAAATTTCAACATGAAACAGATACTAGAATTGGTAGGCAAGAATTTTAAAATAATTACACAGGAGACAGAATAGTGACCTCTCAAAGATGTCTATGTACTAATCATTAAAACCTGTAACTATATTAGCTAATATGGCAAAGGAGAATTAGAATTTCAGAGAGAATTAAGTTGCTGATTAGGTGACTTTTTAAAATAGGCAGTATATCCTGGATTATCCAAGTGGTCACAATATAACTTCAAGGATCCTCATATGTTGAAGAGAGAAGCAGAAGTGTCAGTGATGAGATGTGGGCTAGGAAGATGAAAGGGGGCCATGATACAAGGAATGCAGAGAACCTCTAGAAGCTTAAAAAAAAAGGTGAGAAATAAGATGATCTCCTAGATGTTCCAGAAAGAAACATACCTCTGCTGATTCTTTGATTTTACTGACTTCTGAATTCCAGAACTTTAACATAATAAATGTGTACTATTCTAAGTCAGGATATTTGTTTATGGTATTTTGTTACAAAACAGAAAGAAACTAACACAAGTTATTTCAAATATTTCTAAGAGTTTAAAGGAAGTGATAGGAAAAAAAAATGAATGACCAGATGAAGACTCTCAGTAGAAAAACAGAAACTAATAAACAGGAACAAATAGAAAATCTAGAACTGACAGAGTGGCAGCTATTATGAAGACAAACAACAATAAGTGTTGGCGAGGATGTGGGGAAAAAGGTACACTCATACACTGCTGGAGGGACTGCAAATTGGTGTAGCCAATATGGAAAGCAGTATGGAGATTCCTTGGAAAACTGGGAATGGAACCACCATTTGACCCAGCTACTCCACTCCTTGATTATACCCAAAGGACTTAAAAACAGCATACTACAGGGACACAGCCACATCAATGTTTATAGCAGCACAATTCACAATAGCTTAACTGTGGAACCAACCTAGATGCCCTTCAACAGATGAATGGATAAAAAAATGTGGCATATATTTACAATGGAATATTACTCAACAATAAAAGAGAATAAAATCAGGGCATTTGCAGGTAAATGGATGGTGTTGGAGAAGATAATACTAAGTGAAGTTAGCCAATCCCCAAAAACCAAATGCCATATGTTTTCTTTGATATAAGGAGGCTGATTCATAGTGGGGTAGGGAGGGGGAGTATTGGAGGAATACACAAACTCTAGATAGGGCAGATAGGGAGGGGAAGGGAGGGGCAGGGGGTTAGCAAGGATGGTGGAATATGATGGACATCATTATCCAAAGTACATGTATGAAGACATGAATTGGTGTGAACATACTTTATATACAACCAGATATATGAAAAATTGTGCTGTATATGTGTAATAAGAATTCTAATACATTTCATTGTCATTTATTTTAAAAAAATCAATTTTGAAAATTTAAAAATAAATAAAAGCACAAAGTAAAATTTTAAAAAATCTAGAACTGAAAGACAAGTTATTTGAAACAAAAGTCACTGTATGGGCTTAATGCAGACAAGAGAATACAGAATACAAGGTCAGAAAATCTAAATACAGAATAAATACAACTATACAAAATAAAGCAACACAGTGAAAAAATACTGAGAAAAAATAAAGAGCCTCTTTAAAGTAATATTAAACAGTCTAACATACATAAAGTGTAGTCCTAAGGGAAAAAGAGTAAAGAAGAGGGTGAATAGAAAAATAGTTTGAAAGAAACAATGATTGACACTTTTCTTAATTTGACATATGTATAAAATTAAATTTATTTAATTTTTAATTTGTATAAAATCAAATCTGCGGATTCAAGAAGTTCAAAAAGTCGTAGGCAGTATAATTACAAAGACAACAAAAGCTAACTAGACACATGATAATGAAATTTCTTAAAATCATAATGAAAGAGAATCTTAAAAGCAGCTGGAGTAGGGTGGAGATACACTGTCATACAAAAGGAATAACAATCAAAAATTTCTGGTGCAATATCACAAAAAAACTATGTAAGCTAGGGGCTGGGGTTGTGGCTCAGCAGTAGAGTGCTCACCTATCATGTGTGAGGCACTAGATTCAATCTTCAGCACCACATAAAAATATAAATAAAATAAAGGTATTGTGTCCAACTAAAACTAAAAAATATATATTAAAAAAAATTATGCAAGCTAAAAGACAAGGGAACAGCAATGTTAACATGTTGAATGGTAAAGCTCTCAAACTAGAAATCTATCTCCAAATATTTTTTAAAATTAAAGTATAATAAATACATTTTCAGATACAAAAAAATCTGAGAGAAATTGTCTCCAGCAGACTTCATTTACAATTAATATTCTTTTAAAGTTTTCAGGGTATAAGAAAGTACTAGACCAGATTGTGAATCTACATAAAGGAGATTTCCAAAGATGGTAAATGAGTAGGTAAATACAAGATTATTCTTTTATATCCAAACTTCTTTAAAAAGTAATTTATTTTTAAAGAAAATTAAGGATTTATTGAGAATAATTATAAATTACATGATAGAAAAATGTATGAAAACAATACCACAAAGGAAGGAAAAGAATAAATATTGTTTACTGTTGAAAAGTTCTCATATTAGCACTGGTATGAGTATTTAATTCATGGTAGATAGGATCATTATTGATGTACAATGTTATTCTTTAAGTTTCTAAAAACAAAGCCAACAGAAGAAGAAAAACATAAGTACTAAAAGGGAAAATCCATTAATCTAGATCTATCTAATGTATACAAGACAAAAACAGAAGAAAATAATGCCAACACTAAATAATGGTCAACTTTTCTGTTAATCAAAGACAAAAAGTACAGCACAATAGGGAAAAATGTTATCAAAATTTTAAAACAGAGATATTTTTGGAAAAGGCAAAAGTGTGAAAACAGTAAAAAGATCAGAGGTTGGGGGAGGAAAGGATAAATATGTAGAATTCAGAAAAATTTTAGGGCAGTGAAATAACTACATATGATCCTATAAAGGTGGGTACATACCTTTAAAACTGTCAGAACCCAGAGAATCTATATACCAAGAGTGAACCCTAGTAACCATGAACTTTGCGTGATACTGATTTTACCATGCTTATCATGAATGTACCACTCCTGTGAAGAATGCTGACAGTGAGGGAAGTTGCATGTCTGAGACAAGGGGACATATGGGAATTCTGTACTTTACACTCAGTTTTGCTAAGAAACTAAAATTGCTCTAAAACATAATATCTATTTTTTTAAATACAGGACTTCAAAGACTAGAAAAAATAGTATGAATTGTTTTTGTAATGTTTTCATGTTGACTGTGTATTAAAATAGTGTTTTGAGATGCTGAATTGATACTGTTAATATTTTTTAAAAGGATTAATAGTATTGTTGAGAAGAGTGGTACACAGATGCTCTCAAACTGTCAATAGTAAACACAATTTTTCTGTGAAGACAATTGGCCAATACATACCAAAAGTTCAAAAATGATATTATTAAGAAACTATTCAAAGTAGATGATAATACCAGTGCCATGAGATGTATGCACAGCAGACTCAAAACAGTGGAACTCAGAGAATTATCAAATTTGAGTAGATCTCCATTTTCAGACACAAAATGATGTTCATGATAAATTGTCAACTGTTAAAGGTAAAATTACAGGATGCCATGGGCAGAGGAGCCAGTTTATGAAAAAGAATATAATGTACACATATTCAGAGATTGTGGAAGATTATTCAACAAAATATTAACCACAACATTCTTTGGGGGATAGTATTTATGATGATTTTTGGTGTCTTCATGTTATTTTTTTTTCTTTTGTTTGAATTTTTTACAATGGGCTTGGATCTTTTTTTGTAAATCATGAAGGCATTCCCACTCACATATAGCTAACACATAGTATTTGGCTACTTCAATTTAAACTTCTGATTTATGATTTATCAAGAAAAAAGTTCATTCTACCTAAAAAAATAATTTATGTGATCCTATAGTTTGGAATAATTCTCATAATTTACCACACTTATCTGAAATAGAATCAAAGTGTACTGGAATAAAAGTAGGTTTTAGAGTTGAAATCTTGGTTTAAGTCTGCCAATTATCTGTGTAAGCCTGGTCACTTCACTTTCTGTTCTTCAGGTTCCTCAATTTTAAACAAAAATATTAATATCCATCTAATGATTGATATGAAAATCAAATAAGTAACTCATGTAAAAAATACTTTCTGAAAATACTTTCTACAATATTAGTAGTGGTATATCCTTAAAAGCAATATATTTCAAAATGGAAAAGATACAATATGTAACAACAAGGAAAAGCAGACTTTTTAAAATGGGAAGAAAATTAAGAAGAGGTAAGCATTATCATCACTCATTACCATACTTTCATAAAGTATTAGCATGCCCTGTATTTGAGGCAGGAGGGCAGCGATTTTACCAAGTTTTAAATTTCAAAACAGTGAAGCAGCTAAAAGAGGCTGTAACAACCTATGGTCCTCAAGCACCCTTCACTGTAAGCATGGTCGAATCCATTAACAACTTGAACATGACGCCAGCAGATTGGGCTAATATGTGTAAAGCTGTGCTAAATGGAGGACAATACCTGTTATGGAAGGTTGCCAATGAGGAATTTTGCAAGGAGACGGCTAGGCGAAATGCAGCAGCTGGTTATCCTCAGAGAAATCTAGATATGTTGTTAGGAAAGGGACCTTATGAGGATCAGCAGCAACAAATTGCATATGATCCTGGCGTATACGCACAAATTGCTGCAGATGCAATTAAGGCATGGAAGACTTTACAAGGACATGGAGGTTTACAAGGTCAATTATCTAAGGTAATACAAGGAGCTAATGAACCTTATGCTGAATTTGTAGATAGGCTTATTCAAACAGCTACCAGAGTTTTTGGGAATACAGAACAAGCAATGCCATTACTAAAACACCTGGCTTATGAGCAAGCGAATCATTGGTGCAGAGATATCATTAGACCATGGAAACATGAAGATTTAAACACATATATTAAATTATGTAGAGACATTAATGAACAAGGGCAAATTGTGGCAGCTGCAGTAAAACAGGCTTTAGATGCCAGGCCAAGAACATGCTACAATTGTGAACAAACAGGACATTTTAAAAGGAATTGCCCCATTGGAGGAGGGTTTAACAAAACTAGGTATCAAAGGAGTAGAATACCAGGTATTTGCCCATGATGCCGTAGAGGGAGACATTGGGCTAATGAATGCCGTTCTCAAACCACCATAGAGGGTACTCCATTATCAAAAAACGAACAAGGACCAGGTGTTTATCCATGATATCGTGGAGAAAGGCATTGGGCTCCATTGCCAAAAAATGGACAGGGGGGCCCAATGCTCCGGGGCCCAAAACCACAAATATACGGAGCACTGGAGGAACCCAGCAACCCCATCAGGGTAGTGCCCAGGACACATTGTCCATCAGATCCCTCATCAGACAAACCAGAGGGAGCGCAGGGTTGGACATCTGCGCCTCCGCCAGAGCAGTACTAACTCCAGAGATGGGAGTTCAAATCATTCCCACAGGGGTGAAAGGACCTCTTCCCAAAGGAACAGTAGGCTTATTATTGGGACGCAGCTCTTCTACTCTAAAAGGACTTATGATAAGTCCTGGGGTAATTGATCCCGATTATGAAGGTGAAATAAAAATTATAGCCAGTTCTCCAAAGGGTATATCAGTAATTTCACCAGGAGATAGAATAGCACAGTTACTAATAATACCCAGCCTACATGATAAATTTTCCAGTCGTACTGTAGAAAGAGGTTCCAAGGGATTAGGCTCCACAGGTGTAGATTGGGCTATGCTTTCTTTAAATTTAGATTCTCGCCCCATGCTAAAACTAAATATTCAAGGACATGAATTTAATGGGCTACTGGATACAGGTGCAGACCTTAGCATCATCTCTCGTCAAGAATGGCCAAAACATTGGCCATTACAACAAGCCACTCAAACGCTTCGAGGCCTAGGAGTGGCAACTAATCCCCACAGAAGTGCAATGGTATTAGATTGGAAGGATCCTGAAGGATGTGAAGGAACTATACAGCCATATGTATTGGATCATCTTCCCGTAAATTTATGGGGACGAGATGTCCTAGATCAATTAGGTTTGACATTAACAAATAACATCAACCAAAATGCACCCACTATTATGACTAGACAAGGTTTTAGGAAAGGAAAAAGATTAGAAAAACAAGAACAAGGTATAGCAGCACCAATACAAATAGATCAAGGAACAGAAAGACATGGGTTGGATTTTCAGAAAGGGCCACTGAGACAATAAAAATTACTTGGAAATCAGAAAGACCAGTATGGGTTCCTCAGTGGCCCCTGACTAAAGAAAAGATACAAGCAGCCCATGACCTGGTCAAACAACAATTAGCGGAAGGACATATACAACCTTCTGTATCTCCCCATAATACTCCCATTTTTGTCATCAAAAAGAAATCTGGTAAATGGAGATTATTGCAAGATTTAAGAGCCATTAATAATGAGATGGTTATTATGGGACCTGCTCAATCAGGGATTCCTCAGTTGTTTGCTTTGCCAAAAACCTGGTATGTTTTAGTTATAGATATTAAAGATTGTTTTTTTTCAATTCCAATTCATCCTGAGGATAGTCCACGTTTTGCATTTACTATCCCTGCACTGAATCATGAAGGTCCTGATCAGAGATATGAATGGAAAGTACTCCCTCAAGGGATGGCTAACAGCCCAACTATGTGTCAAATTTATGTTAACAAAGCAATCCAGCCACTTAGAAATCAAAATCCTGAACTACAAATATTTCACTATATGGATGATGTATTATTGGCACACAAAGATAAAAACACATTGCTAGAATGTTATGCCACACTTACAAACTTATTAAAAAATTATAATCTAGAGATAGCAATAGATAAAGTACAATTAAATTTTCCAATTAATTATTTAGGAGTTCTATTATCCTCAACCATGGTCCGTCCACCAAAAATTCAAATACGAGTAGATCAACTCAAATCACTTAATGACTTTCAAAAGTTATTAGGAGACATAAATTGGATAAGGCCTTATTTAGGTATACCAACAGGAGAGTTGGGACCTTTATTTGATATCCTAAAAGGTCCATCAGATCCAAATTCACCCCGAATGTTAATGCCTGAAGCAAGAAAGGCATTAAAAATCATTGAAACATATATGGAAAATATGCATTTGGATAGAATTGATATAAGTTTGCCTTTATTATTTATTGTACTACCAACAAAAAATATTCCTACAGGAGTATTTTGGCAAGAAGGTCCATTATTATGGATACATTTATCTTATTCTCCTAACACTATTCTTACTAGGTATCCTGAGGCTGTAGGACAATTAATACTCAAAGGAATAAAAGCAGCAAAGGGAGTGTTTGGAATTTCTCCCAATAAAATTATTACTCCATATACTATGAATCAAATTGATGAGTTAGCTAATGAGTTAAATACTTGGGCAATAATCATGTGCAAATCTAATGTTTCATTTGATAACCACTTACCATCTAATCCTTTATTGTCTTTTTGGTCATTGCATCCTGTAATTTTTCCAAAAATGACAAGAAAAACACCTATCATGAATGCTCCAAATATATTCACTGATGGGTCAAATAATGGTACAGCAGCAGTAGTTACCCCTGATCAAACTTTTACATTTTTAGTACCCAAACAATCAGCTCAAAAGGTAGAGCTTAATGCAGTTTTACAAGCTTTTGTGATGTTTAAAGATTCTGTATTTAATTTATTTTCTGATAGTCAGTATGTAGTTAATGCTATAGTATCTCTTGAAGATGCTGGTAGGATTTCCCCTTCTTCTACTGTTTTCTCTTTGCTTTCCACTATACAAAGTCTAATCTGGGACAGAAAAGATCCATTCTTTATAGGACATATCAGGGCACATACAGGATTGCCTGGAGCCCTTAGTTTGGGCAATGATTTAGCAGATAAAACTACACATGACATACATATTTTCTCTACACTAGAAGAAGCTATAAATTTTCATAAAAAGTTCCATGTCAATGCTAATACTTTACAAAAGCGTTTTAAAATAACTAAGGAACAAGCTAGACAAATAATAAAACAATGTCAAAATTGTGTGACCTTTTTACCACAAGTTAATCTTGGAGTCAATCCTAGAGGATTGATACCTAACCATATTTGGCAGATGGACGTCACACACTTGCCAGAATTTGGAAAATTAAAATATTTGCATGTTACAGTTGATACTTCTTCTGGATTTTTGATGGGCTCCCTTCATGCCGGAGAAAAAACTAAAGATGTTATAGCTCATTGCTTACAAAATTTTGCCACTGTGGGTGTTCCAAAACAGTTAAAAACAGATAATGCCCCTGGTTATACTTCTACCTCTTTTAAACAATTTTGCTCAACATTTGGCATTACTCATATAACAGGAATCCCATACAATCCACAGGGACAAGGCATAGTTGAAAGAGCTCATCAAACTATTAAAATGTACTTATTAAAGCAAAAAGAAGGAATTGGGAAGGAGTATATATTCCCCAAAGATAAACTTAAAATAACCCTTTTTACTCTAAACTTTTTAAATTTGGATTCATCAGGACTTAGTGCTGCGGAAAGGCATATGTGTCCAAAAAATGTGCATAAGCCCAAGGTACTTTGGAAGGATATTCTAACAGGACAATGGAAAGGTCCTGACCCAGTAATTGTCTGGAGTCGGGGGTCTGTTTGTGTGTTTCCACAGGGAGAACAGCAGCCGATTTGGATTCCAGAGAGATTAACCAAGGTCCTGACCCAGTGATTGTCTGGAGTCGGGGGTCTGTTTATGTGTTTCCACAGGGAGAACAGCAGCCGATTTGGATTCCAGAAAGATTAACTAAAGCGATTTCTACAGACCAAAAAGAAGATGATTTGGCTCAAATCCATAACAACTGATATCCAAAACTCCAGTTTGGCTATTCTTACATCTGCAACAGAACCAGGATGCTTTTTTCAATATCTATTTTATTATTGCCCTTTGCCATATCACGAAGTTCTATTTTGTTTTTTGAGCTCATACAGACCTAGGTTAATGTTTTGCTGATCAGTTCTATTTTTTGACTATAGAGTTTTTAAACATTGCAATGGAGATTTCACCTGTAAAAAGTTATAAGGCCTTTACTATAATGTTATGTGTTGTATGTATTATATTATGTGTGCACACTTGTGTTTTGTGTTATATGTTTGAATGTACGTATGTCCATATATCATATATGATGAGCGCTCATGATAATATGGATCCAAATATTTTTTTTTCACGTGATTTATATGGTTTAATTTAAATTGGGTAAACAACTGTTGAGGATTGTTTTAATATGTAAACAAAAAAGAAGGTTAACAGATCTGTTTGTTTACTTTCACCTTTCCTTTTCATTATATTTAAAAATTCTCTTAAAGATAATGTAAATTGTTACATAATTTTTTCTTTAGCCATTATTGCCAGAATTCCTATCTTCATCCCAGTGCCAGTGAAGACAATGTAAATTGTTAAGAAAATTGTTTTCTTTTAGTGCCTTCTGTAATGTTACATAATTTTTTCTTTAGCCATTATTGCCAGAATTCCTATCTTCATCCCAGTGCCGGTGAAGTCAAAGATAAAACCAATCTACAGCTTCTGCAATAGCCATCACTGAACTGCTTGCAGAACTTGCCTGGACACATTGTGAACTCACCTGTATGCATTGTGAACTATCTGTTGGTGCAGCGACTTGTGGTAGTGTTGGGGTATTTTTGCTGATGATGTCACCGGTGGTACAATTTTTCAAAGGAGCCCTCAATTAGCTTAATGTCATGGCATTTTGCATCCTCCTCTACTAGTGATGGTCTAAAATTTGGGGGCCAACAGAGGTGAGGCAAAGAACCTCACCCCCCCACTGGTGCAAAGGCCTATCCACAAGTATAGCTGTATGCTGGACCGGTAGTCAGTGACGGGTATGATCCAATTGCAGTGGTACCAACCTAAGACAGGAGGCTGACGCCTAGAGGTCAGTTCATCCGATGACGGGTAAGGACCATATGTTGAATTGGACTGCCTAACAGACACGGTCCCTAAGCCACATGCTTGTTGTTTAAACAGAGAGGGGGAGATGTTGAGAGCCACAGCCGAAGGGGCCCCAGCAAACTTCCAGCTGCCAGCAATCCAGCTGCCGGCTGATGATTGGCTCACAGCGGCCCCAGCAACATCTAACTGATTGGCTCCTCGGCCCCAGCAACATCTAGCTGATTGGCTCCTCTGCGGTGATGCTCATTGGACTGTTTCCCTGCCCTTTCAGACCACGGAGCTGCTCATTGGGGGACTTTTTGGCTCTGCCCACGTGACCCAGCCAATCGGCCTCAAGAGCAGGAGGATTGTGGGAGGTGGAAAGAAGCTTGTGGGGGGAGAGACAGGCGTGTGGTAAGCCGGTGGTGGCAGTTGAGGCTCTGAGGATTTTTCCTGAGAGGCTGTTTTGTTTGGCGTGTTTGGTTCTAAAAATAAAGTTAGTTTCTTTTGACAAGTGGCTTCTGATTGTGCCCAGCCAGACACATTATCATCACTCATTACCATACTTTCATTTAAATGCCTTCTAAACACAGAGAACTATATTAGGGAATAGAATTCAAAGATAATAGGTGATACATATGTCATTTCTTGCTTTAGAAAAATTTATAGTTTATTTGAAGGATAAACTAGAGTACCAACACAAATATAAACCCAATTATAAAAACAAGGATACACATGGAAAAGAGTAGCAGAACAGAATTATAACCCAGGAATAAGAAAGATGCTCAGTCTTCACACCTGTATCTGAGATTTATCAGCAGCAAAAGCAGCTTGATGCTGAAACACAGACCTGGAGAGGTAGCTGGCCCAGTACCTCCTATCCTAGTCACAACCAGACCTGGGAGCTGGAATTAGTTATTAAATGTTACTCTGCTAGCATTAATATATTAAACATTAAATAATTTGTCACTCAGTACACCACCTAGTCAATGTTAGATTTTTATTGCAAATGTTACCAAAACTGACAGGAAAAGTAAGCCATCAACCATCAGGAAATAATACCTGTCTTTATCACCTCAATGTTGAGTTCACCCAGTTGTTAGTTAATTTAAAAAAAAAATCGAAAGGGTGATTTTTTTAATCTGAAGAGCTTCCCAGAACTTATCTGAAAACCTTAGTAAAATCAAAGACCTAAGACCAGTTGTGATCCAGTATTATTTAATGACTGGTTTTGATTAGCTCTTCCCTGTCACCTCCTTATTAATAACTGAATCTTCAAATTAGAAGTGGTCACATTCAGAGAGGATATTAATAACTGGGATACTTCAATAAATTAAGAACAGAATCAAAACTTATTTCATCTGGTTATAATCAATGGGTTCTCAAGCACTGTGTCTTTTAATGAGAGTAGCATTTACAGATGGGGCTTGGAAAAAATCTAAACTCTAACAACTAACAACCCCTAAATACACTTTTATTTCACTAGACTGTAAATTCCTATATTGAGTAGGCCCCAGTATCATCTCTGCATTCCTTCTAACATCAAGGAGCCTTTTTATATTCAGGAGGATAGATGGATGGATGGACAAACAAGCAGTGGAACAAACAAATCTGTGTGCCATGGAGATCTGAAGTTTAATAGAATGTCTCTAACATTTGAGAAACAAACAAACTGCTTATTAAAGACAGGATCCAGGAATGGCAGAAGTTGACAGGGAACATAGGGGCAACTGGAAGGGAGAAAGAAGGGGTGATCACTGCAATACTGGTTCCCCACAAATGAAATGGGACTGAGATGATACAAAGGCCAGCTGGAATGTCAAAGAAAAAAAGTGAAGTTAATGGTGGAAAACAGACAAAAATGCACACAAGGAGAGACTAAAAGCAAACTGAGCAATATTGAAGTCTAGGCAGAATCAGTAATGGCTTTTTAGGGCAGAAGTCATGCTTTTTCTTTTTAATCATTCCTTAAGAATTTAATAACATTTCTTTCAATAAAAAGAATACACTGTATTCACAAATGGAGAAGAGAACTGGCATTATTAAAAAGTTAAATATAGTACATAACACAAACCCTCTTACCAAATGATTTCCAAAATACATGGGAAAATAAAGAAAGCAGATTAAGAGTTATATTGGCTATTACCATAAAAAATAAATAAATTTTGTAAAAGTTGAAAATGAAGGAAAAAAAATATATCTACAGATACTATTTTGACTTATTCTAGGGGAAAACCTTGTTAGATGATAAACTGGTTTTAAGGTCTTATCATAACATTTGTATATGATTTCATAATTTGCAATTTAATTTTCTCACTTGACAGATGAGGAATGAGAAATACAAAAAGGGTAATTTGCACAAAGTTATATGGTAGGTCATGCAAATGTATTTGGAACTCATATCTTCCAGATTGCATAATAATCTAATGCTATTATTTAAAAAATTAATAAAAATGCTACAAATGAAAAAAATTATATTTTCAAAGAGTAATTTCATGGGTTAAGAGTCTTCACAATATGTGCCCATATCATGATGAAAAGAAATTAGATGAAATACGCAAGTGAAATTTTCTGTTCACTAAAGTTAATATATATTCCACTTCATAGAATCAATAACATTAATAATAACAAAAATAAGGAAGAGTAAGCATAAAAGCTTTCAGGTATTTTAATACATCACTCACATCAAAAATGACCTAAAAGATGGAAAAGCAACAGAAAATCTCAGGAAAAACGTTTGAAAATTAAACGAGTTCACTGTACTGACATTGGACCAGCACACTTCTCAGCAACTCAAATTCTATGTATTGATTAAAACAATCTGAAAACTAAATTAAGTAAGGCAAAGAGAAAAGAATCTTCATAAAATGCATCCACTTAGGTCCAAGAGGATATTTATGTAAACATGCAAGCAAATACACTGAAAATTTCTGAGGAAATGTAAAAGAAACAATGAGTATACTCTAGAAAGAGGTGGTAAGGACTTTTGATTTAAGGTAGGAAAGAAGACATATTTTTCTTTGTATGCCCCTTAACAGTAATGTTATTTTTTACCATTTCCATTTATTATTTTCTGATTTAAAGACTGTTACTTAAAAGTATGTTTTAAATAATTTCCATTAAGGCAAGCATAAACTTTAAAGAATTACCATCAAATAAATTATGTAACTTGATTATAGTAATTTAAATATACTAACATGCATTTGGAGAGGACTGACATATTATCCTGAAGGCAGGATTTGAAAGCTGAACTTTCATGATGAATACAAATTGACCACATGAAAATGGAAAATAATAACACTCTGCACAGAACGGAAATTATGCATGATTACCTAAAATTTGTTTGAGTGATGAGAAGTGCAGGTAGTGAAGTAAAGTCTAGAATGATTATCTGAATCCACATCATGGAGGACCTAGAATATTAGAATTAATTGTGGCCAGGTAGGGTGGTGCACACCTGTAATCCCAGCAACTCAGGAAGCTGAGGCAGAAGGATCACAAGTTCAAAACCAGCCTCAGCAACTTAGTAGGGCCCTAAGAATTTAGTGAGACCCTGTCTCAAAATAAAAACAAAAAATAAATAAATAGAAGGGCTGGGAATGTGGCTCAGTGGTTAAGCACCCCTTGGTTCAATCCCTGGTACCAAAAGAAAAGAATATTTAAATGTGGATACATTCTGGAGATGAGGCTCACTTTTTTTATGGAATTATTCTCTTTTTTATTTATATGAGACATCGGAATGCACCACAATTCTTATTACACATATAAGAGCACAATTTTTCGTATCTCTGGTTGTATACAAAGTATATTCACACCAATTCCTGTCTTTATACATGTACTTTGGATAATAATAATAATGATCATTACATTCTACCATCATTTATAACCCCATGCTCCCTCCCTTCCCCTCCAACCCCTCTGCCCTATCTAGAGTTCGTCTATTCTTCCAATGCTCCCCCTCCCTACCCCACTATGAATCAGCCTCCTTATATCAAAGAAAACATTTGGCATTTGGTTTGGGGGGTTGGCTAACTTCACTTAGCATTATATTCTCCAAAGCCACCCATTTACCTGCAAATGCCATGATTTTATTCTCTTTTATTGCTGAGCAATATTCCATTGTATATGTATGCCACATTTTTTTATCCACTCATCTGTTGAGGGCATCTAGGTTGGTTCCACAGTTAAGCTATTGTGAATTGGGCTGTAAACATTGATGTGGTTGTGTCTCTGTATATGCTCTTTTTTAAGTCCATTAGGTATAGACTAAGGAGAGGGGTAGCTGGATAAAATGGTGGTTCCATTCCCAGTTTTCCAAGGAATCTCCATACTGCTTTCCAGATTTGCTGCACCAATTTGCAGTCCCTCCAGCAGTGTATGAGTGTACCTTTTTCCCCACATCCTCGCCAACACTTATTGTTGTTTGTATGCATAATAGCTGCCATTCTGACTAGAATGAGATGAAATCTTATAGTGGTTTTTATTTGCATTTCTCTAATTGCTAGTGATGATGAACATTTTTTTCATGTATTTGTGGACTGATTGTATATCATCTTCTGAGAAGTGTTTGTTCAGGTCCTTGACCCATTTATTTATTGGGTTACTTGTTGTTATGGTGCTTAGCTTTTTGAGTTCTTTATATACCCTAGAGTTTAGTGCTCTGATGTGTTAGGGGTAAAGATTTGCTCCCAAAATGTAGGCTCTCTTTTCACCTCACAGATTGTTTCTTTTGCTGAGTCCATCCCATTTATTGATTCTTGATTTTAATTCTTTTGCCACAGGAGTCTTATTAAGGAAGTTGGGGCCTAACCCCACATGATAAAGATTAGGGCCTACTTTTTCTTCTAATAGAGTCTCAGGTTTTATTCCTAAGTCCTTGATTCATTTTGAGTTGAGTTTTGTGCATGGTAAGTTAGGGGTTTAATTTCATTTTGTTGCATATGGATTTGCAGTTTTCCCAGCACCATTTGTTGAAGAGGCTATCTTTTCTCCAGTGCATGTTTTTGGCACCTTTGTCTAATATAAGATAATTGTAATTTTGTGGGTTAGTCTCTGTGTCCTCTATTCTGTACCATTGGTCTACCAGTCTGTTTTGGTGCCAATACCATGCTGGTTTGTTACTATTGCTCTTTAGTATAGTTTGAGGCCTGGTATAGTGATGCCACCTGCTTCACTCTTCCTGCTAAGGATTGCTTTAGCTATTCTGGCTCTCTTATTTTTCCAGATGAATTTCATGATTGCTTTCTCTATTTGCAGGCCCCAGTTTGAGAAAACCTTTAGTTAGCAATGGAGATCAAAAGCCTGTTGGCAGGACAAGATTACCACATTACTGGTCTACATAATCAGAATGGCCAGCCCACTATGGTGAGTATGATGTTCTGTTAGGTTTCACAGGAACATTACTGATACATGTAAAACCAAAAATCTCATCTTCACCAATTGTATAAGACTAATTCCTCAAAAAAAGTCCTAGGAATTATCATAAACATACGGTTTACATGCTTAAGAAACAGTATTTTGACAGAATTAATATACTTCCCTGATACTCTGAAGACTTTAATGTCAAGACCAAAGGCTACTGTTAGGTGTTTTCCAACAATTAAAACATTCTCCCTTTAAGATAGGTAGTTTTATTTCTTATGGGGAAAAAATGGTACCAATATCCTGACTTTCAGTAAGAATGAGTCACTATTATCTTTTTTTTATTAGCATAAACTAATTTAGGTTTATTCTATTTGGACTTCACTCAGTATCTTTTTTTATTATTTATTTATTCTTATTTGTTATCCATGATGGCAGAATGCAATTCATTTTATATTACACATATAGAGCACCATTTTTCAAGTCACTGATTATACACAAAGTATTTTCACACCATTCGTGTCTTCATACATATACTTAGGGTAATGATGTCTAACTCATTCCACCATCATTCCTATCCCTTTGCCCCCTCCCTCCTCTTGGCCCTATCTTAAGTTCCTCCATTCCTCCCATGCTCCCCCTCCATTGCCATAGTATATGTAAAGCACTCACTTAAAAACCTTAACACCAACAAAACAAATAACCCAGTCAATAAATGGGCTAAGGAACTGAACAGACACTTGTCAGAAGAGGATATACAATCAATCAACAAACATATGAAAAAATGTTCAACATCTCTAGCAATTAGAGAAATGCAAATCAAAAATACTCTAAGATTTCATCTCACTGCAGTCAGAATGGCAGCTATCAAGAATACAAACAACAATAAGTGTTGGCGAGGATGTGGGGGAAAAGGCATGCTCATACACTGCTGGAGGGACTGCAAATTGGTGCAGCCAATCTGGAAAGCAGTATGGTGATTTCTTGGAAATCTTGGAATGGAACCACCATTTAACCCAACTATCCAACTCTTCAGCTTATACCCAAAGGACTTAAAAACAGCATACTACAGGGACACAGCCACAGCAATGTTTACAGCAGCACAATTCACAATAGCTAAATTGTGGAACCAACTCAGATGCCCTTCAGTAGATGAATGGATAGGGAAACTTTGGTATATATACACAATGGAACATTACTCAGCATTAAAAGAGAATAAAATCATGGCATTTGCAGGTAAATGGATGGAGATAGAGAATATAATGCTAAGTGAGGTGAGCCAATCCCAAAAAACCAAAGGCTGAATGTTTTCTTTCACATGAGTCATTATTATTGATATTATATCTTTTATTTTAAAAATACATGAAAATAGATGACAATGAGATTGTTACCTATAATATTTATCAGAACCCATAATTAAAGTTAACTATTATTAAAAGGATTTAGCCTGAAATGGAAAGAAACACAGTCATAAATGTAATACATCCCTTATAATATTTACATTTTATTGTCATTGTTAAATCTTGCAATTCTCCTTCCTAAAGTCATCCCTGGTGTACACTATATCACTGTTTATTAAAATATAGACACTATATATATATATATATATATATATATATATATATATATATATATATGCTTATATATATGTACATACACTAGAAAGTTATGAAAAGCATATACTTGCAGTTTTCTTGAATTATAATTAAAAAATTTATTATTAAGTTAAAATTATAACTAAAATAACCATATGTTCAAAAGCATATTCATGTACTTTACTATCTTGATTGAACATCACAGCTTTATGGTTGAAAGAGAAGGGATTATAATTATTTTCGTTTTAAACAACAAAACGTAGGTTCAGAAAGCTTAAGTCAGAACTACAACCCAAATTCTTCTAACTCCAGCCAAACTCTAGAGTTTTGCTGTCCTCTTCTAGGATAAATAATAATGAATAAAAAGTAGATTTTCACCAAGAACACAATGAAGAGAACATTCTAATCTGGGTCATTCTAATGGGTAACAGAAAGAAAATAATGACCCCTTTAATCCTAGGAGCCCCCAAACCAGATACCTCCTATCATTGCATGAAGTCCATTTGCTCTGAAGCATTATACACATATTGTCATTTTCTATGTGTCATAACATAAAGTTAAGAAACACTATTGCTGAGAACTAAGTAATGTAAAGAAAAGTCTTAAATAAATTAGTTTGACAAAATATAAGTTTCATAAACTTTATTAAATCACTTATAAAGAGACAGAATCTCACTTGACAAGAATCTTGCTTCAAGTATAATTTCTAAACCCAAATTAAATATTGTGCTGTATATGTGTAGTAATAATTGTAATGCATTCCACTGTCATTTATTTTTTTAAAAAATCAATTAAAAATTAATTAATTAATTTCATATTCTTTCAAGAAAGCTATAGAGGAATTCAAATAAATGAGAGTAATGTCCTTACACGGATAGACTTGTACTTGCTATAATTTTTTTCATCCGAAAATTGCAATATATATAGGATAAACATCCCTAATCCAAAAATCCAAAATCTGAAACTTTTTGAGTGTCAACATAATGTCACAAGTGGAAAATAACTGTCATAGTTAAAATGCAGATGTGTCAAAAATACTATAAAAGAGTATATAAGCTTAAAAGTTTTATATATTATTTGTAACCTGATATATAAAATAAAGTTACCTTCAGGTATATATGAAACACAAATGAATACTGTGTTTGGACTTGGGTCTATTTCTCCAAATATCATTATGTATACACAAACATTCTAAAATCTGAAGAAAAAAAATCCACAAGGCAAACATGCCCGATATGAAGCATTTCAGATAAGGACTACTCAACTTGTTCTCGGTATCTACTTACACAGCTCTCACAAGCCAACTGCACTGTACCTCTCAACTGATATGTCCTTTGAGAAGCCCTGCAGTTGTGTAATGCTATCCTTAATCTTTTCTCATCCTTACTTCTTCAGAGTCATGAACCTAAACCTTAATGCTATTCCTGTTCTAATAATGTTCTAGCTTGCTAATATTAACTCTTAGAATGTTGTGGAACTTATACATCTGTGGAACTCCCATTTTGCTGTTCAAGTTTGTGTATATGAAGAGTTCAGAAGAAAGAAGTGCCAAAGAAAAGACATGGCTGGGGATGCAGCTCAGTAGAATGAGAGGGCTTTCCCAGCATGTCCAATGCCTTGGATTCAATTCAAGGGAAAAAAAAAAAAAGATGGGCAGAAAAGGGAAAAGGGGAAGAGAGAGGAAGGAAGGAAGGAAGGGAGGGAGGAAGGAAAGAAGGAAAGATTGTTTAAATCTTCCTTGATTCCTCTAGAAGCTATCAAGTCTTGAAGTGTATGCTATCTTACAAATGGAAAAAATCTACACCTGACTTCATATGACATTCACAAAATGCAGATGTGCCAAAAATATTGTATAAGATTACCTTTAAGCTAATACATATATACATATATAGTATAAAATTGCCCTCACATATATAAAAAACACAAACAAATTTTGCATGCTACAAATTTTCATCCTCTGTCAAATATCCTTTACAAAGTGAAACTGACTCATTAGCCTCAAATATGTTAATGTCTTCCATCAACCTTGTTTCTGATACTACTGTGATATTAAACAGGGGACTTAGAAGTTACTATGCAACTTTCCTTTAAGCATTCCTTTCTTGCAGACTGATGACACACATCAAAACAGGAGAGTTTTATCACTGATGTTTCCTTCCTGTTGAAGTGATTATGTCCTTTTCACACAGCTAAACACAATACAGAGTAAAAAAAAAAAAAAACAATAAAAGTTTATGTACAGATAGTGTTTAACAGTGCGATTTACAAAATACTTTCAGGCCAGTATATGTACTTGACTCTTAAAAATATTGAGATATGCTGTGCAAAGATTTTATAAATGTGAAAAGTTAAAGGACAGAGCCAAAGTAAAACATTTAATAAGTGGTGAAGTCAGAACCAAAATATGTATTCCAACTCTTAGTCCAGTATCTTTCCACTCCACTATGATGTCAATCAGGTAAGCCATTCTATTTTATTCATGAGAGGATCCAGATTTTATGTTTTAAGAAAATCATGGCATCTAACCCATTTGTTTATATTCACCTTGAAACAGAGATTGAATTATCTATTCATATTCAATCAAAGTATAAATTTAGAGTGTTTTTATGTTTTGCATCATATTTTTACTTCTCTACTAATTGTCCTTTTCTCTTCATTAGAAAAAAGTTATTTTTCTAAAAAAGAATTCAAAGGGTTTGCTATCAGATTAGGAAAGAGCAAAACTTTTTCCAAATAAGTAGAGTATTTCATTAAATAATTTTTCATTAAATAAATTTTAAATAAAAAGAATAAAAATTTTAAAAGATAATAAATAAACTAATATAACAATAAAAAATAAGCAAAGTACAACTAAAAACCAAAGAATCTAAAACATTTCAAAGTAATATAAAAATATTAACTGTCTAATCAAAGAAAGAATAAATACTGAATACATCAAAAAAGTAAAAACCACAAGTTCCAAAATGATGGTACATGCACCACCTTCATGTAGGTGGCTCAAGATGATGCAACTAGCAGGCCTCCTTTGGGCCATACTGGTCAGAGATCCCAAAAGTAAAAAACAAGACCTCTGGAGAAGACTCAACACTCCTGACTGGGATTCTAGGTTAAAAACAGCTGTGTGGGAGGAAAACGCCTCTCACAGAGGGCTGCCCTTGGCTTTAACCTCTCAGACTCCTAGGAGAAAGCACCCATTATGTACTCTTCCCCAAACCTAGCTTTTAAATGAAGTTTCAATTCTGAATCTAGTTTTGACATGCCCCTTAACAGAAAAACAAAAACAAATATTTTATTTTGACAAAACTAGATTTAATATCTAAAAAAGATCAATTCTAATCATATTTAAAATTTGTTTGAAAAGTAAATTTAAGTTATTTATTGTCATATGTATTAAATATAATTATACATTTTTGAAGAATTAAAATACCTTAAAAACAAACTGTCAGATATCCTCAATGCATTTTAATCTCACTTTAATGACTGGGAAGGCAATTTGGTAGTATTCAATGACTTCAAATGTTTTTAACACTTACACCACTATTTTGAATATTATAAGGAAGAAAGCAGTAGTAAATTATTCAAGGATTAAGGTAGAACATTTGACATTAAGGCTATATCCTGTCTCATTTCCAAGTCCATCTACAAACAAAATTATCATTGCCAATCTCCTAAATGGAATAAACTATAAATAAATTGATTTAATAATGGGCCTTATAAGGAATTTTGGATAGTAATTTCTACCTCAAAGACCAAATTTAGAAAAATGACACGTTAAGCTTAACCCTGTGTATGTTCATCACATTATGTCTTTAATTCTGCAGCTAAATATTTCTAATATTTAAAAATTCAAATTTTGTCTTCCAACTTGTATTCAATTTTAATATTTTCACTTCTTAGGGTAAACATTCAATGTCACTAACAACACTATAGTAACCAATAAAAGTTGGAAGCTAGAATTTTTGTATATCACAAAACTCAGCTTACAATTTCTTCTTTAACATGTCTAAACTTGTGCACAGACAGTGAATACAACCAATACATAATAATCTTGATGAAACTGTGCTCTCCCTTTTTGTCAATGATTCCTCTGCACATATTCATCACCAAAATTACACATTTCATCATAAAACAAAAACTTCAAAACTTAATTCTCTCCAAAGTATTCTGTGTGCACATATGAATATATCACAATGAATTCCACTTTTATGAATGTACAACTATAATGTAACAATTTATAAAGTAGATTAATAATAGAAGGAAGGCCAATAGAGTAAAGGAAGGGGATCATGGGGTAGGAGAAGAATAGAGAAAAGGGTAGTAAGGGGGATTGAAATGGAGCAAATTATAAAAATATCAAAATGAACCCCACTATTATATATAACTATAATGCACTAATTTTTAAAACTTAGTTCTCAAGTCCTGTAATAATACACAAGTTTTAAAAGATAAAACACTATTTTCTAAAAACTAAATTAATTATCCATATTAACTACTTGCAAAATATTAAACAGAAAATGCTATTTTAATTTATTTAAAGGGAAAAATGACCAAGATCTTGAAAAAATTTCCTCCCAAAATTATACAACTTCCTCTTCCAAACATCATCCCAGATACATGGAAATCTTAAAAGTTTTTAAATTTTTTTAATAACTCACCATTTAAAACTCCATTCTAAACCACTTCTATGTCCATTTAAGAGAAACAATACTTTTAATGCATATATCCTGAAAAGCCTAAAATCTAGAGGACAGCATAGTTGAAGAAAATGCGTTTCAGTGCATTAAAACACATCTGAACTCACTTGGATTTCATTACAACCAATGTTTTCTACATAAAGTTAATTTTAAGTATCTTATCAACATAATAAAGTCATCTAAATTTTACAACTACTCAGGTAACAAAGTTTTAAGACAGCTTAGCATTAATTAAATACTAAATACACCTTTATGTTAGTGAATTTCTGCTAACAAACCAAGACAAAATTATTTTTGAAATGACTAATTTCTAGAAGCAAATACATCTACAGAAGACCATCAGATGTACTAAACCGATAGCTACAGGCTTTTTTTTTTTTTTTTTTCAGATTCAAGTGATAAATAAGAAGGAACTGAAAGAGGAAAAGGTTCTTTCTATCTGATCTTCACCAGTTCTGCCGAGCAAGTTACAGTTTGTGGTTAATCAACAGTTCTATTTTAAAAATCTTCTTTTAAATAAAGCACCCATTGCTTGTGAGGATTAAAAAAAAACCTGCAGTCTTTCAAGTCCTCTACATAAATTAAAAGAGTTAAGAAATCTTCAACAGATACTGGTACTACAGGACAATCTTTTTCTAATTTTGTTTTAATAGCAGAATATAATTTAGCAAGTAATCACTGAACACCATCCATATACAAGACACCTTTCCAAAGTCTGCACGAAATTCAGCCTCAAAAGCCTAAAACCTAAGGGACAGCATAATTCAGGAAAATGAATACCTAGTTCACAGCAGAATATAACTGCCACAAGACAAGCACCAAAAGGATTATTATTCAGCAACTTCTTTTTGTTATCTTTTACTTCTGTAGCTTCACTTTCACAAACTTCATTATTAATAATGTTAAAGAAGAAATTAATGATAATTATCAAACCTTCACTACCAATTAAGGAAACAAACAATTTCCTTTTACTTAAAAGCATCTTCATCAGTTCTTCAATAAATATTCACTAAGCACACACTATGAGTCAGACATTGTTTTATGTACTGAGTAAATAAACCTAACTCCAACAACTCCCTGCCAAGGCAGGTTACACTGTATAAGCAAGAATAATTCCTGATCTTCTTTAGATGTAAATATTTACAGCAAAAGCAATATATTCTTCATTCTTATTCACACTCAATATAAAGTAACACTCCAAATAACTTAGAGAAAGATAAGCACCTAACGCCCAATGGAGGGCTGACAAAACGTCCAATCTCTCCATCCATCACCTACCCCTGAGCTTCCCCACGCCACATTCACAGCCCAGCTAGATGCCCCCTTAGAAGAACTTCAGTGCTACAAACCATAGCCTTGTGCACTATTACAATCATTCAAGGCCCTTTTAAAGAATGCCACCTTCCTAATGAAGTTACCTGACATGACTGACACTCACACACATTCACAAAATGATGGGAAGGGATAAATGTTTCCCATGGAGTTTAGGCCCCTCTTCCCGTTATGTTTGGATGTCTACTAAGAATTGATAAAATATCACAACAACTCTATTCAATCCTGGAATTTGTCAGGGATTTTCTAAAATCAGTAGTTTTCGAAAATTGCTGCCAAAGATCTTGTTACCATTAGAGAAAGTTCACTGTTTAAAATGAAGTACCACGGGGCTGGGGTTGTGGCTTAGTGATAGAGCACTCACCTAGCAGGTGTGAGGCTCTGGGTTCGATCCTCAGCACCACATAAAAATAAATAAATTATTATAAAGTATTGTGTCCAACTACAACTAAAAAAACAAATATTAAAAAAAAAGAAAGAAATGAGGTACCAATGGATAAAAGCTCAGGCTGTAGTGTCACAGAAACAGGTTGAAATTCAGGTCTTACTTTCTAAAACTATGGAACTTAGGCAAACTGGTTAACCTTTCTGAGCCTCCAATTCCTTATCTTTATGAAAGGATAGCAGTCTCTACCTCCCCGGACTGCAGTAAATAGTTTTATTACTATTTCTGTAAAAACCTACCTGGAAGCCTAATCAAATGAAATAAACTGATAAATAAAGCTCTGTAGTTATGATGTTACAGCTTTATTTCATTAAATAAGAATCTTAAACCAAAAAATCTTAATGAAATTCACTGAACAAATATTCTCATTAAATATACTTACATAATGATTAAAACCTTCAATCAAAAATTACAGAGTATCAACACAGAGGAAATAAAGAAGGTAAAATCTAACCAGGATTTTACAGTTAAAGCTACATTTCATCCTTAGTTTAGAGATCTTTCCATTAGAACAAACTACACCTTCTAAATTAATTTGAATTTACAAGGCCTTCTTTAAAATCAAAATGTTCCCGGGCTGGGGTTGTGGCTCAAAGAGCGCTCGCCTAGCACATGTGAGGCACTGGGTTCAAACCTCAGCACCACATATATAAATAAATAGATAGATATATAAATAAATAAATAAAATTAAAATGTTCCCTTGAGAGCTTTCTATCAGTTGTTTCACTTCACTGTGAGTTACTTTGATCAGATAAATACTAATACCCACCCACTTAAAGAAATTGTTATTTGAAGAGCTGAGAGATCATCTTATAACAAGTGTGCTTGGGGTGCAACAAGACTTTATGCAGCCACAGGGTAGCAGATGACAACAGAACCTACAGGGTAAGAGGGGTGCAGAAGCTGCAAAAGTCACAGAAGCAATAGGTACTTCAAGTTCCAAGGGAACTTCAAGTTCAATCATTCTACTTTCTTTTATAGAGTGTCCTAAGTGTTACTGCCATAACCCCTTAAATACAAACCTCTATAAGTCAACTGAGGAACACTCTTAGTACCCCATATACCAATGATTAACCTATCACACAAATGTGAACCATCACTTTCTATAGATAAAATTAAATTAGTATCTGAAGTAAATCAATTTACCTTTATACAAACTAAGAATCTAACAACCCAAAATAAATATTACAATTGTGAAATCATTTAACCTAACAATATAGGAATACCTGGATCTCAGGAGTTTCTCAAAAGTATCTTTAACCCTTTTTTGTTTGAAACATTCAAAAATTTGAAACATTCAAACAAACAAAAACTCTTCCAGCTTCAGGTGATGTCTCTCTATCATAAACTAAGAATCAAAAGTGGGAATCACTTTTGAATGTTAAATGTTAAAACTCATTTCCTTGGACCTCCCATGTTCTTGGATAGGCAGAATTAATACTGTAAAATGGCCATACTACCAAAGTACTATACAGATTTGATGTAATTCCCATTAAAATTCTAATGATGTTCTTCATAGAAATAGAAAAGGCAGTCATGAAATTCATTTGGAAAAATAAGATGCCTAGAATAAACAAAGCAAATCCTTAGCAAGAAAGGTAAAGCAGGAAGCATCACAATAATAGACCTTAAAATTATACTACAGAGTTATAGTAATAAAAATGGCATGGTATTGGCACAAAGATATAATTGAAGACTAATGGAACAGAATAGAAGACAGAAAGACATGCCCATATAATTTGCCTCATATTAAACAAAGGCACCATAAACATACATTGGAGG
Organism: Marmota flaviventris; assembly: GCF_047511675.1. Taxonomy (NCBI): domain Eukaryota; kingdom Metazoa; phylum Chordata; class Mammalia; order Rodentia; family Sciuridae; genus Marmota; species Marmota flaviventris. Next base: position 82,976,526 of record NC_092509.1, on the reverse strand, counting down.
AAAGATAGCCTCTTCAACAAATAGGGCTGGCAAAACTAAAAAACCACATGTAGTAAATTGAAATTGAACCCCCATATCTCACCCTGCACAAAATTTAACTCACAGTGGATAAAGGACCTTGGCATTAGACCAGAGACCCTGCATATACTAGAAGAAAACATAGGCCCAACTCTCCATCATATTGACTCAGGAATAGACTTCCTCAATAAGACCTCTAAAGCACAAGAAATAAAATCAAGAATCATAAGTGGGATGATATCAAACTAAAAAGCTTCTTTGTAGCAATGGAAACAATCAAGAACATGAAGAGAGAGCCTACAGAATGGGAGAAAATCTTTACCATCTCCACCTCAGATATAGCATTAATCTCCAGGATATATAAAAAACTTAACAACAAAAAGACAACTAACCCAATCAATAAATGGGCAAAGAAACTGAACAGGCACTTCACAGAAGAAAAAATACAAAAGGTCAAAAAAAATATGAAAATATGTTCAACATCTCTAGCAATTAGAAAAATGCAAACTAAAACTACATTGAGATTCCATCTCACTCCAGTCAGAATGGCAATTATCAAGAATACAAGTAACAATAAATGTTGGTGAGGATGTGGGAAAAAGGTTCACTCATACATTCCTGGTGGAACTGCAAATTGGTGCAGTCACTCTGGAAAGCAGTATGAAGATTCCGTAGAAAACTTGGAATGGAACCACCATTTGACCCAGTTATCCCACTCCTCGGCTTATACCCAAAGGACTTAAAATAAGAATACTACAGTGACACAGCCACATCAGTGTTTATAGCCTCTCAATTCACAATAGCCAAGCAATGGAACCAACCTACGTGCCCTTCACTAGATGAATGAATAAAGAAAATGTGGTACATATATACAATGGAATATTGCTCAGCCATTAAAAAAAAGAATGAAATTATGGCATTTGTAGGTAAATGGATGGAAATGGAGAATATCATGCTAAGCAAAATATGCCAAATCCCAAAATCCAAAGGCCAAATGTTTTATCTGATAAGCAGATGCTAATCCATAATAGGGGCAAGAGGGTAGGGAAGAATGAAGGAACTTTGGATTGTACAGAGGGGAAGGAAGTGGGCAGGAAGGGCGGTAGAAATGAGATGGACATTATTACCCTATATACATGGATGACTACACTACCAGTGAGACTACACCATGTACAGTCAGAGGAATGACACATTATGTATGATGTGTCAAAATGCATTCTACTGTCATGTGTAACTATTAGTACAATTTAAAAATAAAATTAAAAAAAGAAAATGTAGTACATATACACAATAGAGTATTACTCAGCTATAAAGAAGAATGAAATTATGGCATTTGCTGGTAAATGGATGGAACTGGAAAATATCATGCTAAGTAAAATAAGCCAGTCCCAAAAACAAAAGGTCGAATGTTCTCTCCCATAACAAGGGAGAATGAGGAAGGGAAGTACAGAAGTTCATTGATTAGACAAAGAGAAATAAAGGGAAGGGAATGGGGGTGGGAATAGGAAAGACAATGAAAAGAATCGGACAAAACTTTTCTAAGCTCATATATGAATACACAACAAGTATAACTCCACATCATGTTCAATCACAAGAATGGGATCAAAATTGTAATGGGTTGCACCCAAAAGAATTATTCTTCTGGAATTGATTAAAAATAATAGGGATTAAGTGTGATATTTTCATTGTTATCTAAAACAACTTCAACACCTACTCAAAGCACCCCAAAATACCTACTTAAAGCACCCCAGAATGCCTATTTCACATATATACACACACATATACATACATATATATATATATATATATATACATGCATATATAGATATGTATTTATATACACATACATACACATGTACATATATATATACATATATATGTGTATGTGTGTGTGTATGTGTCCTAAAATGCATATTTTAAAAGGTAAATTACTATCCTATAATGTGCAAGTCAAAAGTAAATACAGGAAGGGGGAAAAAGAAGGATATTATTTGAACATAAGAAAAATATTGGGCTGGGGATGTGGCTCAAGCGGTAGCGCACTCGCCTGGCATGCGTGTGGCCCGGGTTCGATCCTCAGCACCACATACAAACAAAGATGTTGTATCTGCCGAAAACTAAAAAATAAATATTAAAAAAAATTCTCTCTCTCTCTCTCTCTCTCTCTCTCTCTCTCTCTCTCTCTCTCTTTAAAAAAAAAAAAAAAGTATGTCAGGAACACATTATCCTGAAAGTCAAGAAAAGAAAGCTCCAAGAAGAAACCTGAATAAACTTGTTACACCGTGGCAACACAGTAGTGGCCAGACAGCAGTGGGCAAGCACACCATTGAAGAACACTACATCAGAGGCCTGCAGCCTTTCACCTATAACAGTTGGAATCATTAACACACAAAGCCAAGGAGTCACTTTGATTAAAGCAGCAAAGGCAGAGAACATGTGAAACACAGAAGTGCCTGATGAGATAAGTTATAATCAATTATCAAGATAAAAACTTGGTAACATGCCTATCAAAGTAATAATGAACAAAAATTGAAAAGTGAAATCTGATTTGCTTTTTATATTTGAAGACAGCTATAAAAATACAGACAAGCTTAACTATTTTCTGCATGCAACAAAAATGGCATATTCCAATGATCTGCTTCTAAAAGAATCACATTAACTTGCATTAACTCAGTTCCTGCTGGGTGAGTATGAAAAAATAAAACAATTTTATTTTATTCAAAAAACTAGGATATAAAGTTGTACTTCCAGTATGGGTTATCTATCTAATTTATCTTAGTACATCTAGATTAAGAATGACACAAAAAGAGTATCTTAATGAACACAAAGCTAGAGCAAAAATAATTATCGTGGTAACCACATTTTACTTACAGATATTTTCCAAGTTGGACAATAACAGAATCTCCTATACCATTTTACTGTATGTATAATTCACCAAGATTTTGTTTTCTAAATGCCAGGGTTGTTGGACTTAGGTATATGTTAATGTCCCTGATACTGTCATGCCAGCATACATCTAAGATCACATCTACAAACAGCTTCCATGAACTAATTTAATTAATTTAATCAGCATTTCAATAATTCAATGGCCATAAATAAACTAGGTCCAAGTTTTTTTCATTGTGTAAATATTCACTAAACATGTCTGATAACTGCAATAAGTTTTTTCTTAAGGATACAAATTAATATGTATATGTTAATATGGTCTATGAAGAGCTTATTTCAAGCAGGTAAATAGACATTTAGTCATATTATCTGTATGACCATATTTGCCTATATTAGACATTTCTATAAGAACACAATAAGTGCTAAAATATATGCAGAATTGAAAGGCTCTGAATTCTAGTATGAATGGTATCAGTAGGAGAAAACATTATTAAATCTCAAAGTGGGCTTAGAAATGCCTTTTTGTGCAGGCCACAAAAAATACTAAGTTAGGATTCTTTGACTTAATGGTCTGATTTAAGAAGAGTAAAAGGTCATTAAACTGCTAACATAAACCAGAGATTTTTAAAAAATGGATAATTTGATACCAGATTGAATAAGCTGATCAAAGTGGAAAATCTGTTTATAAAAAGAGATTTATTCCTAAGGAAAATTATTCTAGGTAAAGAGGAAAGAAAGAAGAAAAAGATTTGCTATATATGTGCTTAAAAGTACTAACAAATAAAATTCTAAAAAAAATTAAAGGACTAGGAGGTTAGTCTGCTGAGTTAAGGGTCTATAACCACATGAAAAAAACCTGGTAGTAGTTTAGGTGGAATTATATTGGCTTCATTAATTTTAAAACACTATATTACTGTTTCAAAAAAAATTACCTGCATCACATATAGCACATACTCTAATATTTCCTCCAATGATAAAACAGCCTATACTGAGATTGCATAAGGTTATTATGCAATACAACAGTGATTAAAGTACAGACTCTGCAACTAGTACTTCGGACAAGTTTCTTGATTTCCTTGTGCTTCAGTTTCTTCATCTGTGAAATAGAGATAAATATTTCTGGTCCCCCATGACTTGTGAAGCTTAAATAGACAATGTGTTTTTTAAAAAATCAGGACTGTGCCATCAGAAGAAGGACTTCACCATTGTTTGCTGCTTCTGTTGCTTGCAGTAAACTATCAGCAGAATAAAAAAAGAGAAAACTACAGTCTCAAAGTCACTGCATAAAAGAAAAACCTTTAGAGGAGGCATGTCCTGTCTCTACTGAGGAAGGGTTACTTTTCATTTCCCTGAAATCTTAAATTACTATAGGAAAAATGGAGGCAGAATAACAACAATAATTTCTGTTATTAGAACTGAACAAAGGCCATCACTGCTGGCTGTACTTCCCTGTCTGATGGGAAATAGAGAAGAAAAAAGAGAAGAGGGAGGAGGGCAACTAGCTTGGAGATCTACCAGGATGATCTAAATTTCGGCACTTCACTCTGGAGAGTTACAAGTTACTAAGGTTATCTTGCGGGAAATGGCCATTAAAAGATGCCACAAGCAGTCCACCAATACCACCAGAAGCAATTCTACTAACACACAGGAAGCATGATAGGAAACACTAGCAACCCCTCTCATGGTGATTTTTAAATTTGTGGGGCACTCCATATGAAGCTAAGTTACTCTTCAGTGTTCTAAAATTTGTTGTGGCTGCGCATGGTGGCTCACACCTGTAATCCCAGTGACTCAGGAGGCTGAGGTAGGAGGATAACAAGTTAAAAGCCAACCTCAGCAACTTAGTAAGGCCCTACATGATTTAGAGAGACCCTGTCCCAAAAAATTTAAAAAAAAAAAAAAAGGGCTGGGATGTGGCTCGGTAGTAAAGCACCCAGATCCAATCCCTGGTACTAATTAATTAATTAATTTTTAAAATGTGTTGTGCTCAGAACAATCAATGTAATGCCTCTGAAGCAAATCCAAATAGCAACAGACCATGTCAAGAACACTATTTTACCACAGTTGGCTATGTCAAGTTATGTTTGAACGACTCATACTGTTTCAAACTACTAACTAAAACTTAATAATAACTATCTCTAAAGATACTTATAACCTAAGTTACTCAGGAAAAATGAGAGAAATTAAAACTTCCCTATTTAAATAATGAATAAGAGAAGCATACCAAATACCTTAACACAAAGAGTAAAGAGCATTTCAATCTTTCGATAATCAAGTCTACCCTGAACCTATTTTCTATTTGATCAAGTAGTCATCAAAAAAAAGCAATGTTCTGAGAAACCTTTTACCAAGAATATTTTAATTGGTTTCCCAACACCTTCTCCTTGCCAACTATTGAGTAAATAAATCATGGTTGTCTTGCCACAGCCCTCCACCTGCTCTGCCAATGGTACACTGGAAATGGTGATGCCCAAGATAACTCAGGCCACTGAGATCCAACAAGAGGTTTTCTGGGGTATTTTAGGAAAGAAACTTTTGAATCTAAAGAGAGAGCCATAAAAAGCCATATATAAAAGCCATAAAAATCCCTACAGACATAAACAGGAGAGGAGACTTCCAACATCTACTGATGGTCATCTTATAGTCACAAGAATCTAAGCCTTCTGTGGGTGGAAGAGCTGGGAAGTGGAAAGAACCTGGATCACTCACGACCTATTGGGTTTCCTCTTGGGTTTCCTCTTTATATGAACTCTGAAGTTTCTTTAGTATTCAAACCAGTTTTATATTGGTAGCCCAAAGCATCCAAATTTACACATTTTGTTTTCCACTTCAACTACCATGTAAAAATTTCACCCATGCTTGTCTACATGTTAGAAAAAAAAAAAAAAAGTACTCCACTTCAAATAAGTTAGTATACATTTCAGAGTCATATTAAAAAGAGCTTATGGACAGTGAAATAGTCCAATAATTTAAAAAATAATTTCAATACATTTTCCCTTCTCATTTATCAATAAAGGAAAAATTTGAAAAATTATTATAAAACATCAAACTTTCAATTTGACATAAAATTTATCTTTTAGAGCCCTCTTAGTTAGAGATATCATTACATTTTAGGGCACAAAAGTGATAACTTTTTAGACCCTAAGATATTCATTTTGTTCATACTATTTAGATCAAAATCAAAAAAGAAAGACTAATGCTCTTTACAATTAGTTTAGCTTTTAAAAAAAAAATCTTCAGAATTTTTTGCTCCAAACAGCCATATAAAATGCATTAACTATAACCTACAGAAAAACCAAATTGTTTACTTTATCCATTATAATATTTCAATTTCACCAAATTGGGTAGACTATTCAAATACAAATGAAGGTATTTTTAAGAAGCAGTGATTTAGATAATAACAACAGAAAAAAAAAAAAAGAAGAAGAAGAAGGCAATTTAAAAAGGTTGGAAGTACAAGATACATATTGGAATAACTAGCTCATGCTAAGTGACAAAGGGCAAAGTGAAGAAGGAGGGAGCAAATCACTCAAAATCTTTATAGCAGGTCACAATCTCTGTGACACATGAATAGATCAGTTGTTATATAAGGCAGATTCATCCTTTCATCAAGACCACTTTATAAGTTTTAAATCATGCATTCAAAACACAGACATTCCATGTTTTCCAAATGAATTTAGGCTATTTTACAAACACTTCAGGTAAGCATTACTTCATACACTGGGGTAATAGTATGGTAGGTATTTGCAAGATTAACTAATACCATAAATACAGTATAAATTTAAATCAGAGCTTAAAAAATTATTTATCTATTCCACATAACATGTCTATTCTGTAAAGAGGATTTGGTTGGGCCTGAAAGAATACAAACGGACAAACTACAATATATAGGATAAAAAAAGATTACCTTTTTAATCCAAAAAAGGCTCTTTGCAACCTTAGAATCACTCCTTACCAGTAGACACACCTGATCACAGCTATAATTCAAACAGGCCAGAAGATCAGCAGGCAGAGCTGGTAGAGCCAGGAATGTGGTGACTTACTACCTAAAATTAGCCATGCCCATTTCACCACAATTGGGTTGGGCTCCTCTATTTTAAGGTGTGCAGTTCCAAATTACTTAAAAGTATGTAATTGCTGGCTAGTCTCTAGAACTAAGAATGTCAGCAGACTTTACACCAAGGCTTTAGATGGCCAACTAGTCTCCACAAAACCCCACAGAATGCTAGCTATCTAGGGTCTAAGAACACAGCAAATAAAGTTAAATGTTGAATATATCCATGAAGATGTACCATGTATGGACTAGAAAGAACTAAATGAGAAAAGATACTTCTTATCCTTTTCTGCTTCTCCTTCCCCCACAAACACATACATTATAACAAAAGTTGTAGAAAAACTGACAAAAGTCATAGTACTAAAATATCCTGTCTTTTCAGGAAACTGTACAGACTGTTAGCTGAAACCCTTCCAAATAATGTTACATTGTTGTTACCTCCCTCTGAAAATGTTATGTTACTGGAGTAAATCAATAGTAGGGGCTACTCAGTCTGTATTTCACATTCTAGAAACATTACCAGGAAACTGGTGAAGGTCCCATAAGTATTAGCAAGAGAATATGCACTAAACATTTTAAAAATGGAGCTAAATTTTCAAACAAATGAAAGAAAATGAAAAGACATACTCTTTCACCATTATGAAAAATGATTTTTATCAACAAATGATAAAAATACATTGTAAGTTATACAGGCTTAACAACATGCTTGAAATTCAAGCTGTACGATAAAACTCCTGATTTCTCCAAACCCACCATAAAGACCTAGTATCTATTTTATTACTAGCAACTTGAGACATTTGATGCAGAATCCACGTGTAGTATTATTTACTTTCCTGATACTATCATGCTCCAGCAGTCCATGATGTTAACCCTTGTTTTGACAAATGCAATCAAATATTTTAAGAATTAGAACACACATACCTTCATTTTCTGAGGCATGGCATTTCACCTTCAATACCAAGTCAAAGGTTCTTTCTGGATTTTCCCTAAAAGAAAAAGAACTTTGTTATATTTATTTCCTAATACAAACAAACATCTGTATAAAGCTGTGTGTGTGTGTGTGTGTGTGTGTGTGTGTGTGTGTGTGTGTGTTGCTTTTTATCTTTTTAGGGGATAGGGATGAAGTGCTGTGGCTCAAATCCAGGGCCTTATGCATGCTATGCAAGCACTTACCACTGAGCTATACCCACATCCCCTATATTTTCTTAATTCTAAAACTAATCTTGTTCTTGTCTCAATATACTTTTTGTAAGTACATAACTATAACTAGCACAGCAAAAATAACACTATCAGTTAGCAAATTAAGAGAGACTTGAGGCAAAGAGTTTAACCTCAAAGACTGTTTTCTTACCTATAGTCTTGTCCACATCACAGAATTGTGAGAACTATAAATCAGATAATATATGTGCAAGTACCTTATAAAGGTATACTGCTGTATAAATGCAAAGCATTGCTTTAATCCTACTGAATCAAAATTGGAAAGCCACTGCATTCCTAAGTGCCTTTAAACCCTGCCACACCTTAACATAGGTTATCAGGCCTTTTTCAAAGGACTTGCAATGACTACCTGGTTCCACTTGCCATTGTCATGTAATATTTATAATGCTATATAAATGTGGTACTTTGCATATGCTCTTCTTGAGATGTACTTACTGTACTTAAACATGTTTATGGTAGCAAACTATTCACACACTCCAAGGCTAACAAAAAAGATCTTTGGGGAAAATGAATATCTACCTCCACATTAGATTTTTCCCTACAGGAACAGTAAGGTTGCTTTGATTCATTCAGAATTTACTGACATTTTTACTAACTTCTCACACATTTAGCCTATTGGTTAAATTTCAAAAACAGTGAAGTGAAATTTATTAAGCCACTTTTCTCTCCCAAAACACTGGTTTTAATCTCTCTTTCCATCACAATCACAAGATTGTGACACCACAATGCCAAAATGCTAATACCCATAATTCAGGTACCCCTGCCAAGACCTTAGTGTCTTTGTACATTTGCAATTTTTAATATGTATTTCCTTCAAGAAATTAATGCCAGCTCTCACTTTTAAATAAATGTTCATTTAAAAAATCTTTACATGTATCTAGATTCATGGGAAGTGACAAACTCTATAAATCAATTTGCAAATATACATTTTCTTGGCTTTCCCACTATTAGCTTGTTTCAATGAAAATAATGCACACTCAGGTAATTTCCTTCTTATAATAGGTCAAAAAGTATCCTCCTTTTTTTACTCACCCTACTCACTTTGGTGTCAAACACTGAAGAAAATAATTTTAAATTACATAGTTTCCCTATTTTTCTAGTATTATTTAGAATCTCTCTTAGGTATAAAAGTTAAATATTGATTCAGTTACACTCTGTGACATTTAAAAGGCCTTCTGCAATTATACAAATATATGTGATATTTATTATTGTAATTTGAGGGAAGAGTTTGAAGGGAGGGAAGTAAAAGGCGGAATGCTTTCCAAAGTTAGTTTCAGGAGAAAAATAAAGAACTCATGCCTCTAAGATACCTAAAAGAAAAATCACCATCGTTATTCAAATTGCTTTTTACTTAATCTGCTGAAGTAAGACAGCCACTGATGAATACTTTGACACAGGCATACCCTTTGCCAGCACCACACACCACACAATGCCTCCAATAAACAAGCCTCAGGGACCCGTTTAATTTTCTAAGAAACAGCAAAAGGAAACATCCAAGTCAGAACTGAAAAAAAAAAAAAAAAACAGCTTACAAAAACGGTTATCTTAATGCTAGGAGAGCACTTTAAATAATAACCGCTTAACCTCAACGCTGCTCCCTCCCGGCCACCTCGCACCACCCAGACGCGTCGAGTCTGACACCCGGGGGAGGAGGAGAAGCCCACGACGGGGGGTGTCGGCGCGGCCGGGCCGTCTGGCCACCCCGGGGTGCTGGCGTCGGCGCGGCCCCGGCGGCCGGGGGGCAGCCGCGGACCCCGCCCGACGCGACGCGGGCCGGCAGGCTTTGCGGCCTAGAGCCGTCCCGCCCGCGGCGGGGTCTCGGGGCCCGGCCGCGCCCCCGCCTGCGCCGCCCCCTCCGACCCCGCGGGAGCCGGCCGGGCGGGGCTGAGGCAGCCGCGCGGGCCAGGATTCGAGCCGGGAGGGGCCGCCGAGGGACGCCCACCCCGCGCGCCCCGGGTCCCCACTCACTTGGTCCTGCACTCCATGGTTACATGTCGCTGCGGGGCTGTCCGTCCCGACCCGCGGCCGGCCTGGAAGCCAGCTGCCCTCCACTCGAGGGTCGCGCCGCTCCCGCCTCCGCCGACCGCCCCACCGCCAAGGAGGCTACTCACAGCGGCGGTGGCGGCGGGCCCATGTCGCGGCGCCCCGGAGCTACCCCGCCTCCCACCCCACCCCTAGAGCCTTTCTGTGACAGCAGCAGCGGCGTGGCCGCCGCCCCCGTCTCCGCAGGCCGCCGCCCCCGCCGCCACCAAAGCAGGGGCCTCTTAGTTCCTGCGACCGAGGCCGCCCACAGCGACTCCTGCACCTTCTACCAACCAGGAAGTCGCCGGGAGGGGGGGAAGGGGCGCACGGGGACGCGCCCGGCAGCTTCACCTGGGCCGCGCGGCCCCAGGGCGGGAGCCTGCAGAGGACGCCTGAGCCGGGATCCCGGCGCCCCAGGCGGCCAGCGGGGAGAGAGGGGGTGCAGGCGCCTGCTCACATACCGTTTTGCAACCGAGCCAGAATGCAAGGTGCCTCCTGTGTCCTCAGCACTGGACCAACCGCCTTCCTTTCTGGGTCCAGTCCAGCTCCGAGTGTCCAGATTATAGCCTCCCTACCAGTGAAGTACCTGAAAAGGTTCCTCGACTTGTGTAGCATTTACAACATCAAGTGCACACGGAATTGGGTTCCCTTGGTTTCAGACTGTAAATTCAGAGCTCAAGTTGATGCTCCTGGCTTTTGCTTCACTCCAGCTGTGGCCTGGTTACTTACTGCTCTGGGAAATCCAGAGCTGCCCCCTCCTGCTTCAGGAATGTTCAGACATGTGCACCTGCTAAATAACCCTGTCAAGTGGCAAAATGATAGTGCTCCACTTGTCCGCACAGGTGGGAAACAGACAGTCCTAAGCCAGGAACTGCAGCACAACCAAGGACTAACTTTAGTACACGTTCATGTAGTGGCAGGCCTCAAGGACCATTAGTGTAGGGGAGCACTGAGGAGGATCCACTTAAGTATGAGGATAGGAGGGGCTAACTTACAGGGCACCAAAGAACTAGAAAGCAGGTTATAAACATTGAATCAGTATTTGCTATACTCTTCCAGTTAAATTTATCCATGAAGATACTGGGGCCAGCATAAGCAGTGGGTAATGGCAATATTAGAATTCAGACCCAGGGCTATCTGATGCTATTTACTTTTACTTATTAAAACATCTTCCTCTGCCTTGCTGCCTCATATTCTACCAGAAGAGATATAGAAAAAGTCTTATGATGAACTTTCAAAATTGACCCAGGCTGTCGGGTACCACGTCTTCCGGGGAAGCCTCCCAGCAAACACAGGACATGTGGCTACACTGATGGTCATCCAAATGTGTGTTACTTCAGTCTGTTTTCATGCAGGAGGTAATCCAATGTGGTATGAATATAGAGTGTCATGAGATATAAAAGACAAGGTCTTGGAAATTAGGGAACTTAGAATCAAAAAAGCTAAGGTTAAACTCAAAGATCTGAAACTTTCTTGCCAAAGTTATTATTACTTGGTCAACAAAACAAGACATTACACAGCTATGGCCTCTTAATCAAAAATGAAGCTAAAACATAACTGAAATTTTTTTGAAGTTTCATTTTGGCATAATGTGTTGTCATGACTTGGGGTAAGACATTTAACTTCAGTTTCTCAGTTCCTACATTTATAAAATGGGAATTATAGTAATACCACATGAACAGAGTAATGTTCAAGTTTTAAAGTTCTATAAATTTGTGTGATCTTTTAAAAAATTATTCTGTGAATTTCAGTTGTATAATTAAGCCAACTACACCACATAAATTTGTTTTTCCCAAATTTAGTTTTTTCTACCTAAGACATTAGCATACTCCAAGACTTGAAATAAATTCTGTAAACTAAAAACCACTTCTGCTCCAAGTGTAATGAATTTTTTGAACTTCTCCTTTCACTATAATTAATTCTTCTCCAAAGCAAAAAAAGGAAAGGAAAAAACCCTACCTGGGATGCCTACATCATGAGAAAGTACAATTGTTTTCTCCCTCCATTTTTGGTATTTTAAGTGACAGTTATGGCCCTGCATAATATGCAGTGTTGTTTATTCTATTTACCTTGTATGTGTAGAGAAAAAAAAACACTCCAAAGTGAATGTTTTTAAACCACCTTTTAGGTATCTGTAATGAAGAGTTCTATTTATTCTGAGATTATCAAGGTAAAAGAGAAACAGATGGACATGATTTACATACATAATTTACTAAAAACTACTGGAGAAGAATTTAATACTCACTTATCTTGGTAATATGATTATTGAAACCGGTGGTATAATCTTAGTGACACTTCATGTAGAACTTCCCCTATGACTGATAGAGAAGTGTACAAAGGGCAGACTTTCAAATTGGTATTAGACCTTCCAAAATCATATTTCAGCAGAATTTCCTTATTGACATTTGATGTTAACATTTTCAAAGACCACAGTCTGCCCAATATTAATGTTTTTAAATGTTTTCAGAGTTATTTTAAATGTTTTGTGTAGGTTTATAAAGTATATTCTGGGGTTGGAATTGTAGCTCAATGGTAGAGTGCTTGCTTAGCATATGAAAGGTCCTAAGTTCCATCCTTGGCCCCTCAAGAAAAAATAAAAAATAAAAAGAATATATATTCTGCAGCCCTTGGGTACAGTATTCTAACAATATGTATCAAGGATAGTGAGTGTGTTTTGACATTTTCTATTACTGAATTTCCATGTGCTTGACACGTTCAATTAATGGGAGGGGTGAGTTAAGATATCCTAATACATTGGTGGATTCATCTATTTCACCTTATAGTCCTGGCAAATATTTCTATTTGTTTGTTTCATATAGTTTGCAGTTATACATGCCAATTTATAATTATTATATCTACCAGGTAAATGAAACCTTTCATCATTATGTGGTGAATTTCTTTTGCCTTAAATGCTAAGCAGTTTTCTTCTGAGTAGTTTTTGTCTGGTATAAGTATATCTCTTTTCATTCTTTTACATTTGAACTTTTTAATCATTGTGTTTTGAATTTGCCTAATAAATTTTACTTTCTAACTAGTCTAATTAGATCCAGCTTTTAAATCATTTGCACCTATTATAATTTCTGATAAATATGAGCTTATTTTTGCCTTTTAATGTTGTGCTTCCTGTCAGTGTCTCCTGATTTGTTTTCCTCCTTCATCTTCTTTAGGATTGATTGTGGTTTTTTATGCTTTTGTTTCAACACTCACACATCAACCTTCAAGTTTGAAAGCTTTGTACTTTCTATGCATTTAGCTGACAGTTTATAACATCTAACAGGCAGATTCTAACTGATTAAATTCAGAGTTCACTGATAGACCCAATTTCTCCAAAACAACACAAGAATCTTTAAAAGCCCATCCGAAACTACAGTATGTAATTAAGTATTTATAACATATTTAATTTTGAGACAGGACCTTGAACTTGCAATCTTCCTGCCTCAGCCTCCCAAATAACTGGGATCACAGACATGTGCCACTAGGCCCAGTGAATGTTGTTTTATACAGTCAATGTTTGTTCAGATTAATCCAGAACTTTACCACTCATTTTGTTCTTTTTTCCTATTTTTCCCTTAGATCTCCCATCTAGGATCACTTTACATTTGCCTAAATTATATGATGTAAGTGCTGGTATATCCCCTCATTTTTTGTTTGGGAATGTATTTTACCCTTATTCTTTAAAAAAAAATCACACTATCTTCTAGCTTCCTTAGTTACAATTTGAATTTTGAAAAATAATCTTGAAATGTAATCCATCTTTTCTCTCTAGCTACATTTAGAATTTTCTCCTTGTCTTTAGTTTACAATAGTTTTACTCAATAAGAGTAAATCTAGGTACAGATTTTTTAAAATCCATCTTTCTTGCTATCCTTGGATTTTTTGACTCTAGAGTTGGTGACTTCATCAGTTCTCAAACATTCTGAACCCCACTTTTTCTCTCCTTTCTTTCTAGGCTGCTGATAGCACATGTATTCTCATTCTACACTCCATATCGCTGAACATCTCTTTCATAGTATCTTTCTCTTTATCTCTCTGGGCTGCATTCTGGATAATTTCACAAATGTCTTCCTATTCATTGATTCTTCAGTTTTGTCTCATATTCTGCTAACATCATCTTTTTAGTTTCTAATGTATATTGCTTTTATTTCTAAAGTTATGTTTGGTTATTTTTAAAATTTTTCTTTCTCTGAACACATATCTTAAAGCCTCTTCTAAATTTCTTAAATTACATTTCATATATACACTTTAAATTCTGTTTCCGAATACTCTAATATCTGAAGCATTATGGATCTGATTCTTCTGATTTTTGTTCATGCTGGTTCTTACTTATGGTCCATTATTTTCTTATGTATATGGTGATTTTTTTAGTTATCTGATCCTTAGAGCTTTATGCATGGAAATTTAGTGAGTTTTGAAATGATAAGTTCTCTGGAGAAAACTGCTGATAGATGCCTGGAGGCACCAGCAGTTCAGGACCATTTCATACTAAATTCTCAGCTTGAAAATTTTTAGACCACCCATATGAGATCTGGCTTGTAGCTATGAATCCTCCAGGAAGCTTTTTTCTCCTTAACTCTGTTTTGGTGTTTGAAATAATTGATTTTCCTTAAATCCCTCTGGGGTGTCTGCTTTATGAGGAGTATCCTATTGGATTCCCATATTAGGAAAGGCCTCAAGCCTCATGCGGCTATGACAACAGATGCTCAAATTCATCCAGTTCTGAGTTTCACTCCCCCACCCCCAACTCTTTCTTTACCTGACTGCCTGCTCTTGAATACATCTGAAATATTTTTTAGGGCTGGTAGTGTAGCTCACTGGTAGAGCATGTGCTTAACATGTATAAAGCCCTGTGTTCAATTCATAGTAGAAAGAAAGAAAGAAGGAAAGAAGGAAAGAAGGAAAGAAGGAAAGAAGGAAGGAAGGAAGGAAGGAAGGGTAGGTAGGTAAATAAAAAACTTTTAAATAATTTTTTTAAAAATTTAAATTCTGGATTTCTAGTTGATTTTAATGGAAGTCTTGACTAAATTATTGTAATTGCATAGTTTTGACTATAGTGTCATATAAAATAAATTAATACCAACTTTTTAGTGGACCTAATATTCCCACCTTCCTTAAGCCATACCCAAATAGTCCTTTACTTTTACATCCTTATATATTAATGGTGTAGAAAAATCCAGTTCAGGGACTTCAGTGAGCCAACTGCCCTGTTTCCTGATATGCTGTGATAACCACACGGGTAAGCCCTGGCGCCCCAACCTCCTGCTACTTATCCATATACAAATGTGCCTTAAATTAAAATGATGAGTTACGATACCCAGAAGTACCAGGAGAGGACAGCTTCTTTCCCATTGGAGTATGAAAAGAAAAACACAGTTGTAAACTCTAGAATTACCATTTTTAAAATAATTTGATTAATAATGCTTTAGATTCAATATAACTTAACTAGACTCAAGTGGGCTGTGAACCTCACCAATTTATATCAAACTTTTGAGTTTCAAATAATTAATTTATAAATAAGCTTTTAGATATATCCCTCCCATTAACTGTAGTCAGTATGTATCCAAGTCAGGCATTCTGTAGAACCTAACTCTGCACAGCTTCTTATTATTGTTCTTTGGTTAAACTTATTAATACTATCATCATCTTTATTAATTACGAAAGAAAAATCTTTATATAGGGTTTTAACAAGCCAAATTTCTTGAAGAAAATTATCTTAAAAACATTTTATCAACACCTGACTTTTTTAATATCAACTGAGACAATGTTGTTGTTAAGGAAAACACTCTTCTATTGTTTTGTTTTGTTACCCTCAGCAGCAATACTGTGAATTTGAATCTGAAGTTAAAATCTCCTTCAGCAGCACATAAGAGAGAAGGTAAAAGAAAGGATTTAGGCCTGAAAGTACACCTTTCTGACTTGCTTTCACACCTCACAGCTTATAAAGTTAGCATCCTGTATTGATTTAAAAGTCATCTTCATTAAAATATTGTATTACATTTTGGAGCCAAAGGGCTTATATAAATTTTGATATCTTTATTACCAAATCTGAATATACCCAAATAATTTTAAAATTCAAGTGGAAATTATGATATGTATTTATTTATAAACTTAAGTAGAAAGATAGTAAAATTCTCAAAAATAATACAGCAAAACATATTTCCCTTCCCCCTTGTTCAGGTAATTTGCCCAGAGTTGTAGAATAAATGCTCCTACCTCTGACCAGCTTCTGCTAGTTCACCCTTATCTTCTTTCCTTAGTCTGTCAGACATTGGAAAACTTAAAAGTTCTTGGAGTTACCAGCAAAGAATATATGAAGCAGAGTATGTCCAATAGATTGTGATAAGAGGAGTCAAATTTTCTTCAGGGACTCCAAAAAATCTTACTTGGGCTTCAAGAAACAGAGCAGTGTTTGTGTGACCTGGTGGCACTGCATAGGAATTTCCTACTCCACCCACCAGATATTTCACATAAATAAAAACATCATCATTGTGTGACAGCTTTGCTCACACCCTTTTAATACTCTCAAGAGAATGAGTAATCACATCCAAAGAGCAGTGTCATTAGAATTTACTGGAAGGAAACATAGAAGAGCATCTAATGTGATATAGATAGTCCAACAAAATCAGCAACCCCTATAAGCAACCCTAAACTTAATGTGAATAGAGACATAATCAAAACAAATCCCTTTGTTCCAAACTCTACTTTTCTAACATATAAGTAAAACTAGGAAAACATTAGTTATGCTTAAATGTGATTAATTCTGGGGTAGAGGAATATAACATGCTGGCAAATATAGAACTTACTAAAATGCCAGAGAAAAGGTATAATTCCACAGCAGAACTTCCTTTGAATAATAAACAGAGATCACATCTCTAAAATATTTATAGTAAATAAGACAAGATCAAAGTAAAAAAAATACATATATATATATAGTATTCCTGGGATTCGTAAGTTTGGACATAACCTTATCTCTCTGCTGATGTTATAAATCCAAGACATAGGCCTTACCTGCTAAGACAATTTCTACTGTTATCTTCTCTGGGAAGAAAGGAGAAACTGATTGTCTTCTTAGTTTGGTGGGAACTTACTTGCTTCCACTGTAGGAAGGACTCTCTCACCCACCTTTCTTCATTCTCTGTGCACAATTACAACAAAGTCTCGTCATCTTCTTGAGACACCAGGGAAGCTGGGCTTGGCTGGAATGAGAAAGAAGCTTTTAGACCCATGAATCCGCCCAATAGTATGTGTGTGACTGAGCAAAATTCCTGCATAAATGTGGATGGACTGCCTTTTCTGCCTGCTACACAGCTGCATCTTACGTCTTCTCTTCCCTTTCCTCTTGGATGGAATTGTAGATCAGGAACATACAGCATAATATGTACACTGTACCCGGTGATTATCCTGTTCTCACTGTGGTAACTCAGGAAAACTACCAAATAGGTGCTGCTAATTCCTATTTTGTGATGTAAATAAAGCCTTCAATTGCTACATAACCCATTTATTTACCCCTATGATTTTTAATACAAATATGTTGCACTTCTTTAAATAAGCAGGTATGAATTCTTAAGCAATGTATTCATGAGTATATGGAGAGGCCTAATATCAGCATTAGAAGGAAGGTTTTAAACCTAGTTTCCTATTATTGAGTTAGAAACAATTCAGTCTAGCAAACCAGCTGGTAAAACTACTCCCAGTTTGTGAAAGTGAAAAAAGAAAAAAATTTTTCTCCTTGACATTTGAGTCACTGTATCATTTCATGCACAAAGGCTTTATGTACATACCAGAAAGACAAGCCTTACCACATTTGCATTTATCCTTTTTTATAGTTGTTGTGATTTTGCCAAGTGCTTTATGATCGTTTTTTATTAGCTGGGTCTCTCAATAGTCCTGTGAGGTACAGATTAGTAGGTAAAACAGGTACTATGAATGATAAAGCAGGAAGCTCACTCTCTAGAGACATTTTATTTCCAAGAATGCCTGTATGGAAGAACTACTTTCCCATGTTTGCCAGAGGCACCAGGAAATAGAAGTCAGCCCACATAATACTACTGAGCCATTTTTAAAAGCCGTTTTCTTTATAAAGCACATGTACATCTGCCTTTTCTCTGTCTCTTGCTTTCTCTTTCACAACAAAAGTAAGCAAAGCTCAAGTGAGTATATTCCAAATCAGTAGCATTTATTATCATATGACATCTCCCTCACTGATATTTTAAGTACAGATAACAAGCAGCACTGAACACTCGTGTAGTCATGCCTCCTTTAAGTGTTCTCTGCAAATTGTAGTAAAACAAGCTCTTATAAAAGAAACCAAAAGAAATATTAGTTGGTTAGTACTTGTTATTACTTCATCATATTACAGATAATGAAAGCTAAAGCTGAAGGAAACTGTCTTACTGTAATTAGTCAATAAAAAAACTGCCTTTTAGGGAAAAGTTTTGTCTATAAACTGGATTTACTGGTTCTTAAAGATGAAAAGGCAAAACTAAGGTATGGGGGCTGGGGATGTGGCTCAAGCGGTGGCACGCTCGCCTGGCATGCGTGCGGCCCGGGTTCGATCCTCAGCACCACATACAAACAAAGATGTTGTGTCCGCCGATAACTAAAAAATAAATATTAAAAAAAAAAATTCTCTCTCTCTCTCTCTCTAAAAAAAAAAAAAAAAACTAAGGTATGAACATTCATGAAAACTGAAAATAAGCCTTATGATTCTTTGTTAGTTATATTCATTTTATTATATAGTTGTGGTATGATTCCATGTATAGTTTTTAGCACACTAACATTACATATGCATTAGGGGGCTTTCTTTGGTTATAGAGAGTGGGACCTAGAGTTGGGGGAAAGGCCAATGAAAATAAGCTGTCTCCACAGTCAAGGTCTTTTTACTCATAATGGAGGTTGGGAATAACTGCCTGGTGGCAGAGACCTGTGATCCCAGTGACTCAGAAAGCTGAGGCCGGAGGACTGCAAATTTGAGGCCAGACTCAGCAACTCAAAACAAAGAATAAAAATGGCTAAAAAAGCCCATAAAAGTTAGAGCGCAGCCTTTGTTGACTCACTATGCCCTAGGCCCTAGGCTGACCGGTCAGACTCAGGCATGTGCTAATTAACGCAGTGGGACAGAAGCTTCTTGGGCTGAGAGCTTCCGTTCAGTTTGACGATTACAGAATCAAGTTCAAGTTGTTAAGTAATATTACCTTGAACAACAATCCATGAGTGCATATTCAAGGGCGCGTGCATGCACACACATGCACACACAATACCTTCACAAGGACTAAAGTGGGAGATTATGGCATGTGGGTGAAGCACAGAAATAAGAAAAGACCCATTCAAGAGAGAAGAAAGGACAGTTTCAACATTACTCATGTTACCTCCTCCCCTGAATCTACAGAGAACATTGTGGAGAGAAATACCTTTTATGTGGGGGTAGGAGAGTGAACTGAGCACCCACCTTTTCTGCACACTCCAGGACCAGAACTGTCCCAGTGAACCTGATGCCAGACCAGCACTGAGGACCCAGTCACTAGTCTGGCACCTGTGAACCCAGGCTCCATACCTACCTCAGCACCAAGCAAGCCCCTCCTATCTTAGATTCCAGGATAGCCGCAGAAACAGGCCAGCCCCCATGCCCTAAGATCCAGCTCCAGGCTAACACCTGTGTCAAGCCAGCTCCCATGCACTGAATCTCCATCTGGCCAGCTCTCATTGCCATAGGTTCTGTACCATCCCCATACTATGTCCAGCCTATGTGGATACAAGCTCCAGATCTCTGCCCCAGATTCCAGACCAGCCCAGAACTAGGACATATAGCCCTGGGCATCAATTCTACTCTAGTGCAGGTCAGCAGCCCTGGCCTCAGATACCAGGCCAACAACCATAAACACAGGCTTTAGGCCTACCTGGTCTGCTCCCATGGCCCCAGGCTTTCGACCAGAGCTGTGGCTATATGATATAAGGCTCATATACATGACTCCAAACTCCAGACCAGCCCCTACAGACCCATGTACCATGTACCATGACTGCTCCAGCATCAGGTTGACCCCGTATTCCTGATGCTAGAGATGTTTAACATTTTTTTTCACATATTTGTTGATCATTTGTGTTTCTTCTTTTGAGAAATGTCTATTTAGTTCTTTTGCATACTTAATTGGATTATGTATTTTTGTGGTGTTAAGTTTGTATTGATTCCATATCATAGAATATGTTAATAATGCTGCCCTGAACATGGGAATATAGATACCTCTTCAAAATATTGATTTCATTTCCTTTGGATATACCTTGTGGTTGGATTATTGGATGACATAAGTTCTTTTTTAAGTTTTGAGGAAGTTATGCTGTTTTCCAAAATGCCTGTACCACTGTAAATTCCTACCAACAGTGCACAAGGATTCCCATTTCTCCCTTTTCTCTGTGTCCTCACCAACTTCTTTGCCTTCTTTTTGACAACAGGTGTGAGGGGATATCCCATTGTGGTTTAAATTGTATTTCCACAGTGATTACTGATGTTGAGTCTTTTTTCAGGTATTTATTGGCTATTTTTAGAAGTGTAGTTTTTGTGTGTGCAATAGAAGTTGTTATTATCAGCTTCAAACATATTTTCATGACTATAAGAATTTTTATGGGGCTGGGGATGTGGCCCAAGCGGTAACGCACTCGCCTGGCACGCGCGGGGCACTGGGTTCAATCCTCAGCACCACATAAAATAAAATAAAGATGTTGTGTCCACCGAAAACTGAAAAATAAATATTAAAAAAATTCTCTCTCTTTCTAAAAAAAAAGAATTTTTGTGTAAGCTTCATGGTAACCACAAAGAAAATACCTGCAATTGATATTCAAAAGAGAAAAAGAAAAGCATACCACTTAGAAAAATACCAAATTACAAAGGAAAACAGCAAAAAGGAGTCAGGAAGCAATGAGCAGCTCAAAACATTTACTTTAATTATACATGGATTAAATTCTCCAATCAAAAGACATAGAATGACTGAATGAATAAAAAATAACTGCATCTAACCATTTTCTACTTATAGAAGACTTACATTACCTTTAAGGATGTATAGACTGAAAGTTATGGGATAAAAGAGATATTCCATAATAACAGCAATCAAAAGAATACATCAGTGACTATACTAACACAAAATAATATTGACTTCAAGTAAAAACAAACTATAATGGGGAAAATAAGATTGTTATATAATAATAATAATAATAATAATAATAATAATAATAATAATAATAAAGGGGTCAACTCATCAAGAAGATAGAATAATTATAAATATATATGCACACAACTTCAAAGCACCTACATATACAAAGTAAATATTAGCATAACTGAAGGGAGAAATAGAGTTCAATACAATGGTACTAGGGGACTTCAAAGCCCCACTTTCAACAACAGATCTTCTAGACAGAAATTCAGCAGACTTGAAGCGAGGATGTGGGGGGAAAGGCACTGCACATTGGTGCAAACAATCTAGAAAGCAGTGTGGAGATTTCTTAGAAAACTTGGGATGGAATCACCATTTGACCTAGCTATCCCACTCCTCTGTCTTTACCCAAAATACTTAAAATCAGCATACTACAGTAATGCAGCTACATCAATGTTTATAGCAGCTCAATTTACAATATGTAAACTATGGAACCAACCTAGATGCCCTTCAATAGATGAATGGATAAAGAAACTGTGGTATATAAACATCATGGTATATAAACACCATTAAAAGATAAAATTATGGCATTTGCAGGTAAATGGATGGAGGTGGAGATCATGTTAAGCAAAGTAAGCCAATCCCAAAAAATCAAAGGGCAAATGTTCTCTCTGATAAGTGGATGCTGATCCATGTTTGCGGGGGTGGTGGGGATGGGGAAAACTGTGATTGGGAAAAGAGGGAAAGGGAGGGGAAGGATCATGGGGGTAAGAAATATGGTGGAATGAGATGGACGTCATTACCCTAGGTACATGTATGACTGCACATATAGTAGCAACACTACATCATGTACAACCAGAGAAAAGAAAAGTTGGGCTGCAATTGTGTACAATGAATCAAAATGCATTCTGCTGTCATATATACCTAATTAGAATAAATAACTAAATAAATATTTTTTAAAAAGACATTCAAAAAAAAAATAAAAAGACATTCAGCAGACTTGAAAAACACTATAGACTAAGTGGACCTACTAGATAAATGGAGAACATTGTCTCCAACAGCAGCGGAAGATGTTCTTCCACACATATTCTCTAGGATAGATTATATGTTAGATTACAAATTAAGTCTTAGCAAATTTAAGATTTGGTTAAAATCATATCAAATATCTTTTCCAGCCACAGTGGTATAAAACTAGAAATCAGTAACTGTAGGAAAATTGGAAAATTTACAAATGTATAAAAGTTAAACAACACACTCCTGAAACATCAGATATCAAAAAGAAATAAAAAGGTATCTTGCAATACAAAATAGAAAGAAAATTTAATAGAGCTTAAGAAATGCAGCCAAAGCAATTGTTTGGGGGAATTTTATAGTTATAAGGGCCTACATTATGAAAAAAGAAAGATCTCAAATAAACAACCTAACATTATACTTCAGGGAACAAGAAACAGAAAAAAACTAAGCCCAAAGTTAGCAGAAGGAAGGAAATAATAAAAACCAGAGTATATATAAATAGAGAACAGAAAACATTTATGAAACAAGAGTTGGCTTTCTGAAACATAAAAAAAAATTAACAAACTTTAACTAGACTAGCTTTAAAAAGAGAGAAAAGACATGTAAGTGAAAGAAGAGATATTACAAGTGACATCACAGAATTTCAAAGGACCACCCCTACCAAGAATGAATCATAAAGTCCATCAGTGAATGAATGATAATACAGAAAATATCAGAGAGAGAGAGAGAGGAAAAAAATCTGTCTTAAAAAGAAGTATATCTCGCCATTTGGGACAAAATTTTAGGACATTATGCTAAGTGAAAAAAGTCAGGCACAAAAAGACAAATACTACATGATTTCATGCATTTGTGGAAGCAGAGACTAAGTGGTTGTCAGGGTTTCTAGGAGAACAGGGTCATTCTGATCAAAAGGTATCTATGTATTAGGTGCTAGATATGTTATTTAGCTTGATTGTGATAATCATTTTATAATGTTTATCAGTATATCAAATTGCACACCCTAAATACATACAATTCTTATCAATATTTTAAAAGGAGAAAAAATGAAAGAAGTTTATTGAGAAAGATGTGCATCATGAGAGTATAGGAGTGGCAATTTGCATTTACTATTGTATTTATTGCTATTTTAAGTGGTAGCTATACATCATGTTGCAATGAGATTTTTTTACTTCAATATACGTGTGATGAAATTCACAGAATACCTTTTGTAACAGCAACTTTTTATTCAATGGTTTATAGTTTTATGAAAAAAATCTTTTTTGGTTTCTTTTTTTTTTTCTCTTTTCATAAGAAACATAGTAAGAGTCAGTCTCGATTTACTTCTGTGCCCCCACTGTAATTTTTAGTACTCTTCCCTTTTACTCCAAAAAGTGTCACAAGTTGGTTTAATATATTATGTAGTCTTTGGGGGTATCATTGTCCATTACTTGAACAGAGAAAGGGAAAGCAGGAAGGAGGACAAGTATTTAAGACAACCACGTGCCAAGAAATTTACTAGATGTTCTGCTTATGTTTTCATTTCGTGGACTAAGGATGCAGCTCCTTAGTGGTAGAGTGCTTGTCAAGCCTGGTAAGGCCCTTTCGTGATCCTCAGCACAGCAAAAGTAAATAAATAAACTAAATAGCTTCATTTCATTCTCACAATCATTAAAGGAGACCATGCTTTCCTTTCCTTCTTACATATTGGGCTTAGATGGTTTTCCAAAGTTACACAAATGAGGAGCAAACCCAAATCTTTCTGAATCCTAAGCCATTAAAGCAAACTATTTTACTAGGAGTAGCATGGACTAAATATGAAAGTTAAATTGTAGCAAAAATTAACATGGTAGAGAAAAAGAAAACAAATTCCACAAACTCCGGAAACCTAATCAGCATTCAACGTTTCTTAGCATTTTCTAAACAGAGCAGCAGCAGCTCGGTTGTTCTCCATCAGCTTATTTAATCACTCAATTAAAGTATCTTCAGCACACCTGTTGCAGGCATAAAACACCAAGACTCAAATTAATCCCCAAACAATAATGCCACCTGTTAATGTCCCAAGGCAACATTTCCCCTCAGGTAATAATAACCGGTTCTTACAGTCTGTTACTTGCTCTGAAAGTCATACATTTCTTTGGCTTCTAAATGGGATGTAAAAAAGTGTCAGCATCATTTTTCTTCCAGTTTCCATGCCTGTGTTCCTGCTGATCCTCCCCATTTGAGTGGCTTGTCTTCTTCCTCCTACTTGTCTTTCAAGTTCCTTGCTGATTCTACAAAACACTCCTGGCAACTGGCTTTGATACACAGTAATCTATCTCTCCTTTGTGTTCTCATAATTTTTTAGTCAATTTCTAGCTGTTTGTTATTTTACTGTTCTTTGCTTTATTTGTAAACATATGATATTTTAAGTACTTCCAATATAAACACTTTAAGGGCAAGAAATATGATTTCTACTGTGAGTGTGTATATATATATATGTGTGTGTGTGTGTGTGTGTGTGTGTGTTTGTGTGTGTGTGTGTGTCCTTTCTGTAATATCTAATGTAAATTGGGGGCCATTTGGCATTCAGTATATACTGCTTGATTAATATAATATTATGATGACTACCAGGCAAAGAAAGAAGATAAACTATTATTGTTATTCTGCAACTCTTAAGATTGTAGATTTTAGTATTTTCAAGATGGGTTCATCTGTAAAACTTAGTTAATGTAAGACTTCGAAAAGACATCCAACTCAATATATAAGCTATGCTTAAAGGAATGGAAAAACTGAGATGAAATGAAAAGTATAAGTAACATGATAATAACTGATAAGAATTTTTCTGTAAAAAAAGTTGAAATCCATAAAATCAAAAAGGCTTGGAATTTGAGTGCTTAAAATATTTTGATAATTTGAAAAAGGGAAGAAGAGCTCCTCTCAATAAGTGATATGGACTAATCAATAAAGTGTAGAGATTTTCCCTGAAATAATCAGATTAACCAAACTTATCTAGAGGAATCCATATCTTCCAGGCTCTTCTTACCAAAATCTTACCAAACTTATTTACCACTTCATTCATTCGTTTATTCAACAAATATTTTTAAACCTTTTTTTCCCCTAGTTTCCAGGTATTAAGGACCATGATGACTATATTGCACAAGTGTGTTATTTGCTGATTTATTTTGGAAAATAAGTTTTCTATATTTCCATAGAGCTGTATGCCTCTCACAATTATAGCTCATCTTGGTGCCACCCCTCAGTCACACCTACGGTTTTGCAGCCTGATGAATTATTTTGCAGCAGATGTGGCAAATGCAGAGGTGGAGCTTCTCTGAGCATTTTCTGTGTTAAGTGGTGGGGATTCCCCCTGCTGTTCCCTTTGGCTGACTAGCTCCTCTCAGGGTGTTGTTAATGAAATTTAGTCTCCTGTCACATGGTCTTCTGAACTTTGCAGCAGCTCCTCCCTCCTGGTTCTCATGCATGATTGTGAGTTGATGGATAGACCAGCTAGGCTCTGATGTTTAAGATTTTAGTGAACAGATACATTCCACTGCAGAACTTGGACCAACATGATCAGCAGCAATTGGTTTTTGTCTTGACATAGTTCATGCTTTGTTCCTTAGGCAAGAAAAGCCTACCATTCTCTTACTAATAATGTATTTCCCAGTTACTTTTTCTGCAGTATTTCACGGTGCTGGATCTTTCCTTCCCGTTGCAGTTGTATTTAAGCCTACATTCCCCCTGCAGCACAACACAAAGGGTCCAGTAATCATGATCTCTCACCATGCATTTGCACTAGCAGGTCCATCAATTCACACATTTCAAGCACACCTGTTACCTGCAGTACTTGGTATCTACATTTGGAACCCTTGTTGGATGTATTCTTCTACTGAACAGCCTTTATTTAACTTGGAGTTTCATATACACAAATTGACAGTCTCCTATTTCATCAGTGTGAAAGCTAACTGTGCAAAAAAAAAACAACAAATATATGAGATAGTTGTTATATTCCTAGAAGTGTTTCTTTAAAATACTATCCATAAAAAACAATTTCAGTGTCTAAACTCACCGTTTTCAGATTGAAAGTCAGCAATTTTAATGCTAACTTTTTTCTCCTAAATGATTTATTATTAGTGTTTAATAATTACCAAATGTTTTCATGGAATTTTTTGTCAATTTAATTCTTTGGAAATTTAGCTATGGTACTGAATAATTTAGAAAAGAAATATAAAATTATTGTAGATGTCCAAGCTAAATTTGGAAATGGATTTAAGTAATTTGTGAGTTCATAAAAATTGAGGCATTTGAACCATTGATTTCACTTAAGCTGCCTTGGACCTTAGCATTCTGTTAATCTGTATTATAGTCTTACATCCCTACCAAGCCTTTGCCTAGAGACTAATTCACAGATACATTTATTTCATTTTCATCATGATAGAGTCTCATAGTACACAATGTAATGTATATGAACCAATGAAGATTCAACTTCTCTTCTGAACCCCTAAAAGGTGATGTATATAGAAATAATTTGATGAATTTCTTCATCATAATCCTACACATTCTCAAGAAAAAAGTTTTCTCATTCTTCTTTGAGTACTGTCACATTAATCAGTATAAGACAATGAAAAATAATTAGTACTTGCCAAAACCAGCAAATTAGAAGCATATCTATTCAGTTTAGTTATTAGATATGGGGTATGAAATAAGAATTATTAAAACATACTCATTAAAGTCATATGTTGGCAATTTGGATCCCTCAGTCAAGTGCCCAGAGGCAACAGAAAGCTCAAGAAACAAAACCAGTCAGTCCCCTCACCACCCTGTAGCACATCTATCCCAAAGGCTGTTGGGTTGTTTACAGACTCCTCAGAGTTTCAGCACGTGTCCTGCTTGAAAGTTCAGATATGGTCATGGCTACTCTTCTCACCAAAATTACAGAGCAAGAGGGGATCCTAGTAGCATGATCTGAAGGGATTAGGGGAGCAGGCAGAAGAGAGCCAGTGGACAGTCACCTTTGGTGAAGGAGGAAACTGGAAGAGAAATGCAAGGAGGGAATTAAAGAAAAAACCCTGCATTCATTCCCTTTCCTCAGACAATAGTTGCAGACGTCCTTGGGCTAGATCCTGGAAAACAACAACAGATGGTACAAAAGCCTGTCTAGGTCTGATTCCAGACAGCAGAGTGAAACAGGGTGGAGAAGTGATCTGGAGGGTTGAAAGGAAGATATTCAACCCATTGTCCACTTAGTATAATTTAACATATCTAATTACCTCATATTGTTTGAAGTAAGCAGGTTTATAAGTCGTAAATTCAAAACGAAAATGTACTAAAAAATAGAAGCAAGATGACATTTGCTTATTTAACTTGATTCTCTGTTTCAGCCAGCATAAAGGTAGGCTTTGAGGGAAAACAATGAAAAGGGAGAAAATCTTCTGTTGCCATGCTTTTCCATATCATTTTTCTTCATGCCCACAGATCAGGTGATGTTCAAGACATGCCCTTCTTATTTCTGTATCTTTATTCCCCATATATTTAATTGAGTCACCCAAAGAATGTCAAATATCATACACTTCTCCAATCTGTCCTATATTTACTCACCTCTGGGTCTTGTTGGGTAATAATTCACTAGAACCGAATCATACGACATCACCAGGTTGGTCACTAACTCTCAATGTTTGTAGTTTTTAAATTGAAATGTAGTCTTTATTAAGTCCTTGTTGCATGTAGCTGAAAGAATGAGATACCAACTCATATTTTTCTTCATATTGTCATTTACAATGGAAGAAATGAAGACTGTCATTTAAATATTACCAAAAAAAAAAACCCCATATCTCCACTCCTTCCCCAACCCCTGATAAAATGATTGCAAAAGGAAAAATGGATACACAACAGGATTAAGAAAATTTATGCCAGCATCCAAAAGAAGACATCTTGGAAACAGAAAAAGGAAATGACTGAGTAGTCCAATGAAAAGTGAACTTAAGGCATATATATCTCCATCCAAAATGCAAACCAATTTCCGCCACGTATTTGTGGAAATTGTAAGAAATTACAGGCACTGGATATTTCTGAAGAGAGTGTTGTGGGTGAAACTAAAAAGAAAAGGAAAATCTTTTAAAGTAATTGAGATTTTAAGCCTTACCTTCCCACTCCATGAAACAAGACAAACACGACTTGTTGCTGAAGATAAATTGACTTTCTGGAGCAGTCAAACCATGGGGGCTCAGGTACATCAAACATAACTGGTAGGGTAGGGAGGAGGGTGAGTAAGGAGAGACACCCTATACTTAAAAGGAGAATAAAAGTTGACAATCTGAATGCTGCAACCTCTGGATCACTTTCCCTAAAACACTAGCAGCCAGGGTATCTAATCTCTAAGTAGAAATAAATAAATAAATAAAGATGCTTCAGGAAAACATGGCAAGCCCAAGAAAAAGAACTACTCTTCCGAGTCCCTCAGAATGGCCTGATGATAAAGTGCTCAAACTCAGGTGGACAAACTCCATCTGAGCATATTGATCAGATTGTTAATGTTAAAGTCTCATATATATATATATATACACACACACACACATACACACACACATACAATGCCTTTTTTAAAATTTAGTTTTATGTGGTGCTGGGGATGAACCCAGGGCCTCACTCACACATGCTAGGTAAGTGCTCTACCACTGAGCTACAACCCCAGCCCTAATGTCTCACTCTTAACAACAACAACAAAACAAAGGATCACCCAAATATCTAAAAACTTCTCTAACATGAAAAACAGAAGTCAAAAACAGAGGAAAGGAAGAAATAAGAAAACAAAGGGAAAAATCTCCAATTACTTATGGTATATAATCAAGTTATCGAATCTCTGAAATAAAAATACAAACAGATACTTTTAAAAATTCAGAAAATAAGAAAGAGCTCTTGGAAACAAATAATAGGGGGAAAAAAAGTAAAAGTAATCAGCACAATAAAAAGGATATGAGAAAAATATCCCTAACTGGCGTCAATAAGTCAAAACACAAAGAGAAAGAGAACAGACAAGAAAATGAAACTATCAAGCCAAAAGGTGCAACATCTGAAACAAAATGAAAATATGGAGAAAAGATATTGTCACAGCAATAATCAGAAAGTTTCCTAGAATGAATGGGCATGAGGTTCCAGAGGAAAAGACCCATGGCCTGATCAATGAATAGAGACTCAAGTCACATCATCAAGACAAACAAACAAAACAAAACAAAACCAAAAACCACCAGGGGTAATTTGAAGCTTAAAAGGATTAGCAAACAGAGCTGGGGTTGTGGCTCAGTGGTAGAGTGCTTGCCTAGCACATGTGAGGCCCTGGGTTCAATTCTTAGCATTGCATATAAATAAATAAAATAAAGGTCTGTTAACAACTTCAAAAAATATTTAAAGAAAAAAAAAAGATAAGCAAACAAACAATGCCACATAAAAGAGACAAAAATCTTCCTAACGTCTTACCTGAAAATGGAAAGCAAATAGAAAGATGCCTTCAAAATTCGGAGGAAATGATTATTTTTAATTTAAAATTCTATACTCAACCGAGCAACAGCCAAGAATCAGCCAAGTATTAAAAAAAAAAAGAAAGAAATTTTCAGAAATGCAAGGTCTTAAAAGTTTACCTCCCATGCTCCCCTTTTCAGAAAAGCTACTAGAACATGTGCCCAATGAAACCAGAAAAGAAGATATGGAATCCAGGAAAAAAATGGGTACAATACAGAGGAAAAGTAAAAAGTATTCAGAATGATGGAGAACAGAAATACCAAGAACAGAAATACCAGACACTGGGAACAATTAAATTAGAGCAGGACAGAGCCTTCTAAGAACAATGGCTCTAAGAATAATATACAACTGATGAAAGAATAATATTTGTGACCATGTTCAGAGACAAATTAATGTCATGGTTAGAATGAAGAGAAAATTGGTACATGCACCAAGAAATGAAAAAATGAGGCAACTGTTATATCAGGAAAAAGGAAAAGTACATGAAACAAGATATAGTCATATTAAACTATGTGACTCAGCTGTGAATAATGATTACATTATTATATTGCATGTTGATTTATCTAAAAATGATATTATCACTGCTTAAGAAAGGTGAAATGAGGGGGATGAGTTGTGGTAGGAACAGAGAAAGAGGAGTGCTGTACAAGAGAAAAATTTTGATACACAATAGCAGGAAATCAGCAGGTAATGCCCCAGATTGATTTCTCCAGATGACAACTCTTGAGAAGGAGATCAGCATGCTGGAAATTTACTAGGGAATTCTCTTTGTAAGGAAAGGGAAGGAAACAGGATTAAGCAGAAAGAGAAGTTGGACTGCTCAAAGAAGATGCTAAGGTTTAAACATGGTTGAACCCCGGGGGTTCACATCTGGAAGATTGGGCTCCAATGGAACAGTTTTGAGAAGTGGTGGAATGTTAAGAGGTGAAGCCTCCTGGGAGGTTATTAAATCACGCGGCCCCATCCTTGAAAGAGATTAATTCCTGTCTCACAAAGGTGGGTTAGGTATTGAGGGACTGGTTTAGTTCTCAAGAATGCCTGTTATAAAGTGAGGCCACCCCACATTTCTGGTCTCTTATGTACGTTCTGCTGGCCCATTGCCCCTGTCTCATGTACTTCACTGTGTGATGGCATCCACCTTGTTCTCATGAGGCCCTCATCACAGGTAATCATCTGAACTTAAACTTTTTCAGCCTCTGTGTTCTTCCCCAAACACTTATTTTTCCTTACAAAGTACCCAGTCTTAGGTATTCTGTTATAGAAGTCCATAAAATGGATTCCCACAGAAGGCCTCAGCCAACCCTATAAGGTGCTCTGATACAAGCTAATTCTTCAAAGTAGTGTGTCACAAGTTGGGACAAGGACATTGGTCATTTATACTTCTGTGTATTTAATTTATTGAGTGTAGGCCTCCCTGGGCAGAGGCAGTTCTCTTCAGCAGATGCAGTTCCCGAGGACATCTGGCAATTGAAGATTTCCTGACAGCAGAGTCCTTCACTCCTCAAAGTGCAGCTCCCCACAGCGCCCACAGTCAGTAATATATAAAAAAGACCCAAAATCCATAGATTTTAGACTAAGCATAATTTTTTTTTTTTTTTTTTTTTTTAGTATTAGGGAAATATATACGATAAAACAGCTGAAAAAAAGAAAAGAGACACTTCATGGAATGGAAATAAGAAATGACAAGGAATGGGGCAGGTACTTCTGTGTTTCATTATAAGGCTAGAAGTACTGTAGGTCTTTAAAATTCGATGCTTTGAAGTTCAAGCTTTGGCTGATTTTGAATTTTAAGTGTAGCTAAGGAAGTAGCCATTAAAATGTGTATCATTGTAAGGATCAGGGTCCTTAATGCTGTTAGGACAAGAGATCATCTCAAGATAGAAAGGGATAGGGGTGAGTGTGGGAAAGGAAGAAAATAAGTGATTTAAAGCATTTTGCTTAATAATGAGAAAGACTAACTCCACTGAACAGAGTAATTTAAATATTTTGCATAATAAAGTAAAAGGCTAATTCCATGAAAGACTGGGGTAGACAGTCTTGAAAAGGAAGAGGCAGTTAAGAAAGTAATTCTCTTTAGGGTTAAGAGACCTTCTTGTCAGAGCTAATGTTTGCCTTGATCCTGTGTTCATCCTCTTTGATTGGCACTGCACTCAGATCCATGCTGCTGGTGCTGAGAGGACAATATTTCAAATGTTCTTCTCCAGTCTGGCTTTTTGGTAGGTTTTGAAGAGCCCAAGTTTATCCTCGAAGTCACTCTGAAACTGAATACCCAAGTTTAGAAATACTAAGGATAAGACAAAGGAGGCTGTGTAATAACAAACTCCGGTAAGTATGAGGTTAGCAATTCTGAAAAAGTAGGTGAAATTTCACACAGAATTTAAAAGAAACAATCTCTCTCTGGTGGGGAATGAAGGCTTAAAACACAAGTTAGAAACCGAGAGCATCCTCAAGGTGACTCTAGATAGAGATGAATGGATCAACTTTGACATTAGAAATGTTTGAATATTGGGGTCACTTGAACATGGAAAAAATGTATATCTAAGGAATATCTTTAAATAATCTTCAGTGAAGTTCAGCATGTCTGTCCTATTGATATAAGGCTGTTGTTCATTCTGGTGTAACAGGAAGCAATGTGAAAAGAGGCCATTAGAGTGACTTTGTGTCTCTGCAACTCAGCCCTCAAAATTTTCCATCCATACCCATATCCGCTTTAAGCTCCTTGGCTCCAAAACATGTTTGGAGCTATTCTCCTGAGGGAACCTGGGAATAGTCAGTATCTCTAAAGTATCTGTTAGGGTCTCCATGAACAGGAAGCAGATGGCATGCTCAAATTAGGACAAAATTCAAGGAAGGGTAATTTACAATGGGACCAATTGCAAAGGTGAAGGAGGGTTGGGAAGCCACAAAGAATAATACAGTGACCAGCAGGAGAACGACCCCTTCTCCACGGCCAAAAGAAGGAAGGTAGAGAGAGATTATCAAAACCCAGGAGAGAAAATTATTTAGAATAGAGAGAGCAGTGACCTCCAGAAGAGGAAAACGAAAAGCTGGAGGGAATTTCATAGGGAAAGAAGGTTATCAATAACACTGATTAAATTCTCCTGTCAGGGATTCTCATTGACCAAACCCACTGGAAGCCAGAGAGACGTGTTTGTGATTCAATCCATTTAAGTTAGGGTGTTCTAGGAGCAGGGTGAACAAGTGGTAGGAAGGGGCAAATGGAAGATATCCAGCACACCCTACCACCATCCAGAATTCTGATAACTGACTGAAATTATTAAGTGGTTCCAATTGTGAACATGTCTTAACACAGACAGTCTCTAACTGGGGTGTGTGTCCCTACATATGAATGCTTTTCAAGGGGTATACAGGCAAGGATGTTTGTAAGAGAATCAGTTGTCATCTTCTATATGTACCCATTTCTAAAATGTTCAGCTTAAACATGAGCCTCTCACTTTGCAAAGGAGATGACTACCTCTCATTTATCAAAAATCATTTTTTTTTGGTAGTAGAGATATGAATCCAGGGGCATTTAACCACTGAGCCACATCCCCAGTCCTTTTTATTTTTAACTTTGTGACAGAATCTCACTAAGATGCTAAGGCTGGCCTTAAACTTGGCAATCCTCCTGCCTTGGCCTCCCTGGGTGACTGGGATTACAGTTGTGCACCACCATGCCCAACACCTATCAAAAATCTTAATAAAATATCTTTTACTGGGATGTAGAAAACCTCTGGGGCACCCAGTAAATGAGATCAGTTCTTAATGATAAGTCCCAATGACACACTGGCTCTCCGCTTTTACTTTACTTTTATTTCTGTTACCATGAAGCTAGAAACAGAGTATTATGGACTATATTGGAATATTGTTAATTCAAATATATAAAAGAATAGGTGGTAGGAGTGGTAGCAGATTGTTTTATGGTTTTACCTTTTCTTATTTTTTAAAATGAAAGCAATTCTTTTTGGCTAGTCTTATAGAATATGCCATTAGTTGGGAATTTACATTTGAAAAGCTGGAAAATCAGAATAGTTTAGTAAAGTCACTTCTTTTGAATATTGTAAAAAGTATTTTCTGTGTTAAGAAAATGTATCCACATTGAGGATATAAGGCAAAATGATGTTGTGTACTCTTTCCAGATCATTTTGGAGCATCCATCTTCCAGGCCAATCTAAAGAAATGTACCTCTGACTCCCTGTTTACTATTATTTGTTGCCACAATTCTATACGTTTAGATATTCACTTATAGAAGATAAAAAGTAGCAAATAACTTTCATTGAAAAGAGATGAAAATGATTTCTTTCAGTCAAAAGATAACCTCCAAAATACGGTAGTATTGCTTGAGGATCAGTTAACCAACTTTGCACTGAATTTTGCATTCTTTCTTTGGCATTTTTTCTTTCTCTGACTCTATATATTCCAATCTATCCTATGTTCCTTTAAACCAGTTTACCTATATTTTGGTTTCTTTGTTATTAAAATAAATATATTTTTGATGTGTAGTCACTATGTACATAAAATATGGGACTTCAGCAAATGTAAAATACATCATATAAAACACAAAGGCTATTCTTTGAGTGTCTTTTATGAAGTGTATCAAATCCATAATACACATTTATCTGAAAAATAAAGTTAGATATTTTCTGATATATTGGACAGTGAGATCTGGATTTGTTGACTAGATTATATAAGAAGTATTTTTATAAACCAAATGAACTAAATATGTAGCTATTAATGTTTTGACAAAAATATGTAATAAAACATAAGTATTTTCTGTTTAAAAATTAGCATAACTGTAATGAAACAAAGCATATTTCTATATTTCTAAACTTTTCTTGTAAAAGTAGACAATGTGCCTTTTAGAGAAAAGGTAAGTAGTACAATTAACAGGCATTTGAGTTTTGTTAAGACCTTTTTGATATGTCCCCCAAATGAAGAAGTGGCTAATCACTGATAACAAATCATCTTGCACATAAGGTGTTTTCTAGTTCTTTGCATTTAGCAAAACTGGGTTGGGGGAGATCAGTTGTTAGCTGACACATGATTAAAATAATTTTATTTTTTAACTGACAAAAACTTGAATACATTTGTGGTATGTAACATGATGTTTTGAAATAAGTATGTATTATAGAATGGGTAACTCAAGCTAATTGAAATATGCATTACATCAAATATTTAGGTTTTGTGGTTAGAATACTTAAAAATCTATTCTCTTAGCAACTTTCAAATAAACAATACATTTACAAAAATAGTTTTAAATGATAGATCTTTTTTTTTTTAATTTTTGGCATATATCTTATATAGTGGTCAATAATGTACTGACACTACTGTAAATATCTTCCTTTCCCATCTTCTTACTAACACAAGTGATGAGTATTTCAGTACTTCCACTTACGAAAACTCTTCAGGCCTCACCTATGACAAGATCAGGTTAAATTCTATTTCATTCTAGCAAAAAGTCACATTCATCCATAGACATATGCTGTTTTTAAGGTTCTATTAATCTTATTATGGGTTGTATTTCCATTAATAATTAACTCCTTATATTTAATAACAATTATTTTTAAGTTTTCAAATAAAAATACAAATTTTGCCATTTTAAAGATCATCATATATATTTATACTCTTTTGTTTTAACAATTTTATACTAATTATAATTCAGTCCAGAAAAATATTTAGTCCTATAGTATATACTGAATTTAAAATAGAATTTCAATGTCAAATAAAATTTGCTATCAAAATATCAATTTATATGCATTTTTGAGTTTGAGAAGCATAAAAGGATACTCAATTTAAGAAATACATAAAATACAGTGAACTATAATAAAAGTATAAATATGAAATTAAGGAGAAAAAGGAAAGAAGTTAAATTTCCAAATTCAAAAGAAAGCTTGTTCACATATTTATTAGATAAAGTTAGGGATTGTATTGTCATATATTTATATTCCAATTGATATTTTTTTAGAGTGAGGTAAATAGTTTTGTTTTAAAATTTTACTAGTTACCACATACTACATTGTATCTCTTATAAATATTTCAATTTATGATGAAAAATTTGGGGTGTTTTTTGGCAATTTCCTATAAGGTAAGAAGGCAGAAGGAATTGACAAACTTTGGTAATTTGGAGACAAATGAGGAATACAGCACTAAGTGTAAAGTAGATATTCCTCACTCTCTCATCTCTTGAATCCCCATGAAGTAGAACTGATCAATGTAGCAACATTCCCATTATGAAGATTTTAACAGCTGAATTCCAAGCCAAAATGACAGTGAAGCCAAGTGTAGTGGGGGTAAGGGAATAAAAGAGAGAGCCATCAAGGAGAAACTGTAGAACAAACTTATTTTACCCACCAAATAGTAAATTAACAGAAATGATGACTCTTGGATTACATTTAGAAATAAGGAAGACTTTTAAAGATAACTATGAGCTCACCACTTCTACTCAACACTCTCTCTAGAGTACTAACCAATGTAATAATACAAGAAAAGAAAATAAAAGGTTTAGCAATTGTAAAGAAAAAATAAAGCTGTCCTTATTCACAGAGAATGATTTTGAACTTTAAAAATCCAAAAGAATCTACAAAACGACTATGAGAATTAACAAGTAACATTGCTACACAACAAATATCAAATATGTTCCTGAATATTAGATGCAAAGTCTGGATGAGATTTTAAAAAAATCACTTATAATAGCAATAAAATATCAATGCCTAAGAATAAATCCAACAAAAGATATCTAAAAATCTTACACTGAAAAATATAAAATATCATGGAAATAAAGTTTAAAATGCCTAAATAAATTGAGAAATGTATCATGTTCATTGACTAAAAGATGCAATATTGTTAAGATGTTGATTGTGTTTCTATTGATACATAGATCCAAGGCAATCCCAGTGAAATTCTAGGAAGGATTATATTTCATGAAAATTAACAAGTTGAATATATAAATAATGGAAATACAAAAGACCTAGAATAGTAACAGTCAAAATAATTCTGTAAATTTAGTGGATTTATAGTCCATATTTCAATATTTACTAAAAAGTTACAGCTACTAAGACATTGTGGTATGGAGAGCCCAGACCCAAGGTCACATGCATATGACCCATGTATATGAAAAAGATTCCAGAGCAATTCCTTGAGGAAAAAAAAGAGAAATTTTCTTAATAAATGGTGCTTGAATAATTGGAAATCCATATGGAAGAGAATCAACTCCACCCTATCTCATACACACATGAAAATAAATTGAGGTGGTGATAGCCTTAAATCGGGAAGGCAGAACAAGAAAGCTTCTAGTAGAAAACATCTTTAGATATTTTTTATTTAGAATATCTTTATTGATTTGGTACATATGATTGTTTCTTAAAGACAGAAAAGAATGTTATTACAAAAGAAAAATGACAGGGGCTGGGGTTGTGACTCAGTGGCAAAGTGCTTGCTTAGCATGTATGAGGCACTGGGTTTGATTCTCACCACCACATACATAAATGAATAAAACAAAGGTCCATTGACAACTAAAAAAACAAAACAAAACAAAAATTTTTAAAAAAAGACAACTTGGGCTTCATTGAGATTAAGAATTTCTTACCATTAATAGACATAATTAAGAGAATTAGAAATCAAGGTACAGACTGGGGAAGAATATATCATACATGCATTTATACACTTATTGGCAAATAGGCATGTGATATAGCTGTATCTGATATACATAATGCATATACATAATACATCATATGTAAATATGATGTACATATTTATATACACATATGTATACATTTCTGTCTGACATCTTTACATCCATATTTGACATATATATGTCATATATATATATATATATATATATATATATATATATATACACACACACACACACATATATATGACAAGTGACTCAAATCTAAAATGTTTAAAAATCTCCAACTAATCAACAAAAGAAACAACCCAATAAAGTGAACAAAAAACTTCTACCATGACACTAAAATAATAACAAGTATTTGGAACCCTTAGCCTACTTAGATACTTCATTTACCTCACCTCTGTGGTTCCAAGAAATCACTTCAAGGATTAGGCTCACCACATATTTTTGGTAGAAATGTAAATGGACCCATAATATGTCCACCAAAAATATAACAACATGTCTAATAATATACACACCAATTTTATGCATTAGAGCCAAAACTGAGCTGAGTGTAGTGGCATACACCTTAATCACAGCTACCTGGGAGACTGAGGCAGGAGGATCTCAAGTTTGAGGCCAACCTGGACAATTAAGCAAAAACCTGTCTCAAAATAAAATTTTAAGAAAGATCTGAGGATATAGCTCATGGCAAAGTACAATCTCCAGTACTGACAAAAATAAATAGAATTTTTTAAAAGTGAAAACCTGAATACAATTCCAAAGTCCATCATCAGGAATCTATATAAATCAATTTTAGTATGTTCATGTAGCAGAATACTATTCAGCAATAAACTATAAACTAATGCTATACGCAACAGGAGTGAATCTTGTACATTATTGTCAGGCACAGAAGTACATCCATTTGACTTTATTCGCGGGAAGCTGAAGAATTAGGAAATCTGATCTATGCTGACTAAAGACCTAGTAGAGATTCTCTGTGGAGGAAGTAATGACCAAGAGGGGAACTGTAGGAAACTTCCAGCATGCTGGAAAGTTTCTAGTCTAGGTCTGAATGGTGGTTACTTGGGCTATGCCAATGGAAAAAATCTATTGAGCTGTTCTCTAAATATTCATGCTCTTATAATATGTGATACCTTGGTCAAAAGGTTAAAAACAAGATTACCAAATTTAAGTATTTTTTTTCCTGTTTCTTTCTTTTTTTAAAAATTTTTTCACATATAATGATAAGTGAAAGGAGCCAACACACAAAGGAAATAAACAGACACTTCTCAAAAAGAAGAAATAAACATGGTCAAGAAATGTATGAAAAAAATATTCAACATCTCTAGCAATTAGAGAAGTGCAAATTTAAAACACATTGAGATTTCATCTCACTCCAGTCAGAATGGCAATTTTCAAGAATACAAGTAACAATAAATATTGGTGAGAACATGAGAAAAAAGGTGCCCTCATACATTGTTGGTGGGAGTGAAAATTGGTGCAAACACTATGGAAGTCAATAGAATTTAGTTATTAGCAGAGATGATAAGAGATAAAGTGAAACAAGAGAAATAAACTAATGAAAATAATTCAAAATTGAAACAAGATTTACAATCCAAAGAGAAACCAAATCCCCGAAGACAAGGCAAGGACAAAATTACTATCTTTAAAAAAAGTACTAAAAACTAGAAAAAAAAAAGAAACAAATAAGTGTATGTATATATGGCCCTGAACAAATCAGCATAGCAAGAATTCACACATGTGCGCGAGCGCACACACACACACACACACACACGAAAGAACAAATTCTAAAGAATAAAGGGACCGTCTCCACTAAGATGGTCAAAATAGTTGACCAGATTGGGTGGTCACTATCCATGTCCGATACTCCTCCTTTCCAATTCTTCTTGAATTATGCACTGAGAGACAGACCAAGGAGTGGGGGTTGTTAACCCCTTCCTGTGTTTGCGCTGCTCTCTGAGCTGCCAGTTCAAACAGCCTAATATTACAGCTGTTTGATATGAGACTCAGCTTCCCTTCTCACCAGTATGAGATGGGATGAGTTGGATGTAATGTCAGTTGGCATTCTGTCCATTCAGACCAGTTTGGTGCACCCTCTGAGTACTGCTTCTGCAGCATTCTGGGTTTTTTTTTTTTTTTCTTTTTCCTGTTTCTTAACTGCCACAAAGTTAATATTTTTCACATTCCCAAATTATCATACAAAAATCCACTATTTAAGATGACAGAATAGCTCAGTTTATAATCACTGATGTGTTTTAAAAAACTTAGCTCCTTAAAGATGGAAAAAGCCTAAGTTTATTGTAAAAGTACAATAGTACATAAATTAGTACTGGATCCATACTAGGACATAATATATTTTACATTCTCAGGTTAAGGCTTAATTCATTTAATATAAATTGGGGAAAGATGAGGGAAAATACCAGAGTAGCCAATTCATGTTCAAAGAGTAGTTTTGGGGGGATCAGTCACTTACAGGTTTAGGTTCACCCCAGTTTGTTGCAGAGAGGCCAGTGAATGCTGGAGAATATTGACACCCTTTTATTTATCCTGGTATGGAACAATTCTTAGAGTGATCACTGACGCATATAGAACAATTGTAGCAACTAGCTGAGATTATTTCTGTGATTCCCCAGTCATATTCCAAGCACAGATTTCCAATAGACTTTCTACAACTTGCCAGGCCAAGGTTACTTCCACATAGAAATATGGATGACTGTATCAGGCAAGATATAGTCATAATCAGCCATAAGATTTATAGTCAACACAGAGCCAAATTTTCCAATACCCCAAAACACTTGAGCATGCAAACTTCATGTTATCTATTTATCTATAACTTGAATGCTTTCCTTTCATGATTCTGCTATACCAACATCTCTCAGACTAAGCCCTCCACCACCAAAGCTTTCTCCCAAGAGGAAGCTAACTAGACCAGGCATTGCTCTGCTTACAATTACTATTTAATTCATTTGCATATATTATTTTTTATTTTAATGTCATTAATATGGGGAATGGACTCCTACAAAGGCAACTAGAAATGCAGTACATTTAAATAAGAACTCACTGAACCTTTAGCCTACTTGGATACCTTTCTCACGTTATTCCTGTGGTTCAAAGAAAGTAAATACACTAGGGTTTCTTCTCCTGATTTTATCTATTCTCTTGGTAACCTTTTTATATTCTCCTTAATTCATATGCTTTCTTTCAGGTAATTAACCTGATACACTGGCCTCTACTGTTACTTCTTTTGACCAACACTACTAATTCAACAAAGAGTGTCTGCAGCAGCCTAAGTCAATGCTAGGAGCTTTGAAATGCAGAGTTCACCTCTGACCAGGTGAACTTTAAAGAGAGACAAGGCCACACCACAAACCTGGGAGTAGATATATAAAAAGGGATTTAAATATATTATTCACCAATTATGTAGGAATAACAGGTTGAAAATATCAGTTATTTTTTCTGAAGCCCCTTGCAAAACAGGGTGTGTGTGTGTGTGTGTATGCATATATATGTATATATGTATTAATGTATGCTAATGCATATTTACTAATGTATACTAATTTATAAAAATGTATACTAATGTATACATTATGTATGTATACATATATATGTATTCATTGTAAAGATGAATAATAGTATTTAAAATACAATACAAAAGAGATAAATTGGGGAGTGATTGTGGATGTGCATATATATATATATATATATATATATATACACACATATATTTATACACACATCTCTGTGAGTATATATAAATATTTATAAATCTGTGTATCACTTACCAATTTATCACTTTTGAATAGTATTTCCAATATTATTACTCATCTGTACAACTAACACATTATAGCTAAAACTTACAATACTACAATGGCTGGAATAATAGTACTTTCTACTTTAAGACAGAATTTAAATATTTCCCATCTAATTTGCTCAAGAATAATACAATATTTATAATTTTTAAAATCTTGTTAGTTGTCTTTGTACTAGTGACACATTGCCTCAGAGTCCCTGAAGAGTCTCTTATTTCTCTGAGATTGATTTCAACACAAAAACCTGGAATCAGATAATCCCCACCCAGATGCTACCAGACTTCTGCTCTGGGGTTTGAGATTTACCCCTGGAGGCTGTGACTATATTCCAATTTAGGGAAATTCACGTTGGTAACCCCTGGACTTCCAGTTAATTCTCATGCTTTCTTCATTTCTAGTCTTAATCCTGTGTTCAGTGTTTCTTTGCTGAGTTAAAGAAGGTGTATATTCTAGTGAAAAGGAGAAGTAACAGTATAGGTGAAAACACTAACGGAGATCAGGCAAAGGGGAAGCACAAAGAGCATTCTTAGGTTCTATGTTTATTTTTCTTGTACTTTCCTCTACATACTTACCTGATTGAATAAATCTTGTCCAAAGTTTAGATTTAAAAAAAAAGAACAAGAATAATTAAAATAGAAATCAGGAGGTTAATGATATAACTTTTTTATAATATAAAATTCTCTATTTGTTCTATGCCCACTAATTTATTCACCAGACCAGATTTTAAAAATATAAGAGAAAAAAAATGGTTCAAGAATTACTGGTTTCCTGAATTTCAGCACAAAAAGCCACTATTCTACAATTTATGTGGTGAGTGAGAAAAATTTAGCTACTCTCAAGAAAAAAAGTGTGGTCTCAGAACACAAACTGCCCTATGGAGAGTTTTTTAAAAGAAAAAAGTATCGAGAGCACATGAGAAAAAAATAACATAGAAGAGATAAAAGTTAAAAATATTATTACTAAAATAAATGTGATATTTAGAAAGTAGCAGTCTGTACTATGGTTTGGATCTGGAACGTACCCCTAAAAGCTCTTGGTTGAAAACATGATCCTCAATGCAGCAAGTTTTAGCGGTGGGGCAACGATGAAAGCAGTAAACTCATCAATGGATTCATCCATTTATGTAGTAATAATTTGAATGACGGTACTGGGTGGAAACTGTAGGTAAGGTGGGTCATGTCCTTGGGGATTATATCTTATCTCTGACTCCATTCTCTCTCTCTCTCTCTCTCTCTCCTCTTCTCCTTCTGGCTGCCATGAGTAGAGCAGCTTTTCTCCATACTTTCATACCTTTGGCTATGATATTCTGCCTCCCCTCAAACCCAGAGCAATGGAGTCAGCCAACCGTGAACTGAGACTTCTGAAACCATGACCCCAAAATAAAATTTCCACCTTTAAGTTGTTCTATCAGGTATTTTGGTCACAGGGACAAAAAGCTGACTAACACAATAGCTTGCAGAAGTATATGGTTGACTTAGCTGAAATTAGCCTATTTATTAATTATTACATAATCTAATTTAATGTGCAAAAGATTAGTCATCTTTAGTGTTAAAATAAAACTATATGCTATAGTTAAGTAGGAATTTTATTAAGAAATAATTATTTATGTTCAGCTTTAAAACCCTGAATTTTATAGGATCACATTTGATTTTGTATTAGTTTCTTATGGCTGCTATAACAAATTACTACAAACTCAATGGCTTAAAATACATAAATTTACTGTTCTATAGTCATGGAAGTCAGAGCAAAATGGGTCTTACAGGGCCAAAATCACAGTTAGCAAGATTGTGTTATTTCTGGGCACTTTGGGGGAGAATGCATTCCTTTGTTGATTTTTTTTTTAATTATGTATTGCTAGATCAAAACCAGGGCCTTATGCTAGGTAAATGCTCTACCACTGAGCCACACCCACAACCCTTCAAAGTGAGGCTACAGGACTTTTGGGGGCATGGGGGAGGACAAGATCTTGGTATGTTTCCTAGTCTGATCTGGAGCACCTGGACTTAATGTTCCTCCTTCCTCAGTCTCCCAAGCAGCTGGGACTATAAGCACTTTGCACCTGAAACTTGATCGCTCTCATGGGGAGAATTCTTTCCCCTTTCCTGCTCCTAGAAGGCACCTTCATTCCTTGGCTCGTGGACCCTTGTCTACCTACAAAGTCAATAGTTCAGATTCTTCAAATCAGTACTTTGTTTCTCTGTTAGTCCTATATTTTACATTATTTGCTTTGACTCAATTTTCCAATCTGCAAAATTTTAAAGTCTTAATTATATTTTTATCTTAGTATGTTATCTCTGCCAGATACTGATCTTCTAAATTTTCAATTTATCTGTATTTGTGGGTCAAATAAATAATCAAGAAAAAGTTTATCAGACATTGTGTTTTCACTGACATTTCTATAAAAGTATTCTCAATCACTCTTAAATTAGCATAGAAGAAATAATCCTGTTTAAATTTCCCTCCTTCAACTTCTTCCCCCACTGCTTTCTAAATGGGTTTCCTTTCTCCACCCCACTCTTTTCATGTAGCCACTTTTTCCTCATCATACCACTGTCCCCGGATGTCAAATTTTATGAGTTAGAGAAAAGTATTTCCAGTTTTATTTCTCACTAACAACATCTCCTTGAAGAAGAAGTTTCTCCTTTCGGTTTCTTGATCTTCAAGATGACACAATAACACAAGATATCCTTAACATCTCAAACAATAATATGAAAAACAGAGGTATTACACCAACAAAAGAGTACACTTAGAATTCATCAGGTGAGACAGTATGCAGCTTCCTGGCTGTCTCAGAGGTCTATAAAATTCCCTTTTTGCTTTGGCTTAGAGTAGAATAACCAACCTATTTCATGAATAGGATGAATAGTCTCCATTCACTTATCAGGCCAGATTCCTTCTATTTTAATCACATAAAGATGTGATGAATTGCACAAAGTTGAAAAATTGAAAAATTAAACTCATTTAATTTAAATCTCCTTGCCTGTGGCACTTGAATCATTGCTTCATGTTCTAAGCCTCTTTCAAAAAAAAAATAATGATATTAAATACCTGTCGAAGATTTAAGTTTTGAGTAAGACACCAAAGAAATATGGAAAAAGAAAAGAAAACCGCCTATATAATTCTTATTTTAATTTTTTAGAGACAGGGACTCTTTCATAAGCAGGGTCCATGTTGCCCAGTCTGGTTTTGACCTCCTGGGCTCAAGCAATCATTTGGCCGCAGCCTCCCCAATAATTGCATCTATAGGTACATGCCACCAACTATGTAATTCTTTAAGGTTTAGGCATATCGAAGGA
This sequence comes from Marmota flaviventris, assembly GCF_047511675.1. Lineage (NCBI taxonomy): Eukaryota > Metazoa > Chordata > Mammalia > Rodentia > Sciuridae > Marmota > Marmota flaviventris. Next base: position 82,931,962 of record NC_092509.1, on the reverse strand, counting down.
ACACATTAAATTTGAGTCCTTGAAATATTTTTTTTCCTCTCCTCAAGTTTAAGCATATGTTGCATGAATTCTTCATCCTCTCAGGTATGTCAGGACACTGATTAAAAGATTATTATTAGTTTTTTCCCTTATTTTTTATTGTTACATTGTAGTTGCATATATTGATGGGATTTGTTGTTTATATTTGTAAATGCATGCACAATAACAATATCCACTCTCACTTGTGTTTTCCTTTTTCCTCTCTAGCTTCCGCATATGAAAGAAAATATATGACCCTTAACCTTCTGAATTTGACTTATTTTGCTTAACATGATGGTCTCTAATTTCCATCCATTTTCCTGCAAATAATTTCATTTTTCTTTATGGCTGAATAAAATTCCATTGTGTATATATACTATATTTTCTTTATCCATTCATCTGTTGATGCATATCTAGATTGGTTCCATAGTTAGGCTCTTGTGATTTGTGCTGCTATCAGCATGGGAATGCTTGTATCACTGTAGTAAGATGACTAATTTTTCAGAAAAAAAGAGGCATGGTATAACTGGGTCTAAGATTGTTCCATGCCTCCTCATTTGAGGAATCTACTTACTGATTTCCATGGTGGTTGTACTAATTAACAGTCCCACCAACACTGTGTAAGGGTTCCTTCTTTTCCACATCCTCTCCAGCATTTATTATTTGTCATTTTGATGACTACTATTCTGACTGGTATGAGATGAACTCTCAGTATAGTTTTGATTAGCATTTCCTTAATTGCTAATGATATTTTTAATGTATTTTCATGTATTTGTTGGCCATCTGTATTTCTTTTTTTTTTTTTTTTTTTGAGAAAAAGAGATTGTTTAATTTTTTGGTCCATTTATTACCTGGATTATTTGATTTTTTTTGGTGTAAAGTTTTTTTTAGCTCTGTATATATTCTAGATATTAATCCTCTATCAGAAGAGTAGTTGGCACAGATTTTCTCCCATTCTGTAGGTTCTCTCTCCACATTCCTAATTATTCTTTGCTGTGCAGAAGCTTTTTAATTTGATGATATCCCATTTATTAACTCTTGGCATTATGTCCTGTGCTTCCAGTGTCCTATTGAGAAAGCCATTGCCTAAATCTTGAGAGTTGACCCTATGTTTACTTCTAGGAGTTGCATAGTTTCTGGTCTAATTCCAACGTCTTTGATTCATTTTGAGCTGGATTCTGTGCAGGGTGAGGGAAAAGGGTCTAGTTTCATCCTTCTACATATGGATAACCAGTTGTCTTAGCGCCATTCGTTAAAAAGGCTGTCTTTTCTCCAGTGTATGTTTTTAGCACCTTTGTCAAGGATCAGATGACTTTAGATGTGTGGGTTTTTCTCTGTGTCTTCTATTATGTACCATTGGTCTATGAGTCTGTTTTTATGCCAGTTCCATGCAGTTTTTATTATTGTAGCTCTGTAATATAATTTGAAGTCAGGTGATCTGCAAACAGTGATAATTTATCTTCTTCCTTTCCTATTTTTATTGATTTTATTTCTCTCTTTTGCCTAATTGCTCTAGATAGAATTTCTAGTTCTATATTCAGTAGGAGTGGTAAGAGTAGATATCCTAGTATATCCCAAATTTTAAAGGAAATGCTTTCAGTTTTCCCCCATTTACTGTGAGGTTGGCTTTTGGTTTTTCATATATAACCTTTATGATGTTGAGGTAGGTTCCTTCTATCCCTAGTTTCTTCAGAGCTTTTATCATGAATGAATGCTGAATTTTGTTGAAGGCCTTCTCTGCATCTATTGAGATAAATAAGTTATTTTCTCCTTCTGTTTATGTGATCAAGTACATTTACTGATTTGTGTATATTAAACTATACTTGTCTCTCTGAAATAAAACCAGATGTACAATCTTCTTAATATGTTGTTGAAATGGTTTGCTAATATTTTCTGAAATATTTTGCATCTAAGCTCATCAGGGATATTGGTCTGTAGTTTTCTTTCCTTGACATGTACTTATGTGGTTTTGGTAGGAGTGTGATATTGGTTGCATAAAATAAATTTGGATGTGTACCATCCCTTTCTATTTAATGAAATAATTTGAGGAGTATTGGTATTATTTCTTTTCAGTTTGGTATAATTTAGCTGAAAATTCATCTGGTCCTGGGCTTTTCTTTGTTTGGCTTCTTTTCTTTCTTTCTTTTTATTTTCTTTTTTCATTTGTTGGAAGGTTTTTTTATTATTGCTTGTATCTTATTACAAGTTATTGGTTTGTTTAAGTTTTCAATGTTCTCTTGATTCAGTTTTGGCAGATCATATTGGTCTAAAAATGCATCCATTTCTTTCAGATTTTCCAATTTATTGGAGTATAAGTTTTCAAAATAGTTCCTAATGATATGCTGAATTTCTGAGATGTCTGTGGTGATTTTTCCCTTTTCATCTCTAATTTTGTTAATTTGGTTTTTATCTCTTTCTTTTGATTAGTTTGACTAAAGGCTTATCAATTTTGTTAATCTTTTCAAATAACCAACTCTGTGTTTCATTGATCCATTGTATTTTTTTAATTCTAAAGTTCATTGTTTTTGGCTCTAATCTTAATTATTTCCTCCCTTCTACTGGTTTTGGAATTGGTCTTTTCTTCTTTTTCAAGGGCCCTGAGATGCATCATTTGGTTGTTTATTTGGGATCTATCCGATTTTTTTTCTATGTAGACACTCATAGCTATGAACTTTCCTCTTAGAATTGCTTTAATAGTGGCCCAGAGGTTCTGGTATATTGTATCACTACTCTCATTTGTGTCTAAGAATTTTAAAATTTCTCCTCTGATTTCATCTATCCCCCATTTATCATTCAATAGAATTTTGTTCAATTTCCATGTGTTTGTATAATTTCTGTAGGGTTTTGTATTGTTGATTTATAATTTCATTCCATTATGATCTGAAGATGAAATCAGCATTTTGAAAAAAAAAACTTGATTCTCTGCTTCTGCTGGCAGGTAAGGTTGGCCCAAGCTGCAAGTAAACATGTCACGGCTCTTAATGGTATTTATTTATCTATGCCCTCCAGGGTTGCAGTAGATCCCAGAAGCTCGCTACCAAGTTCTTTCTCACAAATTTGTCTCACAAATTCAAAGAAATAAAATCAAGAGACTAGGTTGAGTAAGAGTATTTATTCAAGAAAAGAAACAGAACTCCCACAGGATGAGGGGGACCTGACAGGGATTGCTGTTTGAGTGTGCTAGTCTAGGGGTTTACATAGCACTTGGGTCAATACTATGAGTCCAAACTTATGTTAATCAGAGTTTAGAAAAAAGTACCAAGGCTATTGGTCCAAAATTATGCTAATTAGGGTTTGTAAAAGTACTAATACTATTGGTTAGCCCTGAATCCCATTCAGGTTTGTCTTCCTTCCATTTTATCCCTGTTCTAGGAAAGTTGAAGGTTTTGGTCTCTGAATTCTTCATGCTCAATGGGAGGAGGGGTTCTGGAACTGCAGGCCCATGTGCAGTGGGCTTCTGCATGGGGTGTTGGCACAGTGTGAGGTCCAGTCTGTCATGGGGTAACACATTTGTTCACCCTGGCTCATCTTGGTAATGGCCCATAGAGTCTCAAGCCTGGGCCAGTATGGTAGGCTCTGCACAGCAGTCCATACTTGCTTCCTGTGCTTCAGCCTGCCATTGCCACTGCTCTACTGCTTCACTGATCCCCTGCTGTTTCTCAGCAGGTACCTGTGGGCTGGCTGCATGGCTTGGCAGATGGGGGCCATGTCATTCCCCTCTCTGAAGAAGAGCCCTTAACTGTCCTTAGGGGGAAAGGGCAATAACTTCTCTGGCTACTTCAAGCCCAAACTGGGCATTGACAGTTACTATGGTCAGTTTCTACAGAGTCCTATCCAAGGGCCCAGAGTAGAAGGGGAGCTTGGATTTGGATTTCATTTGTAAGGCCATGTGTAGGTAGGGCATATTGCATATTAGGGTTGTCCAAAGGCCCATGATGGTAGTTGGTAGATGACAGGACTCAGCATACATAGGACAGAGATCATGCTAAGACAACAATAAATAAGTAAACAACTAGCACAAAAGTAATCTATTATTAGCCATTCCTTGAACAAGATGAAGCCAGAAAACTTATTAAAACTTAAATTGGGGTCTAGCATGTCATTGATTTGTGAGTAGAGGCTATTTAATACTTTGGAAATGTTAGCAGAGTTGTTAAAAACATACATAACATTTGTATTTTATAATGTCTTAGGTCTCCTCCTGAGCTATAGGTAAGACATCTAATGCCATCTGATTTTTGTAAATCACTGTTTTCATTAATGTTACCTGTTTGGTAGAGGAATCTTCTTTAGCTGTGTCATGTAGGGTTCCCTTGGAAAAGTTCATTAGTGACATGTTTTCCCAGCCACCAAGCTGGGCTGCCAGCCCATTGGTCCCTGCTAAGAAGCAGCAGGGGAGCAGTGAAGTAGCAGAGTGGCAGCCTGGGTGGGCTGAAGCATAGGCAGCAAGCATGGGTGTCAACTACATTGTAATAACCTAAAATAATAGTTACTGATTTAATCAGTAATGGAGTAATTGTTTAAAAGAAAAATCATTTAAAGCAATGGACATTGCACTTTAAACATTTTAAAGAAATAAATATTTTCTTGATTGACTAATCACCTAGAAAAGTATGCATTAGTAATGTCAAAGACATGTTTGCTTTTACCAATTTAAATTGACCTTCTTGCTAACATTTTATTTTAATGAACTGGAAATTTGAATTCCCTTTTTTTTTTTAAATTTATGAGGACTCATTTATCTATAAGCGTATTTGGTACCACATAAATGATATATTGTATTAGGGTTCTCTAGAGGAACAGAATCAACAGGAAGTATAATTATAAAAAAGGGGATTTATTAGGTTGATTTATGCAACCAGAAGCTGAATAGTCCACAATGGCCATCTGCAGGCTGGAGAGCTGAAAGAACAAGTAGCTGTGCAGTCCAAGAGACTGAAGCCCCAGAACAAGAGGGATCAATGGTGCTACCCTAGTCTGAGATGGAAGGCTTCTGGAGAATCACTGGCAAAGTCTGCCTTGGATGAGTGAAGAAGCAAGAGTGCAATATCCTCAGAGGATCACAGCAGCAGTGGAGAACCCGTTCAAGAAGAATCAAGCTTGCATCTGCTGCTGTTTCTTTGTTCTTCCAACTTTTATTCCATCCAAGCCATAGTCCTATTGGACAGTGCTGCCACACTTAGGGTCTCCGTTTCAGTTGGCTATCCGGCATGCCAATTATTCCTAGACACACCCTCACTGACACACCCATAAGCCTCTTAATCATTGGTTTCTCTTAATCCAATCAAGTTGACAATTCAAATTAACCATTACATACATGGATACAAGAATGTATGCAAACACAATATACAACACATAGATAAGCATAAATAAGCATAAAACAGACAAGAAACAAATGTTTGGTAGCTTTTTACCAGGTATTGGATCTCTACAGGTAGGAGACAGAAAAAAAAAAAAAAAAGAATACACAGTGTCTATAATATTGAACCCTTTAGAAATTAAAACAGAGCCTGCCTCCTGACATAAAAATAGGGAGTATCTTGCTGTGAGCCATTGCCAAGTAGGAATGACGCATGGCAATTTCTTTGTCAGCCTACCCAATGTTGCTTAGACGGAGGACTCTCCATTGTGGAAATGGGCTTGCCTTGGACCCAGGTCATTTGCAGTGACATTGCATGAATGTTTGAGAAAGGTGACCCTGCTCAAGGACCAGGGTGGATCCGGGTTTAGGGAGGATCCTGCTGGATTTGGGTGGGTCCAAGTTTAGAGTGTATCCTGCTGGGAATAGGGAGTATCCTGCTGCCTCAGGCGCCCGCCTGCTCCTTGAGTTCCTGTTAAGTTCTTGCGGGATTCAGAGAGTATTTTGGGATGCAGAGCCTGGTGGAGGTGTGGAAATTTTCCCAGAACGTGCATGTAGAGTGCCGGTGAGAGTTTCAGGAATAAAGAATTGCTGTTTGAATCTACAAGGCTGTGAGTGGCTCGTGATTTTGTGCCCAGCCAGACTGCGGAGTATCTGTGCAAAGAGGGATATTAAAAGTATTCTTTCGGGTGGGGGTTGTGGCTCAGTGATAGAGCGTTTGCCTAGCATGCATGAGGCACTGGGTTCTATCCCCAGCACCACATAAAAGTAAACAAACAAAATAAAGGTACAAAAAAAATAATTAAAAAAAGAGTAGTCTTTCAACCATTGTGGGTATTGAAATCAAAGGTTTAGGTGCCTACTTGACCTCAATGGCAATCAGATTCACTTCCACTATTACCACTGTTGAATAACCTCCATTTAGGCAAAACAAGATAAAAATAATAATAATTTGGTTGCACAGGACCAAAGATGAAGTCACCAGAAAAACTGAGCTAAAAATAAGAAAAAGGACTAAGGGTTTTCCCCCAAAATGAAATGAATGTAATATTGTACTAAAGGAGCATATGGAACATCTTCATCAGACCAGAGTGCACCTTGGATCGAAATCAGCTCTTTTCCCTTAGCCTCCCTCTTTCTGTAGCATTTAGGCAGAAACTTAGCAGAATCTCAGAACACAGGAAAATTCTATAGCTGTTCAGATTTAAAAGTGACACCTTTTTCTTTGATCTTGAACCAATTTGCACACTGGCTCATGCAAGTATAGCTATAAGATGGTGTTATAGTTTATGTTTCCCTTAGGAGCCATCTCTCCCTCTCTTCCAATTGGTCAGATGAGTACATAAAAATATTAGGCATTTCTTCTCAGGGTTTGAGGAGCAAAGTAATCAGTGTGTGAGTGCTTGTGCCAGATGGAGTATCACCCATGTGAATGACAAGGGGGGAAAATGTGTCCCATGGTATCCCTCCATTGTCTGAACTAAATCAAGGCATCCCTCAATCTCCTCTGAACCTCAAAGCCATTGGCCACCACCCCTTGAGGTCAGCTGGTTGGATTAGTCACTCTTACCAATGCAAAGTACTCAAAATTTCCTCTATTTCCTGTGATCCTCAAAACATGTAAGACCACAAATTGAGGCCTGGCTAGGATTTGACTGGTTGGATTAGTTACCCTAACCAATGCATAACCCCAAATCCCTTTCTTTCTGTTTTTTTCCATCTTAAAAGGAAAAACCCTGATTTTCTGTAATGTGTTTACCCCCAATTTGGAGGCACTACAGATGGGGTTGCACATCTCAGAGGGACTTAGTTTTTGCACTAAGGGAGAGACATACTCCATTTTTAGCTTTTTTTGATGTCTGTATTTGCCATAATACTTACAATTAGGGCCACTATTGTATTTATTGCATATATTTGACCTTAAGTCACTTAAGAGTGCTGGTTTTGTATGTTTTCTCTTTGATGAGTTTGAAATCATCCAAAGGAAAACTGGCAAGGTTGGAAATCCAGGGAATGGGACTCTCCTTGTGAGTGGAAGTACACCAGGTACAAGGATAGGATTTGGGTCCTAAAAGTTTCTCAAGAACTTGAAGATTCTCAATAACTTTAGCTATGGGTGCTTGTGGAACAATTAGGGTTCAGAGGTACATAAGAAACCTGTGTGTATATGGTTTTTGTGGTGTACATGAGAGAAACAGAGATTTCTTGACTCATGCTCTGGGGATTAGTGGATCACCTCTTTCCCAAAGACCTTAGATTGGACTAAGACTTTGTCTCAGCACCTAAGATACATTGGGTGATGGAGCTGTTGTGGTTTAGATATTAGGTGTCCCCCCAAAAGCTCACATGTGAGACAATTCAAGAAAGTTTAGAGTTGAAATAATTGGGTTATAAGAATGCACTAATCCCCTGAATAGGAATTATCTTGGGCTAAATGTAAGCAGGTAGGGTATGGCTGGAGGAGGTGGGTCCCTGAGGACACGCCTTTGGGATTTATATTTTGTTCTGGTGAGGAGAATGCCCCCCACCTCCTTCCTAGTGTGATGCCTTTAGCCACTTTCCTCCACCACACTCTTCCGCCATGATGTTTAGCCTTACCTCAAGCCCCAAGGAATGGAGATGGCCATCTATGGACTGAGACCTCTGAAACCACAAGCCCCCCCAAATTAACTTTTCCTCCGCTAATTGTTCTTCTCTGGTCTTTTAGCCACAGCAGTAAAAATGCTGATTAAAACAGGTGCTTTCCACCATCGGCCCACGTCAGTTTGAAAAATGAAAGAAAGAAGCAGACACTTAAACCAATGTGTCATCCTGGTTTCTGTTCCATGGAGAGAAGGTGAAGCAAAACTTAACCAACTTTCCTCCATCAGAGCTGAAGGGGATTAAGCAAGGCTCCTCTGGTAGGCCTGTTACTTGTGCCTATAGACCAGTAGCCATGCTAACTTCTTTTAACTGGCTGATATGTGCTTAGTATGTTTGATAGAATTTTTTCTAAAAGGAGTATTGAGCTCCAGAAAGAAAAAATAGTTCTATTGGTCCATTTCACTCACCCTTCTGAAGAACCCCACATTGGGTATCAACAGATGAAACTAGAGTATTGAGAAGAAACTCCATTCTCTGCTTCTGCTGGCAAGCGAGGTCTGCCTAAGCTGCAGGTATCTGCAGCCAAGAAACACGTTGCATCTCTTAGTGGTGGGCTATGCCCTCCAGGGTTGCAGCAGATCCCAGCATCTCACCACTTTCTTCTTTCTGGGTTCTTTTCTCATGAGTCCAAAAATGAAATCCAGAGAATAGGATTAATAACAGTAGGATTTATTCAAGAAAACAAACAGAATTCCCACAGGGTGAGAGGGGATCCAAAAGGGGCTGCAGTCTGAGTGTAATAGTCTAGGGGTTTATAGAGCACTTTGGATGTTAATAGTCCAAATCTATGCTAATTAAGGTTTGAAAAAAATACCAAGGCTATTGGTCCAAAATGATGCTAATTAGGATTTTAAAAATCACTAATGCTATTGGTTAGCCCTGGGTCCTATTCAGGTTTGCCTTGCTTCCATTTTCTCCCTACTTCTCAGGAAGCTGGGGGTTGAGGTCAGTGAATTGTGCATGTTTGGTGGTGAGGGTGGGTGGGTCTGGAGCAGCAGCACTGAGTGGAGAGGGTTTCTGCAGCAGGCATCTGCTCCATGTACTCGCCAGTCTGCCTTTGGGTAATAGGTCTGCTTGACCTGGTTCACCTTTTTGCTGGCCTGTGTTGCTTCAGGCTGGCCATTCCTTAGACTGCACCAGCATGGCAGGGTATGCACAGGAACCAGGTGCTTGCTGCCTGTGCTTCAGCCCACCTGGACCACTGCTGTACTGCTTCACTGCTCCCCTGCCACTTCTCGGTAGGGACCATTGGGCTAGATCCATGGTTTGGTAGACAGGGAGCCATGTCAATAAGATGCAAAGAATTACATCAATTTTTTAAATGTATTTGCTAAGCATTGCTTTGTGGCCTAAAATATGGTCTACTTTGGAGAAGTTTCCATGAGTCACTGAGAAGAAAGCATATTCAGCTGTTGTTGGATGAAATAGTCTATAGATGTTAATTGCCACTGGAAAAAAATCCAGAAATTGTAAGGTCAGTAATTGCCAAAAGCAAAAACAATAAGTAACCATTAACTATATCTGGCATTAAAGCATATAACAGGTGCCAACTATGTCATTCAAATCAGTAATAATTGCAATAGCTTTAATGGTGGGGCAGGAGTTATATAAACCAATTAGTGCTAAAAGGTGGTAAAAATACATTTAATTAAGAGAAAAGAAAATGTGATAGGAAGGTAGAAAAAAGTTCATAATTTCAAAAAGTGAACAGAGAGAATGCAGGAGAAATGTAGCATGTGATGGCTATAAGGAAGGAGGAGAAAAAATAGAAATAACAAAGTAAAGGAAGAGTGAAAAGTAAACAATAGAATTTGGCTATTAACAGGAGAAGAAAAGAGAGAAAGAGAAACAGACAAATGAAAACAATACAAAACAAACCCAAAATATACTAATAAAAAATCCTAACCTCAAGAGACAAGGCAAAGAAATATAAATTCACTTAAAAATGCTAAAAATGAAAAAAAAGAATATTTATATATGTCCCTGAATCAATCAGCACAACAAACAAACAAAAAACAAAACAAAAGATTCTTAAAGGGTATTTTTTTTTAAGGAGAGAGAGAGAGAGAGAGAGAGAGAGAGAAATTTTTTTTAATATTTATTTTTTAGTTTTCGGTGGACACAACATCTTTGTGGTGTTGAGGATCAAACCTGGGCCGCACGCATGCCAGGCGAGCGGGCTACTGCTTGAGCCACATCCCCAGCCCCACAAAAGATTCTTAATGAAAAACAAAATCATTTCCACGGCAGTGGTCTAAATAGACTACAAGAACAGACGGTTCCTGTCTATGCCTGACTATCTTTCTTTCCATTTCTTCTTGAGCTATGTACTAAGAGGAAGTGCAAGATCAAGGGTCTTCCTCTTTTTGTGTTACTCTCTGAGCTGCCAGTTGGAGTGGCCTAAGATTGAAGCTAATTCAAATAATTCTCATTTTCTTTTCTCCCTAGTATTAGATAGGATGGAATAGGAAGTGCTGTCATACTTTTGTCTGCTCAGACCAGATCAAAGAACTCCCTGGGTTGGGCCATTTCAGAAATCTTTTTAGTGGAGATCTGGCAGGTGGGGATTAGGTCTAATCCCACCTCAAGGGTTTTGTTAGGTGGTATCTGCTCTGGGGAGATTAGATCAATATACCCCTAGGGCCTGGCAGTTGCTGATCTCAGCTGTAAGTCTGGATCTCAGGAGACTCCCAAGGATTTTACTCATGGGGATTGGGAGCCATTCCTTCACCCTTCCCAGGCTTCCCAGGCTTATTCCTGAGCATATTCACAACTGCCTCTTTGGTTTTTCTACCCGCTTCATCTGGTCACATGAGCCATCAGACTCAAAGGGGGAAGTTGGGCTTCTGTTGGCTTTTCTGACTTCAATCTCCCTGGGTAAAATATTCTCTGTGCCTGTTTCACTCCTGGTCTGCTAGGTACACCCTTGGCCACACAGTAGGTGCTTGCTGGGATCAGTGTAGCAGTGTTTGCTGTCACCTTCTGGCTCTGAAGCATGGCTGCCTCCAGATGGCTCCCACCTCAGCTCTCCACACATTGGCCATTTTTCAAGCACCAGTGCACAGTACAGCCTCTGGATCAGCTAAGGGCAGGCTGCTTTTCTGATCTCAATTTCTCCATACATAAATTTGTCCATTGTGTTTCTCTCTATGTTCCCATTCCCTCTGTGTTGAACCAGTGCAGCTACCCTGCTGCTGTTGCTGCTGCCACAACCAGATGCTCCAATTTTTCTTCTTTTTTCATGTGCCCAAATTTCTGAGTCTCTAAGACACTCTGTGCAATACTGAGTTTTAGTGAACTCCCTCTTTCATCCACCTTGCAGAGAAGCAGTACTCCTGCTGCTTAAATCTCAAGCCACGGAAAAACAGGAATGCAGCCTTCCTCTACCCAGCATCTTGAATTTCCTAAAGATTGCTATTGGTTTTCTGATAGATAGGTGGATTAAAATAAACATCAGGTAACTTTGATCCTGGTGGGTTCGTTTTCTTTTCTTTCTCTCTCCTTTCCTTTCTTTCTTCTTCTTCCTGCTCCCCTCCCCCTCTTCTTCTCCTCCTCCCATTCTTTCTTCTTTCTTCTTCTTCCCAATTTCTCTATCACCCAAACAGTGTATTTTCAGATTCATCTACCATTTATTGAGTCTATGTGTGCCAGGTGCATTTTGTCTTTTGGAATTCACACAAGCAAGTTTAGGAACCTCTATTATAAGGTGTCAATTTATACTGTGCTGTTCTTTCTTGGTACTCATTAAAACTATAATCAACAAATTATTAATGCGATTACTTGTTAGCGTCTATTTTCCTACATGGACTATAAACTTCAAAAGGGAAAGATATCTGTGTAACATGTTTATTTTTAGAACCCTGGTATCTATCACAGGGCCAGGCACATAGACACACAGTAAATATTGCTTGGACAATATTTACAAAATATTATTGCAAAAACAAAATTCAAACAACACAACAACAACAAAAAAAACCCCTGAGGCTCAGAGGTTAACGCTGTCTAAGACCATACTGTTACACTAGTCACTGCATATCTGTGACTATAACTCACACCTTCAAGAGAAAGTTAAGTAAAATATAATAAATTTGCACTTACAGTGTCTTCTTACTTTGAGAAGACTAATAGAATACAAGAAAGAACATGAAGGGGCTGGGGCTGCAGCTCTGTGGCAGAGTGCTTGCCTAGCACATGTAAGGCACACCACATAAAAATAAACAAATAAAATAAAGACATGCTGTCCATCTACAACTACAAAAAAATTTAAAAAGAAAGAAAGGAAGGAAAGAAGGAAGGAAGGATGGATGGACAAACAAACATGAAGACAAAAAAAAGAAAAAGAAAAAAATGCAGTCCCTAGGTTTAGAAAAGTGAAGTGGATTTTTTTTTATTCTGCTTAATCACTCGTACTCCAGATCACAATCAAATTATGTGGAAATACCTAATTTCTATAGAGAAATACCAATGGACCTAACAGTCTATCTACTATAGAATAAGATAAAATTAGTCAGGGTCCCTACTATATTCTACCCACAGGAATTTGTCCCAAAATTCCTAAAGTATTTCACTCATCACTTCTCTCTTTTCTGCTGTGGAGTACTAATCTCAGGGGCTTCTAGGTTAGTATGACTTGCTGTACTGATTTTATACTTGAAAATGAAGATATTTAAACTGTACACAGTAGTAGATTCTAAATTTATTATGCTTTTAATTTTAAAGTATCCCACAGAAATTCATTTATAACATTCTTTCTTAAAAAACCTTCACAGTGAGCAAAAAATGTTTAAAGTTCCTATAGATAACATACAATAAAATCTGATATTATTTTATAATATAAAATCCTTTGAAGTCATTCAGTAATAAATATCATTAAAATTGCTTGCAGGGATAAATTTGAAAGTAAAACATACTGTAGCAGACTCTGGGGGAGAAACATACTACAATGCTCTGAGTTAAGATTCTGAGGAATTTTCATTCACAGTAATAATTGCCAAAATACAGGGTCATTTTCCAAGAAATTTATGTTTCTTGGACTTTCTGCTCCAGCTGGTGTATTGATTTCACAGTGCTCTGTTCCAAATCTCAGTTCCAGCTCATTGCTGATTCTATCCTGTAGTGATTGCAGAGGATGATGGTGTAGGGTCTTGAGGGGGCAGAGGAAGGGAGGATGGAGGAGAAATTCATCTTAACTTCGAAAAGCCCAGTGTTGACCTGCATTTTTTAGGGTGATCTAGTCATTTAGACATGGTGATTGACTACAGATCCTCCCTGCTTCTGTTTTTTTTCCATGCAAGAGAAGACAGGCTGTTTTTGCAATAACCTTTCTCGCTTCTGCCCACACGGGTGGCTCCATTCCATGTTTTAAATCATTGTCTTCATGAGGCTTAAGTAAACCTCCTTCCAAAGCTCTTCAAATTCAGTGGCATATTGTAAATCACATGCCGGCTTTTTCAATTGCTTGGGCATTATTTTCAAGATCTTTAACTAATTTTTTAAAAGCAGCAGATTTGGGGCAAAAGTTTGGCCAAATTTTCTACGTCATTTGCCAAATTTTGAGTTTTAACTGTAGAATTTCCATTCATCTCAGTTGTAGTCTAATGGTTGTGCTCTCTCACGTTCACTAAATAATCATTTTATTTCACTAATTATGACACTGTCCTTCAAAGGATCCCTGCGGACTTACAATGCCTCACAATGACTCCTAATCAGGTTCAAACTCTTTTTTCCTAATTAATATTTTTTAGTTGTCAATGGACCTTTATTTTATTTAATTACATGCAGTGCTGAGAATTGAACCCAGTGCCTCACACATGCTAAGTAAGTGCTCTCTACCTCTGAGCCACAACCCCAGCCCCAGGTTCAAAGATCTTTATGTGGTTTTTCAGCTCCTATTCTGAAGTGAAATGGAAGCCCAGCGGAGTTACTACTCCTGTCAAACGCCCTCCCTCCTTTCAGGGTCGCTGTCTTCCTCAATGTGGCATGTAACTTTTAAAAAATTTATTTATTAATTTTTTTTTTTTTTGGCATGTAACTTTTGCTTTCATGTTTTTGGATTAGTTTCTGTGGCTTCCCAGAATACCCTCTCTATACTCAAGACCCAAAGATTCCAACTCTGATCTCTCTTCCTTTCTAGCCTTCCCTAAATTAGCCATGCACATTTTGGACTATACTTGTGTATCAGCTTAGGAACCAGACAGACCCAGGTGGGCATACCTGTCGAGCCATTCAGGTCACCTTTTTCATATTATTTTATGTCTCTACCTTCACTCAGCATCTTTTTTTCCTTTTATTATTCCTTTCCCCTTCAACAGTCATATTTACATTTAATATAGCATGTATGAATATCTACATATATGTATTATATTATATACAGTCATGCAAACCAAATATAATATATGTATTTCATATATATCTTGCTTAAATGTATGCATTAAAAATGTCTGAAACTTGTCTTAATTTGCTTTTGAAATCTTATGCTTTTTACATCTATTTTAATATTTTTCTTCCACATTTTTATTGGTGCATTGTAGCTGTAGCATCTTAATCCATAAAATAAAAACTTTAGATTGTGATGAGGATTATATGTGTAACATAAGCAACATGCTGAGCTCATATTGAGTGCTAACTACGTTAGATTCATTCCTTTTTACATTATAATTCACTTTAATTATTTTGTGTGGTTTAGTCCTGATCTGTCAATAAAAATCCCCTGAAGGAGAAATATCATATACATTTCCTTTGAAACTTACAAAATGCCAGTTCTATATTGAGGCCTATGAGACCTGAAGATAACAAACAATAAAGTGGAATACAAATTGATCTGTTTTCTGAAAAGAGATGAATGAGTTGTGATCAAAGCCGGTGGACACTGGGCTAGGAGCTCTTATCAGGAAGAGAGGCCCCTAGTACTTGATGCTAATCCTAGTGTGGGTTAGTCAAGACTGTGAAGCCATACTACCGGCCTAGCTCAACGCTGGCTCTGCCTCTAAGTTGTATGCCCTTGGGCAGTGTTAGGGTTTGGATATGAGGTGTCCCCCTAAAGCTTCTGCATTGATGCAGGAATGTTTTGAGGTGAAATCATTGGATTGTGAGAGCTGTAAGCTAATCTAATCAGCTCATCCTAGTTTGAATGAACTGACTGGGGAGCAACTATGGGTAGGTGGGGTGTTGTTGGAGGAGATGGGTCAGTGGGGCTGTGCCCCCAAGATGCATCTTCCCTGCAGCCCCTTCCCCCATCCCTTTCTTCCTGACTCTGCCATGGGCTGAACAGTTTTCCTCCTCTGAGCCTTTTCCTCGTGATGTGGTGCCTCATCTTGGGCCCAGAGCAAAGGAGTCAGCTATCCACGAACGGAGACCTTTGAAACCATGAGCATCAAATAAACTTACGCCCTCTAAGTTGTTCTTGCTGGGTGTTTTTGTCATGGCAACAAAAATGCTGACTAAAATAGGCAGTGTCTCTTTGATTCAGTTTCCTCTTCAGTGAAATATGGATAATAATGGTTCCTACCTACAAGGTATGTTGTATTAAAAGAGTTTTTACATACAAGCACACACACACATGCACACACATGCTCACTCACAGTGTTTGGCACACAAATGTTTGCTGCTATTATTTTTATGCTATTGTTATTACCAAAACTGGGTAAAAAGAGCAACTATTGTTACCTTAAGAAGCAATCTAAAAGAGGATAGAAAAATTCAGATAGACCACAGTGAAGGAAGGCCTTATTCCTTACAAATTAAAGTATTCTGGTTTCAGGTTTTTTCCTTCCTTCCTTCCTTTCTTTCTTTCTCCTCCTCCTCCTCCTCCTCCTCCTCCTCCTCCTCCTCCTCCTCCTCCTCCTCCCCCCTCCTCCTCCTTCCTCTTCTCTCTCTCTCTGACTCTCTCTCTCTTTTTTTTTTTTTTTGTATAGAAGATTCCACCATACTCTTGTGTATGCTAGGGAAGTGCTCTTCATGTAACTATATTCCCAATCCTTTTTAAAATTTTATCTGAAGACAGGATCTCACTAAATTGCCTATTCTGGCCTTGAACTTGTGATCCTTCTGCTTCAGCCTCCCAAGTAGCTGGAATTACAGGCATGGGCCATTGTGACCACTCCAGTCTGTTTTCTAATCCATAAAAGGAGGCTAATTCTCATATATTTTATGAGGATTCCTTTAGATAGTTTTCTAAAACACTTAACACTGTGACTAATACAAAGAAAGTCCTCAAAATCGATATTAATATCATCATTATTATGGTATTTTACTTAATTTATTATTAAATAGGCCATTATTTTTACCCATCAAGAAAGAAAGAAATACTGCCAGCTAAATAATGATGGACCATCAAGATCGGATATGCCCTATTTTCAGGTAAATAAAGATGTGGGGAAGATATATGAGACTTGCTGAGTTTGATAAGTGAAACATCACTGAAGAGCTACTCTTCCACAGGCTCTGTGGTTTGAGAGGTGTACACACTGTGCCGAAAGGTGCAAAGCTCAGCTCCTGGGTATATCAGGGACTTAAGGATGAATTCTTAGATTTCAAGCCTGGGTATGTGAGAGTACATTATTTTTATTTTGAAAGCACTATAGAAAGAGACAGGGAATGTGTTCCTTTGCATAGTTTCCTCCTTCTTCCCCATTAGCTGGTCATAGAGTTTCAACTATACACAACCGAATTGTCTTAAAATATTCTTACTATGCTCTTTTCTCATGCACTTCCACTTTAAATTCAAAACACAGAAATTGCATAGAGGGTTTCTTAGCTTTTGAGGTTTTTCTTTTTTAATCACAGCTACATAAGATGGTCATCCCATTTCCTCTAAGTGACCATGAGAAAAGGCCTTCCTTTCTCTTTTTTTCTGGTTCTAAGACCCTAGAGAATAAATTGAGTTTTTGGAATATTGCCAGATGTGTGATAGGTCTACAAGGAAAACAATAAGCCATCTTTTCTGTTTGGAAAGACTAAATTCAGAGACTACTGCCCTGACAGGTTAGACATAAAACTAGTCCTCTCTCCTCTCCTCCAGCCTCTCTTCTGATTAGCTTTCCTTTGAAGGTTGACTGAGATGAGTTAAAGTAACTTTTCTCATTCAGATCCAGTGGATGTGGGGGTGTTAAAATTTACACACAGAACTGAAAACTTTGCAACACCAGATTCTAAATCATCACTATCACTGAGTTTAGTCTAGTGCCATTGGCCTCATCAGACACATATTTCTCTCTGTCATAAGGGATTTGAAGCTAGCTTATTTCAAAGACTTAGAACACAACTGTTTCCTTTTCATTCCTGCACATTCTTCATTCAATATTAATCTAAATGGATTCTTAAAAACTGTACCTTATTTTATTGCCAAGGAATGCTGCAGTGTTCATTCCCATTCTTCTTTATAAACATATGGTGCTCATCTTCTTGTCACTATAAGGAAGAAAGGACTCATCAGAGATCAAGAAAGGGATCTCAGTGTAGGAACTGTGTGGTAGAAGGAGAAGAAAGAGCATGCATGCATGTTTGCATGGATTTTCTACTTAAAGCTGCAAATGCAGATGTATTGCCCCAGCTAACTGAAACATGGCTGATGTACACTGGAGGGGGCCAGCTAACTAGTCAAGTACTGGGAGAGATTTCCCCACCCACACAGCAGTAACATCTTAGTGCCATTTTGAAGCAATGTGAGCCAGACCCTGTGTGTCACCAAAAAAGAACAATTCCTCTCCTTAAGAAAATCTAGATAGTAATTTTTAGATGTAATGGATCTACCACCTGAAACTGAAACATTCGTAGTTTCTCAGAAAAAGTGATTTGACCAAACCAAATTAAGTATAAGCAATTGGCCAAAACACTTCTACAAAGTGATGCCTGCCTTGATCCTATTGTGTAAGATCTTTGAGAGTAAGGACAATCTGACTTGTTTTTCTTTCTCTTGCTATTTTAGAACAATCCCTGACAACTTGTGTGTCCCAAATAAATGTTTGATGAACTGGGTAGAATTAATGTTCAAGCTCCTAGTGGTAGCTACAACCTCATTGTAAAGAAATATGCTTTTTTAGCATATCGAAGAAATTATATCCACAATTTCACCAAATGAAGATGACCACTCTTAATATGTCAACAGGCAATTGTTGTTGGAACCGAGTCTGAATTCAGTGTTCAGAATTCCAAACTTACATGGAATTGTGTACAAGCCATACCATAATTTAATCAGTAATTTCAACAAAAATCCAATAGATTCTCATTATAGAATTTTTTAGCTAGTAAAGAAGAAATTCTTTTCTGTCTTACAGATTGTGGCAGGTAGGGTTTCTGGGAGCAGACCCTGGAATGAAGTCAGATATTATTGAGGCATAATATCCAAGAAAGACAGAATGAGAAAGCAGGACTAGAGTGGGGACAGCTGGAGCAGTATGCAGGTTTGGCAAAGTCTCTACCAGTCAACAGGGCTCCAGAGCAAAAACTGTCCTTCCAAAGAATCTCATGTTGGGTGGAAGGGCCTTAAGCATTGGTTACCACCTTGCTCAGTCAGTGGTTAGCAGCCTCCCAGGGACAGCATGACATTAAACTAAAAGCAGAAGTGGATCCAGACAAAGCTAATACCTGGACACTGACAGCTACCACACACTTTGCAACTAACCAATCAGACCTTTCTTGAAAACGGATCTGAGTGGGGGCCTCCTTGTTGCCCACAAAAATATTTTCTTTAAAAAAATGTTTTGTTTGTGTTAACTTTATTCCTGGGTGTGATTTTCTTGAATTTGGCCTCTAAATTATTCTATCATCCATTAAATAGACCATCATTCTAAAAAAATTTTAATGTAACCACCTAATGTGACATTGGCTGCTTTATTGGATAAAAATTTTTGAATACTGGAAGAGTATTTCCTCAATTTTTGTGCTATCTACAACATAAGGGATACAGAAATGATATACTTTTAGGATTAATTGGCATCATTATTTTTCCCTCACTTTCTTAAGTCTAGACTATCAATAAGACAATAAATTAAGCCCTGGTTTGTAATAGTGTCCAATTTTTATAGCATAAATATTCCTAACATAGCTGGTTTCAAGCTACTAATGTGATGCCACTCATAGCAGAGTTGGGAAAATATGCACAGTAGTACACTTACATAATATCTCTTCTATATAGATACAATATCTGTACATCACCTCCAGCATAGATAATTCTAATGTGTTCAATAAAAGTATAGTAAATTATATTAAAATACTTAGTAAGTGATGAATTTTAAGATTTATTTCCTTTATATTTAATATAATTTACTTAATTATAAGTTTATATAGTTTAATTTTAATAGAGTTTATGTTTAATAATGAGCTTAGTAAGTTTCTAAAAATTTAACCATAGACTCTGAAGAACTGGCATGAGCTAACTCTAGCACACCGTGCAACCCAGTACTTCACCTGTTAGGGACCTACCCTGATGTAACTTGAAGACAGATATTCAAGGACTCAGGAACAAGAATAGTCATTGCAGTATTGTTTATAATAGGAGAAACTGAAAATTACATGATTGATAGAGTAGGATTCATTTACATCATATAATATTAAACTGTCTTTTTAAAAGATGAATTAGGTTCTCCTAATTCATATATCAATCTCAAAAGGAAGCTACAAATACATTCATTCAGTGTGATAATGATGATGAAAACATTTTAAACATAAAGACATTTAAAATCTAGATTATAGAAATATGTGCTTATAGTTAAAATGTAAAAACATGTATGAACATGAAACACATGAGTCCAGGATAGTATTTAACTGTAGGGAGGGAAAGAGGATGGAGTAGAATTTTCTATCAATAACATTTTATTTACTTAGAGAAAAATAACAAGAGAGATGATTTGAACAGTAGTTAGAACAGAGAGGCAAATCAACATTATGTTTATCTGACAGAAGTACACAAAATATCTATGAAATATTGTCACTTTACTAAAAAAATAGAAATTATATCCACTTAAACATCTAGTCCTGACTCCTAATTTATGGAAAAACAGAAGACAAAGAAAATGTTAATTAGAGCTATTGGGATGCAATTATCAAAATCTGAAATGTGGGTTTCTTTAACAAATAAATGGCAAGGAAGAAAAATGGAGAAAAGGACAAGGAATCTATAGTCTGAAGAGAGTTAGGACTTCTAACAAATATTGCAATTATAACCATTAGTTCTGATTCAGATAGACAAATTATGAAAAAATACAGGAAATTTTGAATACTGAGTTGATACTAAATGATATTAAGGAATTACTATTAACAGTTTAGGGCACACACGATATTGTGAATATATTTTCTAAATAATCCTTATTTTTTAGAGAGTAATGCTAAAATGTATGGATGAAGTGATATGATATCTAGAACTTTCTTCCAGATAATCTAGTGGGGTGGGGAAGTGGGTTGGAGAATGGCTGAAACAAGTTGTAGCTTCTTCTTTTATATGTTTGAAATTTTATATAAATAGGCTCCCCCCGCCCCACCTTTTTTTTTTTAAAAAAAAAGGAATAAGGAGAAGTAGGAACAGGGGGAAAAAAGGGAAGTAAACAAGAACTATGTAAAAATGTATTAAACCTACGTAGCATGCCATCTATTATATGTAATTGTGTCGTTTATTTTCTATATGTTGGTGAGTTTGAAATATTACATAATTTAAATTTTTTAAAAGATTTAAATTTGTATAAACACATCCACAGTGCCACACACATAAAATATACTCTGGCTATATTTTAGATACCATGATCCAGCCTCACTGCCGGGAGACTGATATGTTATCAGTAGTGACTCTGGCCTTCCCACAGCCTGCTCCTCAAACATACCAGACACTTGATTTACCCTCCTACCAGATTCCCTCAGCCCCTCCTCAGATAGTGGACCATCACTATCTAGTGCCATGAGCCAGACATTAACCCTTCACATCCACTGAAACAAAAAAGCTTCCGTGCCCACCACACACCGAGGAGCTTGACTACCACTCTCAATTAACTCTCCCTTCCTGTGAGGAACGCTTTGCAAACATCAAAGTTACAAGATCTGTGCATGGAAGATAGGTTCCCTTGAACACAACATGCCTTGTTCTCATGTACATGAAGAGGGTATTTCCATGTTCTTTTGTGTTTCCTGCAGTGTCTAATGAACTTGGGTATTTGGAATGGTCACACTGCTCCATGATCAGAGATTTTCTATAATTTAGTCCCATATTTCTAAGTCTATCCAGCCATCTAGCAATGAGAACAGAAATGTAGCAACTGTGTGTGTTGTTACTCTGAAGTATTATCAGGCCACTTAAATGTAGCTGAATGGTTTCAAACCCTTCAGAGGGAAAGAGTCCTCATGTAACACACAAACTCACATTCATTAGTACAAATTAAAAACTATAAAACTTCTTAAAAACTACAAGATACTCTCCTTGGCGACCACTAACAAAGCAGAAGTCAGGCTTCTTTAAAATTAAATTAACTAAAATGAAATCAATAGTAATCAGGGTAAGATGACAATTTTCATGGCTCCTGGAAACATTATGCTTGACTTTTTTAATGAAAAACTTTTTCAGAACTTGTAATCTTAGGTGCCAAGTTCAAATCTCTTTTTTTTTCCCATATAAACAGAAAAATTCCATTAATCCCCAGATGTCTGAATGATCTGTGTATGAACAGTGAAACGATACACTGACTACTGGATCACACTCTGTGATAAATGACTTACTGCAGAGACAATATGGAATTATTAAGAGTGTGGACTTCACAGCCAGAATGTTTGGGTTTGAATTCCAACTGTATCTTACATAGTAATTGACCTTGTGGAAAGCTGCTCAATCCTCTTGTATCTGGGATTCTTTAATGTGGAAATAGTAGTACTTATCTCATAGGCATGTTGCATAAAAATTACCTAAGTTTATAGATGTAAAGCACTGAGAATATATGATGAAAAATCCATACCCTCCCTCAAAAAAAAAAAAAAATCTGTAACCATAAGTCATTAAATACTCCAAAAGTCTAGTGCCATTTTACAGGAGAAAAAAATAACTTGCTTAAGATGAAAGAATTAATCAAGGATTTGAGTCCAGGTCCAATCCAAAGCCTATATTCTTTCCACTACTCACCCTGTGTACTGTACATTTGTGGGTACATACTAAGCTCCTATGTCAGTAAGAAAACCATGTTTATGATAGGACATAAAATTTAACATAAAACTTAAGTAAATTTAAGATGCTTCAAAATAAAGGAATTGAAAATGGTGAGACTTAATTGTCCAGTTTATATATTGAGAGATTCAGATCAAAGAATGAAAGAAGTGATTTGCATCAGAGTTGGATGAGGGTATCAGATGACTGATACTTTCATGTATATATACAGAATATTTGAGCTGTTTCATGTTGTATTGGCTTCCATCAGTTAAGAAGTTGTGTCTCAGACACTAGCAATAAAAATTGTTCCAGGATTAAATACGAAAAAGTTATGACTCATAATTCCATTCAAGTTCTTGTGAGAAATAAAGATGTATCACATAAGAAGTGACATACTTGAGGGGCTGGTGCTGTGGCTCAGTGATAGCACACTTGCCTGGCATATGTGGGGCACTGGATTTGATTCTCAGGGTTGCATATAAATAAAAAGAATTAAGGTCTATCAACAACTAAAATATATTTTTTTAAAAAAGAAGTGACATATTTGAAATCAAGTAAGAAAATATATGTTAAAGTCATCTATATATTTAAACATAGTAATAAAAATGTTTTATATATTGTTATGGGCTTAATTGTGTCTTTCAAAATGACATATTCAACTCCTAAGTCTCAGTACCTCTAAATGCAATCTTATATAGAAATAGGTCTGCTATGGTTTGAATTTCATTTAAGCATGTGCCCCAAAGTTTTATGTGTTAGAAATCTGGTCCCCAGTATGGCAATGTGAGAGCTGATAGAACCTTTAAGAAGTGGGGATTAGTAGGCAGTTCTTAGATCACACTGCCCTCAGAAAGGATACTGATCTCTTGAAGTGAGTTGTTATAAAAAACTTGAGCATAACACCTAAACCTCTTCCTGGCTTTCTATCTGACCACGTGATAACTGCCTCTTGTTTATACTCCTGCTATAATGCCATCCACCATTAAATCCTCACCAAAGACTGCACCAATGGGGATGTTCAATCTTGGACTTTCAGGTTCCAAATTGTGCATTAATTAAATCTCTTTTCTTTAAATATCTCAGAGCTTCAGGCATTTTGTTATAGTAATTAAAAAAAAAACCAGACTAATGCATAGTATTAGACATAATCACCTTAAGATGAGGTCATACTGAATGAAGGTAGACTCAAATCTACTAAAACTAAAGTTCTTATAAGAGAAGAGACATGGAGATAGACAGAAGAGGAAACACCAGGTGAAGAACCAGGCAGAAATAGGAGTGAATCATTTCAAGCCAAGGACTAGGGGCAGCCACCACAAGCTCAGAGAGAAGCACAGAGCCCATCTCTTTCACAACCTTAGCTGGAATTAACCCTGTTGACACCTGGATCTGAGACTTCCATATTTCAGAGGACATTTTGGTTGGGTTGAGCTAACCAGTTTGTGGTACTTTATTAGAGAACCCTTGATAAGCTAATACATACATATACGTTGATTCAGTGACCACTGTTCATAAATGACCAATGATTTAATGGAACATTTCTGTGCTGAGAACACTGCTTTAACTGTTTTTGGCTCTTCTTATTTGAAGTGTGTCAAAATCATTTAAAACATAGAAATTGTACTTGAAGACAAAAGGCATGACATAAACATGATTTGGCATTAAATGCTACTTAATATTAAGAGTATTAAAAAAAGAGTATTAAACAGGTACCACTAATCTAATAAGTAAAACATTATCCTGATAAGAACAATACTATCACATTTATGACCTGTAATTTTGTTTTAAAAAGATCAAAACACCTACTCACAGAAATATTCAATTTTTTGAAGATGCCTTTTAAAACAGGTTTAAATACTGTTAGTTTAAGAAATAATCATTGAAACTTAATAATAAACAGTGAAAGAAAACTTTGGACTTAAAAATTAAAGATTTGGGGGCTGGGGATGTGGCTTAAGCAGTAGTGCGCTCACCTGGCATGCGTGCGGCCTGGGTTCGATCCTCAGCACCACATACAAACAAAGATATTGTGTCCGCCAAAAACTAGAAAATAAATATTTAAAAAAATTTTTTTTCAAAAGTAAAGATTTTACATGGCATTTGTAGGGAAATAAATGGTGTTGGAGAAGATAATGCTAAGTGAAGTTAGCCAATCCCCAAAAAACAAATGCTGAATGTTTTCTCTGATAGAAGGAGGCTGATTCATAGTGGGGTAGGGAGGGGGAGCATGGGAGGAATAGATGAACTCTAGATAGGGCAGAGGGGTAGGAGGGATAGGGAGGGGGCAGGGAGTTAGCAAGGATGGTGGAATGTGATAGACATCATTATCCAAAGTACATGTATGAAGACATGAATTGGTGTCAACATACTTTATATATAAGCAGACATGAAAAATTGTGCTGTATATATGTAATAATAATTGTAACGCATTCCATTGTCACTTATTTTTTAAAAAATCAATAAAAAAGTAAAAATTTTACCAAATTGTTCTTTTTAGAGCTTTAACTTACTTCTTTTGATCAATCATTTGATAAATTGTTCAAAAAAAAAAAAAAATATACTATATATCTTTAAGCGGTATTATTCAAATAAGATCCATACTTTTTTTTGTTTGCCCACTGCACCTAAGCTATATCCAGGGCTACTTTAAATATGAATAAAATATAAAAATATTTAAAAAGTAAACTATTTATTTATGAACACTTAAAGATGCAGATGGGTACTTGCAGTGAACATATATAGGAGCAAGATAAATTTTGCAAGGGTAAAAATTATACACTTGAGGTTTGCTTTTGGTCTTGATTTTATATTTGCATTGTTTTGCTTTGAATTAATTCTTATTTCCCAACAGCAAGCTAGTGATAGAATACAGCAAAGATTTTCAATGACAAAATAGAAAACTCATAATACAAGAGGGGGAAAAAATAAGTGTCTTAGAGACTGGAATCTAATTATGATTATGGAGATGCTGGGTTCATGAATTCTAAAGGATAGAAGAATGTAAATCCAAAGTCTACACAGCACTCTTTAGTAAATGCTGCAATTGCAGGTAAAACAGATGCAGGCAAATCTCTTGTGAATTTAAGATGTTAGGCTTTTAACATGTCTTCCCTATTGTATTCAAGAAAGTAATATGATAAAATATTATGCAATAAAAATTAAAATGCATAAGCTTATTTTCTTTCTTCCTTTGAAAGAAATTAGGCAATGTTAAGCAGAATTTAAATTGTATGGTTGATTTTGGAAAAAGTTTTCATACCATTTGTGTACAATTAATTTAATCTAATATACTTCAACGTTTGCATCATATTTACCTGGTGAATATATTTCTATATGAGGCTTTTTAGCAACACTGATTTTACTAAGAATTGTTGAGTCCTTCAGGAAGCAGATGCTGATATGGGGTTAGGAGAATCAGCAGTTTATTGGAGAATAGTACCCATGAACGATTAAAAGATAAGGCTGCAGAATTGAGCAAGAAAAGTCTCCAGAGCATGATACTTATCTGAAACCTACAAAAGGAAAGGAAAAAAGCAAAGAGAATTTTGCAGGGAGAACTTCACATTAGGAGGAGATCTGGCAAATTCTCATCCAATCCAAAGTAGAGCTCGGGAAAAATATTGTCTGTTAGAGGAATTCCACAATGGGCAGAAATGGCAAGGCCTTAGTATCCCATTAGTGCTCAATCACTGGCTGTAGGCTGACCTATCAGCTGACTATAGCCTCAGCCCAAGAGCTGAGGGGACATCCTGAAGGCAATGCAACTGGAGACTGATCTCTAGCTGCATTCCTTTTAGCAGAATTGCTTTTTTTCTTGAAGCCAGATCTAAGCATCACATGGCTACTACACAGAAAACCTTACAGCTCTCCTGTCCACAGCATGAAGGCTTGATCCCACTCTTCTTGCTGCCCTGAATGCCCTTTCAAGACCTACCCCAGTATTCTTAATCTGAATCCTCTGCAAATGTGTCATCAGCCCTGTACACTAGAAAGACCCCAGTACCAGACTTTCCAAACCTCTCCCACCCTCATTTTCTCTCAGTTAAATACATATTGAGAAGACTTAAAGTCATTCAGGCGCTAAGAATTGGAACTAGTATTATGATCAACTACTCATGGATTAAAAATGCATTTGCCATTTGCAGATAAATGGATGGAGTTGGAGAATATCATGTTAAGTAAAGTAAACTAATCCCACAAAACCAAAGGCTGGATATTCTCTCTGATAAGTGGATGCTGATTCAAAATGTTGGGGGGCATGGAAAGATTGGGGGAACTTTGATTGGGAAAAGGGGGTAGGGAAGGAGGTATGGGGGCAGGAAAGATAGTGGTATGTACTGCACATATGGTGTGATTCTACATTGTGTACAACAAGAGAAATGAAAAACTGTGCTCCATTTTTGTATAATGAATTGGAATGCATTCTGCTGTCATGTATAACTATTTAGAACAAATAGATAAAAATTTTTAAAATGCATTTTCCAGGTCATGACATTACTCTTTAAGTAGGGATCTAATATAAGCCACAATTTTATACCCAGCCCACTTGCAAGTTAGGGAGAACTTCCTATATCACTACAGTTCTCTGTTTTGACTTATATCTATATGCATCATCATCAAAATAACTTGATGTTTTTTAATAAATTGAATTAATTTTCTAACTTTCAAAAAAGGGCTTCTGACTTTATTACATAGAGTGGTTTACTTCTTACACAAATGAGCCAGTATTACTTCTTTCACCATTTCTTTGACTGGATCAAAAAAAAAAATCTTCACTTCAGCATTGATATGGTAGTAAATTGGTGACAGAAATTATCTCATCCCTCAATAATCTGGAGGTCAAAATCAAGTTTTATTTTTAAAATCCTGGATCACTTTTAAAATTAAATGAAGGGAGGAACAGAGAATTAATTTTATTTTTTCTGGTTATTCCAAAAACAACCACTTGTTTGGAACTCACTGCCTCCAATCTATGTGTTAAGGCAGGAGTTACAAACTCAGACTCAAGAAGCCTAAGCAGGTAACTAAGCAGGTATCTCAAATTAAAGAAGCAGGCAGTGGAGATGTGGGAGATGTGGGACACAGAGACCACAGTTACCTGGTAGGAATGTAGACCCAGGATGGTCAAACATTCAATTTTCCAAAAGAAAACAGCAATACAAATGGTTAGGTGGCAACTATTTTTGGAAGGCACTCTGGTCACCTGTGAAATTATAAATGTGCATTCTCAATGTATCCTACAAAAGAAAAAAAAAAACAACTATCAAGTACACAAAGCCAAAGGTAGTCAGGTATTTATTTATAGTAGTAAAAGTGGAGGGAAAGGTGAAGGATTGTCAATAAAGAATTGAATAAATAAATTTGGTACATCCACAAAGTGGAAAAAATAAATATAAACAAACCTATCAATCAATGCATCTTTTTCTTGCTTTCTTTCCCTATCTTTCTTCTTTTCCTTTCCTTCTTTTTTCCTCACATCTACTAGTCTGTTGCTTTTCTTGAGTGGGGCAACAGGTAAGTTTTGCCTATGCTCATTAAAACATCTGTCGTGTAAACAAAACAAACAAACAAAACATTGCCTTGGAGCTGACTTCTCCCTTCTGCTACTCCTTGAGTGGTATCATTGAGTTAAGCAAATGTAAGTCAGTAAGTCCCTGGCCTTGGTGAAAGTATAACAGCACCTTTTATTTGACTTGACAAACCTGCACCTCTCTTTGGTATTTAAAGAACTAATTTGCATTAGATACATTCAAGAAGGAATACCTGTCCCCTGATGTCCACTCACTGGGATTCAGTCTGTAAGATCTGTGGAACAAAACAGATGGCTTCCAAGACCCAGTAGTAATACTGATACTGGAGGTAACAAAGAAATAGCCTGGATGAGAAGCTCCAGTGCTGAATCTGTGAGAATTTGAAGTTCATGGGGTGTTGCTGTAGCCCTCCTGAGTCTGACTGCAGCATTGAAGCAGTGACTTCTGGGTGGAAGCTCCAAGTGAGTCACTATTAGCTCCAGGCCTTGTGATCCCAGGCAAGCTCTTCTTTCCTTGAGGAATCACTTTCCCTTCCTGGGTTGCTATGGAGGGGCAAGGCCTTTCCCCAGCATTGGAGACAGTGGGCAAGTCTGAATGCTTAGTTGGATTCTCCATTCTGTTAACTATATTCTCAAAATGGCTGCTCCCTTGAGAGGAAAATTTGTATAGGTTAGAACATTTGGACACAGTTTCAAGAAACCATTGGGCATTTTATCAGAGCCAAACAATAATTCTGAGCAAAGTACTTTAGCTTTAAATCTTATCATTAAGTTTGACTAAGATATGAGAAAACAACCATGAGGAATTTAACTCAATAAATACTTGTAAGAACATTATTGAGTTGGCAAAGTGTAAAGGGGAATACTGGGCATGATGTATAATTGGGTAAAAACGACAACCAAAACTCAACCACTAGCTTCCAGGAACTTAGTATCTAGAACCAGGTTATTGAATATGGAGCCAATAGCCACATATAGCTATTTATATTTAAATATATTGAAATTAAATAAAATTTAAAATTCAGTTTCCAAGTTAGAGTGACCACATTTCAAGTGCTCTATAGCCACATTAACATCATCATTGAAAGTTCTATAGAAAACCTGGTCTAGAATGTGGAATTGGTAGGCTTTTCAGTTTTGCAAGTCATATGGGTTCTGTCACAACTACTCAGCTCCACAGTTGTAGCATATAATAAGCTAGCATAGACAAAACAAATGAGCATGACTATATTCCAATAAAACTTTATTTACAAAAACAGATAGCAAACCTGGGGTCCACAGTTTGCTGAATCCTTGTCCAGAAAAAAAATAGCTGATTGCAGCATAAAGCTGTAATATGGGAATAGAATAATTAACTTCATATGGCAATTCAAAAAGCTTTTATGAATGCATTACATGTAATAAGAAATGATTTTTGGTAAGCATTTACTTTGCATGCTCTGTTATGGAGCAACAAATACACTTAATCATATTATATCTTTAAAACCTTACATAAACAACTTTCTGAATACCAACATACAGAATGTTTATCAGATTTTATGCCTTCCAATGTTCAACTTTTGCATCCTTTATGGACTGTTATTAACTTCTTCATGGAAACCTGTTAATCTTTCCTCTAATGGCCATGAACATTTAAAATTTCTGACACTGAATATGGAATTCTAAGTAATTGTTACATGCTTCTCTAAGTAGATAAGCAAACTTTTTCAAAAAGAGAGTTTATAATGCTTTTTTTAATTTTTAAAATTCATTTATTTATTTAAATTAGGTATATATGAGCATAGAATGCATTTTGATTCATTGTACCAATTGCAGCACAACTTTTCATTTCTCTGTACTTGATGTAGTGTGCAGCCATACATGTACCTAGGGTAATAATGTTTTCAGTTTTTATTTTTTAGATCAATTCCTAGTATAATCAACACTTATTATTGTTGTTGTTATTGTTGCTACTACTATCTCTAGTTTACCTAGTCAAATATTTACCCATTCTCCAAATGTTTTCCAACCTACCAAAATGTAATATGAGGTGAATGATTAAGTGAAAAAAAATATCTTCCATCTATGAATAGAAGAGGTATAAATAAAGAAATGTTTCTAAAAAATCTTACACTTTGGAATATAATTTTAATGAATAATGTAAAATAAAGGAATTTATGGTTTAACATAAGACTACAGTCTGTTTTTTCAATATTATAAAACAAAACGTAAAAGACCTGTCAATACATACAAATACCTAGAAGAAAATCTGAATAACTTCAGATGCAGAGATAATAACATGAAATTAAAAATAGAAAGTTTTATAAAATTTAGCAGATAAAATATATATGTAAAATTTGTCCTTATATTACACTTCAGGGGTTTTACATCTTCAGATTTTACAGTTCTCTGAAATATCTACCAAATTCATAAATCAATTTCTAAAACTCCCAATTAAACATGGTTTGGAATATTTATCAATAGTAAGGAATGCTTCTTCCTGAGCTCAGTTCAAAAGTAGTCTGATAAATATCTCCACAAAAATTTTCAAACACAAAGGGGACTTTCACTTCATCTTTAACAGCAGCACCTACAAGGATAAGAATCTCCAACAATAAATCAGCCAGTTCATATTTTGTATGTTTGTCTTATATTTTTAAAAAATACTGACTGCATTCCTGAATGATGCTTCCAAATCTTCTACAGGATACATTAAAAAAATTTCATTCCAATTATTAAGCTGATGATGCTTTGTATCATATGCGGGTTTTGTTTCTTCTGTCATAGTTCTTTAAATTTTGTCGTGAACTTCTTCCTTGCCTTCGGAAACTTTGATTGAACAAGGACACCTATGGCATCTGCATATTAATCTGCAATGATATGCACATTCCCAACATCCTGAATATCCTTCCTTGAATTAATGCTTAAAAGCTAAGTTCAGGGGGGATGGTGGAGGATGGGAAAGGCAGCGGAGCACAACAGACACTAGTATGGCAATATGTAAATCAATGGATGTGTAACTGATGTGATTCTGCAATCTGTGTATGGGGTGAAGGTGGGAGTTCATAACCCACTTGAATCAAAGTGTGGAATATGATATGTCAAGAAATTTGTAATGTTTTGAACAACCAACAATAAAAAATTTAAAAAAAAAAAGCTAAGTTCAGAACTTTATTAACTAAGGGTTCAGGTCCAGGATGAATGGGAATCTGCTTTAGAACTAAAATTAAAACTAAACAACAACAACACAGAACAAAATCTACTGCTAAGTCCCACCTTTCTAGAAGATAATATCCTTCATAGTGTTTTTCATCACCCTTAGACTGTGCTAGACTGATGTGTATACTCATAAGATTCATTTTCAGTTTCATTTTGGCATCTATTATTCAAACAAGGTGCCAAGTAAGGGAGAGAGATCATGCTCTGTGACAGCTCATAGAGCTCAACAACTGGTCAAACTGAAGATCTTCACCCTTCTGAAGAATATGGACAATATCTCCTCCAAGGGTTCAGCCATTACAACTTCAACTTCATTGTCAGCTTAAATAGTTAATTATGTCAGTAGGTTCTTGATGATATATTCCCTAGGCTTGACATCTGGGTCAGTCCTGATATTTGATGTGGTGATATTCTTTCTTCTCCAAATGGAATGAAAATTGGAAGAAGCACAGTACTTATTCACTTTGCTGATTGGTGCTGAAGCTCGTAGCCGGAGATAGTAATTTCTTGGTGGTAATTTGGATCATCTAGTTCTGATTCAAGCAATTCTGAGATTAAGCAATTAGAGTTTAATGACCCAAGATGCAAATGAATGGATTCAGATCACTTAGAAATGGCTGTTGACGCCCAGAGTTTGTAGGGAAAAAAAATACCACGTTTGGAAAGAATCCATCTAAAAGCTCTTTCAGTCTTGAGCATGTACTTTACAAGCACTCATGGGGTAAAGCAGCAGGGATTCTCCATGTATGAAGCAGAGTATGGAATGCTGAAGGAATTTCTGTCATCTAACAACAGGATGCAGTTGGTAAAATTCTTCGGTTAAGAACGCCCATCCCCAGTCCAAGTGCATCTGCTTGCTCCTCAGGCACCACCAGTTCCTGCCCTCAGGCCCTAAGGTTCCACTCATTATTGAATCCCTAGCATCTAATGCAAATTTGTCATCTAGTAGGTGTCTAATAAATATATTAAATCCGTAAAATAAATGTGTCAAATTAGTATAGCTATGAATTGATATTACTGTCAGCACTTTCAGAGCCTATACAATTAGCATTTAATAGAACTTTTATGTTCTAGGTATTTTGTGCTTCATTAGCACATTTATTATCTATATTTTAATATAGAAAATATTATTGATTTAATATTAAATGTGACTTACTCTCAAATTTTTCAAATTGAGTATGTGTATCAGAAAAAAGAATAAGAAGTAAAAACCTAAGGATCCAACTTTCTGAAAATATTATTGCATTTAAATATTTTATATAATACATAAATCATTGTTTTCATTAATTTGTGGTTCCAATATGGGGCAACTGTGGCAAATGTGTCTTTTTCTTGGGGCAAAGTAACACCAGTGGCAGATGATGTATAGCTATTGAAGTGGTAAAACTTTTAGGCCATGCTTACAATCAGAGACCACAGAAGAAGTTGACTTTCTCCTGGAAGGACAACAGGACTTCTTGTTCCAGAGTGATGATAACTAACCAGTTCTGAGGCAGGAGGTTAAGGATGACAAGATGGTGGAATATTCCAAGATATCAGCCAGGTCACAGGACAAAGAACCTGGTTGTATTACCCACGTTGCTATGGGAGCTCCCCTCACACACACACACAATAGAACCACCTATGTTGCTATGGGAACTCCTGCTCTGGGTAGCCATAGAACCAAAGGAAGTGAAGTGAGAGCAAGTATTAATCCTCTGGGAAACCCCTACCAAAGGCAGATAAAAGCTACCGGGTTTCCTGGTAGAAAAAGATAGATAAAGCTCATCTGCTCTGCTTTATGGAGTGTATTTTCATGCTCTGGCTGTGTCTGTATGTCTTGCTCAATTCTTTGTTCAGGTGCCAAGGACTTGGACCTGACTCTCCTCAGGTAACAGTTCTATGCCACTATGGAGTCCGCAGAGACATGTATCATCTCATCATCCCACAGAAGCTCATGCTGGTCCCCTACATTGATGTCAATGAAGTGGAAGCTATGCAGGATGTCTTGATAAAATGTTAGTGTGCCAGGTGAAGGATATTATTTCACAAAAATGCACGAATCTGCTACTTCACTAAAATTCCTGAGGATCCAGTGAACTCGAGCATGTCTAAGTACCTGCTCCAAAGAGGAGAAATTCTCATAGCTTTTCACTACCTATCATAAGGAAAGAAGCACAGTGTTTGGTAAATTTCATTGAATTTTGGAGGCAATATAGGCCACTTTGAAGTATACCATTCCCATCTATTTATTAGATTTACCAAAAGACTTACCAAAAACTTACTAAAAGACTTTCTTAGTAGGTGTCAGAGCAAGTCAAAACTGTAGTGCAATTACAGTGAAGCTATAATTTGTCTATGTCTGGTGGTGATGCTTTTGGCAAACGTGATTGGAAAATTTCTAGTGTTGGCTCCCAAATCTTAGAGCAAATGCACATATTTTAGCAGTAACCATGCTCTTTTGGGTAACAGCTCTTGATTTGATCTGTCTTTGGTAGAGAATACTCAAGCCTGACTTGAGAATCGTAGGTAGGTGGCACAGGACACAATTGCTATCACAAATGAGGCATTGTCTGACTTCCTAGTCATAGCATTGGTTATACCTGATGGCTTTCTATGATTCAAGTGAAACTAAAATATTTGGGTCAAGATAAAGCAGACTCTGAAAACTGTATTAGCAAGTGCCTTTCATTCCCTGTGATTTCACTGAATGCGTCTTTTGCTCTGTTACTCCTCTTTCAATCTCTATTTATATCTCCTGGAGAGTTTCTTATTAATTGATGGGGAAAGATCAAGATTTATTAACAGGCATCAGATGGTCACAACTGAGTCTTTGCTGCACCACCGAAGGGTGACCCTTTAAAAACATGGTGGAGAAAGTGAGATGTTAAAATCTTCTAATGGTTTATCCTGTTCACTTTGCCTAGAATGAGAGAGAGCCTGCTTTTCATTCTCTTCTCTCCTGTCCTCTTCCCTTTTTTTTTTTTTTTATCACCTTCTTTCTCAGGGCTTTTCAGGGTCTTATCCAAGCTTCTGAGGTTAACGGCCAAAGCTGAGAACCTAGATGGAGACTCCATGCCACAGATTAGAAGTTATCAGGTGACATATACTTCCTATTATTGTTAGCTGGGCTCTGATCTTTTGGAAACTTCAATACTTAGGGAAGAAGGAATCCTTCCTCTAGGTACACAGAAATGGTATTACTAAATTGGAAGTCAAGACGAACACTTAGATATTTCAGATTCTTCATGCCTTTAAGTAGATAGACCAAAACTTATTATGGTTTGGATGATTGATCTTAATTAGTAAGAGGGAAAAAGGCAGGTATGGGTGTTGCTCAGTGGTAGAGTACTTGCCTAGCATGTGTGAGGACCTGGGTTCAATCCCCAGCCCTGCAAAAAATAGGAGTAAAAAGAAATGCTAGAGACAATGGAATATGAAGCTGCGTAGGTAGAAGCCACAGAAAACCCTGGAGGATCACCCAATTTCAGTGTTTAAAATTAGAGGAATTTAAGTTCATATTATAAAAAGGGTAATAGGGACCCAATTGACCCTCTAATGTTAAAACAACTATAAAACTGGGAAATGTTACATGAAACATTGGTATTTAGGCACTGGACAATAAGCCATGAGAGAAGGGAATCAAAAGAGTTGATCCCTACAATGACCCCAGCTTATTACTCAAGAGAGTTTTCAGGCTCTAGTGGTGGAAAGAGGCCTAAGCTTAAGGGGATTTGGAAGTTGTTATTTGTTTGCTTGTTTATTGTTTCAAACATTAGGTAATCTAAATTTTGCTGGAACTTGCTTTCCCACTTCACAGTACATTATAGGCCTCTCAAGTCAATAAACAGAAATCTAAATAATTTTAATGTCACTTAATATTCCATAGAAAGAGTGTACTGGATTTAACTATGGCTCCACTGATAGACCATGGAATTGTATCCATCTTTTTTTTTATAACTATGCCATAAAGACAACTAAATTTGGCCCTCAATAATGACTCATATATTTCTATAGGAAAGCTGTTTAAAGTGCAGGTTGATAGGTCAAAGAGAATATATATATTTATTTACAACAGACATTCACTGCCAGACTTTTTCCAAAAATGATAACAATTTTTACTCCCACTAACAATATATTACAGTGTTTATGTTCTTGCTAATGTCTTACCAGCAATGAATATTTTCTCCCTTTTAATTTTTGCCTTTAGATAGGAAAGATTCTAAATTACCAAAAGAACTCTTCTTTGGTGTTTTCCCAAAATTGAATTCACAGTCTGTGTTTAGGTCACTGGCATTTAACCTGTTTGCTCCATGAGGTCAGCATGTGTACTAGTTTAATCAGTGGTTTTCTTTGCCCCACTCTGAAGTCTCAGATCGTGGAGAGGAGATAGTATCATTGGAATCGTACCATCAGAAAAAAAGCAAGTAATACAGACTCGTATCACCATTGTCATATATGAAAGATACCTTGATATTCACTGGAAAGAAAATAATAGAAACACAAATCTCAAGGGTTGAAGGAGCTATTCAATGCATAAATCTTATCTACAAAATCCCTACCAATTTATTTCCCTACCTCTGCTTAAATTTCTCTAATGATGGAGAACCTACAAAGCTCTCAGCCTATTCCATAATAATAAAGCTAACTTGTATTGAACATTTATTCCATACCAGACACAATTGTAAGTGCCTGGCAGGAAGTATCTCATTTAATCCTTACAAAAACCCCATAGGGGAGGATTTACTATTATACCTATTTCACAGAATAAACCAAGGCACAGAACACACAACTGGTGAATGGTTGTAGTGAATTTAAAGTCAGTGGGAAGCCATACTCAACTTCTACACCCTACTGCCTCCCAGAGGCAGGTTCATAAAACTGTCAATACCAACCCTTTTTCTTTATACAAAGCGGAGCACTTCTTCCTGTAGATTTGTTTTGTTGCTCTTATTTCTGTCTTCTTAGTTCCAAGAAAATACTAAAAAAAAATTAGAAATAGACATGAGGTTCTCTATTAATCCTTATTTCTAGAAACCAGAGTGTGTTTACTGGAAGCCTAAGACAAATCAGCTCATAGATTCAACCCAATGGCAAGAGTGGGGGAAAGGCAAGGGACCCTATCTCTTACTTAGTGGAGATCCCAAGTCAAGCCAACTTTGAATCTTCACAGGAAATAGGGCTGAACTTTTCAGGAGGAGGGAGAAAGTCCTCAGCATTAAGACATAAAACATTAATGGGAAAGATTAATATATTGTCATTATATCTTCAAAGTCTCAGTCAAATTCATCTGTGCATGTTCTTACAAAGACTCCCAAAGAATACCTCAAATACCTAGGGATTAAACCCTTTAAGAGTACAGTGACAAATGAGAGCATGACACTAGCGAATAGACAAGCTTACTAATGTTTCGTTTACAGGAATTCAAAGTAATGGAGGGTATAATGATAAAATTAAACAACCCCAAATTCTACATTTATCACAGGAGAATGGATTTCTCCCTACCATATAAATTAAAATAAAAACACAATCAGATAGTGATGTGAAAGTCAAATATGATCATGATGAACATTGGTATGTCAGTCAAAGGGTCCACAAGAATGAACTAACATAAACTCTCCTCTCTCTCCTTCCTTTTTCCATGTGCCTTTTATTTCTATAATAGATAATAATAATACATATGATCTATTATAATTTATATTTGTTGGTCAATAGATACATGAAAAAATGCCCAATATCATTAGCCTGAAAGGAAATGAAAACCAAAGCTACAATGAGATAACCATTTCACTCCAGTTAGAATGCTATTTTTAAAAATGCTAGCCAGGGTATGGAGAAAAAGGAACCCTTATACACTCTCGATGGGAATGTAAATTAGTGCAGCCATTATGGATAACAGTATGGAGGTTTCTTGAGAAACTAAAGAGAACTACCATATAATTCAGCTATCCCATTCCTGGGTATAAATCCAAAGGAAATTAAGTCAGAATATAAAAAGATACCCTCATGCCCATGTTTACTGTGGCGCTGTATACAATAATTAAGACATGAACTCAGCCTAGGTTCCCATTAACAGATGAGTAAAGAAAATATAACATATGTACACACATGATGGGGAGTTATTAAGCCACAAAGAAAAATGAAATTTTCATTTTTCTAAAAATCCTGTAATTTTTAGAAAACATGGATGGAACTAGAGGATGTCACATCAAGGCATAGACAAGTGTTCCATGTTTTCTCCCATATGTGAAAACTTTAAAAATAAATAAATAAAAAGAAAAAAGAAACGGTATGTGGTTTCTAGCAAATTCCCAGGTGATGCTGTTGCTGCTTTCTAGGGGTCATCATTTGTGCTCATCTGTCCTGCTGCCATTTCTAGTCTCTAGTGCTCTAGCACTTCAAATATTAGAGAGGAAGGAGAAAGAAGGGGAAATCCCTCTTCACTTAGCCATTTCAGCAGCCCTCTCTTGGGTGTTTGCTGTTCTTTAGGAACCACGACTGTCTATTTGTGTCTTCTGATCTTTCAGTGTCCAAATGCTAGCTCTCTTGGGATGTGCCATATGTGGGTTCTTTGAAGGGCCCTGAGGTACTTGTGGCTCCTGTATTAGTCATCTTTTTATCACTATAATATAACACCTGAGAAAATCAACTTATCAAAGAGGAAAGTTTTACTTTAGCTCATGGTTTCAGAAGTTTCAGTCCACAGTCAGATGACTTCTTTGGGACTGTTGTGAGGCAGAGCATCATGTCAGAGAGGGCATGATGGAACAGAGCTGCTCACCTCATGATGGCCAGGAAGGAAAGAAAGAAAGACAAAGGACAGGGGCAGGGTATATTGCCAGTGACATATTTCCTCCAACTGGATCCCACCTCCTCCAGCTTGATAGAAGCTGATAGACCTCCCAATAGTTCATTCGGTTATTAACATGAATGTACATTGATTGAGTCCTCTTGGTCTAATCACTTCCAAAAGCTCCACCTCTGAAAATTACTACATTGGAGACCAAGATTGTAATCCATGAGCCTTTGGAGGACATTCAAGATCCAAATTATAACATCTCCCCTGCATAATTTGACGATATATAAAATTCCCAGAGTAGTCTTTAAAGACCCTAAAGGGTCACATTCTTCCTATCCTGTCTCATATTCCCTCTTAAGCCCCTGCTTGACACCTTTCAATGACTTCATAAAATCTTAACTCCTTACCATGGCCGCTAAGGCCCTGAACGGTATGACGCTTGCCTGCCTTTCCAAACAAGGCTCACTTCTCAAGCCTCCCACTCATAGTACTTCTCAAAGCTTTTGTCCAGTCCAGAGTTTCCCATCTGTCCTTCTGTGCTTTTCCAATTCTTCACATGGTTGGTCCATTTTCTTCCTTTGCACTTGGCTTAAATATCCCTCCCTCTGGAAGCCTCTCACCATTCATTATTAAGATGGCTTCTTTTTACAGTCCCTCTTGGTACTCTGGGTTTTTTTTTTTTTTTTCTACATAGGGATTTTTGTATTTTTTTTTGCTATCGTTGTTGTTAATGTCTGTTTTCCTTTCAGATGATAAATGACCTTAGAGCAGAAACAGTGCCTACACTGCATACTCAGGGCCTAGGATAGTAATTTCAACATAGAAGGTACTCATTAAATTTTGATTGAATGAATAAATCAAAGAATGAAAGGAGAGTTATCTGTGCTGGTCTCTGGAGGTTCCAGGTGATCTTCACTCAGGGCTGAGAGTCTAAGTGGTGTTATACACACACGTCATCACGGGGTGATTCTGGGGCTGAGAGTCAAAGGAAAGACTTATTTTCCTGGGAGGCATACAATCTATGCTAAAAATAGTGATGTATTGCCTAATGTGCAGATTTTCATGGTAGGTAGTGCAAGATGTTTACTGAATTCAAACTTTTGATTCAGCCTGAATATTAATTCAGTTCCTTTAAAGTAGACAGATTACAAACACAAGAGATTTACTGGGGGTGGGGGTGGGGGGTGGGGGTGGGAACACCTTGAGGAAAACTGATGAAAAAATCAGTGGAGGTTAGAGAACTCTCAACTCACAACCAAAGAGTGGTTCCAGAGAAGGAGAGATGGACAGAAATTTGGGTGAGAAGAGTCTGATAATGCAGTGTGGTTCTAAGAACATTTCAACAAGATTTATATCAGTCCTCAAGCTTACACAGCTTAACATCACATCTCACAGGAATGGGCCCCTTCAATATTATGGTCTCACTGAGTCTTTGGCTGAGAGCTGTTCCTGGAAGGTGAAGGCACAGTGGTGAATTCAGAGCCCAGGAACTGACGGCATCAAATAAGGGACAATAATAGGAGATCCTACATGTGCATTTTTAAGCCTAGGAGAATCCAAAATGCATTTGTCAAAAAAAAAAAAAAAAAAAAAAAAAAAAAAAAAAAAATATATATATATATATATATATATATATATATATATATGTAGTATTTGACTTGGAATTTGTCCTAGGTGTTTTTATGTTGGCAAGACATTAATCCTCTGTTTCTTATTGGTCTCTGATTATATCTGCTTGATTCCTAATCACGTTCTTTTATTTTTTTTTTCTTTAAAAAGTATTTTTACTATATGTAAACATGCTGTTTTGGTCAGCTTCCTGTCACTATAACAAATACCTGAGATAATCAACTTACAAAGAGAAAAAGGTTATCTGGCTCACAAATTTGGAAGCTTCATTTCACAAAGCACAAGGTAAGGTAGCACAACCTGGCAGGAGCACATGGCAATGCTAAACCACTCACCTCATAGCCAGGATAATGAAAGAGGGAAAGAGAGAGTGGGGTCCCACAATCTCCTTCAAGAGAACACTGCCAGTGTCCTGAATACCTTCCACTAGATTCTACCTCCTCAAGATTCCACCACCTCTAGACCCTCATTGTTATGCAAAATTACATATAAGATGGTGTGAGGGAGAAGAAAAAAGAGAGAGAGAGAAACGTGTCACAGTAGATTGGGTAGAAAGAGGGGAGGGGAGGGGAGGGGGGATAGGAAGAGCAGCACGATACAATAGACACTAGTATGGCCCTATGTATAAATGTGGCTGTATAACCAATGTGATCCTGCAATCTGTACACGTGGAAAAATAAGATTAAAATTACGTACCCCATTTGAATCAAATGTATGATATGTCAAGATCATGGTAATGTTTTGAGCAACTAATAAAAAAATTAAAAAAAAAAAAAAAGATTCCACCACCTCTCAATAGTGACCATGGGCTCAGGACCAAGCCTTCAACACATGGGCCTTTGGGAGACACGTCTCTGAACTACCACGCTCATTATAAACCACTTAAACAATAAAGGATTACACTGAGTAAAAATAAATAAGTAAAATAAAATCCTATTTGTAACTTCTTGGGTCATTGAACTATTTTTTTTTCTTTATCTTTAGCAATTTCAACAAAAAGGGAATAAAATTAGCATTCTCTTGAGATCCAGGC
Source organism: Marmota flaviventris (assembly GCF_047511675.1). Taxonomy (NCBI): domain Eukaryota; kingdom Metazoa; phylum Chordata; class Mammalia; order Rodentia; family Sciuridae; genus Marmota; species Marmota flaviventris. The sequence continues at coordinate 82,891,655 of NC_092509.1, read as the reverse complement.
CATATTAGCATCAGAGCTTTTTAATTTTGCTAAGTTGTATCGTGGAGATTTACTTCTGATTACTTCCTTTTATTTTCTCTGGGGTTCTTTCTCAGTGTGTTTGTTCATCATTGCCTCTTCAAATTCAGGATATTAGCCAAGCCATGTATTCCTCTCTTGGACTGAAATAATTCAGAAGCAAACAGTAAATACTGTCCCATACACTGAAAATAAAAGGTAGTAAAGAAGTAGGGGATGGTGGTATAGCTTACTGGTAGAGCACAAGCTTAATACATGCAAGCTCTGGATTTGGTCCCCAGCACACGCACACACACGCACACTCACACACAAACAGCTTATTAGGTGATGATTATGATTATGGGCTGTTTTGTTTATTCCACTTCTAATTTGCAATATTAAATAACATATATTTTAAAAATTGATTCTAGGGCTGGGATTGTGGCTCAGTGACAGAGCACTTGCTTCACACATATGAGGTACTGGGTTCAATCCTCAGCGCCACATAAAATTAAATAAATAAAATAAAGGTATCGTGTCCATCTATAACTAAAAAAAAATTAAAGGAATTGATTCTACATTTTTAAACTAGTAAATTGTTAACATACTTTGTAAGTCTATCTGAATATTTCTGTATTTGCTTTTCTTTTACCTTGATTATTATTTGAATAGACTGATGATGATTCAATCAGATGCTATCATTTTGGAGGTTTTTAAAACTATCCAGTTTTCTAAATTTAAGTTCAATATGTTTTTTTTAAAGTATAGATTTGTTTTAATGTATAGATATATTTTAATGAAAATAATATACACATTTTGAAACTTTGAACTACTATACCACAGATAAAATATAACCATTAATACAGCTATTCATTTCATGGATTCTTCATAAATTTACCTGTAGATCAAGTGTGCAGTTTTTACTTAACAGTGCATAGTTTTTATTCAACAGAAATGTATTCACTAAAAGGCATGAACAAGAATTTCCATAGCAGCCCCATTTATAGTAGACTTAATTAAAAACAAAATGCCAGTAAGAGCAGATAAAAATATTTAGGCATGAATAATCTATTGCTATTGAAAGTGGAGAGACAGCAGTTGGAAAGGGATAGGAGGACTGAAGGTAACATTCTAGTTCTTAACCTGGGAGTCAGTTACACAATGTGTTCAGTACCCAGGGGCTTATATATATATATATATATATATATATATTTTTTTTTTTTTTTTTTTTTTTTTTTTTTTTTTGAGACAGGGTCTTCCTAAGTTGCTCGGGCTGGTCTTGAATGTGTGGTCCTCCCCCCGTCAGCTTTCTGAATAGCTGGGATTACAAGTATGTGTTACCACTCCTGACCAGCTTATACCCTTATAATAAGCTGCCCTTTCTGTAAATCAGGCTCAGGTCTTTTGTATGAAACACCCCATAGCAGCAAATTGTGGAAAGGACACTGATGCAACATGTGGGTTAAATGGGGACCAACATATCTGCTTGTCATAATCGAGTCAGGCTACTGTAACAAATACACCATAGCCTTGGTGGTTTAAGTGACAAACATTTATTTCTTACAGTTTTGAAGTTGAAAAGTCCAAGATCAAGGTGTCGGCAGATCTGGTGTGTAGTGAGGGCGCACCTCTTAGTTCCCATACTAGTTTGTAACTTCATATGGCAAACAACAGAGTGAAAGTCCTCCTTGTCTCATCTTCTAAGAATGCTAATTGTATTCCCAAAGGCACCACCTTTGTAACCTGATTGCATCCCTAAGCCACACCTCCTAATGCCATCTCGCTGAGGATGCTGAGGATTAGGTTTTCAACATTGAAATTCAGGGGGATACAATCAGTCAGTGCCTAATATTGCTCTTGCAGATTACTCATGTCTTTGGTCTTGCTCATGCTTGATTTCAGATGTGCATCTTATAATAGAATGTTGCTGGGCTCATCTGACTCTATGGCTGTGTGGGTCTGATTCAGACCATAACAGGCTATTCCATATACAGAGTACTTTGGTCCCCATCGGTCATATGTTCTTTCTCTAACAGAGTCTGGTGACATGCCAGGTGCTGTTTTCCAAAAAGTATATCATATTCTGCTGCAGATTCAATCTGTTCCAGAATTCTAGAAGTCTCTCTTATGATTCTTTCATGCCTTTTAGTGAATACATTTCTGTTGAATAAAAACCATTAACACCATGTCATATTGTTTCTCACTGTGTTTGCTGCATTGGCTGGCTCAAGTGGTAGGAATATTTGCATTGTAACTTAGACTTGCTAAGAACTTTTTCATGCTTTGGGTTCCAACAAAGCTAGCAGCCTTCCATGGCACCCAACATATCTCTGGACAAGTATTTGTAGCTATGGAAAGTGTTGCCTATCAGCTGTTGTTATTTCCTTCTTTGTGGTAGAGGATGCAAGATTCCATCATTTGTAAACTTAATTTTGAAGGATATGACAGAACTTTCCTGACCACAGACGCCTAAAAACTTCATCAAAGTGGCAGGTCCTTTAATCTTACTGAGATTTATAGTCTACCCTCTGGAATGCATGTGCCTTACCAAACCCTCCAGTGTACTAGCCATCCTGTCTAGCTAGCATGATATAATCAATGTAATGGATCAGAGTGACTGTCTGTGGAATGTTTAATCAACCCAGATTTCTTTGGACTATATTATGACACAGGGTAGAATAGTTAACAAACCTGACCCAAAACTGTGAGTGAATACAGTTATCCATCTCTTGTAAATTCAAACTGTTCAGCTCCTTCTTTGAAAAAGTCAGCAAGTGTCTGTAACAGGCCAGACAGTAAGTATTTTAGGCTTTATATACAGTCTCTGTTGCAACTATTCAACTCTGCAGTTACAATGTGAAAGCAGACAGACAATAGACAAACGAACCATCATGGCCGTGTTCCAGAAACACTTTATTTACAAAAAAAAAAAAAAAAAAAAAAAAAAAGACAGCTGGCGGGATTTGGCAAACAGGCTATAGTTTTTCGACCCCTGCCCTTTTGTAACCAGACACTTCAATTTCTTATACACACAGTTAAGACTTTATTGATCTGTTCTAACCTTGGTACCACATCTGGCACAGCAACTCAATGAAGCTTGTTCAGCCTACAGCAATCTATAGTCCTTCTCTAGATTCTAAAGGGGCCAGATGGTGACATGATAATGGAAAAAGTGACCACTGCATCCTTTCATTTTTAACACTGGCACTTACCTCTTCATGAACCCTGGGATGCAATAATGTTTTGGGCTATCTTAGTGGGGGTGGGGGTTGGCTGCCAAGGTTTACACTGGTCTTTACCATCGTGATAACTCTTGGAGCATGGAGGAAAGACCCAATGTGGGGTTATTCCAATCACCCAGCACACCTCTACCAGTGCATATTCAGGGACTGAGGAAAATACTACCAGATGATGTCCACAGTGGGCCAGACCTATTTTCATCAGGCTTAGCCAGGACATCCTTCATTACCTAGTTTCTATAATTTTCAGCTCTAACTGGGACCAAGATGATTGTATTGGTGCAAATATTCCAAAAAAGCATAAACCAAGATGCAGTCAAATATTCAGGAAATTTCTTCAGGGTAAGGGAGCCAGGAGATGTTGGGAGAGCCATCAGACCATAGTACAATTCTGATCCCAATTGAAGAAAAGAAGGCAGGAGGGTTGTATGGAAATGTCTTAGCATTGCAGATATAAGCAAAGTTCAGCAAGGCCATGGGGGCGGGGCGGGGTCCATAAGTCCCCCAGATGCTGCTCAGAGTAGTCCTAAACCTCCCAAGGGCTGCTTTAGTGTCCTTGTCATGCTCAGTCATAATCAGGGGAGGAGGGGGAAGCAGAAACATAGCCTTAACATGAATGTGGTGATAGATTATAGAGCATAGCAACTGGGGATATCCAGGCATGACCTGAGAGATGCACTCTGAGGCTGTTCCCATGATGCTTCCAATCTCCAAGTATAAAAATCAGCTCAGACCCTGCATTCAACAGACCTCAACATTTCTAGGGATTTACCCATTGTACATTCATGAGAGAATTATTACAGTATGTACTTGGCATGGTTTTACATGGAATTTCTTCCTAGGAAACTGGCCCCCCTCTTTAATAAGTAAATCTGGATATGAAGATTGGCTCAAGTCCAGGAACTGAGCATATGATATTTTACCATACTGAGCATCATATCCTTCCACTCGTGCTATTTTTGTTGTTTGTTTGCCATTCTGTTGTCTACCTATTTTGCCCCTAGAACTATTGTGCTTTGTTAATAATCTCTACGACTTCCTGCCAACTTCTGTGGCTGCTCCCTTGCACCCCAGCCTAGCCAGAAAATGTGGTAATTTTGGTCTCCTAGCTCCTGGTGCTTACAAATCACAACCTGACTTCTATTATGAGGAAGCTCATCCTCCCCATGGATTTTAGTGAGCCCAATTCTGTGACTGCCTCCCTTAGTAATTAGTGCAATCCTAATGGTCTTGAATATGTCCTTCTGTGTCATCCCATAGAACATATTCCTCTTAAGGGATTCTGAACTTAACAAAACCTAACATTTCCCATCATACCCACTTCCCTCAGGATCCTTATTTCTTCTTTTGCCTTCTCCCAGGTCATCTTAGGCATTTCCGCTTCACTTAACGTCCTTCACTTGTTTCAGGCGTCTAAAAGCCATCCAAACAATGAATTGAACATACCCTATAGCTCTTGACAGGGCACTCAATCATAAGAAAGATTCTCCAAGTCAAACAATTATTCCAGTTTTACTTCCTGTCCCTGCAAATCCAATCGTAGGGTACTCCTCTGGATATTAACAATTCCTGTACTTGAATAGTCTCTTTCCTCTCATATCAAGCTTCCCTTTGCTGATTTTGGCTGGAATTTAAACTTCTGGGAAAGGAGATGCAGGCAGCTCCTGATGCAGACACCTGTAGTCTTGTGGGGGGACGCTAGGTATCTCCAAGTTATCTCCCAGCAAAAAAATGATTAGACGATTAGAGAAGAGTGGGTCACCTTTTGCAAGCTGTGAAGTTTCAAGGTGCTTTGTAGGGGATCATGGGCATACATCCAGATTTCTGAATCCCATGTTTCAAGGTTTCCCCAACCAAAGTACTGACTTTAGAATACCAGATCTGCCTAGGCTGAGCATCCAAACACATTCTGTCAGACCTAGAGTCTGTTGCTCAATCATGTCTGCTCTTTCACTGTATGAAATAATGGCCAGTTTGTAAACTACCCCAGAATCCTTCTGGCTCTCACACATAACTTTTAACTGATTATTAACCCCTTAATATCTCATTTTTCTTCAGTAGGGAACCAATTCAATCAGTTAATCAATTCTACTGTTTATGAGCATCCACTTATCCCCCCCTACAACCACCGGCCTCTATTTCTCAAATTACTGAATCCTACACTGGAAGGGCATTCCCCTCTACTAAGATGTTTCCATAGATCTCTTCTGGTGAAATCTTTAGCAATTAGGCCACCACCTTCTGCCAAGCACTACCTATATCCTACCTGCCTACCAAATGGGATGATATCTTCTTTGCTCCTTGGTAGTGATTGGGCCAATCATAGATCCCAGTCTTAGTTCCTGCTTTCTCAGTATCACTTGGGTTGGATATGCCAACAAGCAGCAGATGAGACAGGCAAGGCATTTTTTGGAAAGCTTTAAGATCATATGCACTTACAGAAGGAGACAGGAAAGGATTGGGTAGAAAGAGTGTCAGACAGCAGTGAAGTTCCAAGAAAAGTTCAACCAGGTCTTTAAAGGAGCTCTGCATCTTACCAAAATGCCCTTAGTGCCCCAGTGGTGTTCAGTCATTTGGGAGAGTCTTGGTCTCCACGTGCAGCAAGAGGCAGAAACTGGGTCCATCAGTCAGTTTTGCTCCTTGCGTCGGAAGATTTGATCAGCATGTATTCATGGGCTCTACATTAAGTAACTGGGGAGAGTCCTTGTATTTAATAAGTGTAGAATAATGGTAGCTGTAAGAATTTGATGCATTTAATTTTTCCATAATGACTCAATTTTCTAATGTGGCAAATGGGAATAATTTAACATCTATGAAATCTAATTTCTAAAAGTTTTTAAAGATTCAATATAACACTTTCTATTAAAGGATGCTTGAAAAAATAAAAAGTAAGGAATAATATTAGTGACAGCTCTGTATAACCAAGAACAGTCTTAATTGCCTCCTTTTATTTAAGGGAACAAGACTGAGACTGATTAAAGAGATAATAAGCATTTGAAGCTACTGAACCAGATTAAATGTTTAGGTATCAGTTTAAGTCAAGAGACTGAGTATTTACTGACAAATGTTCTTAAGAAATACATCCCAAATTCATCCTATTGATAACTTTAATCAAAAGTAATAAAATGGGGCTGGGGATATACATCAGTTGGTAGAGTGCTTGCCTCACATGCACAAGGCCCTGGGTTCAATCCCCAGCACTGCCCCCTGCCATATATAATAATAAAATGTATAAATACTTAAGAGAGTTTGTATCTATTTAAAGTACAATGATAATAAATTGCTAAGGTCTTTTATTTATGCAGGTACAGATTAATTTACACATTAATGTCCAGTCATAATATTCTCTTCTAATTTCTTTAATTATTTTTTCTAACAAATGCCATATCACAAAATATAGTGAAAAGGACAACTATATATACTTTTAAAACTTGTTGTAATTTAAGTAATCCACTCATTGTTGGACAGGTAGGATATTCCATTTTATTTACTATTAATACACATGTTTTTTTTCTCTTCAGAGTCTCACTAAGTTGGCTGGGCTAGCCTAAACTTGCCTCAGCCTCCCAAGTGGCTAAAATTAGAATTCTATAATTAGAATTCTATAATTAGAATTATAGACATTCAACATCTGTCCAGAAGTTTTTGAACTATTTAATTCTGCTTATCTCTTTCTAGGCTTTCATCCTACAAGTGATCATTATTTTGCCTTTATTTAATGGCATTTGAAAATCCCATTAACTAGATACTAGTATCATCCTTTTAAATAATGAGTCTTTGTTTAGCTTACTCACAAACTTACAAGTGTCATTGCTTATCTTCCCTTCTCAACTCAGTCCTTTCTGCAGTATGTTATTAGAAGTTCCACAAGTAAGTATCTGCTGGTGGTAAATATTTTAAATTTTTGTCTGAAAAATATTTTTTCATACTTACTCCCACGAGATAGCTTATCTTGATATTCAATTTCATGTCGACATGGATTTGATCACAGCATTTTGAAAATATGATGTCAGTAATGCCTTCTGATTTCTATGTTTGCTCCTTTCAAGTGTGTTGTTAATCTAGTTGTAATTACTTACTGAAAAATTTGCTACTTCTCTCTGGCTTTTAAAAGAGATCTTCCTGTTGTTTTGTTACGGTTTGGATATGAAGTGTCCCTCACATAGTTCACGAGAGAACACAGGATTATTAGAGGTGAAATGATTCTATTATGAGAGTTGTGATCCAATCAGTGGATTTTTCCATTTCCTGGATTAATAATTTGAGTGGCTTTCTGCAGGCAGATGTGATATGGCTGGCAGAAGAAGATCACTGGAGGTGTGCTCTTGGGGATTATATATTTTGTCTCCAGATCTTCTCTCTTTTCTTCTCTCTGCTTCCCAGCTGCCGTAAACTGAGTAGTTTACCTTTGTCATGCCCTTTTCCCATAATGTTCTACCATCAGGCCTAGAGCCATGATGTTGGCCAATCATAGACTGAACCTCTGAAACCGTGACCCAACTAAACTTTTCCTCCATTGAGTTGTTCTTGTGAGGTTTTTGGTCATATTGACAAAAAAACTAACACCGAAATTGGTACTGAAAAGTGGGGTCTTTGCTGTGACTAACCTGTTCATGTTGTTAAGAAGCCTTAGGAACAGGTTTGTGGGAGGAGTTTAGAAAGATTGAAGATGCAGGGTGGAGAAAGCTTAGAATGTTGTAGGCAGTGCTTAATTGGTGATTCCCTGGTGGGAGTTCAGCAGACCAGAATGCTGATAAAAATGCAAAGAGTAAAGACTGTGCTCATGAGGTTTCAAAGGGGAACGGGGACTCTATTTGAAATAGGACTAGAGCCCATTCATGTTACATTTTAGCATGGAATTTGTCTACATTTTGCCCATGTCCTGAAACTTTATGTGAGGCTGAATTTAAAGGCAATCAATCAATCTGGCAGAGGAAATTTCAAGGCAGTACAGCATTCAGATGGTGACATGGATATTGCTGGCAGCTTTTAGTCAGGTTTACTATGAGAATTGGGAGCAAAATGAAGAAAGATTTGAAAAACTTGCACTTTGGCCAGAGAAGAAACACATGTAAAATTGGGTCAAGAAAAATGTGATTGTTGAAATAGAAACTCAGTACTTTGCACCAAGGCGATAGGAAAGATGCCCTGAGGGCATCTTAGGAATCACAAGACTATACATCTGGCAAGCTCAAAGATGTAAAAGTGAAAACTCATTTGGAAGACCATGGGGATGCTCTACTCACAGGGGAGTACAGAAAGCTGTTTACTGGGGATTGGTTTCACTGTGTTGTGCAGGTCAGGCGCTCAGAGATTGCTTCCCCCATGGTTCAAGGGAGCCTGGCTACTATTTGAGATGGCATCAGACCTTAGCATCATTTACATGGTGGTTCTGTAGAAATGCAAGATGCTGGAGTTAGGGAGTCACAGAGGTTCCACTGAGATGATTCACCATGGATTGGAACCTCTGAAAGTGTTAGCACAGAATAAACTTTTTCCTCCTTTAAGTGGTTCTTGTCAGGTATTTTGGTTGAAAAAATTACTGTGTTAACTGTAGGCAGGTGGGACATAGCTGGAAGAATTAGGTCACCGTTCTAATAGTGGGGACATGTCCTTGGGGTTATGTACGTTGTCCCCGGCTTCGGGTCTCTTTCTCTCTGCTTCCTGGCTGCCATGAGCTGAGAAACCTCCTTCCACCATCCACTTCTTCCATGAAGTTCTGCCATATCTCTGTTGCCCAAAGCAAGAGAGTAAGCCGAACATGGATTGAAACCATGAACCTCAAATAAACATTTTCTCCTTTAAAATACCTTCTTCACAGGTATTTTTGTCACAGCATGCAAAGGTGCCTAACATTTGTTTGTTTGTTTCACAGTGCTGGGAACTCAGGGCCTTCCTCATATTAGGCAAGTGCTCTCCACTGAACTAGATGCCCATCTCTTCTTTTTCTTTTAATGCTCTGCACATTCATTATTGTGTTCATTATGTTCATTTCTTCTAACTTATCCTGTTTGGTATTCATTGTGCTTTCTGAATCTGAGAATTTGTGTGTTCTGTCAGTTGTAGAAAAAATTTCCTATTGTTCTTTTCACCATCTCTAGTGTTTCCTTGCGGAACTCCAATTAGACCATGAGAGATCTAATTCTGTCTTCCATGTCTATTTTATCTGATTCTGTCTTCCATGTCCCTGTATCCTGATTTCAAATCTCCTACCTCTTGTTCTTTTTGTTTTACTCTAATTTTTATATGTGTATATATTTTAAATTCTCTATTAATTCTAATTTTAATTAATTTTTACTTCATTTATGCTTAATCTACTCTTTGATTCAGTATTTTAAAATGTTAGCTTTTCTGTTTTTCATTTGTGAGTTTTAATTTCATGTTTATTTAAATCCACCCAGCTTCATGTTTTATCTTGTTACTATTTCACATTTTAATGTTTACTTCTTTAACATTTTAAAGCATTATTTTATATCTCTACTAAATAAATCTATTATTGGAAACTTTGGCTTTCTGTTCCTTTTTGTATTTACTGTTGCTGGTGTGTCTTATATTTTGGGGGCTATGGTATCATGTTCAGTAGAGCTTTTATGTAGGAATTTTATGGAGCAGGATTGAAGTTTATTTATAAATTCTCTAGAAATAATTTATTTCTTTATTTTTCCTTCTCTTGGGCAATCAGGGAGGGATTCTACCCATCTAGAGCAAGTTCTTATTATACTGACCTGAAATATATGATTTTTAACCCAAAGCTCATCTGTAAGCAGTGTCATCTTTATAAATGTGCAGGTCAGATTAAGTAGAGACAGACAAGTATCCTGCCCTCTCCCATCACTGACAAATAAATTTATTTTATAAATTTCCCATTTACCAAGGTTAGAGCTGTGATTAAGGTAAAGTAAGTGCCTTACTCACTTGAATGGAATCCCAGCCCTCACTAAAGGTATAGCTCTTTAAGTTTCTCAACGTTTAAAAGGACATTGGCTCACACTACTCATCTAGCACAGGCTAAGTCTCTGTCTCCTGGCTCCATTCAGCTACTAAAATCCAAGCATCATGGATATCAAGATTGACAGATGTCTCAAAGGCAAGTATAGTGCCAAAAACAAACCACCCTAATGTTTAGCTGAGTTTTCAGTCTGGGGTACCTCACTTTCCCTACTTTTTGCCAGCTCAGCTTTACATCTAAAAAAAAAATGCTGTTTTATTTTTCCATTTAGATATTTTGTAAGGAGTTGTTTTTAATAATATCTACTATCCTGTAGTCTTGGAAAGAGAAGTTCCTATAGTCTCATTATAAGAGAAATAAAACCTTTCCCAGCAGGATTCCTGTAGAATTTCCCCTTGTGTGTCACTGGTCACATGCTTGCATAAATCCATCAAATGCAAGGAAAATGGAGTTTCCAAAATTGGAAAGACTTGGCAGGATTTACTTCAGGGACACACAGGAAAAGGGAAGGACCATGAAACAAAATTGGGGAATAGGGAGGGAATAGCTGTTGGGGAGATGAAATAGCATGTCTGCAACATGGATAACTTAGGGGATATTGGCTGGATTAGTCTGATTAGAACAGAGTGCTTGACCTAGAGAGTAATAGGACATAAGATTGGAAAGGTTTTCCAGGGGTCAAAGTGTGGGAGTAACCTGAATGCCTAGTTAATGAGTTCATATTTTATCCTGTCCATGAAGTTGTGACATTGAGGATTTCTGAACCACAAAAAGACAATAAAAGCATGTGAGTACTGTTATTTTGACAACAGTGTTAAGAATGAATTAGATGAGGAAGAGAGTAGAGGTAGTAATTATAATTTAGGAAGCTTTTGTAATAACTTAGGCATGGAAAAAAAATAATATGAGCCATGTTGGATTACAATAGGATTTCAAACGAAAGGAGACACATTATGAAAACAATAAATGAAATTTGGTGATGAAATTGGATACAGAATAAATTATTTTTAAAAACATGAGAATTTGGTGCACTTAAATACATTTGATAGTGCACTATAGACCAGGGAATTTAGAGTCAGATTATAAGGTTCTAGTTTCAGATCTACCATTTCCTAGGTAGTAACCTTGGACAAATCTCTAAGCATCTTTATTCCTCCCCCAGTTTTATTAAGGAGAAATTGACACCAAATATTTATGGTGTACAATGTGATATTTTTCTGTGTGTTTATGAAGGGCTTTAGTTAATCATTTAAAACAATTGAATTAACATATCAATCACTTTGCATTCATTTTTATAGTAAGAACATTGAAAGTCTACTCTTTTAATGATTTCCAAGTATACAAAACATTATCGTTAACTATACGCACTCTGCTGTATAATATATCTCTAGGACTTAGTCAGCTTGCATTACTAAAATTTTGAGCCCTTTGACTAACAAGTGTTTTCCCCTCTCCCAAGTCCTTAGAAGCCACTATTCTACTCTTTGATTATTGAGTTTCATGATTTTTGTTGCTGTTGTTAGATATTTGATCGTTTTGAGATGGGGTCTCACTATGTTTCCCAGACCGGACTCAAACTCCTGGGCTTAAGTGTTCTCCTGCCTCAGCATCCTGAGTAGCTGGGACTACAGGCACACACCAGTGCACCTAACTTGACTATTTTAGATTCTTCAGATAAGTGTTAACAAATTGTGTTTGTGCTTCTGTGACTGGCCTATTCACTTAGTATAATATACTCCATATTCTTCCATATTGTTGCATATCGCAGAATTTCCTTCTTTTACAGCTGAATAATACCTTATTTTATGTGCTTGTCACATTTTCTTTTTTTATTTATTTTATTATTGGTTGTTCAAAACATTACAAAGCTCTTGACATATTATATTTCATACATTTGATTCAAGTTGGTTATGAACTCCCATTTTTACCCCGTATACAGATTGCAGAATCCCATCGGTTATACATCCATGTTTTTACATATTGCCATACTAGTGACTGTTGTATTCTGCTACCTTTCCTATCCTCTACTATCCCCCCTCCCTTCCACATTGTCACATTTTCTTTATCCATTCATCTGTCTATGGACATTTTGGTTGCTTCCATGTTTTGACTATTTTAATAATGTTGTAATAACTGTGGGAAAGAGCAGAAATCTTCAATATACTGATTTTAGGGCTGGGGTTGTTCACTCGCCTAGCATGAGCAAGGCCCTGCACCAAAACAAAGCTTTGATCCCCAGCACCAAAACAAAAACAAACATCAAGATATTGTTTTTAGGGCTGGGGCTGTAGCTCAGTGGCAGAGAGCTTGCCTAGCATGCATATGTGAGGCACTGGGTTCAATCCTCAGCACCACATAAAATTAAACAAATAAAGGCATTCTGTCCACCTACCACCACAAAAAATAAAAAGTAAAAAAGATATTGTTTTTAATTCCTTTGGATAAATACCCAGAAGTAGAGTTGCTGGATCATATGATAATTCCATGATTAATTTTCTTCCATACTGGCTACACAATTTATAGTCCCACCAACAGTGTACCTTAACAATTCCTTTTCCCATCCTTGCTAATACTCATCTTTTTAAAAAATAATAGTCGTCTTAACAGACGTAATGTGACATTTCATCGTAGTTTTGACTTATGTTCTCCTAACGCTTAGTGATTTTGAGCTTTTTAAGGTTTATTTATAAAATAGTTGAAAATGAATGTGCTGGAGTTAAATGAATTAACATTTAAGTGAAAAATCAAGTTGTTTAAGGTTATATTTAGTATGAATCCACTTATGTAAAGTTTAACAACAAAACACAATACCCATATTGTTGAGTAGTATGAGACCATTTATATAAAGTTTAACAATATAAAAAAATACCTACACCATTTTTACTATGTCCACATAGTGAAAATATACAGGCATGCATGGTGTCTTAGTCTGTTTCTGCTGCCATAATAAAATATTTGAGACTGGGTAATTTATAAAGAACAGAGTTCTAGAGGCTGAAAAGTCCAGGATCAAAGCATCAGCACATTCAGTGTTTGGTAATGGTTGTTTTCTGTTTCCAGGATAGTGTATTCTTGCTGCATCCCTACACAATGGAAGGGGGCAAAAAGGTACAAACACTGTCTTCACATGGCAGAATAGATGAAAGAGTAAAAGGGCAAAGGTAGTTCCCTCCAATGCTTTCATAATGGCATTAATCCCATTCTTGAGGGTGGAACCCTCATGACCTAAGTACCTCCCAGAGGCCTCACCTTTAATACTATCACTTTCTTGATTAGGTGTCAAAGCAAGAATTTTGGAGAGACACGTACATTCAATCTATAGCACATAAAAGTAATATATCTAAAATAATATAAGGTGGGGATTTGGAGCAAGAGAAACATGCTTGATGTGGTGTACACAGATTTAAAAACCATTTATATAATCTTTTGTTTCTTATACTCAGTGATAGGGATGTGGGTATTGTTACATTGTCTTTATATTTTTGTTTGTTTTTGACATATTTATAATAAAATCTAAGAAGTAATAGCATTCATCCTTCCTTTCTCACTGGGCATTGCCATGTCTGGATATGATGCCTGAAAACTGTGGCAATCTAGGCTGTCATTCTGAGGTGGGCAGTATAGTTATACATGGATTCACTGAGGGAAACCAGAGCTGAAGATGAAAAGAACTTAGTTCCTTGATGCTGTCAGAAAACCACTGAACCAACCCACACTGCAATGCCCATCTCTGGACTTCTTGTTCTGTAAGATGATCAAACAGGATTGGCATTTGCTGTTGCTGATAACCAAAAGCATCCAAACTAATACCATCCACAAAAGCCCTCTTCAGATCTTCCCATTGCCTAAAACAAGGTTTCCATTCAGAGCATTATCAAAATTATAAACATTCTTTATCATTCTTTACATCCTTTATTCTCAATTCAAATTCTACTTCTGTCATAGACTTTTCCTTACCCCAAATCTCTCCTTATTCTGAATAGCTTCATCCCTTGCTATGCATCATTATTTAGGGATACTCAATGGATATGTAAATTTAATTCTTTACAATCAAGATGCTTTGAAAACATAGTCTCTGGAATGTTAAACTGTAATTTTGGTTCACTGTACAAAGCTTTTATTTAAATTAGTGGAAAATCTATTTATTTATGTGTGCATAACTTTTTTTCAATAAAAATTAGTAATAATTCAATCAAGCTAAGCTGCGTGCCATTGTGGTTTGATTGTAAAATGGGTGATTGTATTGTTAAACAGCTGAGGACTAACATATTATAGGACTAAGAGCACAAAAGAGGTTTCTCAGTTCAGTAATAATCACAGCTAACTGTAACTGTTATGGACCATTACTATGTGCCAGGCACTTTGCTAGATATTTTATGTACACTATCTTATTTAACTCACAATAATTTGGCTCTGAGATATTATTCACATTTCACAGAGGAAGAAACCTACACTAACAGAATTTAAATAATCTTAGTCACGGAACTAGAAAGTGGATAGGTTAAGATTCAGTTAAGACAAGCTCTTTCCACAAGCCATGCCACCATTCCAGAATTTATTTACTGACTGAATTATGGGTTAATCACTCTAACAATCAAATAAAATGGTAGGCAGAAGATACACATTCCTTCTATCATTGAACTTAAACTGGTAGATGAACCATACAATTCGGTTTCAAATATATCACTGTATTATTTCAGAAATTTCAGTGTAAGCACAGCACTTATATTTTATAGCGCACAATTGGCCATGAAGCTTTGGTTTTTCTTTTACCATTGGTCTCAGTAATGTAATGCAAGCAGGGTTAGTTCATAACAATGCCATCCAAAATGTGCCATCAAGAAATGTGATCCGATAAAGCAACTGATGTTGACATTCTTACAGAATTATACAAATATGACAACCCACACAGCAATGGTACAATTTAACTGCTTGAGAAAAATCGTGTTCCCCAGGATTTCAAAGACACATCAGCTTTACACCTGCAGAAAACCTAAAGGGGTTGTGCGTGCTGTGTTGATCACTGAGGCATATCACTTGTACCCACCACTGGGAAGATATTAACATGGATCATACTCAGTAGACTAGTCATACATGTCAATGTCATGGGTATTTGACCTAAAACTCAGTGTGCCTTTCATTCCAGTCATGGAACAGTAGACATGCTTTTCTCCCTCAGGCAGCAACAAGAATTGCAAACAACAGTCTGATTTGTATGTTGTATTTATGGCCTTAACCAAGATCTCTGTTACAAATGTGATAGTATGTGGGAAATCCTATAAAACAATGGCTATCCATACAATTTTAAAGCACAGCATTGTGCTTTTAAAGGATTTGTTTTACTAATGTAAAAATTCTTGTAATTTTTTAAGCAATTTTCTTGCTGGAAATGCTACTGTTAACATTGAATAGACATTAAGAGTAGGCTTCGTTTCTAATACTTGCATAACAAAAGGTCTAGAAGTAATTAGTCTGGATATTTTATGTGACAGTGATTGTGTGCATGTAGTTTATAATTGGAATGATTGTTCAGGGTTAACAAGGCTGCATTTCACTGTCAACATATACTTACTTCATTTGGAATGAAGCCCATATACTGCATTTACCATTAATTCAATGACTGGGAGAAACTTACAAAATAGATTGCCAAAAAAATTCACAGTTACCTTGTTATCTTAGTATATTGTGTCTCAGAACAATAGCCTAAGAACAACTGATGTGCTAGTAAATCTCAATCATGAGTTCTTAGTCATAAACTACTAAAAGAAAGTGCATTTGTATAATTTCTTTACTATGCAACTCACATTTAGGTTTTTGCTGCTGTTATTTGTTCGTTCATTCATAAAACAAGCTTTCTTTTTCTTTTATTTTTTAGCATTTCCGAGGTACTTGTGCTACTGGCAATACAGATAAGTCAAATAACCTTTGTTCTTAAAGATCTCACAGTCTGGCAGTAAAGCAAAACTCATAAAATTATGCAAGAGAAAAAGCACAAATGAAGAGTCAAGCTTTGGATTTTATATGAGCCTTGAGGTCATGTTTCCGGCCCATCCTGCAGAGGAGACAGGGGAAGCAATGAGCAAAGTGAGGAGTCCAGGAAGACTTGATGATGTGGGAGGTGATGTGGTTTGAGGCCTTAAGGACAGGTAAAATAACTTCACTAACCCAAGGAAAAGAGATTGAAGATTGAGGCAGAATGAGGGGGTAGGACATTTCTTGTCAGAATAAACAACATACACAAAGAATAGCTCTCCAGCACTTTGCAAAGGGTGCTAATACAAAATAAGTCCTCATTATTCACTACCATATATGGTGTGTGTGTGTGTGTGTGTGTGTGTGTGTGTCTTTCTTTGGGGGGTGCTAGCGACTGCACACAGGGGTGCTTAACCACTGAATCATATCCCCACCCCATTTTATTCATTTATTTTAAATTTTGACATAGGGTCTTGTTAAGTCACTTACAGCATCATTAAGTTTCTGAGGCTGGCTTTGAACTTGCAATCTCCTGTCTCAGCCTCCAGAGCCACCAGGATTAAAGGGGTGCACCACCACATCCAGTCATTATTTATGTTAATGGACTATTCTATTCTTTATAATGAACTACAACAGTGATAGAAGAAAAAGAAAGAATAATTTGAGGCTTTAAAAATATATATATTTGAGATAATTAGAGACTACCTACCAAGCTTGGCAAAACTTGGTGATAGTCTGGATGGGGAGATGTGAGAAGAGTTCAGGACTAGCCCAAGATCTCTTAAATCTACAAATGGTTGGGTAGCTGTGCCTTTATAATGGAACATAAAATGGGGAAATAAGATTTCAAATGAAATGATGATTAAGTCCATTTTGGGAATGAGGAGTTTGGGGATATTGTTAAATGTTTATGTCCAGCAGGCAGATGAATATATATGTGTGTTGCTCTCACAAGCTTTGGCCCTGATTAAGAAATCTGTGAATCATTAGCATAATTAATTATAACTGATTAAGAACATAAACACAAAGTCACTGGAAGTATGATACAGTGAGAGGAACAGTAGGCTGAGGATTGCTGAAGAACTGAGGAAAACAAACATCATAAGAACATAAATATAAAGAATTGGTAGTATCATAGGTCAAGAAGAGAGCTCTGAGGTGCAGATAATCTACCCCTTTAAAAGCAGCATGGAGTTTTAGACAGGTAAGTAGTATATAAGGGCACTGGATTTAGCAGTCAAGTCAACCCTGATGTTGGCAGTGGGGGTAGAAGCCAGACTACTATTCTTTAAAGAATGATTGAGAAAGTGGATGAGCAAATGAAAAGCCTACATTACTTCATTTTGTACACGTTCCAAGATAACAAAAACAAAATGGAATGATAAGGGCCAAATGCAGCAGTGCTCTAGGCATGGAACGTTGGTGGAGTGGCATCTACTGTGAAGTCAGCAGAGATTTGTTGGGCTTTAAAATAGAAATGGTTATAATTCCCCAAAGAATTTTCTAAGACCAGCTCTGTGAAACAAAGTGTGCTACTGGATATCCGATTAAATGGAAAAAAGATTCCCTAAAGGCAACCTTAGGGGCATGTAACATTTGCTCTCAATCATAAGAATTGATAGTGAAAATGCACTCTACTTGGAGCACGACATGTCACAACATACCATTCGGGTATTTGAAAAACATCAGATACATAAATCAGTGTCCAAAAGGAATTCAATAAAACAGGCAGAATATGGACAAGAAATTTGTTGGTAGCTCTATGGCTCCAGCACTAATTTGTCCATGAACAGCTCAATAGATTCATAATTCATTAAAAGATAACACTTAAAGTCAATTAGAGGCAGGATTTCAAGAGCTTAGATGAGATCATTTGATAATGAATGTATCTATTTTGTTTGTCAATAAAATAGTCCATTGTTATTTAATAAGACTTTAGATTTAGTATTTCTTTACATTTAAGTTTTTTTCAAAAACATTTATTTGTAATAATATGTAATCTGTATTTTCAAATATGCAGTATTATGTACAGAAGATAAATTTAAAATTTTGTATGGCAGTTTTGCCCAGTAGTTGGGATTATATATTTCAGAATGAACCATTGACTTCTTTATCCAATCAAAAATTCATTATTCATTACTCAATATGTGCCTTAATGCTATGTGCCAAAGGAGATGATGTCCTGTGAGATATAAAAATGAAAGCAATATGCTCCATGTTGTCTTGTTTATGGTATTTTGGGAAAACAATGCCCAAGAAATGACTACATTTGAAAAGCTAAAAGTTCTGCTAGGCATGGTAGTGCACCCCTGTAATCCCAGCAGCTCAGGAGGCTGAGGCAGAAGGATCAGGAGTTCAAAGCCAACCTCAGCAAAATTGAGGCACTAAGCAACTCAGTGAGACCCTGTCTCTAAATTTAAAAAAAAAAAAAAAGTACAAAAAATAGGGTTGGGGATGGACTCACTTTAGTGACCCTGAGTTCAATCTCCAGTACACGGTACCCCCATGCGGCCCACAAAAAATCAGTGATCTATTTGTTAAATTGTTCCCTCAGCATTAGTACAGATCATTTTCAGCCATAGGTTTGTTTGGGTGGGGCTGCCTATAGTCATACCCAGGACAGCCTCTGATTGACTTGAGTGTAACCTATACTCCTAAGATTGGTTCAGGAATGAATCCATGATGAAGCACACTATAAGACTACCAAGAGGGATACAAGTCTTCTCCTATCCTGGAGCTTTATAGCAAGGTTCTTTCCCTATCTATCATCTATCTATCTATCTATCTGCACAAGGATGAGAAACAATGATATCCTAGGAACTGTCTTCAGCTATCTTTCATCAATGAGAAAAGAGCCTTCCTGAAAAAGAACTAGCCCTGAGGAGGCAAAGCTGAAAAATGGAAAGAACTAAGCCTTGGTCTGTAATCAAGTTATGCCTCATGGTTATATATGCAAACAAATTCCTTTTCTTATAAGGAGAGTTGAGTTTTACAAGATATATATGTATATGTATACATAATATATGTATACTAACCTACAGCTCTAACATACCTATTTAAAAATTAATATAAGTGAAATATAGGGAAATGCATTTCCCTAAAACCTGCTCCCCAACACAGCAAGCATGTTCAATATCAACATAAACATCCCAAATGAAGGGAAGGGTTATAAAACATATCCAGCATCATATTACATGCAGGTCTGTAGCACAAAACAAGTCTTTCTAGAGCAAATCTAGATGTAAATCCTTCAAAAATAAAATGAGAACTCAATCTACCATACTAAAGTGGGGTTTTGTCCTCCACTTTTGTTTTTTCTAGTGGGAGTATAAAATATTTGAGAAGAAACAAACACACATATAATAATCTAAGAGTCAAGTCCTGAGGAAGATTTATAAAACAAGAGGCACCATGAAAGTTACTTGATATTCAATGAAAGACTATAAAGATCAAATGAAAACTGAAGGGATGGATAATGTATTCAATATCTAATTGATATTCTAATTAAATTACCAATTATTTAGGGATCATTAGTAGTGAGATACTTTCTCATCTCTTTTAATAACATAGATTTCCAATGTTGATCATATTTTAAAGATATATCTATAAGAATCAACACAGTGATGGTAACATGTAAATAGCCTTTTCAGCCCAAATGTCCAGAGGTCTTGACTAAGCAGGATGATTTTTAACTTGGGAATGGAGATTAGAAAAAAAGTTCTGCCTGATTCAGTGATCTGCCTTACCAAGTAATCTGAAAACCAGTTTTACATCTTTTAAAATTACTGTTTTTTAATTTTAAAATAATTACATTCATAAAAAGTTGTAAATACCATACAGAGATGTTCTATATACCCTTCACCAAATTTCCCTCAAGGTTTACATCTAACTTTTTTTTTACAAAATGAAAACCAGGAATTTGACATTGGAACAATGTGTGCATAGTTCTATGACACTGATCACAGGTAAATTTGTGTAATCATGGACCAGATACAGAACTATGACATTGCCACAAGGATCTCCTTTGTTCAACCCCTTTACAGTCACTTCCACACTCCCATCTCCACCAAAACAAATTTCATGTAACAACTACTCTTTCTAGATGACTCCATTTATTTTTCTATTTAAATCTGGTCTTGTCTATTTCATATCTGTAAAATGCTTTTCTCATTTTGAATTTGACGTCCTGGCCTATTCATGGGCCTGATGCTCAATTTTGAAAACACCTCAATAAATCTGAACCTTCAAACTTATTTCCTTTAAAATTTGGTGGTGATGGAAGTCTGACTTATGGTGAATTCTCTTTTCTAATAAAAAGTACTCATTTTTGGTGATTTCAATTTTGGCCCCATGCTTCCATAGCTTTCTCTAGAATCTCCCCTTAGCCTTCCAGGTTTTAACCTTTTTTCTCGCAACAGTAAAATCCAGATTCTAATTTATTATTCCAACCAAAGGAAACATTTGCAAGATAGGATTACAACACATTAATTCACCGAGATTTACAAAGTACCTATAATGTTGTTTCAATTAGGTCTTAAGACTGAGCCTAGGGTTGTGGCTCAGTGGTAGAGCACTTGCTTCGCATGCATGAGGCACTTGAGTTTGATCCTCAGCACCACATAAAAATAAATAAAATAAAGATATTGTGTCCATCTACAACTAAATTAAAAAAAAAAGATAATTAAAATGATTACAGCGTTACACGTTAAATGCAGATACCATAAAAGGGCTTGGATGCTCTACGGTGGCTAAGTCATCCTTCTTGCGGGCAACTAAAGACTCTTAACTCTTGTCCTCAAATATTCATTCCAGCTCTCAGATCTTCACATTGAAGAGCACACACACACAAAAAAAACTGCTACTCTTCAATCTGGCCTTCTCTTGAAACCTAGGCTAGAGGTTGGGAATGGGATGGTGCTAATTTAATTCTAACACCTGAAATTACCTCCCGAGCTTGTGCTAATTTTCTCAAAATCAATTTTTGGGGAGTATCAGGATAACTTTCAGCTCAGAGACGAAATGTAATTTTAGTTTGGACTTTGTAAATACTTCACAACACAAAAACAGCACCTTTTCTTATTCAGCACGCAGTTTTTACTTTTGGTTTTCATTGTAGGGTGGGGCCAAAGAACCAAGATTCTGCTTAAACTTTATTCCCACCCACAGTGCCCGTAAACACGGCCTTTTGCAGATAGGCCCAAGGTGGCAACAGTCCTCAGTTTCTGGGATTTCAACAGTTGAGCGGCTGTGCTCAATCTAGTCTAATCTGACATGAGAAAGCTGCCCACCCTCCTCTCAGGAAGAAACATAATTTTAATGTAGGTGCAGAGGCGGGGCCGCACTTCTCGGCGGCGCCTCCGCACTTCCTTGGCGCCACATTAGCAGCCTCCGGAGTCCACCTAGGTACCGCGGGGGCAGCCTGGCAAGGCTCCAGGCCCGCGCCCCCGCCCTTTTTTCCGGGGTGGCTCCGCGCGGCCGGCGTCCTGCACCAGGCTTGCGCTCGCCTCCCTGCCGGGCGCGGGAAGGGCGCTCCGCCTCCCAAAGGCCAGCGGCGGCCATGGCGGCCAAGGCGGCCAGTCAGGTCCGGGCGTGGGCGGGCGCCGCGCTCCGCAGGCCAGCCCACACCGCCCGGCCACCAGTCCCTCTCTGGGTCGGCACAGGGTTCCGACAGCGTCTGGGCCTCACGCTGGATTCGGCAGAGGGAGACCACGGCGGGTCCACGCCCGGCTCGCAAGGCGGGCCCGATGGAGCAGCAAAGCTCTCGGCGAACGAAGAGTTAACCGCAGCGGAACAGCAGATCGCGGAGCTGCACGCCGCCGCCTGCGCGGTGAGACCCCGCCCGGTCCCGCCCCGGCGCCGCGCCTGCGCACGCCGCCTCTCCCGCCCCGAGGTCGCCCCACTCTGGAGAGCAGCTGGGAGCGCCGGCTGCTGGGTCTCCGGCCTCGGGCCCCAACCCGCACCATTTCGCTGGAAATCCGGCGTTCTGGACAAAGCGTTTACTGCGTATTTTGAGGGAGAGCTAGACTCATTTTCTGATTAACATCCTAGCTAAACTCGGGGCGCAGAGTGGGACCCACCACCGAGCGTGTGTTTGTGCTCCCGCGTCCGTGTGCGTGTGGGGGGGCGGGTGTTAAAGCTTTGATGGAAATGAAATAATTGAAATCATAGGAAAAATTTGCTGTGTTATAGAAATATGATGTATCTCTATTCTCCCTTGAACAATTTTCTGTTTCCAGTGATTTTAATAATGAGAAATAAGACAATTTTTGCTACCGTCCTCTGTTCTTTTTCCTCTCATCAGGTGTTTACATTCTTCCTAAACACTCTTGAACTACATTTGCTTCTATTTTGTGGTTTTGATGATTGCTTCTTACTACCAATATCCGAACTCAGTGGCTCTCTCTGTCCTCCACCATCAGCCGTGCTGGGGATAGAACCCTGGGCCTCGCACGTGCTGGGTGCTCTCTCAATGAGCATACCAGCAGCTTTCCCTTGTAACTTTTCAGACTGCATAAGTTAGAAGATAGCACATTTACCTTTGTATTTCCTTTACAAAAGAAAGGATGGGATAAAAAGAGAAACATTTCTATAACAATGATAGAAAAATGATATGAAATTAACTGCAGGCTCATGTGTGTGTATGCATCCATGTCCAGTACTTAATAGGACTAGTGTTATAAGGTATGGCCAGAGCTAGAGGGGTAAAAAAGAAAATCTTGGAGCTTGACTAAAGTTGATTTTTTAAAATGACAATTTGAAGGCCTTGAGAATCCACTGACCCATTCAAGTATTGAAATTGAATAAAGATGCATGCTGAAATGACTGACAGCTTTTGATTATTCTTGTTTATACTTTTAAAAACAGCATGTGTGATTTGTTACCACACTTCACATATAAATATGGTGATATAGCCATAAGTTTCATTCTCTTTAGAGCAAACACCAACAGCATATAAAGATAGGTTCAGTCAGCATGAGGAAAGAAAAGAACTTTTTCTCGCTCAGGGAATCTACACTTGTTTCATCAGTGTCAGTATCAGGTAAAATGACAATCCAGGAAACCGTTAGTAAACCCAGTGACAATTTTGTTTTTCAACAAATCAGAGCTAGCTCACAATGGTCCTTCTACGCCTCAGGCAGGATGCTCTCTTACCTTTCTCTCAGTGCTGATGTGCATCACTGATCACCTTGGTCTCCAATCAGACTGTCAACCCTCTTGCTGAATCTTTGTTGCCACCATGATGTAAGCCTCCTTTATGAAGGACAAATTAAGTGTGTATGGGCAACTAAGGAGCTCAGAGGTGCTCAATCAATGTGGAAAGGAAAGCAGCCAGCGCATGTGCAGAAGCAACCCTTTATGTTTCCAAGTTGCCAGATAATTGCCCTCAGAATACACCCAGAAGCTATGAAAAGTAAAAAGAAGACTGCTACAAAGTTCTCAGTATTTTTTTCTTTTTTCCAAGTTTCCATATAGGGCTTTGTAAATAAGGAATTGAGGTCCTGACAATTGGTCATTCAATAGTTGTGTTTAGTGTTCCTGGCTTCATGTAATCTGCTTCTGGTCCCAGAGGATGTGGAAGGCCCCTGAAACCAGGCTTGTGCCTTGCTGGATTTCTGTGGCCCTGGTCTAGCTTTACTGAAATGTCTTAGAATGAACTTGTCCTTTTGCTACACACTCTATTCACAAAATTTAGTTGGTTAAAACCTCAACCACAATAAAATATCCAGCCATTAAATAAGATAGTGAACAACAAAAGAAGTTGTTTGTGACTCCCTACAAAAATGTATGTCTGAAGATAGGCTGGTTTCATGTGTATTTTAATGAAAAGTTTCTATACAGGAGTGATTCAGTGACTTACTACATGGTAAGAGGTTTATATAAAAACCTCATGGGGAATTTACCCTACAAAATCTCAAAGCTAAGTAGTGTCACCTATATGACCCAATCCATGAAGTTATAATTTACTTTTACCTTCACAGAAAGTAATTGAGATGCTTTTATTCATTTGTTTTACTATGTTTGAATGTAGGTAGAGAATGTTTCCTTGACATGTGAAGCAGTCTACTAAAAGTTGACTTTGATCAAACTTGTGAAAGCAGTGAGTGTTAATATGTTAAAACAATACTTTTTCACTTAAAAATAGAATAACACTCCAGGAGAAAAAAAAAGGAAAATAGTGTAAAACGTATAATAGGGTAACACATCATGAAAGTAAAGAAAAGCATTCAATAATAGGAAAGGCAATACTTTTCTATAAGGAATGCTGGTTTTGATTAGCACCTTTTCTGTAAGTTTAAATCATGATTCACATATTTTAAGTTCTAAAATTGCAATTGCAACTTCTGAGTGAAAGTTCATTTTCAGCCTCTTAAGCTCTTAAAATCATTTAAATCACCTGTTATTAAGTGTGTTACCTAGAAACTGAATGAAAAATATCAGAGCAGTGGCTACATTGTTATTGAGTATAGAGGAGGTCTTGTTTTCCCATCAACTTCTCATTTTTCTCAAATTGTATATTTTCTTCTTTAGTCACATAAAGTTAGATTGTATATAATGTCAGAATGCATTCAGTCTTTAATTGCAAATGCCGCTAACATTGCTGAGAAGTTTAATATTGTTTTTAAAATTGTTTTTGCAGTATTTTAGAAGTAGAAGTTATGTTGAGATATGATGAACATAGAGATTAATGAATTGTTTTGTTTTATTACTCTTCAGACTGGCCAGCTTAACTATGTGGACCCAGCTACTGGCTACACGGTGCTCACACGGATAGCCCACTTGCAGAGAGGTTCCTGCTGTGGCTCCGCCTGTAGACACGTGAGTAACAATTCTCGCCTTACAGCAGCAGTTTTTGGTGCTTCGTAAATACCTATTATTTGAACAACAAGTCAAATAAAAAAGCTAAATAAACCTGGAGTGCACTTTTCACAAGTTACTTTAGCCAAGGACAATGAAGTCCTTAGTACCAACATAGGACCTTTAAAGTTAATGGAATTTTGTAACCTTTCACTGCAAGTATCAGTTCCCTCAAATGCTATACTTGATATTCATGGGAGCTCTTTATTACAAGGAAACTTTTCATGAAGTTTCAAATAAGTTATGTTTACTGGGCAGGTACAAAGAGACAAGAAGAGAAATCAAGAATGTTGCAAACTAGATCCCAGAAAGCTTTTCTTTTATTATTAGCTGAATAAATAGAAATTTGCCCAGCATTGAGAGGTGGGTTTACTTAAAATAGTAAATATTTCTTTCTTCCTTGCCCTTCTCTCCCTTCCCTTCCTTTCGTATCCTTCTCTTCCCCTGCATCCTTCCCTTTTGTCCTTCCTGCTTCCTTTTGTCTTTGTTCCCACCCCCCAGTCTGTGCTTCAAATAGTCTGTGAAGTTAGATTACCCTGAATTTAGTGCTTTTCATTTCCTAATATATTTATGTCAATAGATATATTTCTATTTATACTGATTAAGATGAACTAACTACTACTGCCCTATATTGATTAAAGAAAACCAGGATTTTTTTTTTAATTATCAAAAGGTACATCATTAAGGTAAATTGTTATAGGCTTAAGATTATAAACTTAACATCTGTATACAGAACACTTTGCATGTTTTGTTGCAAGAAGGTGTTATTTCCTTTAACTAACCTACTTGAAAATTATAGACATTAAATGCAGGTATTAATCATAGCCGGTATTAAAAATTTCACCCTTCACTTTTATGTATGCTCCTACCTATGCCATTAGCTGTTTCTAATCAAATGCATAAGAGTTTCGAGTAAATTGAGGACTTCAGTATTTTCCAAGAGTGGATTTTTGACAGTAAAATGCTTAAGGTTGGAAGGATGCATTTAGGAAATGGTTCTTGGACCTAATTAGGACCATTTGCCTGAGGTTGCCATTATTTTCCTCTTAGTCTGCAAAACGTGATAGACCAAATGATCTATATAATGTTATTAGCAGTCTTTTTTTCACCATAAGACGTGTGTTTTTTCAAGATGATTATTAGATAACTCAATAATGCTATGTATTATTTCTTTTTCAGTGTCCATATGGTCAAGTCAATGTTAAAGATCCATCTAAAAAGAAGAAATTCAATTCATATTTTTATGTTTGACAACAGTTTTATCTCCGTTGTCTAAGTGAACTTGTAATTTTTAAGAAATGAAGCCTTAATCCAGGATTGCTCTCTGTGCTGTTAAGTATTTGAGCTCTAATTTAATCTTCAATACATATATTAAAAGAACATCAATAAAAGAAAAAGCTAACAAATGTTATGTGTTTCTGAAGTGGCACATTGATAGCTATTTTCCTTTCTTTTTGCTTCATTATCAGACACATATGTTGAAGAAAGAAAATAATGACTGTTCTATTAAATAAAAGTAGCAATTGGGTCACATGAGTAGCTCTTGATTTTTCTTAGCCTTGGTTCTCCCACTGTTTTCTCATCAGTGTTACTATCCAAGGGGGGTTGCTGGCAAATGGAACAGTACATCCTTCATTTTATTTATATCTGGAGCTATAAGGAGATTGATATAATGTTATGTTGTGCAGCATATGAGTGCCCAAGAAGTGCCATCCTGCATTAAGAAATGCTCTCATCTTCCATCTGTTCCTTCAATGAAAACTTTAAATCATTGTGACTTGGGGGTCAGGCCGCTGAAGATGCCACACTTAGACCATTCTTTCTTCCCTCCCCCATCCTTTCCTCCTCCATCTCTTTTGATACTTCTCAGGCAAATTTATCCTAGAATGTATTATTAGCTACATCCATTCTATTCACTGTGGTAATGCCCCTGTGAAGTGCCAGTCTCCAAGCTGAGTAGGTGCTCCCAGGGACTGTTCTTTTCACACCATCCCAGCTTCTCCATGAGGATAGCAGCCCCCAAGAGACCCTTTTCTGCCTAGTGGAATTCATTCAGTAAAATGAGGCTGCTGCCTACTAGGAAGGCTGGCTTTGCTCATAACTGACCTTCATTGAGCCTTATACTGGTGGAATCTGAAAGGTTCTTGAACACCTCAGGGGTCTACTTCAGGCTGGCCTGTGGCCCCAAGGGCTTTCAGTTTCTAAGCAGAGGGCCCTGGTACCTTCTAAATAAATAATTCAAAATAAAAGCCTTTCCTAACTGTACAATATGTGAAAAGAAGCCTAGTGATTTCAATGTTTCTCTTAATTATAACTCTCTGTTTTCTTATGTCTAATATTAAATTGCCTCCATATATTGTGGCATTTTTGATGCCCCTAGTTCTGCTGATGCCTTAACCATGGCACCCCAAACAATATTTTCCATGAGCCATGTGAGAGGTCAGTAACTTCCTTGGATACAGAAGGTTGGTGATTTTGGCCTGTTTTGTCCTCTCCTCAAATTATGTTGCGGAAGGGAGTAGACGGTAATCAGCATTGTGATTGTGAAGATAGTTACTCTTTCCAGAAAGGCAGAAGGGTTCCTGGGAGCCAATTTCCTTTCCATTCTTAGGTTAGAAAATAACCAGATATTTCCCCCCTTTTCTGCCAGATTTGGAGAATTAACAAGGCTTTTTTTTCTGGTTGTAGGATGGATGGTGCTTTCTTCAGTAGCCCCAAAGGGGAGAACAGAAGGAAACTGAGTTTTTAAAGGCCATCTTTCTAGAGAACTAGGAAAGGAGGAAAGGAAGTAGTTCTTTTGAAAAGAGCAAAATACATAGGGCAGTGTTTTGAGAAAGCCTCTTGGTAGGTGGAAGTAACTCCTAGGATGCCCCCTTCCCACAAACAGCTCTTTCTTCCTCCCAGAGCACTCCTTGAAAAAAGGAAATGGCCCAAGAAAAAATCAGAAATCACCAAGGACCCTTATGTGGGACCTTGGCAATTCTTCCTGGCAGAATTTCAAACTTGCTGGCAAGACAGCAAAGTTGCTGATGGGTCAGGGAGTGCGGTCAAGAAGGGATACTCTTTCTCTTTCCTGCATCTTGTCCAAGGGTCTGAAGTTTGCAGTGGTTCTGGAGAGATGCATGTGAACCACACATCGGGGTGGTAGCAGGGCGGGTGCCCCCACATTAAACACAATATGGCCACATAAATAGGCCTCACTGCAAGAGCTGTAAGCTATATTGTATTCACACATTGTAAAGTAAAAATTCAGGTTTCTTATTAGGTGTGTATATACAAACACATGTGGATGCCAAGAAATAGAGACTTCCCCATTTAAATAAACTCTGGTGCTGGTCACTTCCAAGGTTTCTGGAGACGTCTCCCCCTTCCCCCCAGGGTATAATAAATCAAGGGGATTGATTTCCACATTGTTTCTAACACCAAAGAATGGAGAAGCAGGGGTTTCCTGGGTAGGGGCCGGGACAGATTTCTGATTCTGTACTTCTTCCCTTAACTGGAAAAGGGCCCTGTCCTGGGCAGTTCTTCTGGCAAGTGAATGGTGATGTGCACTCTTCACACTTTGGAAGCTGCACTATCCCCACAGATTATTCAAAGGGAAGAAGAGGGGGCTTTTATGCTAATAAAATTCAGGGTGTGGTGGAACAGACAGAGCCCTGAAAACCCAATGTGCTCTCTGGGCCCGGCTCAGGTCTTTGTTTCAGTGAAATGCTGCTTCTCCAAAGGATTTCTTAAAGTCTGTTCCACATATACAGCTCCGCCATGAGAACCTAGTGGAGCTTAGATTTGATTCTCCACATAAGGTTAGAGAAGGAGGCTCTCTGTCTACAAAATGAATGACTTTTGGTATGCTGATTTCCTCCGAGCACTTTGAGACCACACAGTTGGTGGCCAGAGGAGAAAGAACCTCTATCATCTCCTTTCTTGTCTGTAACTACTACTTCATCTTCTCTATATTCCAACAAGGGCTTGAGTTTGTGGACTGACATCTGTCATGGTAGAAAATTTAAAACTGAGTGCTATTTTTCACTACCTTGCAACAATTAAGAGGTACTCCTGGATGCCAAAACTATTCTCTCCCTTCAGGGGGGAAAAAACAGATACTTAAGTGTGTGTATGTAGGTGTTGTGGGATGGTGAACTTTCTGATCACATCTGTAGAACCTGATTAAAAAAAAAAAAAAAAGGTTGTGGAAGAACCTACAACTATCTTTAGGCAGAGACTGTTGGCCCTACAATGTCCAGTACACCCTGGACTTCTGGATGCCTTGATATGTGCCCCTGTGGGTGCTGCATTGACCCTTCTCTCCCAAACAGTTTTGAGGTTGGGCTGATGACAGGAGACAGTCTTAGGGCTCTCCTTCTTGGAATTATGTTGTAAAAGAGAATGTTAAGTCAGGAATTATGGTTTCTAGAGGCATTTGGAGCATCTGTAACTACCACATCCTCCCACCCGATTTGTATTCTAAAGTGTAAGCCTTGGTGTGCACTTAAGTGTGTGTGTGTGTGTGTGTGTGTAATCCACATAATTGTAAAGTACTTAAACCAGTTTCTGACCCCCAAAGAGTTTTAAAAACAGTGCTTTGGGTATAAATGAGTTGAGAGGACTAGAGTGTTTTTCTTTTCTGGTGGGTGTCGCCATCCATCCATTCGATGACCTCCTTGACTAACTTAGAAGCTGAAACCCAGAGTCTTGGCCGCTCCTGGCTGCGAACTGACCTGACCGAGATAAGGGGATCCTGAAAGAAAGAGCTGAGGAGGCGAGGATGGAAGATTCTTTTTAGGCAGGGAAGCCTAAAAGGTAAACTGGTGGGACTGATTGGCTAGCAAGACTAGTTAGTGAAGACAAGTGTTCGGTTAAAAAAGTGGCTCTGCCCCCGGTGCTCTGAGCCAGACATTTCGGGATTTGGAATGGAAAGGGGGCTCGGATTCGCCCTTCATGCTCTGTCCCTTAACGCGTCCAAACTGTTTGGCAAAGCTTACGGGGCTGGCTGGCTTCCATCCCTACACCGCCCCACGTGTCGCCCCCAATCCCACGCAGTTTTTTGCTGGCTTCTAGGAGGCACACCCGCTCCCCCGGCCCTTCGCGCTCATGGCCCACGCACAGCCAAAGAGCTGTGATGGCACCCGGGGAGGGGGGAAGGCGGGTAGGGAAGGCGGGTAGGAAGGGCGGCACCATCATCCCGACCAGCATCCTAGAGCTGCCAATCTCACTGCTCACACCCCCTTCCCCACTGGCGCTGGAGCCTAGTAATATCCCGTGCCTCCCCATCCCCGGCTGTGAGGGGCGCACCTGGTGGGGGAGTGGGTAAAGAATTGACCGGAGGCCTAGCTTCGCGACTCTCCCTCCACTTTCCAGCGGCCTGACTGCGCCCGGGGCGACGCAGCCCCTAGGGAATCTGAGACCAGGTAACATGGCCCCCCGCCCCGTCCGGTGTCTGGCTGCGTCCCTGCGAATACTCGTCTGCTAGGGTTTAAGTGTCTTTTTTTTTTTTCTCTCGGAAGATTAATCGCTACCCCGCCCCCTATTAGGGGCTAGAGCTGGAGAGAGGCCCGGGGCCCCTGGGTTGGCCGGGTCACTAACACCGCCCTCGAGCTCAAAATACTCTTCAACGTGCTCGGTTAACGATGTCCAGCTTAGGAGCGTGGAGAGTCAAGGAAAGATTGGGAGGGGAAGGCGGGGATGCGGTGGGTGAATGATCAATGGTTTAGCCCTGTTTCCCGCAGGAGTTACCGCCCATTCACCGTCTATGCAGGCACCAGCTGGCGGCAGCATCTTTTGGGTACCAGCTCCAGGAAAGCAAAGGCTGGCTGGAGGGCCGGAAGTCCAGGGCCCGCTGCGGTACTTCAGCCCCCCACTCCAGCCCCGGCTGAGCCCAGGTCTCAAGATGCTCTCGGCTTTATGAGGTTCAGTTACCGCCGAGTCCTCCATTAACACCTCCTCTGATTATTGAGAGGCTGGAAGGGCGGAACAGAGCCTCGGAAGCGTGCGTCCCAGCGCTAGCCCGCCTCTGTCTGTGCCCTCTGCTCATTCCTTCCTCCTCCCCTTTCCGATTTGAAAGCATAAACAGAAAATAAAAGACAGGTGGAGGGAGCTGAGGGTCAGAGGTGAGGGATTCCGGGTCAGTTCTTTGGAGAGAGAGGGATAGAGAGACAGAGAGAGAATAATTTTCACCCAACAGTTGATTTATTCATTTGAATTAACAGGGGGACCCTCTGCGAGAGACGTGGGAACTGGCCGGTACCTCTGGCCGCCACCTTCCGCACTCGCTCTCTACAACCGAATTCTTGGCGGGAATATCTGACATCTGGATATTAAGGTAAGATCCGGATGGGGGGGTTGCCCGGGCAGAGCACTTTTCTGTCCTTTGAGTGCTCCGGGCCCGCCGGGAGCTCCAGGGTGGTCTCGGGAGTCTACCCCAGAAAAGTCCGGCTTTGCTCAAAGTCGTCGCGTACTTGAGGTCTCCGGCGGGACCAGTGACTGCGACGCGCCCACCAGATGGGAGGAGGTGCTTGGGGGACCCAGGCGGTGCTGCCCGGCTGACGCGCGGCTTTTTTCCCCCGTTTCCTTTGCCAGTGCAACCACCATTTAACTGCGTGATCAACTCCTCTTGCTCTAAGAATGCTGAACGGCACTACTCTAGAGGCAGGTGAGTTTTCATATGCCAGGTTCCTTCTCATCTTCCTTGCCCTTTTCTTGGGCTGGCATGTATATCGTGTGTGCGTGGGTGTGCACGCGCGTGAGCGTGCCTTGTTGAATGGAACGAAGAAGAATGTGTGCTTCCTTAAAAAAAAAATTAAACTGGGGTTTGGAGGCTCGAAAACACACACCCTTGTTCACTGTCCTGATGGGGGCAGGATCCTGAACCGGCGTTTTCTTCCTTTTGCTTTTCTCATGAATGTCTTTGATTTTCCTCAGGATCCGGTGTTCTGGGCGCCGGGCAGAGGTCACGGTGCCACTGAGTCCCGAGTAGTCACTGATGTGAGGGAATCGCTCCCGACACTCCGCTGAGCTGCTGGGGGCGTCTCCTTGATCAAACTGATGGGAGGTGGGCTGGAAAGACTCCCATTCCCACCCTTGTAGGGTGGAAAACTGGCTTCACCCAGCTTTTTGTTGTTGTTGTTGTTGTTTTCAATCCTATTCCAACGCAGCGGTTTCTGCGCGTCATCTCCAGGGAGGCAGTGTAGGATTTACCCCTTTATTTCCGGGGAATGGGGAAGGTGATAGCCGGTGGCTCCACAAATCTCAGGTAAAAAGGCTTTCGATTCTAGAAGCGCAATATTTTTAGCCTTGGCAGTAGCCCTGTTGGAAAAAGCCTCAGGGGCCAAGGAGGACATAGATTTGAAGGGAGCAAGCAGCTGGTGGGTGGCTTTGAGGACGTGAATGGGCACAGAGAGCGTAGACCTGAGGGTCCTGACCCAGGAGTCCAGCCAAGCTAGCAGCACGCAAAGGTGCGCCGCTGGGCTGTGACCACGGGCTCCCCTCTCTAGGTAGCGGAACTCTCCCAGCGCCAGCTCTGCTTGATTCACTCCCATTCTCTAGACCAAGACTACTCTAGCAGGACTGAATCAGAGGGGCACCTGGGAAGCAGCACCAGTCGGGATCTGCCAACCTTGGTTTGAGGAAGGTTTGCACTTAGAGGAATCTCTGTCTCCACTCTGGAGAGAGAGGCCCGGGCACCTCCAGGCCATCTGCTCACCTCCAACACAGAGCAGTCGGGGCTTCTGAGGCCGCGTGGCACTATGCTCAGCATAGTTTCTGCCCACAATAAGACGCTGACTTCTGGAGGCCCTTGAGGTACTCCCGACAATGCTAAAGGCTGGACAGGATTTCAAGAGTTTTACCTTTCAGAGCAGAAGGGCTCTTAATAGAATCTGGGGAAAAGATGGCACTTCCTTTTTTGTTCAAACTTAGGAACATAGGATCATTGTCTCCAGATTCAGGTCTAAAGAGACCTGAGTCAACTATGCTCTCAGATGCATGTTTACTGAGTTATTTTCCTTCCTCAACCCTAAAACCTCATCTTCTCCCAGGACAAAGCCATACATCCTTTTCTACTTCTCTTCTCCCCTCTGGGGAGTTGGACTCTACCGGGACTCTTTTCCCAGGTGGGATTGCCAGAGCCCAGGACAAGTGTGCCCTAGTTTTGTTGACCTTAATGGAAATTCTAGAATCTAGAATTAATTCAAAATCTGCTGTCTCACTTGAGCCCAGCCTCTCATTTTCCTGAATGTGGGAACATTAATCAGATGGGAGCAGAAAGGAAAAAGAACCTAGTGGATTGCGAATGTCCAATAGTGAGAGGACAGCGCCAGGCTAGGGATCTACCCCATTCCTTTTAATAGTGCTTAGAACTCAGAGAGGAGACTGGAAATCCTATTGGGGATACGGGCCAGACAGAACCTGGGTGCACCTGTCCCATTGATGGAGGTGGGGTCTCAGCCCAAGAAATGATAAAATCTAGCACTCTTAACTTTTATAGAACACTTGCCGGCCATTGGGTTCCTGAGCTGTGAAAAGGGGGAATGCTTCCTCCCCGACTGCTGCCAGTCTCAGGGGTAAAAGGATGCAAAGCTACAAAGATGCTCTCCTTATTTTAGTGCTTAGTGTCCTTTGAGAGTGGAAAGGGAAAGGGAAGGGCTCTCAAACAATCTCAGGGTTACTAGACAAAAATGTTAGGATACTCCAGGTGACACACCTAATTCAATTAGTAGGCCAACCTCCAACTCCCGTGGGCTTCTTCTCCAGCAACTGCCAGTGGTTCCACAGAACTAACAAGGACCTCCCAAACTCCAAAAGATCCCTGCCCTACCCCCAGCTTTCCACAGACTTCCTGCATTCACTGAACAGGAAGAATCTTGGCAGTTCCCTTCTTTATGGGAAGTAGCAAATCCCACTGGGCGCTGGAACATACAACCTGAGTTTTACAAGAAAGAGCCATCATACCTAGGATTCAACTGTGAAGCTGCTTGCTGGAGGTGCTCTGCCCTGCCTGTAACTAATACATGTTTTAAATATATGTGTTGAATAGATGAATGAGTGGATGATTGGAGGGCTTGCAGGACTTCTATGTTTGGCCTCCCTGGAAATTTCACAAAGTTCTGACTTTTTTTTTCCAGGAGTTGTTAAGCTTTTCCCTCATGAAGTCTTCAAAGTTTGTCTCTTACAAGAGTGCCTTGGTGTTTCTTTTTTAATGTTCTTGCTGAGCAGGACCAAAATCCAACAAAAACCAAACCTATTTCCAACTACTCTTATTTCGAATGGGGAGGGATTTAGTGCAGAAGCTAGACAGAGTGGGTTGAGGTTCTGCATTTATTTTGTTTGGAGATTCCATGGGTTAATTGAATGTTCTTCTTCTGATAGACCCCTCCTCTTTCTCCTCCTTCTCAGGTTCTCAGTCAGTTTAGCTGCTGACTTTTGTAAGGCAATCTGCCCCTTTGTGAGTGGACCTGCTGTCTCTGAAAGGGCTCCTGTGCCCAGCCCCTCTTTGGGGGCCCTTCCTGTGTGCACGTGGGTTTGAAAAGCTCATTGATTTCCATCCAAAGGGGCTAATTACATTACTTACAGTAAATAGCCGCCCTGCTGTCAGGTAGGGCTGCCAAAGTAAGGGGGTGTCTCCAGCTTAGTTCACTTGATTGGCTTCATTTTTTGTGTGAAATTGTGTTTTATGAGCTGTATTCTGGCACCCAGAGGACCCTAAAAGTGTCCAATCTGCAAATAACATTATTTTGGACCCTGAGGGAAAAAAAAAAAAACCGAAGGGAAGCAGTGGAGTCTTGGATTTCATGGAAGAGGTAACTCCAGCAGTCTCAGATGGCAGTGCATTGGAACAGGAAGTCAGGGTGCCGCTGAGGGTGTTTTCCTCCTTTTCTCCATTCCTTCCTTCCTTCCTTTCTTCCCCCTCCTTCCTCTCTTCAATCTTTCCTTCTTTCTTTGTTTCTCTCCTTCCCTTCCTTTCCCTCTCATTCTCATGCTTGCTTTTTCTTTCTTCCTCTCTTCCCCTTTCCTTTTCTACTTCTCTCCCTTAATCTTTCTTGATTTGCCTACAGTCTATGTCGGGCTTCCCAGGGTGATGGAATGGAAGCGGTTGGCCCCTCTAAAATCTCCAAGATGTGTCCAAGACGTAAGCTCCGATGTTCCTGGGCAAGTTGGCGGGGAGTGGTGGGAAACCCAGGCTAATTACAGGGACCCAAGGAGCGAAGAGCGGCCGGCTCCCTTCTCTGGTTAAGGCGGGGTTGGTTCCTGTCGCCGCGCCCCGCTTCGGGCCCCTGAGGAGCCTCTAGCCATTTGAATGAATCGACAATATATGAGTATTGTGGACACTTTTTAATGGGGCCGGGGAGGGGCCGCCGCCAACAGGAACAGAGAGCGACAGAACAATCCCACCTCTTGTGAGGAGCAGGTCTGCCATTCTGCTTGTCAGTTCTCACCTTCCCCTCCTCCACAGCAAGGAGTCCCTTTCACACCCTCCTGAGTGTGCGGTGCGCCCAGTTTTACAAGTGCCCCTGTCTTGCGAGGGTAGTGGGAACAGCACGCACAGGGGCCGGCGCGTAGTTCTACGGGAGCAGGCGCCCAGCTCGCCGGAGTCCTGCCCACGATGACAAGATTCAAATGGGACATTAGAATCTCAGCAGTTTTCCTTCAGACCTTGAGTAAGAGAGTTAATCATCCTGTATACCCGAGTGTACAAGCTGATGCCCTGTCCCATACACTCTAATTTTTCAAAGAAAAAAATATATATATATTTTTGCCGAAAGTAAACTCCAGAAAGATTCTCTAAGCGCCTTTTCACTTTGGAGGACGCTCCAGTGCCTGGTAGTGTCGGGTCTCCCAGGAAGGTGAGGCAAAGAGATGAACTATCAGACAACTGCTTCTAAAAGATGAGCTGAGGAAAGAGGGGATGGGAAGAAAAGAAACATGCACTAAATTCTCCACCCCAGTGAGGGGCTCGAATTCCTGCCTAATCTTTATATATTGACAGTTTTGTAGACTGGGGTTGAAAGTCCACAAGAAGGAAACCCAAAGTTTTGAGCTGGTTTTCTGTGTGCCCTGAGCTGGGGTAGGATCTTGAACTGAGATCAAATAGGCCGACTCTCTGCCTTCTGCGTCAGGACGGGGACAATAACAGCTCCTTTCCCCCTTTTAAAACAAGGACTCCTTTCCTCTTTAAAACATGACTACTGAGAACTCTTGGAACGATGTGTGTGTGTGTGTGTGTGTGTGTGTGTGTGTCCGCGCGCACGCGAGTGTTATGGGGAGGTAAATGCCCCCCTCCTACTGCCCCCATCCCCCCACCCCTTTGTAATGTTTGTCCCTGCTTGCCCATCACCAGGGGGTTGAGAGGAGTATGACAGGT
Source organism: Marmota flaviventris (assembly GCF_047511675.1). NCBI lineage: Eukaryota > Metazoa > Chordata > Mammalia > Rodentia > Sciuridae > Marmota > Marmota flaviventris. The sequence goes on along the minus strand of NC_092509.1, from coordinate 82,855,285 downwards.
CTTTGTTGTCTGAATAAAAATCCGTGGCAGCTCCAGGGAGAGAACTCCTCCTACTAAATTATCAAAAATGGGCTGGCTTTAGTCTCTTAACAAATTGGACACAGCTCCGGCAGGAGCAGTCCCCAACCCAACCTACAGGCACTGGGAACTTGCAAGCAGCCAGGGACCGCTGAAAATAGCACTTCGTCTTCTTTCTTTGTGTTCAAAACTATTTTCTTTCTTCACCAGATTTTTGTTTTCCTCCCCCCCCCCTCCCGCTGCAGTTGTTTCCCATTAGTAACTCGATCTCTCGGAGCAGTAAGATTCGCCTTCGCCTCTCCCCTCCGCCCGTGTTTGTTTGTTTTCTGCACATCTCCTTCAGGGAGACGCCAGCGTCCCCCCACCCCGCCTATTTTTTTCCCCCTCTTTCCCTCTGCAAGTAGGCCTATTTTCACTTTGTCTGACTCTTTCTTCTTTGCTCTCTGCCTCTTGCCCTCTGTCCCCGCGCGCCTCTGCGTTCCAACATCACGCAGCCCTCTGCGGTCCCTTTTGCCCCAGCACTCGGATGAGCTGAGAACCCCGGGTGTGTGTTTATGGAAATAGTGGGGTGCCGAGCAGAAGACAATTCGTGTCCTTTCCGCCCCCCAGCCATGCTCTTCCACGGCATCTCCGGAGGCCACATCCAAGGCATCATGGAGGAGATGGAGCGCAGATCCAAGACAGAGGCCCGTCTGGCTAAAGGCACTCAGCTCAACGGCCGCGACGCGGTAAGAAACTGCCCCTCGGTGGCGGTAGCCGAGTGCCCCTGCGCGCTCGGTTAAAACGAACTTCCATTCTCTGGCCTGGCGAGACTGGGAATGGTGCGTGGTAGGGACATCTTGTTGAAGATCTCTGGGTTTTCACCGGTCTACCTAGCTCTGCCAGGATAGGAAAGGTCCCATTCTGACTTGAAATGCCTTTACTACTAAACCCCAAGCTCATTTCCCTCTGTCGCAGCTGTTCCCGAGCAAGTAGGGCGGTCAGCAGTGGAAGGAGAGGGGCGTCCTCTTCTGCAAACTACCAACTCCTTTCTCTAGTCTCCCCGAATTCCCGGGCGCCTCCCCAGGGAGGATCCCGCAGCCCCGAGGGCAAACGGCGCAGGCAATAGTCAGACCGCTTGCTACCCAGGCGTCCCGGCCAAGAAGGAGCCCGGGTGAGCTTAGTCTCTGGACCAGAAGACCGGACCTTTGGAGTATACTCAGAAGCGACCGGTCCATTTCCAATTCTCAGTACTCTCAGGGTTTGGCACCCCAAACCCAGAGATTTTGTCTTCGGCATCCCGGCTCAGTTCCTCTATCCATGCAGAACTGGTTTGGTTCCCGGGCTGGGCGGGTGTCTTGTGTAGGGGAAAATTTAAAAATGCGGAGGAGCGAGGCACCCAGTCCAAAAGCAAGAACTTTCTAACCCTTAAACGAAGTAATCAAATACCACTGTTATTATTATTGGTAATAATAAAAGTCATGTTCTCTTAAAAAATACCAGTAATCTAAGTGTTTCCCTTTCCCATTTATAAACTGGAGAAAGAAAACTTACTGGAAGTCTCCGGAAATGATTCCAGCCAAACTGTGCTGTGTAGACCCTCTTGTATCACAAAACTTCCCCAAGAGACTGACTGCTCATGCCCGGCCAGTGGTGTTTTGGATCGCGTTAAAGAGCCGAGTGTGTGCATTTGTCCACATTTGCAACACTAACTCAGCGCGGTCCCCTAATTGGAGTAAAGGGGGAAACTTTATTTTTCCACGTCCGGCAAAATTTCTTGTGGAAATCCAATTCATTTCTGCTAGTATTGAGGAAAAGATCCAAATAGAACTCTTTTTTTTCCTTCTGTGGTTATTCTATTTAAAACTAAAAAGCAGTAACCAGATCCGAAGCTGGGCTCCTCAAGGTGAGCATCTTGGTTATCTCAGGATCCAGGTGGGAAGCTTAATTTGAGCACCAGATTTTCAGGACAAAGTTCTCTTGTATTTATGCTGATGCCAGGGAAAGAGGAATTGTGTATAGGAAACTGGACATTGGTCCTTCTTTAGGAACAGTCACTTCACACTCTTAGCAGGAACAGGACCAAACATTCTGAAAATCGGGAAAGAGTAGGATCTGCTAAATATATCCCAACCAAAACAAAGCTGACCAATTTAACAGCACGGGTATTATATTCTCTCCCTGGCTTTTGATTTCAATGTTGCGTCTGTACAAATTTAGAGAAACCGAATAGCAATATTATTGTTTTGTGCAAACACAATCTGTGCTAGTTTAAATTTCCTTTTCACTTCCTAATTACAAGTTCCATTTGATTTTTTTGTATTTTTCGAAAGCCACAATTTGAAGTTTGTAATTATCTCTAATTTGACAACACTCACCAAACTATAGTAAATAGGCTCTCCGTTCTTTTAAAGCTAGGATTGGGATGGTTGGTATGTCTTTAGTTTTGTAATAGTAGGAGGACGCCGATGCCAGTTCATGCCAACTTGGAAGATAACTGACCCGCAAAGGTAGAAATTGCAAATGTTTTTCCCGACTTTTGCCTTTGAGCTGTGGCCCCTGACCCTAGCCTCTCTTGGGCAGTTGGCTTGCGCCCTGGATTCGCGCAACCTAGCAGGGAATCCCGCATGGTGCGGCTACACCAGGCGTTCTCCTCAGCCTTGTGTGTGCTTGCTTTGCAGGGCATGCCCCCTCTCAGCCCCGAGAAGCCGGCTTTGTGTGCTGGCTGCGGGGGCAAGATCTCGGACAGGTACTACCTACTGGCGGTGGACAAACAGTGGCACCTGAGGTGCCTGAAGTGCTGTGAATGTAAGCTAGCTCTGGAATCTGAGCTCACCTGCTTCGCCAAGGACGGTAGCATTTACTGCAAGGAGGATTACTACAGGTACTCCCCTCAAATACACCTTCCTGACACCAAGTACGGCTGGCTGGCGAGGGGTGGGGGCACCTGCCCGATTCTGGAGTCCCCTCTTCATCCTCCACATTTTGCCCCTTCAGGGTACTGTTATCATTCTCCAGACCTGGGGGAATTTACAGCATATGCCTTTAAGCTGCACTCCCCTGGATGTCTGGTGAGGATGGATGACAATAGACACCTAAGGTCTAGCTAGAGCAGTTATCAGTGACTACCATGCACTCCCTTCTCTTCCCAGAACTGTTGACAGAACAGGGTAAAATCTGGGATAGAGTGAATGGGCTGGTCTTAGTTAATTATCTGAGACTTGAGTGGTTTTGTTTTTTGTTTATTTGTTGTTGTTTTCGATTTTTTCCGCTTACTACAAACTGAGTAACTTGGTGCCTTGGAACTGAACTGGTGGCCCGGGAAGCAGCAATTGGATGGGTGGCAGATGACCTTGTAAATGACTGAAAAGGAATAAACCCCACTGCCAAAACCCAAGTCATTCAGTTGCCGAGTTCCCTTTACGGCTAGTCAACACTAGACTAGAGAGAAAACTCAGCATCAGGCATGTTTATTGATTCTTTCTAGTTGTTTCTGGATTGGAAAAGACAGAACTATGTATAAGTGACCTAGCTCAGCACTTAGCAGATGGGAGGTGGTTAAAGAAGAATAACCTTTCTCTACAAAATTGTCATTTCCCGAGGCTGGCTGTATGTTTTCAGGCACGCTCAAATGTGCAGGCATAATAATAATAATAATACCTTCATTCAAGACTATTTTGTAGTCAATGAAGCTGTTCACTTGGATTTGCAATTTAATATTCTTTCAGTAGTGCTGTGAACTAGCTACTGCAGGTTTTTGTTTGCTCTCTCTCTCTTTTTAGATGCAGAGAAAGAAACTGAAGTTTAGTACACAATTTTCTGACTTTAATATACGGATCTTTGTCCTGGTTCACCAGAACCAGAACAGGTCAATGAGCAAATAAATTGATGTCGAAAGTGGGCCCAGTGACTTGTCCTACTGGAGCCCTCCCAAGTCTCAGTCTTTGACTACTGCAGCCAAACCCAGGTACTGCAGGTGGAAGTGGCTTGTCCTTAGATCAACAAGTACCCTGACCCCTCTGTTTCCTTCCAGAAGGTTCTCTGTGCAGAGATGTGCCCGCTGCCACCTTGGCATTTCTGCCTCTGAGATGGTCATGCGTGCCCGAGACTCTGTCTACCACCTGAGCTGCTTCACCTGTTCTACCTGCAACAAGACTCTGACCACAGGCGACCATTTCGGCATGAAGGACAGCCTGGTGTACTGCCGCGCCCACTTCGAGACCCTCTTGCAAGGGGAGTATCCTCCACAGATGAGCTACACGGAGCTGGCGGCCAAGAGTGGCGGCTTGGCCCTGCCTTACTTCAATGGCACCGGCACGGTGCAGAAGGGGCGGCCTCGGAAGAGGAAGAGCCCAGCGCTGGGAGTAGACATCGTCAATTACAACTCAGGTGGGCCGGCATCCTTACGCAGTGAAGCTCCGGTCACCAGGTTGTCAGGAGGATTCAATAAGGCCCCTTCCCTTTTCAAGATCTGCCTGCAAAGAGGGTACTTTGTCCAAAATGCCCGTGTTCTCAATACAACTTCCTCTCAATCTGAAGGAAGAGAAAAAGGGAGAGAGGAAGAAGGAAGGAAGAGGAAAGGAGTGGGAGAGGAGAGACAATACTTTATTAAGGTTGCAGAAAAAAAAAAAAACATTTATAACTATGGGGCTATAGTGATTTCCCCCAAACAGGCAGAGCCAAATCCTTGTTGCCCATTAGTTAATGAGCCCATTAGTTTCTGGCTCCCAGTTGGAGCAAAACAGCCCCAAGGCAATTCCTTTGTGGAAGCCAAATTATAGATCCTGGATGAGGTTTTCTTAAATACTGAAGGGGGGGGGGACCCAAAACTTCAGAGCCTAACCCCAGTCTGTCTAGAGGGGGCAGAGGCTGTGGTCACCAGCCCAAACTTAATCAGCAACACAGTTGGCAAGTGTTGAAAAACTGAATCCCTGATTTTGGCAAAAAAGCAGCTGTAGGGGTAGGAAGCACTCTCCACGGCTGAGCTGGCCTGAGCCTCTGGTAGGTCAGGGTATTCATCCAGCCTACTCATTCCCTGTGCAATAGACCAGCCAGATATCCAGACCCCAGACCCCAGCCAAATGAAAGAAGCTCCAGGGCAGGCCCACTGGGGAGGCTTAGTAGTATCTCAGGCTGCTCTTTTGTTCTCCACCAGCCCCCTCTCTTAATTAAAAACAAAATGCAGGCAACAGGCTGAGAGCACACTTTCCTCCATGCTTTAGGGGCATGCCTATCATTTATCAGTCTGTCTCACACACATACATCAGTTTCCCATTTTTGGTAGCCTTTCCCCATCCTCCATCCCCCAGGTGACTATGTTGACAGGACTGGAAGACCATTATCTTACACTGAGTATCACAGAAGCTCCTCTGGTGAGTCCCAAATGCTGGGAAAAGGGATTCCAGAAAGTCCTGGCTCAGTTTGGGGGAGTTTAAGGACCTTGACTCTCTGACTTTGCTTTGCCTTGACCCTGGCCCTGGCCCAGGCCCAAACCTGTCTGGGAATTTTGGCAAGCAGGAGTCTCAGACCAGGGGAAACCATTCTCCTGGGAGGAATCTTGGGAACCACCTAACTGTGGCAACTCCATAATCATGACCACCCCAGATACCCTGGCAAACCATGAAGCAAAATCACACGTGCTTTTTATCTTCCAGCCCTTATATCTGGTGTGATGCTTGATGTTGTTGCTTAATGATAAAGGAATGATGCTCAGCCAGTTAGGTGGTTTGTTTAAGGTCACACAGCCAGTGTGAACATGGGAACTAGGAGAGTTTGCAGAGGAAGCCACATGGTATTAGCAGGCACTCTTTCAGCCCTCTCCTAGCTTCTCTCTTGGGGTCCCCCTCCCAACTGCAGAGGAGAAATGCTTTTGGGCAGGTGCAGTGGGTGTCATCTCAGGGATAATGGGAACGCAGAGCCCATCCAAGCTGCTTTTGCCCCTAGCGGGACAGTGGGTCTGTGGACCAAGGCAAAAGGGCTGGCAGTCTCCTGGGACTCTTTTCACCAAGGTTGTTTTGCATGAGGAATGTGGGCATAGTACTAGGTTTCGGCAATCTTTGGCAGACACAGCCCACCGCACCCTTGCTCTGGCCCCTGCTGCGCTGGGGCAGAGGTTTTGGTTAGGGGCCACTTTGCCTGGTGCACACACTTCATGTCCTTTGATGCGTGGTCCCTGGGGCAGGACAGGCAAGGCACTAATTGTTCTTTATTAATTGAAGATGACATTGGAATCTCAAGCCACTCACCAAGGCCTTAATGCCCTAATTAGAGAGAGAGAGAGGCGGTTGGGCGGGTGGGGCAGTGGGGGGCAGCGAGAGGAGAGAGAGATGGACTCATACATAACTAGCTGGTCCCTTGGACAGAGGAAATCTCTCAGCCTGATAAAAGTCCAGAAGGGTGGGGATTTCTAGCTAAACTGTGGGCAAGTCTGGCTTTTCTCTAGTTTATTTAATCTAATTAGCTAAATTTGATTTTGCCTTGAATCTTACTTTATGTTGAAAGATCCGAGAAACTTTAGGAACAATAGAATTTAGCTTCTCTTACTTCTCTGAAGAGAATTAGAATACATATACATTTCCTAAGAAGAATGAAAACCTCTTTCTGAACTACTTAGATCTTTAGTTTGCAAATTAGTGCTGCTATACATTGTTGAGAAAGTTGATAGTCTTAGTCATGAAAGAGAAAAGTTGCTCAGACCCACTAACCTGCATCACTCACTCAACTATATCCACTCCATCCTTACTGGACTTTTCCCCAGAGATGTGAGTAAATAGTATACATTCGTTAAAATTAGTTAGAAATAAATCTAGAGGAATTTTAAGATGCCTGATCAGACATTACCCCCCCCCCCCACACACACACACAAAATTTAAAATAGTATTTATGAATCTGGTGCCAGTTTGTTACAAAACTAGGGAAAGAAACCCCTTAGTAAGTTAAAATTATATGAAAATGTAGGAAATAAAACGGACCCACAGTTTTAACTCACTATTTTATTCTCCTTTGAATTTTAGATCACCATTTCTGCTTAATTATAAACAAGCCTAATTCAGGGCAACATTGATATGAAATGCAATATAATTTAGAAATATGTTTTCAAAAATATGTATGCAAAACATATTTATCATTCAGAGATTCTTAAAGAAGATATGAAACTTTCAGAGGTCAGTTAGTTCTTGACATAAGGCAAATTCCTTTTAATGAGACTTTTCCTAATTTAGTTTATACTTCTTTGTGCAAATTAATTGGGCAGATATTTTCGAAGGAGACATGGAACATTTATCTGGAAAACTGGATTGGAATAAAGCCCTCCAGGGGTGAGAAGAATTAGTTTAGGATAGACAAGTCCTGTTTGGGTAATTTATCATTAATGAAGAGACTCATTTCTTGGCCACTCCTCAGAACCTCTTTTCCTTAGGTTCTTTCTACCTAAACTTCTGAAGTTCCCGATTGTTGTTAAATTAGCCTGGCACTGACCCCTAGTGGTCTCTCAGGAATCAGTTAATTCTCAGAAGGCTACAAACCTTCAGAAGAACATAAACTTACTTGATGTAAGTGACCATCTCATAAGTGACTGAAAATAAAATATTTATATCTTCTCATTAATGTTAGCAATTCTGGATGTGTATTTGCAGGTGGAAGTTTGAGACAATTTTTAATCCAGAGAGGAAAATACCCCTAAAATTTTAGAAACAGGCTATGGGGGAACAAAATCATTTGCAAGTTTACATAATATATTTGTAGTTAAATGCAAATAATTTATGGAAATGAACTGAATTACTCCGTGGAAAAATATATTTCTCTATTAAGTTGTATATGTAAGTGAAAACATAGTCATATGAAAGTTGTATGTAGTAATATCTGTTGAAGAAAGACCTGACAACCTATCTTTTTTATACCCTGAATTGTATATTTCATGTGAAAACAAGCTCTACAATTATAATTAATGCACTAAAATGCTCTGTTGAGTTTTAAATCAGCAATAATGGACACAGAGTACATATTCAGGAAAGCAATTTCATCAAATATTACTGCAATTATTTTTAATAAAATTCATTTTAAAGACTAGTGATTATATAGCTAAACTGGGAATCATATTTATTTCTAAGAAATATTACCATGTTGGAGGAGGAATGGATAAGGGACTTATTTAAACACCAAGTTAAGGCTTCTGTCCCAAGTGTAATTTTCAATTTGATGTGTCATTCAGGAAAAGTTACTCACTTACGATAGGAATGAAATTCTTATTTGAAGAAGCCATGGATGATATTGTGTCCCTCTTTGTCCATTTTGTTGTGGGTACATTTATAATCTGGCTGTGAAATATGGCTCAGTTTACTGGAGATAAGTATGGTTTTATAGTAGGTCATGAGTTGCTGTTTCATCCATTTGAGGATATAAAGGTACAATTCTATAGACTATTTGAACCTGACATATCCCCACTGGGCTGAAATAGGGTAAAATGTAAAGTATATTCTCTCTGCTATCTCTGGGTATATGTTACCATTTCTGGCAGGCTTAAGAAGTTTATGTTTTACATTTGAATGTATATATCGGAGTTGGATTCCTTCCAGATAATTTTGATTTCGCATTTGCTTGTAATTTTATTGATGAACAAAGCATTTTAAATTTTGATTGAATCTTGTTGAGTTTCTATCCCACTGTGTGACTCGGGAGTTCCAGAAGTGAATGTGATACAGTCTTTTCCCAAAAAGAACTCACCTGTGCTTTGCAGAGTGTGTCTTCCCATGTATATATCTCATGGAAATACAAGCCTAGGAGACATTAGTTCCTGCTTAGTCTTATTACATCAGGGATAATTTCTTGTCAAACGAGATTTGTACGCAGCTGGTCTCTGTTGATGACTGTTCAACTTGATATTTTCAAATGTGCTAGATATTGTTTAAAAAAAAAGTAGTTCTAACCAGAGCAAGCAGGCAGATAACATTTTGGTAAGCTGAAGGAAAAAAAAACCTAGTATTAAGAGATGCCTCACTTTTTTTGTTTGTTTTTTTTGGGTACTGGAGATTTTTGGAAGGATACTGGTACTCCCTGCCCCCCTTAAATTTTTTTTTTTCTCTTCTGAGTGACATGATCAGGTTGATTTTTAAATAATGCATTAAAATGCAGAATGATGAAATTTGAATATGTATCAGATACATACATGAAATAAGGGCTTAAGGAAAAAAAATTACCATGTGCTTAAATTTGCAAATTTGGCTGAATCTGCAAATATTTATCAAAATGTTTTCATTCTGCAGTCGTATTTCCTATACAGAGCCAGCAGGTTTTTGGAATGACCTTTTAAATGTGCAGCTTTACATCCTGGGAATGATGACTTTTTAGCTGGTTTCAAAGACTGATTTGTTTTGCCCTTGGTGCCAAAAAGAGCTTTCCAAGGGAAGAGAAGATGCCACCCTCTCTCTGCCAGCCCAGCCAGTGGTACACATCACATCCCACACACACATCCAGAGCAAAAGGAACCAAGACGTGAGACTGGAAATACGCACCATCAGCTGTGAGCTGTGGGGCATGCTTCAGGCATAAACTGAGTGAGGAGAAGGCTAGGCTCATTTTCTTTCAGAAATATTTATTAGAATAACTCCAAGGGAACAGTATTTTCTTCCTGGCATAGCTTTATGCTAATCAGTTATAGGTGAAAGCCCTCAAACATAATAGTCTTAGGATTACATAAGAAGTTTGCAAATATTTATTTTCTAACATCTCCCCATTTTTAACCACTTTCCTCTTCCTCATTTAGAAAGCTCTAGGAATATGAAAAATGTTAAAAATTATAAGTGACTTAAATTCTTCCATAGTTGGTGGGTTCTCAGAAAACTTCAAACATGAGGGGTGAAATACTTGTTTTCCATGTCTCTTATGATAAAAAGCTGTGCCTTCACATAATTACATGTCTTTGCAGAAACAAACAAAAAATGTAGAGTCTCAAATTGTCCAGTCTTGAAGATATAGATGTGGGCAGTGGGGTGCTGGTATATGTAAATATGTTTCTTCCCTTTGCTCTTGTCTCTCTTTCCTGTGCCCTACTTAGGGTTTATTCATTTTCCCAAAGGTTTTTATCAACCATCAAGCAAAAGAGAGGATTTATCTAATATTTTTTCCTCTTAGGTAAATTTTTATTTTGTCCACATTAACAGACAAGTTTGGCTGATGGAAGCAATTAATTTCTTTCTTTTTGTCTAGATATTGTTCATAATTGAGTTGACAGCCATTTTCTCTGTCACTTTATTATCATAACAGTGTCATTAGCCCACTGTCATTTCCATTTATGTAGGAGTTTCCACTGAGTAGTTGTTTTCCCCTGTTACTGTAACAGGTTGTAATGAGAATGAGGCAGACCACTTGGACCGGGACCAGCAGCCTTATCCACCCTCTCAGAAGACCAAGCGCATGCGAACTTCCTTCAAGCACCACCAGCTCCGGACCATGAAATCCTACTTTGCCATCAACCACAATCCGGATGCCAAGGACCTCAAGCAACTTGCTCAGAAAACAGGCCTGACCAAAAGAGTTTTGCAGGTAAGACACCTCCATCATTGGCTGTGCATACATCTCCCATCCCCTTGCCAGTAAATAGTTCTCTTCCCCGCTTGGCTTGATGTGGCTATTTCCTATTCTGCTTCTTCTTAGTTTATCTTAGTTATTTCCCTAGGGGGTAAACTGAGACTTGCAGGGGCTTCCTGGAGGGTACTCAAAGAGAGATCCAGGGTCTTACAAGATGCAACCACGTTCTCCCTACAGATAGGGAGATGGGTCTCCAAAACCAGCTCAGCTTGCCTCACTCCTGTGCAAATGCAAGTGTTGTCATTTGCTCAAGACATGGCTCTGGAGATTTCCATTCATGTTAGGCTCAGTGCGCTGATTTGTGAGGGATCTGCTAAGCACTGTCCTACTCCATTGAGTTCTTGGCAGCCTCTCTCACATTAGGACTTTCCAAATTCAGGCAGGCTTTCCCCCCAACTGCCCAAAAGCTAAAAGTTATGCTAGTATCTCAGCAAATATTGGAGCAAATATTTTTTTTTTTTTCATTTTAACAAACCATTATTAAAAGGTGGGAGTTAGTTCTGCTGTCCAATTGCTTCCTCAAATTCATCATGGTAAGAATATAAGGATATGAAATTATAATGGGTTGCCGTGAGTCTCCTGTGATCTTCTCTCATTTCTCAGTGATGAATAGCAGACAGTTTTAATTCTGGTACATAGTCTCTGGCTATTTGGGGTCTGTGGCCCTGGAAGAGTTTTTCCTATGTGAAAAATACTTACTGGGTGTCAGACTCAGGGATATCTTAAACTCTATTTCAAATGACGTTCACATCCTATGAGTGGTTCTTACTTTGCAGTAGTTTTAGCCGACCTGCTTCTCCTCATTCTCATAAGACAACAGTCGAGGAATGAAGGCATATCTTCCCTGATTTATCTCTGTGCTTTCATTTCATGGTATCTCCATGTGAGCATCAGTTGTCCCAAGTGGCATTGGTTAATGCTGGGAGGGGACACATGCAGTAGAGAGAACAAATCTATAGTATTATTTGAGTCACTATGGTACGAAAGAATGAGGAAAAAAAAGAAAGCACCCCTTCCCTCTCAAGAAAAATAAACAATTATATTTAAAAGAAATATATCAGGAAAAAAAAAAGAGATAAAAGATAAAAGTTAAAACAAAAAAGGAGAGAAAGGAAGAGAGAGAGAAAAAAATATATAAAAATAAACATCGGTAAAGAAATCAATTGGGATTGGTTTGCAGGTTTGGTTCCAAAACGCACGAGCCAAATTCAGAAGGAACCTTTTGCGGCAGGAGAATGGGGGTGTTGATAAAGCTGATGGCACGTCGCTTCCGGCCCCGCCCTCAGCAGACAGCGGCGCTCTCACTCCACCCGGCACTGCGACCACTTTAACAGACCTGACCAATCCCACTATCACTGTAGTGACATCTGTGACCTCTAACATGGACAGCCACGAATCCGGAAGCCCCTCACAAACTACCTTAACGAACCTTTTCTAACATTGGTTTTTTTTTTCTTTCTTTTTAAATTCTTCCTCTTCTTCTTCTTATTCTAATTATTATTATTTTATTATTTACAAGCCCTTTTTTTTTCTTCCTTCTAACCCACAAAATATTTGGGGAATAAAAATAACAGCTTGGTGTGTAGCATCTGCAGCCACTTGGCAAATGAGTTTACAGTATTGTCTCCTTTAAGTGAACATATTTTGTCTACAAAGTGTATTTGGAATTTTTTTTTTCTTTTCCTTTAAGCAATTAGGTCTTTCAATTGGTAAGGGGAGCTTTTGAATCATTCTAATAAGTGCCTCTTAAAATTGTATGTTACTTATTTCCAGAATCTCGAAGAAAAAAGTTAAGAGTGATATTATGTGGGTAAATAATCATATTCCTGCTTAAGTGATTAGGTTAATAATGAACCAGGTAATTAGCTATTTTTAAAATCTTGCAGTTGTATATGTGATTACGAAATTTTGGAAACTTCACATTTTTAAAATTTTATAACTGAAAGAATGTATTGAGTATTGCTATTTCTTACCTGAACTCTTGATTCAAATAAGGAATATGATTAAGCAAAAGCATTAATAAGAGCAATTTTAAATAGCATTGATTAGTTAGGTGGGAAATTACTCCACGTATGTGACTTTTCCTTCTTTTAGGGATGTACAACCTAAAAACCTTCTTAATAGTTCTTTGTTTCTTCAATATTTAAAAAATACTTAAACTCCCTGTAAAACTCCTATGAAAATTCCACATAGAATTTGAAATTCTATACTTTTGATCTCCGAAAGCTAAAAGAAAAATCAACTGACAACAGCAAACACAACTCTGAAAATATTCTTTCTACCTTACCTTTTTTCCTAGGGAAAATGGAAATAAGCAAAATATGATTTTTTAAGAAGTCAAAAAGTTGGTATGATTTAATTAATATCTCTATTAATTGGCTTCAGTTGTACCATGATATTGTATCTGGCATTGTTTATGAATAATGCTTTAAAAAAAACTCAGTAAACTTAACACCAACAATGAGAATTCTTTGGTTTTGTTTTGCTTTATTTTATTTTTGCATAGTTTGATTAATGTATCTCTCTCTCACACACACACACACACACACACACAAACTTTTCTGGCATTAGAGATTTGAAATTAGTAGTCTTAAAGTAGATAAACTCAGAAGCCTTGTGGATGCTGATCTGAATATATTTCCTAGTTTACAGTAGCATTTTTTTTCTTTTAATTTAAGGTAAAATCTTAATGGTCTGGGCAGTGGTGAATGTTCATCTATATGCTTCTGTTGTAGTTAAATACCAATTAGATTGTGGATTTCCTAAAAAAATAAAAAAGAAGTCAAGATATATGTCTTGCTTTAGTGGATTGTTAAGAATAACTTTGCACATATTTTCCACTTTTTTGGACCCCTTAAATCTCCTCTGGTGGTCTGAGTGGCTGTTTAATAGATTTTAAAGGTGTCCTTCTGGCTGTATAAATGTGTGGTTACATATTGACAGTTCACTGCCCACATTAAAGTGCATTATTGTAACTTTTGCTCAGGGTCTTTAGAAAATTAGCACAGAAAGTAGCTTATTTTTTAAAAAAAGATGATGGAAGATAAGTTAACACTGTAACAGAAGAAAGGTGTGATTGCCATTATATATTTAGCAAGTGTGGTTATCATCTTATATGGAGCTTAAATCTTGACTTTTCATATTTCTATTACATTTTGGGCATTTACCACTAACCAGACCAAACAACCTTGGTAAGGCTGAGATCTTATTAATACACTTTTACAGGTAAAATATTGATACTTATAAATTTTGTTCTTTGACAGAACAATATATGGTACTATAGATCTACTTTATTAAGTAGACTAATTATAACTCAGTTCTCCTATGTGCCTTATGATATAACTTGGAAGTAAGTTTGTGAAAAATCAGGATTATATGTGTTGTTTGTTAAATTAACTGTTTTAAGCCCTTTTGACACCTCACTAGTTTTGTACTGTTTTACCTCTTATTTCTGAAACTCTTTTTATGGTGTATCCTGTTAGAGGGGACAAACATGTCATAGAAAGCAGTTGTGCACTCTTTCAAATATAGTTGATAAATTCAATAATCTTATATATTGAGCTTCGTGTTTATAGTACAGTAAGTGGTCTAGCAAAATTGTCCATGTTTCTTTGTTTATTGATAAATGCATTGTATAGAAACTATTTCCCCTAAATATTTATGGACCAAACAATTGTGATATATCCTATTAAATTTGTGTGAATAAACCATTTTGAATCTAAGGAGTTTTATTTCCCATAAGTTTTATTTAAGTTTACCTGTTCTAGTGTGTTTTCAATATCTTTATGTAAAAGGCATTAAAATGGTAGTGGAAAATTTTTAAAATATTCAAACATACAACCAGTTTTTAAATTTTCAAACTTCTGATTCATATTAAATGCACACACCATTGCATATGCAGTGTAAATCAATCTTGAAGTACCTTTAAATATATGTGCTTATAATACAAGTAATGCCCCACGGATTTAACTCAGTCCAATTTTCAGAATAAAAAAATTAGCAGATAAAGTAATTGCATGAAAAGAAACCTTAAATATGATTAATATTTAATGTTAGGTCTATTGAGCACAAATGGATATTTGTAAATCTAAATAGAAATTGCAGACCCCTAAAAGCCAAGTTGCTCTGTAGTTAATAAATTGTCACTATGATTTTTTTCAGGGAGAACAAATCTTGGGGCATTACAGCCAAACATCCCGACGTTTGAAAATTCCCTAAAGTATTAAAAGAAGGGGAAAAGTTTGATCGGAAATCCACTGCAGTGAAGACAAAGACACTATTAGGTTATGATAATCATACATTTAAAAACTTATTGAGCCAAAAAAAAAGAGAGAGAGAGAGAGAGTGAGACATAAATGTCATTTATTGAATGTTAACAAAACTTCTGTTCTTTATGATGTCTAACACAAACGAAGGCTTAAAATTATGTGGTTTAAAAACACTAGATAAACCTGTATAAACCAGAGCAACCTGGCAGTAATATGCCCACCCCATATTGGAAGAAAATTATTATTGAAAAAATTCCCACACATTTGTCAAGCAACAATAGCTGTAAAATAAAGTCCAAAAACATTCATTTCTCCTGCTTGCTAATGTGTATTAGTCCTATCTGTTAATGGCATCTTCCAATTGTAAATTCAAAGAAAAGCTATCACTCATTTAAGAGTATAGGGATCAAACCCCAGTAATTTTAGTATTATTGTTTATTACTTCCTTTTTAAACAGAAGTCTCTGCATGCACTTTTACATCTGTCACCTCTAGTGTACATCTCTGTAATGATGACTTATCTTTGCTGTTTCTTGTATGATAAATAGCTTTCATTAATAAACATTTTATTTGATGCAAACATAGTTAACTTTATGTTAAACACACACTGTTGAAATTAATTTTGAACACTGTCTTAAGGAGGCAGCACAGTACATTCACAACTTGTTATAGTTAGGAAAAAATCCAAACAATTTAATGAAGTTTAATTCTGGTAGTCTAGGGTAAAATTACTTACTTGCTTTTTTTTTTCTTTATTTTTTCATGACTTATTTTCATTTGTTGTATTCTACTGACACATGTATTAAAAATAAAAAAGCAAACCCAAGTTACAACATAAATAAAACTCAGTATAAATTATTGTGTAAAATTTCAACTTTTTAGGGTAAAATTTATAGATTCTCTATGAGTTTACGTGTTTGCTTGCTATGCAATGAGCAGATTTATTGAAGTATACAATATGTTCTGAACTATGAAAAGATCCAGTCTTTGCATAGTTCAAGTTACTTATGATATTACAAACAAAGGAGCAAGTGGGAAGTAAAACAAATATTTAGAAATGAGGTTTTTTTTAATTGTTAAAGGGAGTATTTGAAGAAAGAATTTTTTAAACTATTCCTATTTAGTTGTAAATCCAAAGCATATGTTAAACAAATTAACATATAAAATACTTTCCAGAAAATTTTCATTATGATGAAATTTTTATTATATACAAATGAACCCTATGTAAATGATGTAACTTTTTATGAAAAACAGACATTAAATATTTCACTTACATATATTCTCAGAATTTTGAATGTTTTCTTAAATGCTTTCACTTCCTGAATACTAAAAAAGAAAATAATT
Organism: Marmota flaviventris; assembly: GCF_047511675.1. NCBI lineage: Eukaryota > Metazoa > Chordata > Mammalia > Rodentia > Sciuridae > Marmota > Marmota flaviventris. The sequence goes on along the minus strand of NC_092509.1, from coordinate 82,839,093 downwards.
TAAGAGAAACAGTGACTTACTACTACTACTACTACTATTAATAATAATAATAAAGCAATGCACCATGACAAGCAGACTATTTTGAGTGATCATGAAACATGTTGGTTTTGTCAGCAACTTGAATGTTTATGCCTCATTGAAACCTCACCCATGGCTCTAGCAATCTAGATAGATTTCCCAACACATTTTCGGCCAGTTTATTCAAATTTTGTCCTATAAGCTTTGCCTTCTTTCCCTGCTCCCTCACCTATAGCAGTTTCATTTAGAAATATTTTGGAAACTTGCCTGGTTTTACAGACCTTTAAATATTTGTCTGGAATGTGAAATTCGGGAAGAGACCAAAGAGGGAAAGAACGTAACTGAAATTAGACATCTGAAAAAAATAATACAAATTTGAAACAGGCACATTTTTAAAAGGGAAGGAAAGGAGCACTAATTATGTGAGTGGGAAAAGAAAAGAGCATGTGATGCCGAGTTGGGAGTTGTATCATGCTTTCCCATGATGCTCAGCAGTCTTTGGGGCTGGGCAATTGGAAATGCCAACTAATTGTTTGGCATGGAATGGGAGAATGTGGGCTTTTTTGATGGGGACAGGGTACCAAGTTTTTATGGCTTCTACCTCCCCAGTTCGTGGGTTAGTCTAACTTCTGGTAAATTGATCTTAGGCACCAAAAGCTTTATTCAGAGTTGGTGTCTGTGACCTTTGGTTGAACAGTCATTTTAATGCTGACTTAAAAAATATATAGGTTTTTGATACCTCAAATAAGAATAAAACTTCATAATAAAGAAACCAAAGCAAATACCCTTAAAATTTTGGAGACTTTTCATCACCTAAAACCTAAATAGCTTTATTGAACAAAATCCCAGTGAAATCCGCTGTATATTCTTTGGAGTCAAAATTTTTTTATTAGACATATAAAAATCTCATCTCATTTTCTATTGTAGTATGCCTTCAAAGGGCATTGTGATGGAAAGTGTTAGAAATGGGAAGTTCTGAAATTGAAATTTAGAGTCATGACATTCTAGGTTCTTAAAGAGAATTTTGGGGATAATATTGTTGTTATGAAAGATAAATATGAACATCTAATTTTGTATGGAGTTCTGCTGTTTAATTTTTAACTATGTTATAAACAAAGTTAGCTTTACTGGAAGAAAGATTGTGTGCTCTCGAGGTGATTCAATACCTGTTACATCTTGTGGTCTTTAGACATCAGGGGAAAATAAGGACACTTGGACTCAGCTCAAATTGAAGAAATACACTGTAAATACACAAAGCATATGCACTGAGCATGTAGATAAGCTCTGAATTGGCCTGTGGATCAATTTTCTATTTTTCTAAAAGGGAATTAATTCTGAATATTGTAATTAAAAGAAGCCCCTCTGATGTACAATACTTTGCTTTATAGACAACGTCAAAATAGAAAGTTACGTTCTTTATGGTTTGCTATTGATTTAAAGCATTTTAAAAGTCATACCTACTGTCCTTATAGCATTTTTTTTTCAGAATAGCATTATGATTTTTCTTATTTTCAAAATAATTTAAAAATTTAAGCTAATATGTTATTTTGAATAATTTCTGGGAAGATATCTATTTCATTTTACTTGGTTCTATAGCAAAAAAGATTTTTTTTTAGAAGTTCAGAACTGTGCATGATACTCAAGGAAAAGTCTCTGAATATGACATAGGTAACAATATTCTTGCCACAACTCATTTTCTTTTTAACTGTTGCAAATAGAAACGTTTCTCTTTCAACATTTCTCTGTGAATATTAATAAAGTTAATCCTCCATGTTATGTATCACATTGGCAAGTTTCTCTTTTCTTGGATTATTAATTTTTGCCTCTTTGCATTACATTTTATCTTGTGCTGAAATGACAAAAATCAGGCAAGAATAAGGATCCAAGTATTAGCCATATGTAGAAAGTTCCTGGTGTGCAATTCTGTGTGCTTTTCCCTCTCATATTAGAATCGTCAGGAATGTGTCTTTCCTTTGGAACTTTCTGTTTACATATTGCATGATCTTATAAATTAATCTGAGGAGTAACTGGATACCTTTTATGGCTATTTGAAAATAAAATTTGCTACAAATAAGATGCTTCAGTCTCTGTTGCCTCATATAATGTATGCATATATTAACTTTTTCTATACTTTCACATTGAACCAGAAAATATTAACCTCAGAGGATATTTAAATTGTTATTTATGACAAATACACAAAGATGAAGAAATTCAAATGTGAGATTGCCTTTACTTAAATCATTCTTATTCTCTTCTTCTTCTTCTTCTTCTTCTTCTTCTTCTTCTTCTTCTTCTTCTTCTTTTTTTTACCTTTTCCAAAGCAGAAAAAAAATACATATCATGAATATCATGAAGAGCTATCAGCTTTAACTCTGACATTCAAGGATTTTGACAGTTTGCATCACTTAAAGTTGTATTTATTATTCAGTTAACTTTATAGAATAGATGCCCTTTATGAAATGTGAATTTTGAAAAGCACAAAAGTGTTTCAGGATTTCAAGCAGCTAAAGTTGTTTGAATTCTGCAAACAAATAAGAATAGTTTTTCAGAAGAAAAATGTGGTGCAAAATTATTTTACATATAATATTTGAAGCATTTTACCTGATTGACCTAGATATTGTATGGGAATTTTAAAAGAGCTATGAAAACCTTGAAAATGTTCCAAGGTAAATAATTAATGGATGGTATTTTTCTATAACATAAATTGAGACAGCTCATTTTATAAATACAATTACATAGTTACTTTATTATTTTGGAGCAGATTAAGCTCTCTTCCTGAATATTTTAATGATGAGGAGATGTTTATATTTCCAAGGGTTCTGATTTAGCTCTCTATTCAGTTTTCTTGTTAAATTCAGCATCACGAGCCCATGTGTGTGTTGTATATTTTCTTCCTAACACCCATGAGAAGATACACACCTTTATAAAAGAAGACATATCTTTTAAAACCAGTGAATGATTAAAAGAAAAACAAAAAAGGCAAAATGACGGCAATTTTTCTTCAGTTGAGATATTGCAGTGGGCCCACCTTTCATTAGCCTCTGAAGAAGCTATGCTCCCAAAAATTTCCCTGCTAATGCAATAGTAATCCTTCCAGGTTCCTTGTAGATTACTGACTTTTTTGAGCTTGGCCATAATTTTTCTTTTTACTGGAATTATGTTGCTGTTTTGAACTTTTCTGTTCAAACAAGTTTGACTAATGCTTATATTTCAACATAAACCAATAACAGAAAAGACATTTTTTTTGTTGTTGGAATGAATCATTTAATTTAGTTAAAGAGGCACAGTAGAAGGCCAGGCGCAGTGGAGCATGCCTCTAATATCGGCTACTTGAGAGGACTGAAAGTTCAAGGCCAATCTGGGTAATTTAGCTTGCTAAGGCCTGGAGATGTAGCTTAGTGGGGGAGTGCCTGTTTAGCATTCATGAGGCCTTGGGTTCAATTCCCAGTACTGAAAAGAAGAAAGAGGCATGGTAAAGATGAAATGTTGTTTCACAATTCCAAGATATTATTTTAATTTAAATTGAGTATTATTAGTATAGTAAAGTGACTGGCCCTCAACAAACTCATTAGTAAATATGAAAGATAAATTTATCTGTTCATGTATGGGTGCACACAAGTGACCATTATGGCACACCGTATAAAAGATAGTGCTAGATTCTGAGATTCACCAAAAAACACATATACAACTTCAATAGTCTGAATAACAAACACATGCTGCATTATGAAGCATTTGGTATAATACTGATGTTTGCTATTTTCCTAGAGTACCTAATATTAGAATGCATCACCAATAAAAGTTCTTACCAGGGACTTTGCTAGTGTGTGTATATGTGTGTTTTGACTTAGATATAGATAAATTCAGAATCATTCTTTGTGCTGGAAAGAGCCAAATGAGGTTGTCTTGTTCAAATTTCCATTTTCTTTTTCAGTTGAAACAGCACCAAGATAGAAAATTTATTGTTTTAAGTACAGAGACAATTGTGGACTTTCCTCAGAAAACTATGGATGTCCAAAGTTTCTGTTTTTACTCTTTTTTTCATTGCTGAAATAATGTGATTGCAGCAATATGGTCACTACTAATACCTTTTATTCAATGCTTCTGAATTATTTTTGCAAATTGCATTGCATTTAAAAAGATGGCAATTATTACAAAACACGGATGGTTATTGATTCACAGAATTTTCTCCAAATGCTCATAGTTTCTATCAGTACATCAATTGCTCACCAACATTTTTCCTAAATTCTTTCATCTTACTTTTATTCCTGTTACAATATTAAAACCACCATCCTTAAAGTTAGCAATGATATTTTCCTTTCTCAAATCATGGCGTTTTTCCTGCCTCTATTCACTTTGTCTTTTGTGCCAGATTTTACACCCCTTGTGACTTGCTTCTCTTGAAAACTATTTTCCCTGCAGGCCACACACCTGCTGCTTTTCCCTGTGGTTCCACTGATTCAGAGCCAGCACGCCAGGAGCTCCTCTCTACTCATGCTCTCTTGCTTCCCTGGAAATGACATTCTTTTTTAAAGGTCCAACTTTTCAGTGATGACTCCATATATATTTCTTGGGACATTTCCATCTGACTGTTACTGCTTGAAGTGCAGTATAAGTGAAATTGAATTCCCTTTTTCTTCTCAGCAAACATCTGAACTTTTTTATTTCTTTTAATGACATTACTGAAGTTTCTTCCAGTCATCCAAACTAGGAGTCATGGATTTCTCCATCACCATCTCCTCTTTAACATTTTTTATTGGTGCATTATAATTATATATAATTATGGGATTCATTGTAACACATTGATACATATAACATGATTTGTTGAATTTCACCTTCTCCTCTTATTAATTATCTTGTCACCAAATACTCTATTCTGTGTCTTTGGTGTAGTTCTTGGTCTACCTCTTTTTTCCATTCCTCTTTCACCTTCTCCCTAGAACTAAGTCTTCTTAACTTGGGGGGAGATATTCTCAGTAGGAAGTCATATGGATTATTTCAGATATTAGCACTTCCTTCCACATCCATACTCTCTACTTCCCCTTAAGAATTCAATTAAAAGTTGGATTTTTTAAAGGATTATATCTAAATGATATGGAATAACTTTCTTAGTAACATAGAATCATATGATCTAGAAGATTGTGAACATTCTCTGTGGGGATTTACAGGAGGATAGCTATCACTTATTTGGAAGAGCAGGAGAAGAGCTTTCTTACTTCATGTATAATTGGAATAGAATATACTTACTAATTTTACTTGATGGGGCTGAGGTTGTGGCTCAGCAGGAGAGCTCTTGCCTAACACATAGGAGGCCCTGGGTTCAATACTCAGCATCACATAAAAATAAATAATATAAAGGTATTAAAAATTATCAAAATCCAATTTAAAAAATTTACTTGATGAAAATTTAAATATTAATTTCATATTGCAAAAAATAGGAATCTGTAATATAAGAAAACAGAAGTGTTGCTTGACATGTAAAGATAAAAATCTGCTACTTCACTGAAAGTTTTGGTTTGCAGGTAGACCTCCTAGAATTGTGCCCCTGGTTCTTAGGTACACTTTTCTGGAGAAGTTTGAGAAGCCGTGGAGTAGAATTCAAAGTTATTGCTGTTCCAAGCACTTGTGAGAGGCTATAAGAAGAAGCAGAAGAATCATGGATTTTGGAGAGACAGACAGATCTGTGGTCAGATCCTATGTCTTCTGCTGAGATTCTAATGCAAGCATGTCATTCATACTGCAGTTACCTCCAAGGACTAAGCCCTTTCTCTGCTCAGCTCCTTCCTGTAAAATGCAATAAGAGCAATATTTCTAAATGCTGTCTTTCAACTATACTTTATTTCTCAGGAATTTTAATGGTTTTCTTATTGTAGATTTAATTAAATATAAATTCTTCTCTGAGATACTCAATATTCTTTATGATTATCCCTCTTTTCTACTTTATTTTTCATTCCTTCCTAGCACCAATTCGTCAGTGTCCATAGAACATGGTATTAATTCCAACTGACATGTTTTCGTACATAATATCTTCTCTAATTATAAAACATTGCATTACCTATATGCCTAAACCTTACAAATTCTTTTCTTCCTTATTTATTGCATACATAATATTAATAAAGAAAAAAGTTAGAAGAAATAAAATCTCCCACGATCCCCAAAACATCATGCAGCATCTGCATACATTTTTTCCAAGTTTTTTTTTTTAATTTTTTAGTTGTTGGTGGACCTTTATTTATTTATTTACATGCAGTACTGAGAATCAAACCTAGTGCCTCACACATTTTAAGCAAGCACTGTACCATTGAGCCACAATCCCAGCCTTCCAAGTTCTTTTTCAGTAAAATTATAATGATTTTGGCTGAGGATGTAGCTCAGTTGGTAGAGTGCTTGCCTCGCATGCACAAGGCCCTGGGTTCAATCCCCAGCACCACCAAAAAAAAAAAAAAAAAAAAATTATAATGATTTTGTTAACGTATGTGGTTTGGTATCTGGGACATGATAAGCACTCGAAAATGGTTTGAAATCTCAAAACTATTCTATCATTTTCATTATTCTAATTATATTTCCATGAAAATTGTCTCCATTAACATTTTTCTTAATTGATACCGTCCTTCTTGACCTGTAACTCTTACTGTGCATCCCATACACTTGACATGAATAATAGTAGGCACTTCTTATTTATATAAGTCTAATAATTTCTTATATATTTCCCAATATTACACTTTTTTGAGAGTAGGGGTGGTATCTTATACTTCCCTTATCTTTTTAATGGTATGAGGATAACAGTAAATTGTTCAGTAAGCATTTAAAAAAAATGGAGTTGTGAAACAGGAGAAGAAGACATTCTGATCAGAACTCTGGGGAAGAGGACACTTTCATCATGCCCATTCCCTCTTGGTACCAGCCCTGCCTCATGATGTAGAGCAGGGTACAGGCTACTGACATGAACCCAGCAGGCCCATTACTTTCCTTCTCTGAAACCAAGAACATTTTCCATAGGGCAAACCCACCCAGAATGGAAGGAAGAGTGCTCACCATATTTATTCTACTTTGTTGCTAAAGTTATGCATTATTGTTATGAATTTCTGATCTGGAGAGCATTCCAGTGACTAGTCCTGGTACCTTGATGGGAAGGGCAGGACCTTGTGGCTTAAGTCTTTGAGTTCTACTACTGTAGTATTTTTTTGAATTTTAATTTCATAAGAACATTTACCTCTATAGAGGTTTTGGGGGTAAACTAGAAAGGAACTAAAGACTTCAAGGAATATTTGGTAAGTCACCAACAATGACAATCGCTTCTTTCACTACTGACAAAGGCATTTAGTAGCAGCCTCTTTGTTTCTCTACCCTTCAGTTATGCATTTTGGGGAGAATTTTTTTTTTTTTTGGTGTGTGTGTGATGCTGTGTATTAGAACCCAGGGCTTTGTGCATGCAAGGCAAGCACTCTACTAACTGAGCTATACATTCTTCATCTTTGTTTGAGTTAAACTGTGTTCTTCCCTAAGCAGAATTTCTTAAATATTTGTTAGGCAAAATCTCACATTTCAGTAAAAATAAATGTTTTTTTGGGTGCCAGGTTACTCTTAAGCTACAAGTGTATCTGGCTCCACACTACCTCAAATTTACAGCATTATCTTATCAGTTTATACCCTCAGAACAAAAATAAATTTTACATATTAATCAGTATTTGGCATCAAACTTCGGAGGTTTTCACAGCTTAGCTCTGAAGTGTTTACAGTACCTCATGGGCTTCTTGTCCTGGCTGAGAATCACTGTTAGAGAAGGTTCTTGCTGTGTTCTCCCCACGCTGCTGCCCACTGGTTAGATGCCTTATCGTTTTCTAAGGATGGCTGTTGATTTTGCATTTTTCATGCCAGAAAACAGTCATCTGTTTCCTCCACCAAATCGATGATAATAGTCCTTATTAAGAGTGACCTCTTTGAGATACATGGTGAAAAATAATTGGTCATCTCTACATTAATAAAATAAATATGACCTTTAGATAAATTTGTGTAGATATTATAAGCAGTGAGAATTAATGAAAATTGGATGAACTTTAAAGGAAGAGGCTCTGAAGATTTTTTTTCTTTTGAGACAGATGAACTTTTTAAAAAGGCCAGTTTTGCAGATGAGAATATTTTAGATGAGTTGATCTCTAATTCTATTTTTAAGCAACAAGCCTTGCTCACTGAACTTTTTTGTAGAACTGAATATATAAAGCAGATAAGAATAAGTCTACTCTTGTGGGGAGAGGAGGGCATGAAGAGAAAAATACCTACAATTCCACCATTCTGTCTCCAACTTCTTTGCCTACAGCAGCCTCTGAAACGTTCTGTGGTGTCTGAGGCTTCTAGGTGCATGCTTAGGAAACCATAATTTTGGATCTAGTCCTGAGATTCTGTTGAATATTCTGCTAAAAGTATATAGGGAACAAAGGGATACTCTTGGCAGCCATTTGATGTTGGAAACATAAACATGAGAAAATAAAGCCATAACCTTGAATGAATCAACTTGAACCATGTTGGTTTTAGTTTCTTTATTTGTAAAATGAGAGACTGCTCTAAATCACTGTTTTCAAACTTTCTTGACCTGCAGAGTTATCTGGAAGACTTTTAGAGGAAGGGTCCTGGTCCCACTGTTTCTCCACGTAAGGGCCTGAAATTTGTTTTATATAATTATGTCCCAGGTGATCAGGTAAGCTGGGGACCACACTGGCGTAGAAACTCCTCACATTCCGCATTAACCTTCTCATGATTCTCATTTCTCTACTCTTCCCTAACTTTTGGGATCACGATGTTTTCTTCAGACTGGGGAGGGCAGAGCAGCTCTGAAAAGTGAAAATTTAAAGTTGAGTTTAAACATGATGGAGGTCTGCAGTTAGAGGAAGGTGTTTTGCTCCCAGAGAACTGGCCCAAACAGCTGTCAGGAATCTTCTAGAAAGGAGCAGAAACTAGAGTTTACATCAGAAAATTGTTTAGAGTTCAGCAGGCTTCTTCTCAGTGTTTCATGATAGGGTGAGATGTGTTCTGAACGACTTCCGTATCTCTGTGTCTCTCTAGGCTTCATCTGTTTGGGGATACAGACAGGATCACACCACTGTAAACACTCATCCTGACATGTTGCCTCCTTTGTGCTACTCAGGGACTTCCACCTTTACAGCCTCACTGTCTGGTCTGTGAGTCCCCAGACAGTATTTCAGATATGCTCTTCTATCACTCTGCTAGGGACGTGTTCCTTCAGCTCTGATTTCCCCTGGATATCCTCTGCTTATAAAGCCGTATGAGGATGCTCTCCGTGAGAATGTAAAGCTTGTCTCCAATGTGGTATTCCCTAACCCTAACTTCAGAAAATGAAAGGCTTCCTCCCCTATTGACTAGTGAACTTTACAGGTCCCTAAGGAGCTGAGCAGCCCTATGGGAACCCACTGCTCCAGAGACCTTCTTGTAACCTCTCCCATCCCTAGACCTTGATCCCAACCCACAGGATGGTGTCGGGGAAAGACACTCATATGACATCAATTCCTTCACCCCCAGGCATCTGTGTATAACCCTCCTCATTCAGTCCTCTACCCAAGTTCTCAGTCAACTGACTCTTGCAAATCTGCTTTTCTCAGGCTTGTCCATTCTGCTAGAAATATTTGAATCTCAATTTGGGCTCAAGGTGAGATAGCCACTATATATAGTTATATAGATTGATAAGTGATTTGACAAATCAACCCCAGAGAGCACCAATTAATGAATTAATATACCCAGTGGGCAGTGTCTAGGGGCTTGTTCAAGGGCTTTACTCTTTTCAAACATTTTTATTATAGAATTAGTTTGAGGACAGAGCTGTCAAGCTAATGACACATGCAGATTGCACAAAGCTGGGAGGGACAGAAAATAGAGTGGATGGCAAAGTCAGAACTGAAAGGACACTGAGACTGGAATGCTGATCTTAACCAAGAGATGAAATTTAGCAGGAAGAAAATGTAAAGCTTTATGTAGGTCCTAAGTCCTACCTTCATGGATATGAGCTATGGCAGTGATATTAAAGTTTATTTTTCCATGGAACACTTTCCTCAAATGAAATCTTATCAGAATTCTCCTATGTAAGAAAAATTGGTTCTGCGTGAAGCGGGAGTGGAGGCACTGATGACCCTTTCCCTGTCACTCCTCCTTATTCCTCCCTCTTCACAGCTCTGGAGGAGATCCTGTGCAAAATAGTGTGAAAACTTGGGCTCTGAGGTGGTGGCAGGAGGATGCATGGGGAGAAAAAGAGGAGGACTGAACATGGATGAGCAGAGAGATATATGAAAAAACCTGGTCAATTTTGGTTCAAGGCAGACCGAATATGAACCAATGGTGTGATGCGGTCCTTCCCCTGAACATAGTGACTTTTTTTTTTTTTTTTAGGTTTAATTTGTAGACACAGAAGAGTAAGACTGGAGGATGTATTTCTGCATGACAAACCATGCAGGGACATTACGTTCTCATAACATCATGATTATCTGGAAGCTGTGATTTGCATCTTATTTTTCTTTAACATTTAGTCATTATATTATTTAATATATATTTAACATTTATTCATTATATTATATTTTGCCCATTGTTAGATAATTATGATACTAATGGCTTGACACTATGACATCATGCAGATATGCCATGATTTATGTGAACATTCACACTATCAGAAGATTGGCCAGGAAGGCGCATATGGCTTCATAGGATGTGCACTGCACAAGTCCAAGGACACTATTCACAGAGAATATAATGACTATAAAAAGCATTTCTTCTTAATATTTCTCTGTTTTTCCTTTAGATTGCCTGCCATTCAGATCTCTAAGATGTCTTCTTTTAAGATCGGATATACATTAATGGGTTTGGCTGGGAAATTATATGAATAAAAAAAAAGATACAGTTTTTCTAGGATTTAAAGATGTCTAATGTCACCAGAGTGTGTGTTTTCTCCTTGGTCTTTGTGATAAGAAGAATAACTGAGGCAATAAAAATACTCAGTACATCTCAGGTTTCCAGTATCCTTTTCACAACCCATGAATTGTGTCTGACTCTCCCAAATGATCAGGGTGGCTTTAGTTTAATCACTCAGCTCTGACCTGGTTCAGTACCCAGTTTCCTCTTCTGAAACACAAATTATTTAGATGAATCATTTCAATGTTCCTCTCAACTCTGATGCTTCACTATTATAGTTTCAAGCAGTGGGAAACACACTTTTTAGAAACAGGTGATAATACCTAAAATCAAATCTACCATTCCATGTCATGCAAGCTTCTTGAGATGCTAAAGCAACGATTCTTAAAGTATAGTTCAGGGAATGCTGAGGGTTCCCACTACACTTTCAGGGCCCCTATGAGGTCAATACTATTGGTACCCATAATACTAAGATGTTATCATCCATTTTCATTCTTGTTTTCTTATGCGTGTACACCATGTGAGAACTGTAGTCCTGCATTCCCAGATTCCATACTGCAACAATCTTTTAAGAAATTTCCATTGTCAAGTTTTGGTGAAGTGCCAAACAAGACTATTCACAATTACTTCAAAGGCTACCAAAGTACTCCTCTTTTTTCCAAATGCATATCATCCCTATGAGGTCAAATTTTCTTAAATTTCAACCAAAATAACATATTGGAAGTAGAACCAATTATGAGAATCACTTTTAATTTCTAACACAATATGCATTGATATGAATAACCTGAAAGACAAAAAATCTTTGTGGTCCTCTATAAATATCCCTATCTGTTTCTTTCTGACTTGGGGAAGATGAAGATTATCTAGGTGAGGCAGTCATAGGCTGGCTTTGACCCTTGCTAGATAGCATGCAGCATTACAAGGGACAGAGTGGCTTTTATCAATGCCACAGGCATAATGCAGGCCCTTTCATTCCCAATCAGGTCACCAGTAATGAGATCCTGGAACCTTTCCCTAGGGTTAGCCCCTAATATTGCAGTCAGACTCACTGTAATTTGGGCTCATCAGATGGAACATATGAAGAGAAGTGGTGACAGCCAAAATTTTGAGCAAATCCTGGAAGTTAAATGAGGGCTGCCTCGAAGCAAGGTTAGAAGTAGTGAAAGGTTACTATAATGACATTACAATCATATGTGCAATGGTCTAGCTATGATTATTTTCATACATGGAATTTTAAAGAACTAAGTCAAACATATATAGAACTCATTCATTACATGCCATTCATTTATTCATTCATTTACTCCTCTGTACACCTTTGTTATACTCCCAGTTCTCTTTCTCCATCCTTTCATCATATTTGAATGACACAAATTCAAATGTGGCTACTTTAAGAGTGTGCATTCTCCTGACCACAGTGACATTCTGAGCCCTACTGGAGAAGTTGGCACCCTGTCAGATGGCTTCTTTGAAAAGCTCATATACTCACCTTAACCTTTCAAGGAAATCCTATTTTCTCCAATGAAATTAATTTTTGTCCTCTGCAGCAACTCTTCAGATCTTCTTCCCTTTCCACATACCTCCTGTGCCATCTCCTCCATGATACCACCTAACTCTACTTCCCACTCTTCCTTAGACCACTGGGTTTATTTCCCAGGAAGTAGAATCTGTTAGATGGGAAATATACCAACTTTTCACTAAAAATTGTACCGCAGCCACATCAAGATATAGTGTTTCTCTTCCCTCATGGCATGTAAGGTGGTCTACCTCTCCTATTGAAAAAGAGGTAGACCCTCTTTCTGTGGAAAGAGGGTTCCTGGCCTGAGATTGAGTGCACAGGAGGAACAGAAAAGAAGAGAAAGAAAGCATGATAGGAAGGTGAGAGCTAAAAGGAATAAACTCAGAGCCTCAAAGGGCACAGGGAAAGCCAATTGTCCAGAGTTCTCGTTCCCACCTGAGATGGGAAGTCATCAGAGGACTTGCAGCAGAGATGTGGCACAAGATCATGTGTTGGTAGTTTTCGGTAATGGGAATCAATCCCAGGGCCTCGTGCACATTGAGGACCCACATTCTCTTGTGTTTTCAGGTGCCTTACACAACACCTTTTATGTTTATGTCAGCTAGTCTACTGACTGTCCCCACACCCACTTCTTATCTGGTGTTTGTTATTTTAGGAAATAGCACCACTGTTTATCCATCATGCTAACAGAAACCCTGAAATCACCCTGGACACTGAGTTCTCTTTATTTTTAATATCCAATGCATCATCACGTTCTGTCAGGTTCACCTCCCGTTTCTCAAGTCCACCTGCCACTTTACAACATTTCTGGGGTCTTGGATTGCACTTTTTCCTCTTGGATGACAGCAAAAAAAATTTTTTTTAAAACTTTTTCTGCCACAGCCTCTCAGGCCCTTCAAGTTGTTTTCCATATTGTGATCTCTTCAGAACGTAACTGTAACTATTCACCTCCCAAGCCTACCCCAGGTCTTCCTGTTTAAAACACTTTTTAAACTGCTTTCCATCATTTTGGAAAGCCCATAGTTTGTGAGTTGGGATGGAAGGGCTGCCTCTAGGCCTCATCTGACTTCCTGAGCAGGCTGGCCACGTTCTCCCTCCACACAGGCTGTTCACAGCAAGTTCCCTCAGCCTAGAAGGTGCTCTTGTCCTGCTCCACCTGTTAAACCAATGCGCGTCCTTCATTTCCAGCTCAAGTGACACTTTCTCAGAAGCACACCTCAGACAAGATCAATTCTGCATTATAAGGTTTCACAGCATTATAAGGTTTCATGTGCCTTTTCTTCATACAACTTATGACAGCTGCCATTTTATATTTATTCATGAGATTACTTAATAATGTCTCTTTCCTCAGTAGCCTACAAACTCAGGGGAGGGGGGTGTAGGGAACATTTCTGCTTTTGCAATGTATCCAAAGTTACTGCCAGGCAGATAGTAGGCACTCTATAAATATGTATTGAATGGATGTGGATGGAATAAATGTTCAGGGGACTGTTTTGGATGCTCTAGGGCATTGGTTCTCTCAATCTTTAGCATCCAAATCACCTGAAGGCTTGTTAAAGCACAGATCGCTGGGCCTCAACTCCAGAATTTCTGATTCAGTAGTTCTTAGGCGTCATGTAAGAATTTACATTTCTAACAAGTTTCAAGGTAATGCTGATCTTGCTAGACCAGGGATCACAATTTGAGAACGATTGCTTTAGGGAATTAAATAAATGATTGTGATAGGGTTATGATCATCAAGATATTCACAATTTTGGGGGGCTGGGGTTGTGACTCAGCGATACAGTGCTCGCCTTGCATGTGCAAGGTCCTGGTTTCGATCCTTAGCATCACATAAAAATAAATCAATAAAACAAAAAAAAGGTATTGTATCCAACTAAAACTAAAAAATAAATAAAAAAAGATATTCACAATTTTGTTCTAGGTGCAAATATATAAAGAGAAATTTCAGTAAAAAACAAAACAAAACTGTATTTAAAAAATCGTGGAAGCCAGAAAAGAAAAGACATGGCATGATCTTATCTATCCTTGATGCATATAATTGATCCCTGCATCAATTTTATAGCCAATAATTGCTCTTGATATTTATGAAAAAGAAAGATTATTTCAGACTAAAATGATTGTAAAGGTAATTTTAAAAATTTAAAGGTGGAATTCTCAGGGTAGTATAAGATGAACAAAGAGGGACATCTGGTGATAGACTTCTTTTGGCAGAGTTCTGAAGTGGCACATGGCATCTCTGGGTGAAAGACAGGGTATGTGACTATGAATGTTGGTTTCTTTTGGTCTTTTTCTTCTTAAGTGGTCACCTGGATTCAATCATGGGGTCTCTACGATAATGACTTTATCTAATCCTAATCACCCTCCAAAGGACCCACCTTTAAATATCATAGATGAAACTATTTTTATCTTTTTTTTTTTTTTTGAGTCTGGCCTCAAACTTGCATCTTCCCATTTCAGCCTCCCAAGTAGCTGGATTACAGGCATTGGCCACTATACTTAGCTTGTTTCCACCCTCACAATGTCGATTAAATTTCAACACCCAAAGCCCTGAGAGACATTCAAACCATATCCCAACCATATCAGTGATTTATGAGACACACCAGAGATCTAATTCTCTAACTCTGAGAACACATTGAGAAAGGTCTAATGAGGGCAAGAGAGATGGTGGTTGTCTGTCTTTAGGAAAAAAGTGCTCATCTGAAACTGAATTGGCTGGAGCCCTGACCTTGGACTTCTTGCTTCCAAACCATGAGAAAATACATTTTTTTTTGTTGTTGTTCAAGCCATCTCCTGTCTAGTATTTTGTTATGGCAGCCTGAGCAGGCTGATACAGAACACATGTGATCTATAACAGCTTTATTCCATTTGTTCCTAAATTTCTATCAATTAGCAGTTCTACCAGACCCAAGATGAGCTACAGAGAATGACGTTCTCCTAAGTTTTAAAGGCAACAAGAAGGTACCACCTATTAGGAATACACTGCAAATTAGGGGAGTAAACGGCCTGGTAGGTGTCACTTACACAATTCTTAATTTATTCCCCAAATATTTTTGAGGCTGCCCTGCCATCTGTTGGTGTTCCAGGTGCTTGGTGTGTAGCAAGAGACAAACAACATCCCTGCTTTTGTGAAAGCTGTGTTCTAGTTTATTGTCCACTATTGTCAAAGAAAGCATACACAGCAGCACAGGTACAACATGACAACAGTTTTGGATGGCAATGATGAGCTGGGGAAGGAGAACAGGGCACAGCTGGGAGGAGTCAGCATTTTAAAACAGAATTCACTGAGGGTCTTGCTGAGATAGCAATTAAGACCTGTAAGCAAGGAGGGAATGAACCCCGTGGCTTTCTGTGGAAAGAGGGTTCCTGGCCTGAGTGCACAGGAGGAACAGAAGAGAAAGAAAGTCAGCATGGTAGGAAGGTGAGAGCCAGAAGGAATAAACTCAGAGCCTCAAAGGGCGCAGGGAAAGTCAATTGTGCAGAGCTCCCATTTTAACTCCACCTGAGATGGGAAGTCATCAGAGGGCTTGCAGCAGAGATGTGGCACAAGGTCATGTGTTGGTAGTTTTCGGTAATGGGAATCAATCCCAGGGCCTCGAGCATGTAGGCAAGCCCTCCATCACTAAGACACACCCTAGCCCTCGTGTTTTAATATTATCACCTGCGCTGTTGCATTGAGCAGGGCCTGAAGGAGATAAAAGGCTTGTTTAGGAGCCTATTGTGAAAATCCAGTTGAGATGTGATGGCAGACTCGACCAGGATAGAGCACTGGATGCGGCAAAAGGTAATCCGATTTTTGGATATGCTTTGAAGGTAAAGTTAAAAGTATCTGTTGACAGATTAGATATGGAACAGGAATAAAATAATTATTGAAAAAGACTAATCTCAGCAACTAGAGGATGGAGATATATCAACTAAAGTGGGGAGGCGATGGGAGATGTCTGGGGTTTGGGAATAGGATAGTGAGGTGTTGGTTCTAGCTAAATGAAGTTCAAATCACATATTAGATATTTAAGGGGAGATGTTGAACATGCAGTTAGGAAGCCATAGTTGAGAAGGGATAACTGACATTGTGCTTGGTGGTAAAGATATGGCAGAGGAGGGAAAGTTGATAGAAAATTGATAATGGGGGGTGCTTGCTGAGGTATGTTCCTCAAGTAAGTGAGAAGGGATGGAGTCTGAGGAACACTGCAGCTTATTCACATCAACGGGAAAGAGATGGAGTTTGTAGCACAGGTGCAGGGATGGGTAAATGGGATGGTGGAAGCTTGTGGGGATTCTCTAGTGACTAATTTTCTGAGTGAAAAAGGAAGCAGGGTGACAGCTGAGGGGGAGAATAGGACTAGTAATATTGGTGGTTTGAAGAAAAAGAAGATATGAAGCAACCGTCTAGGTCAGCCAGAGTACATGAACTTGGAAGTGATGGCAGAATTGCCTGCTAGCCACAAGAACCCCCTTTAAAGTTATGGTTGCAAATTTAAACAGAGACCAGCGTCTCTCCAGCCACAATCAGCTGAGCAGGTGCAGCATGGATTAGGCAGGGAGCTCGAGTTTCGCCAAGCAAGGAAGACAAAGTGAGAGAGGGTCCAGGGAGCGAAGGGCCTGACCGAGGGAGTAATTATCATGATGGACCACGAAAGCTGAGCCGTTACTTGAGAAAGGCGATGACAAGATGGGGCTGTGGGACCTGCAGGATCAACAGATTGGGGTTCCCTGGGCCAGCAAAGGAGTGTTGGAGTCATAGTACTAGAGGAAGTGAGCTGGTAGGGGGAGGGGGTGAAGACCAGAGAGATTGTGTCCTGAATTCTGGGCTACAATTCACCAAAAGGCCTTTGGTTAAGGCCTTTGACTAACAGGCAAAATTTATTAATTAATGTGAGCTTTAAGTAAAGTCAAAGTGCCCCCATAGCTACACCTTCTGTTTGTTACTATCTCCACAAAGAGTCAGGCTAATAAAAATGTTAATGTATCCCTAGGAATGAATTAATAACCAAACTACATGCCTGGAAGCAACTTCAAGGGGTTCTAGTCCAGACTACCTCCCAGGCTGCCACCAACTCTCAGCACCCTAGAGAACAGAATGTCACCACCAAGGTGAGTTGGCCACTCGCCCCATGATTCTACCACATTACAAGATTCTGTAAAACACTTATGTACGGTTTCTCTTTCTGAGAAGAAAGAAGAGAGCAGGTCACTATTGTCGAATAGCCCTTAAACTCCAAGAGGTGACTTTCAGGTGTGGCTTGTTGTATACAAGATATCACCTGGCAGGAGGATTTCACCTGGAGGAAAGGTGAACAACAAAGACCTCTACTGGCGAGAATCAGAAAATTCAAGATGGTACACTGGGTTGAAAATGTCTTATCCCTCCACACTCCAAATACACTTCATGACCTTCATGGGTTTACAACAGCCTGAAGTCTCAGAAAACTGTGAGCCTCACTTCTAGGAGTCAGAGAGGTAAGATTCAAATTTCCAAAAAATGTAGTATCAATGTATTTTAAACAACTCACTTTCTATCTAAGGTTGGAACTGTTTCCTTGCTACTACTTTGCATTGCCTTGAAATGTACTTGAATACTTGGTTTGCCTGTTTTGGAGACACATTTCTCCTCTCTGGTTTTGCAAATTTGGAGTAAGAGCTTGTTAGACTAGTTACACTGTGAACCAGCTGACTCGGGTGCTCTTGAGGGGAAGTTTGTTAGGAGGAGAAACTCTATTATTATAAGGCCTTATTACGGTTTTTGAGCCTTGGGCTTTTTTTTGGCAGGTCAATGTGCTAAATCATTAAATATGGAAAGTCGGATAGAAAGCCTTTTTATTTTTTAAAGGCTGCAAACAAGTTGCACACCAGACTTCTAGCCAGAAATCAAAGTGGAGGAGAGAACAACTGCAAGCAGTTGTTGCCAATTGTTGCAAATTGTTGATTGTATGCTTCTGGTTCTGATTAAAAGCAAGTAGATTTTTAAAAGGAAGCACCCTTTAATAAGGGGGCCTAAAAGTCCAACATTGAGGAGAGAACAAAGATTGTTTCAAACTTGCCTCATTTACTGCAGTAGTACATACCTACAGAAACTCGGTAGAGAAATTCTAACTGAAAACCGTGATGTCAGAAAAGGCAGTCAGAAGAAATGTGCTTTTCAAGGTGGTATGCTTCACGTGGAGGGAAGAAGGTAGGAAACTAAGGCAAGAAGAGATCTACAGTGGACTAAAATGTAGAAATTTCAACTAGCTGAAGGGGAGACATGGAGCTCGAGGACTAGAAATAGGAGCCAGGATGCTTTGGAACCAGGTACTGTCTCCCTTTTTTCTCCCCTCCCCTCCCCGGCCCCACAGGAGCTTTTGCCTCCTTTACTTCCCTTTCACTCCTCCTGCCTGCCGGCTCTCTTCTCCACAGCTTAACGCTTGGAATCTTGCTGTGTGGCGCCTGATCACCAGGTTTGCGCAGCAGCCCCTGAGGGCGCATGCGCAGAGAGGCTCAAAGTGGCTGGGTGTTTCTCCTTTCAATTCCAAACTCCTGGAGAGAAATTGTGATGGACCCCATTGTGGTCAAGGTCATACCCAGCCAGGCAGGCAGGCTCCTATGGTACAAACCAGAAGGCTAACCATTGTGGGTGGGTGGGCAACGGAAGTTATCTAACACTGTGGGCTGAATGGTGTAAGACCTCAGGAGTGACAGACAAATAGACTTTATATCACTGGGTTGATTTAAACAGGTCTTTGGCTGATGTGGAGTTTACATAGTGGAACAGTTCCCTGCCCCCACAACTGTGAAGTATCAGTTAATTGCTAATTAAGTCCAACTCTTCTTGCCTGTGTTCTGGCATATTCTAAAGCTCTTGTGGTGACCTGGAATGAATGCATAGAACTCACTGCAAATAAGGGTCTAGTTACCTTCTGGGTCCCTTTCTCTTTGGTGCACTGAATTGAAATTATGGATAATATTAAGGTAGAGTGCATTTTTCTTATCTTTGAATATATGAACACTAATTTAGTAAATCTGTTATGTAAATGTCACACTTTTAAATATCTGAGGAAACTGCAGCAAAAAGTATTTTCAATAAATTTGACCAGACCCACTTAGCAGCACATATTTGATAGGAATATGATAAACTAAAAGCAACTTTGTGCTTTTAGGGAAGATTTCTGAATTTCATAAGCAACTTAAATGCCTTTCTGAACGAGTGACTATTTCTGCATCTATTTGGACTAGAACAGTAACAAATGTGTGAAACCACTTTGGCTGCTGTGAGTCAAATATTGCTCTCTGGAGGCTGCAGCACTTCACACATCCTCCTTTCTGAGAGCAAGGATGGGAGGAGAATGTCTCTTAATAGATTATCTGTTTCCATTTGGAAGATTTTTGGAAATAAAATTTAGGGCTCACTTTTTCACGTTTTGCATGCCTCTTGGCTCATTTATCTTGCCAGGAAGCTTTTCAAAACTAGCCCATATTTAGAGATCCCATCCTCAACCAAGAAGTAAACTGTGAAATTCTCTGCAGTTCTTTGCTTTAAAACACTTGGAAGGCATTTGGTTTGTTTTTGCTGGTTTTAATATTTTTAAAACAAAATGCTAAGTTCTATTTTCATTTACATAACTTTAAAACGGCTCTTGTGGGTATGTCAACAGCATCTCGGGACCAGAATGGAAAAGACCTCCTCCTACTAGGAGGTGACCCTTCACTTTATTAACGAGGCTTATGAAGCATGTAGACACATCTACATAAGCATTATTAATACATTCCTTCATGCTATTGGTTCATAGCAATAGTGGGTAATCGGGGAAAATGACTGTAATATGAAAGTGGATTTGACGTGATGTCAGACTCTGAAGTGGTACAAAGGCTTTTCATTCCTGCTCTAACATCTTGATGTATGGATTTTGACAAGATACCTAATATTATCTTGAGGTGGTTCTCATTGTATGCATGAGAAAGAGAATGACATATAATGTCATATCTGGGATGAAAATTGACAAACGGAGTCATTGTCCTCTACTGGTTGGTGTTAAACATACATGGTAAGGGTAGATATCTTGGAGCCAGGTGGGCAGGCCAGAAAAACAAGTTTTTGCACCGGGAAACAATAGTTTGATATATCCTGGGACCTGTTCCTCTGGTTGAAAACCATTTTTTTAATATTTTTGCTATTTCTTCCTAACCGTAGGAGGCTCTTTGAGTCTCATTCATTAATGAATTAACACTGACAAACATCTGAGTTGATTTAGAAACACAGAATTTATTTTCCACATGATCTTTCAAGATCCAGGTATCTTGTTTTTTGCCATGTAGGAATTCCAGTTTCATGGGCACAGTGACTAGGAAGGACGTTCATGAGTAGGATATTGGTTGGTGATTCTGGAATCAAAGCAAAGGTTTTGGAGTAGCTTATTTTATTGACATCACAGTAAACCTTGGAGAGTGTTGCTGGCTCCTCAACCGGCTGTATTTTTTCTGTGATTGATTCATCTTCTAGAACGGGGTCCTTTTGCTGTTTCTGATTCAGAATTGTATAAGCACTGTCAAGCTTGAAGTCTGTTTCCAAGTGTTCTATGTTCCATGCAGCCTGTGGCTTTACAGTTAAGCCATGGATGTCTTTTACAGTTGACCGTATTTTCCTGTGGCACGTGCTCAGAAATGTTGGACTTGGGAGATCTAAATCACACGTTTTTAGTATCTTTTAAGGTGGGCTTCTTGCAAGGATGGATGACTTCATAATAACTAGTGGGTTTTGGGGGCAGGGCATTCTACAGTATGTCACCAAGCTCATTCTAGTGTTTACTATTTTAAAAGTGCGGGGAGAGGGTCAGAGGTTTAATGACTTACCTTTGGGTCATTCAGCTAAACATCGAGTTGGAATTCAAAACTGATTGCCCTCCTTGTGCCTCCTAGTGTTCTTCCCACTTATCAAAATTTGAATATTTTAAGATATTTTGCAAGAACTTGACTTTCCCCTTGTATCTTGATTATAGTAGAAATCTTATATTTTGGCATGAAAGACATGGAATGCAGTCTCCCTATCACTGGAAATGCTGTGCCTAATGTCTAGTCTTTAATATGTATCAGATATTAATAAACTTGCATGATTTTTCTTACTCCTAAGATCAGTTTATTGAATGAAGTTTGATACTACCAACAATGGACACTTGATACTAAACAACAAAATTTAAATAACTCAATAGTGAAATAAGCCACAAATAGAACTTTGCTATATGACCAGGTTTCAATTCTTACCCTTGGATTTCAAATTCCAAAGATCCTACTGGCCTAACTGTCTTTACATAGAAGTCTCTCTCAACAAACTGTATTCCATGTGAGCTTGGTGCCAGGCTATAAGTCATTTTCTAAAAAATATTTCTAGGGGCTGGGGATGTGGCTCAAGCAGTAGCGCGCTCGCCTGGCATGCGTGCGGCCCGGGTTCGATCCTCAGCACCACATACAAAGATGTTGTGTCTGCCGAAAACTAAAATATAAATATAAAAATTCTCTTTAAAGATCTATAGAAATATATATTTTTAAATGGTATAACCATAATTTGAAGTGATAAGCAAGGAGCTATCTGGTGCCATGAGAATACAGAAGAGGAGCAAATGAATTCTGCCTGAGGGAGGGGGATGAGAGGGCATTGGGGCAGAAGGACAAGGAGGGGTGAGTAAGGTGAGCCATCAAGTAGAAGGGGCACTTGGACTGGGGGAGGCCCTGGCACAAGAGAAATGTATTACCCATTGGCTGGAAGCCTGGAGGCACACCCCCAACCCCCCCCCCAAAAAAAACCACACAAACACAAAGGGCTTAGAAAGCAAGTGATGTTGCTAGAGAAAGCAGGAAGAGCTGGTGAGTACCTGGACATAAACGTCAATTTACAGGTGCTCTATTATTAGAAAGGCAGTAGGGTACCAAATTCTGAAGAGTGCACAGGGTTTGGATGTTGAGGGTGAGAGGCAGCCTTGGAGGCTTTTAGGTATCATAGTCATACTAGTCATACAATTAGCTGAGATGTGTGAAGATGGGAGTCCAAGGGGAGGAAAAACTGACTTAGAAGAGCAGTTTTACAATAATAAAGGCAAGCATAAAGAGTGAATGGCTAGAAAAACAGCAAAGGAAATGAAGATGGCTAAAATAGAACCCAGATGAGACTGTGGCTGATAGAACCATGGAACCCAGCATGGCTTTGTGGTTTCAGTGGGCAACAGAATAAGTGGTGACTTTCCTAACAGGTATAAAAAAAACCAAGGTGAGATACTTATTGGTGATGGTTTTTCTTTGTTTTTTTTTTTTAATGCTCATTTTCAAGTATCTTTTGAATAATTAAGTTGCGAATCTGTTTTAATTTTTATGGTCTTATTTCTTTCCTGACATTTTAATCAAAACATTTGATACTTTAATGAAATTTATTGAATATCTACCATGTGCAGGGTACATTTGACCAACAACTACTTAGGTAAAACAAAGACTGGTATTAGAGTTAATGAACCTTGGGGTTCTCCGGTTCACTTGTGATTTTTTTTTTTTTAAATAAAGGTCCAACAAAATTTTTTTATCTACATTCAGTGCTGAGAATTGAACCCAGTGCCTCACACACTTAGCAAGCACTGTGCCACTGGGCCACAACCCCAGCCCCTCACTTGTGATCTTGAAGGATATTGAAGTAGACACTTGGGGTCTACTTATAGAAGCACCAAATCCCTCTTGTGTTCTTTGGACTGCACAAATGGTATCTCTCATAATAGCCTGTCAACTACTTTGCAATGGTTTAGTTCTGCTTTTGACTAATTTTTTTTCATAGAGGGTATTCTTTTCAACCTTATGTAAGAATTTGCCTCCAGTCATCTATTCACAGTCACTAGATAAATCCTGGTTCCTCAAACATATTTTGTATTTTATATTTCTATTATAAAATAACATAAAACATATAAAATAAAAAGTGGGTTTTGAGACACAGAATAATTATGGCTCCAAGGAAAAGTGTATTAGTCTTAGTTTTTTGACTTACTTTTTTCGGTCTTATAAGAGTATAATGATTCAGGAAGCAAACAAGGCAGTGTTTAGTAAGATGCCTTGACAGTATGTCACAGTGCTGTCAAGTTATTCCAGCCACAGGGTTCTAGAATGGAAAACACTAAGGATGACATGGTTTAGGATAGATGCTTTTTATTAGAGTGTCCTTCTATATTTTCCACAAACGGAAAGCTAACGTAGAAGCTTCTAGCTCTTGCTGGGAGTCTACTCAAGTATGCCATGAGAGCAAGATCAGAGGCAAACAGAGAAGGTGGTTGGGCCACCCTCTTCTCCCTTCCCCAGTTTAGGGAGCCTAACCTTCCCCTTCCAAATACAGGGGCATGTTTTTAGCCTCATGTGTATGAGGAAGGGGGGTGTCAGGGTTAGTAGCCAAACTTCGCCTATTCCAGACTATGGGACGTAGAGGGCTCAGTGATATTTCTTAGATTCCTGGGATGACAGTCCCCAAGGTGCTAAGAAAAAAAGCTGAGAGCTTAGACCATTTTTGACAATAGTTGCATTGAGTCCTAATATACCATATAATCTATCCACTGTTGTAGGTTGTAGCCTACAAGTGGCTATCAGATTTTAGTCTATTCACAGGTATGTGCAACTACCGCCTTAAATACTAGAACATTTTTTGTTCTAAAAAGTGTATGCTAAAGAGTGTATGATAAATCATTAGTGCCTTATTCCCTTCAGTCCTACTTCCAAAACTCTAAACATCAATTTACTTTCTCTATAAATTTGTGTTCTGAACATTTCATGTAAATGGTATCATATGTGATATTTTGTGACTTATTTGCAAAATTGATTTGTTGTGGCATGTATCAGTCCTTCATTTTTATGGATGAATAGATTGTATGACTATACCATGTTTTGTTTATCCATTAGTTGATGGACATCTGGATTATCCATTAGTTGATAGTCATTTTAGTGCGGATGAAGTGGTATCTTGAGTTTTTCATTTCCTTGCTTACTAACATCATTGTGCTTATTGGTTATCTGAATCTTTGGGGGGAGGAGTTTTACCCATTTCTTAAGTTGGTTCTTTTCTAGCTTTGACA
The DNA here is from genome assembly GCF_047511675.1 of Marmota flaviventris. Taxonomy (NCBI): domain Eukaryota; kingdom Metazoa; phylum Chordata; class Mammalia; order Rodentia; family Sciuridae; genus Marmota; species Marmota flaviventris. The sequence goes on along the minus strand of NC_092509.1, from coordinate 82,814,586 downwards.
TGGAAAGATTCATTTCATATTCTAGATCCAAGTCGTGTGTGTGTGTGTGTACATGTATCTATGTACGTGTTCTCAGGATATAGTCTTGGGAATGTCTACAGTCACCCTGGGATGACAGGGTTTTGCAGAATTCTTTTCTGACCTGGGTCAGCTGCTAAGCCTAACTGCAGGCCTCCTCCATTGTTTGCAACAATGCTCTGTGGCATAAAGTGGTACACATAGTGATTCGATTGAATTTAGGCTCCTTTGAAGGGATAGTCTGAAAATTCTTACTTCCTGAAAAGGTATTTGTAATGCTTTGCTTTATGACCCCGCTCTGCTTGCATATGGAAGCTGAGGTGGGGCATGATTGTGTGCTGTCACTTAAGTACTTTTTCAATGGTGTGTTTTTCCCTTGGTTACATACCAACTGTAGGAGCTGAGTGCTTGCTCAAGAAGAGAACCATAGCTTCATATTTACAAAAATTAGTGTTGTAGTTAACATAATACTGGGGTTCATTTTTGACACAGATGAGTTGAACATAATTTGCTCCATTTCAGCCCCCAATACTTCCCTTTCCATATATATAAATATAATATATATTATATTTTTATATGTATTTTATATGTATATATATATAATTTGCTTGCCATTCTTGGTGGGAGTCTTCATCTTGTGAGCTGGGGTGAGAACATTGGTGTTCCTTGATTCTTAGCAGTGCTGTGGCCAAGATAAAGCCGATGCTGGACAGCAGACGGGATCTCCTACCTTTTGGGTGCACTTGCCTGGAACGTGGACTAGGCAACTGATAGCTGGGGGCAGAATGAGGCATGCAGACATGCTGTCATCCCAGAGAGGGAGCGCACTTTGACTAGGAACTGGGGGTATATAAGGAGCTCTGGTCTTGGCTCCACCATCTGGAGTGTTTTGTGACAGAGCTGGGAGGAGGGGGAAATGAATAGATTGTGGTTTACATACCACTGTCACTGTTCTTACTGAATTTTCCTGGAATTTCTTAAGTGTTTCTTCATTTGCTAGATGCTCTTGGAACTGTATTTACAGAGACTTTAATACCTTTTTTGTAATTCTCACCAGTTTTATCGGGCAGTGAGTTTGTAGGAGTCTTCAAATGTCCTGCTAGAAGTGGAACTGCACTCTAGAACATTGTTTCTCAAGTACTATCATTCTTGAATGAGTGAAAATATTATTTGGAGTTCCTTAGATATAATACAGTATTTCCATGTTTTAGCCTATTCCTTCCAATCACTGTTTGTTAAATAGAAATGAAAATGTGTTTTTTTTTTTTTTTTTTTTTTTTTTAAAAGGCTCTGAACTATGTGTGGGAGAATTGTCTAACTACGGTAATACTGTTGCTCCTACAAATACTCCTTTTTGAATCTCAATTATCCCCCTTCATTTTGATCCTGACTGCAGTCCTCTTGGTGAAAGTGGTTACCCATGGGAGTCAAATCCAGCTTCCTGAGATACTTTGGGTAAGCATAGTGTCTGAGATGATGAAATCAACTATATAATCAAAATTCTCTTTGCATGATGTCCTCAAGCATTTGTGTCCCTCACAGTCTAAATGAGGTATCCGGAAGGAAACCACTCTGGCACAGAGGACTTCCAAGTTCTTCATAATGGGTTCTTCATTATTTTCTCAGTTTCCCAGTTGCCATTGTGGCCTTCAGCTTTTCTCCCAGATCTGAGCAGCAGGGTTGGTGTTGAGGGAATTTACATAGCCACATGATGGTGCCTCATGTTGAGAGGGATTCTATTATTGGTTTAATTCTGTTACTATGGTTAATTTTTTGTGGTGCTGGGCATCAAACCCAGGATCTTGTGTATGATGTGCAGATGCTCTACTACTGAACTGTACCCAAACCCTGAAATCCTGAATTCTTGAACAAGGAATCTGTATTTTCCTCTTGTATTGGTGTTGTAAGTCAAAAAAATTAGATTGCCTTATATGTTTAGTGGACTCTATGGCACCTTTGTGAGAATTAGCTTTTGGAAAGTGTTTTTTTTTTTTTTCCTGAAAGCTAACACTCTTTCCTTGGACACAACTTGAGTGCCTATAGACTACTGGCTAGAAATTACCTAAATCTTTGTGACAAGTTATTTTTCTAGTGGGCAACCTGAGACCTATAGGAAGGGAAGAATCTTCCCATGATCATCTAGGACATTATGATAAAGCTAGGATTAGATCCCAGAACACTTCTCTTTCCTCTAGTTCTGCATAAGAATATAAAATATCAGGTATATAGTAGACATGATCAACACTTATTAAAGATCATTCACATCTCTTGCATGCTAGCATTCTACAAAGCAGAACTTGAGAAATGGAGTTACACAAGTATAAGCCCACTGTTTATTTAAAATACAGTCTTTTACCTGTTCCTTGTATCTATCCCATAATAACATTTCATAATTGGAAAGACCTTGGCATCAAGACTTGGACTACTAGGATCTCATCTGGCAGGCAGATGTACAGATGAAGCCCATCTCAGGAGGAATTAGTACTAAGGGAGACAACCAGGTCAGATAGCATGTATAGTCAGTCAGAAATGAATGTCTAAAACATTGGAGTGTTGGTGTTTGTTTTGATCTGGTCTGGAGGGAGAAGTTTAGAAATACAACTTTCTGGCAGAGTTGATACCTGAAGACACAAGGATAAGAATGGCATGATTCTAATGTTTTGGAACATGAACTAAGACGATGTATGGGGCTGGCCTCAGAATATCCCTGGGCTCCTGTTACTTCATTAACTTGGGTATCTCTAGTTGGAAAAACACTGTTCTACTCACCCTTTCCTCATCTTTTCCTTGTCTTGTGGACTGATCCTGATGTTATGCTTCTTTAGCATCATGCCTTCTACCTATTTCAACTCGGGGTCTTCAGCTTGCTGGACAAGTGTGGCAGCGGAAAATGAAGTACAGGAGCATTTTATATATCTAAATCTGTACCTCAAGTTTTTTTCTAATTAAGGCAAGCTATATGGTAGTTCACTAATTAGGCAGTTTATTTTTTCTCTTACCATGGAGATGAGTTTTGGTCTTGATCCAGGCAGAGGACAATTGGTTCTTAGATCAGTGGCTCTTAATTAAATTTGACTAAAACAATTTAAACGTAAGTCTTATTAGGGACAAATTAATTAACTACTTAGGAGTTTTTTGCCTGATAGAATTAAGTTCTGCAGAACTGAAAACACTGCAATATCTAAAAATTTTAATGTCTCCCTCCAGAAATCGGGTTTTAATTCCTGAGTTTTACCCCCAACCCCCACCAGTTGAGAACATGTACTGTAGAGTATCTCAGTTCCTGACATGTAATCTTTTTGTTTCATGACTTAGAGATTGGATCATAGAATAATTTTAGGGATTGACTTTGGCTTCTCAATTTGCCACAAAGCAACCCCAAGGTCACAGGCAGTTTCTTTGTTTTGGCCACTCCATGAATCCATACAATCAACCAGCTAATGCTTATCTTTAATGAGCACCTGTCAGTGGTGCTGTATAGGTAGTGAGGATATAGAGGTGATAAGCTAATACAGCCTATTGGGAAAGGAGTGCATCAAAGCTTTTACTCCTAAGATACAATCTTCCCAGTGCAGTGATATTATGGAGCACCCACATAACAGCTGGGACAGGAGAGCTGTTATGGAATGCTTCCTGGAAGAGTTGACACCATGAATTAGGTCAGATAAGTCGTCCAGAATTGGATAGAGCCAGCTTACCTCATCCAGCACCATCTCTGAGATAAGGAAGGGGAAAGTGGGCTTTGTAGGGCAATAGGAGTTAAACATGCTGGTCTTTGTCGGCTGAATTGTGTGTACACACCTGTACATGTGTAGTATGTGCATACAATAGTACTGATCACCTTTACTACTTCAATCCTATTGTCCCCACCCCATCCTCACTCCATGTAAGTAACATTAACAATCTGAGATGTATCTTTCTACATTTTGGTAATTGCACATAGTGCTGCAACAAACTCTTCATGCATAGGTTTTTTCCTTTTAAAAGATGTTACTTTTCTGATAAAACAATAGATGTTATTGTAAATGCTTTGGAAAAGAATAATGAAAAAATACCAGTCATGCCCTACCTTACAAGAATAGACAGTCTATATTTTGGTGACTATTTCAGTTTTTTGCTATGCAACTACATGGCTGTATTTGCCTTAATATACTCATACCACACTTATGACATTGGGAATTGATACATGATGCTTTGTAACTTATTTGTAGCTTATGTTAGTATTTGACCATGAATCATCATTTCTTGAAAAATCTTATTTTTAGATACTTATTCAATGTATAGAAAGGTACAGCAAAACAAAACATACTATGTGTTACAGATCATATTAGATTTAAAATGTTGTTGAACATTCAGAGTGATCATGACTACTCAGTAAATATTTCACTAGACTTGAACAAGTCAGTTTAAAAGGAGCTATTTTAAACAATTGTGTGGTAGTTAATTGGTAGATAATAATCTTTTGCCAGTGTATAAACACTTCAGTTAATTCTCCCTTTTTATTACAAAGAATGCCTACTGAACTGATCAAATAAATGTCTTTGGCTATTATAATTACACCAACTGAAATACTGTTAGAATATTCTAGGGATTTTAGGAGAAACATATTTCCATTCATCACAGAAGATCAACCACAATTTTCTTAAATTTACGTATCAAAACATACAAGTTACATGGATATTGAGATGTCTAAATTGACTAAGTATAACTAATACACATTTTCCTATTCAACAAATCATGAAAGATTTCAGTCTTGAGACAAATGCTGCCAGGGATTATGATTAAGGCTCAAACTAAGATCTCCTTAGATGAGAGAGGCGTTTGACCCTCTGACTTTGAAAAGTGCAGGCGGCTGAAGCGGAGACAGAGGCCAGTTTCATGGTCGACAGTGAGAAGGGGAGCATCAGAGTAACAGGGGCAGCCTGGTACGATGCTGAGCCCAACAGCCAATAAATTATTACTGCTAAGAATATTTTTAAGCTTAGACGAGGGGGGCAGTAAAAAATGGTCCAAGATAAATGGTCTTACAAGGGACTCTGTCCTATGAGAGAACTGAACCCAGAAAAAAGGTCCTGGACAGTGTAAATGAGGGCTTTTTAAGCATGGCCAATGCCTGGAACCCCCCACTAAGAATAACTAGGCTGTCAAGTCTGACTGCAATTTGTTACCTTTAAATTACATACTTGCACAATAACTTCTTCAAATCACTCCACCAATGTAGTCTTACATCTGGGAATTTCACCCAGGGTTGTCATTGTCATCTGTGTTTTCCTTAGAGAAAGTTGAGATTGAAGATGCTATCAAAGGAGCAAAGCAGTGTTACAGGTGACAAGTTACAGCAAAAACAAGACTTAAAATATATTTTCATATAATGTGGTATAACTTTCCTTATGTAAACAATGCTTTTTATAACCTCACTAAGGTTTATTTTGTTGGCTTATAAAGGTTTTTGCAAGCATTTAATTTAAATGCATTGTATTTGCTTATCAAAGATTTAGGATTTTGATTGTGAATATTCTACGTAAAAGATGCATCTCTATACAGGTTCAAGATGGGAATAATGAAAGGTGCCTTATAAACTGACATATTCAGCAAAATATATTGCTATGCCAGCGTATGCTAGCTGGAGCCCTTTGATGAATGGTTTTCTTAATTATGATTACTGTGGAAGAGAAACTAGTGAAAACATCTACCCTTTCTAGGTTAAAAAAATTTTTTAAACTTTTTTCCCCCCAGTAAAAGTAGAGACACTTCAGATTTTAGGACCCTCTTGGCTCCTAAACCTAAGTGCTGCTTGAAAAATGGCCCTTTCAGCTTTTAGCCAGCAGCCAGTTTAAACCCACAAGAGAGAAGCCTAACAACTCTGCTTTAAATGGCAGTCTGCCATTTCGGAAAATTGTAGCTTTTTGAAAGAAGAAAAAAAGCTAGTAAGCCATTTAATTCACCCCCTTGGAACTGGATGTATGTTGAGGGTAAAAAAAAATAAGTAGGGTGAGCAAAAAAATCCTAATTCCCATTTTAAAATTTTTAGCATTTTGTAGAAATGGAGTCTACTGTCCCAACACTCATAGTAGTTCAGGAAATGAGCTCTTGGAAATTATTCTGTTAAAATGAAGAAATATAGACACCATTCTTCCACTTGTATACAGATAAACTGAAAGCCAGTAGACTGGCAAGGAATGGGTGTTTCCAAAATGATAGTTTGGTATTAAATATTTTTCTTCAAGAGTTTACAAATTCCAAATATCTCAATAGATTTGTGCCACTAATGTATCTGGTCCTTTGTATAAACATGTTTATTTAGAGGCCTTTCTTTGACAACATAAGAATACACTTAATGCCAGATCAGTGTTCACAAAGGGGAAGAGTAAGTTCATTTTAAATTCTATTCCACATTCAAGAAAAATATTGCCAGGGTCACATTGTAGATGATTGGAGACTCTGTGGATCAAACATATTCCAAAGAGTCAGATACCCTAAAAGCACACATGATTTTTGCAAGTGTATACATTTCTTAGAATGTCAACATCTAATGTGTTCATTGAACACTTATGCTGTGAATTTATGTGCTTTGGGCACTGGTGGTACCAGTCTTGGCAAAACCAGAGACCCTGTAGACAGATTTCTGACCTCCCCCCCAAGGTAGGCTGTGGCAGTAAGAACACTGAAAGATTTCTAGCTTCCAAATTCCATTGGGGATCCATTGAACGAGTCTAGTTGCATATTTGGGACAGGGAAAAGTAGATGGAAAGTCTGGACATTTTGTTGTATCGGGAAGCACAGGGTATGCAAAGAAGGATGGATACATGTTGAAATGACAGGACTTGCCTTAAAGAGGATCCAGTAAGCTAAACAGAAATACAAGCATCTAGAGAAAGGGGTATTACAGTACAACTATGAACAAAAGGATTTGAGAAAGTAGGGATATTTAAAAGGGAGAGGGTGAGAAGTGCTCTTTGTTTATATATTTTAAAAAAATCAACTTCTAAGAAATCATTCTTTGACATGACATGATTGCTTCATGGTCTCAGGGTATTATAGGATATGGATTAACTACAAGAAAAAATTTTGTCTACAATGTTTAGCAGATATCATGGATGTGTGTGGGTTCCCCCCCCCCCCAATCCCCTACTTTGTATTTTATTTAGACACAGGGTCTCACTGAGTTGCTTAGTGCTTTGCCATTGCTGAGGCTGGCTTTGAACTCGAGATCCTCCTACCTCAGCCTCCGAGTCACTGGGATTACAGACATGCACCACCATACCCAGGTCATATCACCTTAAAGATCAGATCAAACTGCTGGTCTCATTATGCATCCCCTGACGAGATGCAATGGAAAGTTCATGTTACCACCCTGTCATCATCTTCCAAAGAATGTTTCATCAGAATATGATGAGTTAAAGAGTTGCAAAAACCTACATCTGTAGGATGACTGGATAGATTCTTCAAATGTCAATGTCATGAAAAACAAGATGGAGCTATCCTATGTTAAAGAATAGACATGATGTCAAAAGTCCTGTTCTTGATACGAAACACACCCTTCCCCCTCCAGATACAAGGAGCATTTTGATAACACTTTGGGAAATTTAATATGACCTTATGTTAGAGACTATTTTTGCACAACACTAAATCTGAGTGATAACATCCTTGCTCTTAGGAGAAATATGCTTAGAAACTTAAGGTGAATTGTTTGTAATTTACATTAAAATAAGAAGTCACACAACTTGACAGATGAAGCAGGAATATCAACATGTCAAAAACTGGTGAACCTAGGTGAAGGGCATTTGAATGCTCATTACACTATTTCAACATTGTTTAGATTTGAAATTTCTCAAAACTAAAACCGGGGAAATAAGAATTGAAGTCTAAAGTAGGTCTTGAAACAATTGATCTTTGTAAAATAAGCATGTAAACCTGACTATAGTGTGAAGAGTATCCTTTCCCTCCTGCGTGCCACCTTATTACAGTTGTCCTCTGTAAGTGTCGTAAGAAATGAGTATTCAGCAAAAATGAGAAACTCGGATTAAGACAGTATAATTTTTACTTACCAAAGGCAGATGGTTGGAAAAACAAAACATGTTGCGACAGGTAACTTTTAACTTTCCTTTATGACACTCGGGGATTGATTTGTGGATTTGCTCACTTAGTCCGTGAGGACTGTGGACCAGTGCCCTAGGACTAGGCAACGAGACTTGATGGCACAGCCACCTGGGAGCCTGACTCTCCAGTGAGACTTAGAATGACAAGTCACTTTGAGCCATTTAAACACATGTTAATACTTACCTAGTTCCAACTTGTCTGAGTATATTTTTTAAAACCATACTTTCATAAATCTTAGTCTGAATCTTCAGATACCAAGTATTATCAATACTACAGAGTAGGAAAAGCACATGGAATTCTGGCATCACTTGGAAACTGATTGGGTGCTGACCTTTGTTTAAGATGAAACTGTGGTTTGGAGCTATGTAAAGAGGTTTTATCCCACTCTGTAGAAATGTTTACCAAAATTCTCTGATTGTGCTGGCCAGGAAGTTCCACTGAAACAAGATATTTTCTTGAAGTTACTCTTGGTTATCAGGAGATGGAAGGCCAGGGTGGCTAAAATCTTTAGCAGTGTTTCTTGTATGGATGTCACCCATTAAAGGGACAGTGATATTTCTGAACTAAGTGGATAGAATGCAGTGAGAATACTGTGGTTGCAACATCTGTCACATATCGGTCAGACTTTTTTTAAACAATTCTAGCTGGCTAAATTGTTTTGAATTCATTTATTCAAAATAAATTTATTGAGCACCTGTGAAATGTCAACACTTCTAGACACTTGGAATGCAAAGATAAGACTAATTCCTCTCCTTGGAGGAAATTACAGACTGGTGGGAAGATGGGAAAGAGTAGACATGCATATGGAATAAGTGGGGGGAAAAGTGCTATTCTATAATGAAATACATGTTGGGCATTATGTAAGAGGAGATCACAAAATAAAACCATCACAAATGAGAGCAGCACACTAATTGAGGAAGAAACAGTGTAAGAAAAGGCATGTTTGGGGACTGCTTGGTACTCTGTAGAGAGAATGGATCAAAGGGACCAGAGTCGCTGAAGCTGGAAGTGTAGACAGCTCAACCAAGGAGGACCATGTGTGGACAGTAGATGATGGAGACAATTGACATTCTAATAGCTCAAGTTGTAGAAACAACGATCAGGTTGGTTTTTCTGCCCTGGCAAATATCACTGCCAGATGAGAAGGGAATAGAAAAGAGGTACTACAGTGTGGAGTCCAGAGGACTTAAGAACAGATCTGCTATCGGGGATGAGGGGTTGAATGAATGCTTCTCACTTGTAGGTGAGAGGGCCAGGGTGTCTTTCAGTGAAAATTGGAGTACAGGATAAAAATGGGCTTAAGTCAAAAGCCTTCAGTAGCTGACCTAAATTTTTAGAGTTGACTACATGTCTTCAGAACTAGGAGTAGTCTGATCTAAAGAGATGGGTTCGTGGAACATCAAAATATGACCAGAGTTAAGAGGTGAAAGGATGAGAGTAGATATAATGACCTCAAGAAGGTATAAAGAACTGAGGATGAATAAAGACAAAATCTGATTTTAAAAGAATAGAGAGGGACCCAACAGTCATCAGAGAAGAGCTTGAAATGGAAGAGGACCTCACAAGTTCATGTCTCCATGTGAACTCAGCTGAGAATCTTAAGCTGGTAGGACTGTCCTGGGTTTCTCTGTGGTCCAGAGCTAGGTGACCAACATGGGCTCTCTGCCACAGCACTGTCACAGCAGCTATTTGGAGGCTGTTGGTTCCGACAGCTGATGTATTAGAAAAGCATTAGCGTTGTCAAACCTGGGATTGCATCTCAGTTCCTTGAGTTGCTGTATGAACTTTGTGCTATTTAGCTTCTGAGATTCAGTTCCTGACCTATAGAACAGGGAGTAGTATTTAATGCTTATTTCATGGAGTAGCTGATGGATAACATAGTTCATCATAACTTGTGAACTTCAAAGAGTTATAAATGAAGAGTCAGTTCTTATGCTTGGCACTATCAGTTTTAAGATATACCTTGATCTACATTCTTAAACTGGAATGGGAAGAGTTCAGCATTTGGAGTGAGTATAGGGACTTGCTTAGTCAATATTTCCAATTGACAATCATATGTACTGTAGTTATGAGGTACCATGTATTATCTATGCACATATTATGGAATGGTTAAATCTACTTAATATTTACTTACAGTAATATTTAAAACATGCTCTTGGAAACTTTGAGATATAGATCACATCATTATTAGTCACCATGAAATGCAATGAATCTCAAACTCATTCATCCTGTCTGAAACTTCTCTTTGACCAATACCTCTCCATTCTCAGTCCCCAACACCTTGAAACCAGTATTTCTACTCTCCAGTTCTATAAAATTCTGAGTTTAACTTTTTTGATTCCTTATAGAAGTGAGATTATGAGGTATCTGTTTTTCTGTGTCTAGCTAATTTCACTGAGCATAATGTCCTCCTGGTTAATGCTGTCACAAATGACAGGATTTCCTTTTTTAAAGGCTGGATAGTATTCTATGTGAATATGAACCATATTTATCCAGGCCTCCATTGGTGGACATTCAAGATGGTTCCATATTGGGGTTACCATGAATCATGTTGCAGCAAACAGAAGTATGCAAGTATCTCTTGGGCATTCTGATTTCATTTCCCACCCCCCTTTTTTTAAACACTTAAATTTATTTTGATATATACTGGGTAGTTGAATTGCCAGATCATGTGCAAATTCTATTTTTAATCTTTTTGATATTCCATATTTTTCATAATATTTTTAACAATGTAAATTGCCACCAACAAGTAATATTTTTCTATCTTCTCACTGGACTTGTTAACTCCCTTTTTTTTTTTTGTACTGGCGATTGAATCTAAAGGTGCTTTACCACAGTTATATGTCCAGTCCTTTTCATTTTTGAGACTAGGTCTCACTAAGTTGCCCAGACTGTCCTCAAATTTGCCATCTTCCTGAGTTGCTTGGTTTTGATTGCAAGCATGTGTCATTATACCTGGCTTTTTTTTTTTTTTTTGGTGAGTAGATGTTCTAGTAGATGTGAGTGATCTCAGTTTTAATTTGCATCTTGCTGATTAGTGATACTAAGCATTTTTTATGTACCTGTTAGATATTTGTAGGTCTTCGTTTTCCAAAGTCTATTGAGGTTTGTTGTGCAATTTAAAAATTTTTTATTTGCAGGTGGACACAATATCTTTATTTTCTAAATATTTTTTAGGTATAGGTGGACATAATACCTTTATTTTGTGGTGCCGAGTATGGAACCTGGTACCTCACGCATGGTAAGCAAGCGCTCTACCTCTGAGCCACAACCCCAGCCCAATACCTTTATTTTTTATGTGGTGCCAGGGATTGAACTCAGTGTCTCATGCATGCTAGGCAAGCGTTCTTCCACTGAGCCACAATCCCAGCCTCTATGCACATTTTTGATAGGGTTATTTGACTTCTTAAGTTCCTTATACATCAACCCTTTGTCAGGTGTATAGGTTGTAAATATTTTCTCTCAGGAATTCTTTGTGTCTTCAATAAATGGTGTTGGGGGGGGGGGAAAGGAATATCCACAAGTAGAAAATTTGACATTGGTCCTATATCTTGTACCATACATAAAAATCAACTCAAAATTGAAGACCTAACTGTAAGAAATGTAAAACTCCTAGGGTATGGGCTGGGGGTGGGGGTGGATGGGGGAGCTGTGACATGGATCTGCACAATGATTTTCTGAATCTGATCCTAATCACACAGGCAACAAAAGCAAAAAATAGACTGAGGCATTGAATTAACTTTTTCTATCAAGTGAGGATATTCTTAGATGATTGTAAGGCAGGTAGGGAAAATGTGCTGGTTGATTTCTTGGTTGCTAAACAATTATTTGCAAATAAGATCTTGTAGGAGGCTAAGCTTATTGGTAGAATGTATGATGTGACTAGAGGTCACTGTAGGTCACTTGGATCTCTACTAGTAATAGTGGCTGAACCCTCATCTCCAACCACCCCCAACTGTTCCCCCAACTTCTGTGCTTCTCTGTGCAAGACCACCTTCCACTCCCTAAAGGGAGTGCCTTTTGAACTACTGGAGCTGCGTTAGCCACATGACACAGCCTAAAGTGCTTGGGGTTTACATTCCCCTCTTCTACCCTCCATTCTGTAGTCCACAGCCAGAGATTAAAGGGTACCAAGCCTGGTTCCTTTGCCTTGAGCAAGGATAACCCTGGCACACAATTTGTACTCCAGAGCTCCCTGCAGGCTCAGGCTACAGGCATAGCTTGGCCTGACAGGGCCCCTTGACTTCTTGCTCTCCCTATCCTGATCTCCTCCTGTTAATGGTATTTCCTGGAAGCACTTAATAAATCCTTTGGGCATCCTTTATCACAAGGCAGGGTCTGCTTTTATGGCACCCTCCTAAGACAAAAATTACTTGGATAACAAAGTATTTCTCCATGATTCCTTCCAATGCCAAAACACTTTTTTTTTAAAGCTTAGTTTATGTGTAGTTCAGTTTTTATTTTATAGTTTTAATAGATGTTACAATGGTAATACAAAGAAATCCATGAAGAGATCTAATCAGAGTTACATAAGATTGTTTTTGTCTAGGTATCCCTGACAGTTTTGAAAGACTAACATCAATCATTATGATCATTCATTTTTTGATTTAAATCTGCAATGTTGGGGCATGCTGTCATGCACTGATAGCTGCTTTACATGTAGTATTCCATGAAATCTTAGTAAATTTACAAGGTCAATTTTATTACCCCTAATTTAGATGAAGAAATTAAGGCTCTAGTAGTTAAATACTTTCTTGCAGACTGTGCTGTGGATATCTACAGCTGGAGTTTGAATTGAGAATGAATTCCTGAGCCCATATACTCGCCATCAAACTTCATCATACTAAAATGGAAAAAAAAATGTTTAAACAGTTTCTTCCATGTTAATTAGAATTATCTGGGAATGTGTTCTATAGTATCCTTGACTTATTCATAATCCTATGCAAACTTACACAATATAAAGTATTGGAAGTTTTTCATGAATCTTTTCCTGAATTGTAGTCTAGAAAAGGAGTGCTCTCCTTATAGTAACAAAAGAACCCTTCATGAAAGACTCCTGGATAGTGTGTCTAAATGAAGGGACAATTCTTTGACAAATGATCATCGAGGTATTTTGGACCATTTGAAATATTAAATGTACTCCTTTGGACATTTGAGATGGTGGAAAACTATGTCAAGAAAGACAGCCATTTGCGTGACTAGATTCTTTATGTCTTCAGCTATCTTGCAAGATGGATTAAATGGTGCTTTTCTTTTGGGAGTGTTTTTAAGAATTGTTAACCACACTACTTTCATAGTTTCTCATTAGTTTCCATATCATTCCTTGGCTCTAGGAAAGGCTATTGATAGAATTCAATCAGGCAGAGAAAGGGTCACAAACTTGTGCTGGGAGCTGTTTGAAAAATCTCCGAGGAGATGTGGTCAGGTCTGCTTTTGTGTGATGACAGATGGGCTATACATTTCTCCAATGTTAGCCATCAGCTGTAAGATGCTAAGTCATAGCAATGAAAACTGCATGAGTTTATCAAGAGGGATGGTGTGTAACCTTACAGAATACATGGCAACTAAATAAAAACACTGTCGCAGGAAATAGCGTGGGGGAGAAATCTATGTGCCAATGGAGGATAAGACTACAGAAGAAAAGCAAGTCCAGAGACGGCCTTGCCCAGAGAGTCCGATTTAGCCTCTTGCCTGGGAATTAAATGTGTAAATGAAAGAGGTATACAATCGAATGTGTTGAGAGGAAAAGAATTAAGAACATCTGAGTTTCTGTGAGAAGAAATGGCCTTCCACCAGCCACTCATTTCTATGGGATGTTGCTGCACAAATACTTCACCATTCAACAAAATTTCCCAAGTATGTGCTTATTTTTGTTTTTAAGTGCAATGGCCAAATACTAACCTGAAATAGCTCTTGTAGACTGGTGTCTGATATGTGCATGTTAAATGGCACCAGCCATGATAGTGGAACAGCAGGGAGACTGAGTCGCATAAGAAAAATGAGCCAGAGAAACAATAGGATGTGGGAAGAAATGGAGGATAGAGGGCTGAAGAGGAGGGAGAAAGGTCTTGGAGAAACGTGCCCCAAATACATAGTCTACTGGGGGTGGGGAAGACCTTCAATTTTGAATTTCAGTTTGGAAGCTTGAAATCCCCTCTTCCTGTATCCTTGCGTTTTGTGCCACCCTTTTTGTGCTTATGTTTCTGTTCTTGACGGTTTAGTTCACTGCAAACTGTTAGCCTTGGATCCTCAAAACTTTGTATAGTTGTTCAATTCAAGCTAGATCTTTCTCGGGGAGAAACACATCCAAATTCATATAACTGATTTGAAATCATATTTAAATAGACACACTACTTCCATGAGACTTCTCTGGACAATGGGGAGGGGGAAGCCCAAGTAGCTCTCATTAAAATATCTCTTCCTGTGTGTGCTGAGAATGCCAAATGGCCATTGCATTCTCCAGGGAGTTTATAATCAAGCCCAGGTCCCAGTTAGAAAAAAAGCCTCCCCTTTTTTCCATCTTTTTTTTTTTTAAAGTATTAACTAAGTCATATTCTTTATTCCACCAATCCTTGCCCTGTGTAAAAAATAAAGTAAAAAATCTTAAACCTGTTTATAAAAAATAAGTTTCCACCTATTAGGCCATAATAGGGAACAGGAGTTTTATTTAGTATGCAGGCAGAATAAAATTATATTCACTCTATCCTGCACACAGGCATTAGAAATGAGAAGCACAGACCTTTATTCCCCCACCCCCCACAACTGAAGTCAAACCCTTAAAATGTTCAACGCCACTTACTGTTCTAGAAGTTAGAAAATGAGTAGTGGATATCAGACATACCCTATCCTCAGTTTACAGTACTAGTAGATACACAACCTCGAGTGTTAGTATGAAACTATTTTTTGCATAAAACTCAGTTAAGTGTTCGAATTTGCATCCCTGGGTCCAGCCAGGTATTATAATGTGTGAGTACTAGTTTCTTGAGACAACTGGGACTGGTGGTATAGATGGTTAAACTGAAGACATTGAAATAATAAAATGCTGACTATAAACTGACATCAGATTTGGCAGATGTGGCAACTCTTTGCCACATCTGGCACAGATAAATAGAATACTTACGAGAATTATATGAATGCACTGAGGAGAAATAAGGTATTAAAAATAGTTCCAGCAGTTTGGCAATTAACTGACCTTTATCGGGGGAAATTTTCCACAGAAAAACTAATAACCCTGATCTAAACTTGGGATGCATCCCTGCACTGAAGACTTAGACTTCAGGAGAGATCTAGAGTCTGAATGCTTTGTTAAAGTGGTATTGGCCTTCTAAATACCCCTCTTAAACCATCCCGTTCTCCTAGCTGTTTCAGACAGATTTTGAGATTGAGAAAGCCAAAGAAGTGGAGATGAGAAAAAGATGGTGGGGCTGAAACCAAAGGGAAAGAAGTTATTGTCTTCCAAACAAGTAGATGAGGGTCTGGTTGTGGGTTAGAACAGTCTTCACATTTTCAGAATCTTGCTCATGTACCAAAATTAGGACTTTACATTGCAGTGGAAGTCAACCAAGTAGCTGAGTGATAGTTCTTAATTCTCTGATAAATCACATATATTTATTTCAGTGTCAGAGAAAAATTTCCCAAGAACCTTCTGTGAGCATTAGGATGTCATTTATTTCAAAGGAAAGAAAGCTCCAGTATTTATCTCTGAAGGCATACTATTCTCCAACACATTAATTGGCCATGTTAGATTGATGTTTGAAAAATGATAGCTTACTGAAAAATTCTGGTTTCATGATGCAATTATCTTCTGAGTACTTATCTTCCCAGTTTAAAAGCTCTTTGCCAAAAGCTCTTCAGTGGCTAATTCTGAAGGGTTTTTAACATGTTTTAAAAAGGTATTTGAAAGAGATAAGAATGGCTCTGTTGAGGATTTAAACTTTGAAAAATTTTAGGTGTTAGCAATTGCCTGAATACTCGAGGTCTAAAATAAACTAGCAAAGATGTTCTAGAAAATGAGACGGTCTGCCAAGTAAAGAACTGCAGGCTGTGAAGGCGCCTCAGATGATATGGTCCACTTCATGTGCTGAGTTTCTCCTGTTATCCTGGTTGGTAATCCAGCTTCTGTTTGAAGTCTTCCAGAGTTTAGGTAATTCACTATCTCCTAAAGAAACTAGCTCCAATTTCCTTCACTGCCCAAGTCATTCATATTCTTTAAAGTGAAAAATACATTTTTTTTTCCTTACATGGACTACAGTATGTAAGTTTGGAACCTCTTTTAAGTAGATTTCCATATGTTGGAAGATAATTGTTGCCACAATCTAAATAGAATCAGTGAATCTTTTTTTTTTTTTGTTTCTCTCAGTTATAAAATTGCTAATAGAGGACATGAGGGTTTAATTTTTTTCCTAAATTCAAGGGGTAGGTTGGAGTAGGTACACAGTAAATATCAGTCACTTCCTTTGACTAGGAATTTGGGAAGAAACAAAACTAATAGATTCCTGTGCTTCCAGTTGTATAGCTTAAAGGAAGGAGCAGAATACATTGCTAAGGGCGCTCTCATGAAAGTGCACTTGAGGATGAACTTCCACTAAGATATTAGATGAGGTTAATGGAGAAAGATTTCACAAAGGAGGTGAGAAGGAAGACAACAGGGTACAGTGTTTATAGTAAACTCGATCAGAAGTAAAATGTCAAAAGTCACAAAGCAGTTGGCTTTCTTACTACTGGCTTAAGGCAGAGACAGGTGGTAAAATAAGGTCAACTTATGCAAGGCCAAAGTATAGTTCTCAATTTGATACAGCTTTTTGTGTCTAAATGTAGTTCATATTCTGAATAAGCAGCAGTACGGATTTTTATATTAGAATGAAAATAACAAGAAAAATCTCCAAATTAAAAATCTGTGTTTTTATACTATTTTTTTTACAGGGACTATATGAGCAAAATAATTTCTTTATGAAAAAATTTAAAAACACTTTTCACCCTTCGTAAATCATTAGTCTTTGTTGAGCATTTTCTCCAACTCTCCATCAATGTTCCCCTCTGGGCTGAAACCAAGCATGGAAAATTTCACCTTACCAGACAGGCATTTTTGGAAACCATAAGCAGTGGGAAGGGAGGTTAAATTTATATTTAACTTCAAATGCTTTTTACCACAAATGATATAATATGGGGTACTGAGCAATCATTTTTTGGTATAATTGAGCTAGCTTGTTGGTCTGCTCAATTATTTATGAGCCACTTACAGATTTATTTAGGTATTTCAGCATACCCTGACCCCCATCTCCTAGGATTGAACATCTATAGCAGTACCCCCCCCCCCCCACCTTTTTGGGTACATAAGGATTTCATGCCAATAAAAAAAAATTTCCATGTTACAAAACAATAAGGTGACTATGTATTATGTGATGTAATTAGGAACCTCCAAAATATCAGGAATGTGGAAATAAAAGAACACAGATATCAAGTATGCTCTACATTGATATGGTTTGAGACCAAATTAAAGAAAGGGCTGGGGGCAATGTTGGGAGAACAAGCCATTTGCTTCTTTTTAATTTTCTCATTGAAGGTTTTATGGTTTTAAAAAAATGAACAAACCAGGGATTTGAGAATTTGGAAATACTAAATCAAAAGTGACAAACTCGGTTGGAGTACCGGGGGTCAAACACCGAGTTGCAGAAACTAGGGTATTGATTATTTATGTGTATCTGTATGTTGTTCATCAATTTGAGTAATACAAAGACAAATATAATATAGAAATTAAAACTTAGAATATTTTGGGAAAGATGAGAACTAGAGGTAGAAAAACTGAAGAATAAGGGAAACTTGGTGAAAGTCGAATACTTACTAGACACAGAAGGCAGTGGGAAGTAATAATGTTGATTGGGACTGCCTTTTTGTTATAGGTGTCCTGGAATTCTTTGGGAAGGTGCAGACAGAGCGAGGTCACAGGAGTCATAAGTATTTGGAATGAAATGGGGAACAATGCTAGTGGAGCAGTTGCCACTTACAAAGGCAGGAAGGTGTGCCCTGAATCTGTCAGCAAGATTTCTGTCTGTGTTGAGTTGGATAAACAGCAGGGCAAGGAGATCAAACGGAACTTATTTTTACTCTGGGTCTTCATCGGCCCTTGGAGAAAGTGACAATTTCACTTACATTATTATTTCTTATTATGACTTTTTTGGCCTTAATTCTGCTTTAACTTATTCAACGTAAGTTTCAACATAGTGGTTTTTAGGCCTTATAGGATTAGCACGTTTTTATGCCCAGGATTTTCCCAACATTTCCTACAACAATCAATGCATCAGTTATGATGGTTAATTTCAGAATTTTTGATCACTTAGAAACTACTAAGAGAAATAGATTCTGGGACAGCTGATTGTTTCCATGATGCCCATTTACCGCAGTGCCACATGGGGAGCTCCCTCCACGCTTCCCCCTCATGCCCTCCTGCACAAAGCCACTTTGTGATAAGTCTAGAAAAACAAAAAACATAACACCAACTCACCAAAGTGCCACAATGGTGGAACATGTTGTGCATGACCTCAATAATAGTAACAGAATGATTTAAGTAAATAAGAGAAACGAAGAAGAGAAACTACTAGAAAGGCAAGATTTAGGTGGAGACTTGTTCTCAGTTAATGGCAGGAATTTAACATATTAATATGCACAATGAATCAAGGGGGAAGGGATACTGTATGTCACACTTCCTACTCTTATTTGCGATTAAAATGGATTTATAGTAGGTCATCTAAGACAATATTGAACATAACATGCTTTGAGGAATATTGTCCTATATTGACTAAAGCTTTTATCCATAGTCTTGCTTGTAATGAGAAAAATTCTTGTATTGAATATTTAAACACAGAAGAGAATTTTCAATGTTTTCAGCACAAAGGATAAAAATAGATGGTATGTTAAATACCCTCACTTGATTATTACTTAATGTACACCTGTACTGAAGCATCACATTGTACTCCATAAATATAGAATTGTTGTATCAATTTTAAAGAGATGCAATGTGAGAACTTGGCAAATGCAGGCTTGCCAAGTGAGTTGAGCTCTGAATGGGCAGCTCCCTACTTACCTCACTTTGTCCTAGAGCCTGAGGTGCCCTTGAGCCTATGAGGAGAAGGAAGTGACTCTAGGTCAGGAAACATGTTTGTGTCACCTACACAACTCTCCTGAGTCTTTTGTCAAACTTGGAAATGGCATCCTTTGGCTAGTGACATGTCAAAAGCTAAATTTGCAAAAGCTAATTCACAGAAGAATCAATGCACCAAGAACCAGTCCTCCAAATTTACCACATTTGCTTTATTAGGTATAGATGACAGAAGGGTGTATTTTGACATATTACAATTTTGATCCCATTTTTGAGGTTGAACATGTGGACTTCCACTGGTTGTGTGTTCATGAGTGTAGGAAAGTTTTGTCTAATTTATTGTATTGTCTTTCCTATTCCTCTCCTTTCCCTTCATTCCTCTTTGTCTAATCCAGTGAACTTCTATTCTTCCCCTCACTCTACCTTGTTACAGGTTGGCATCTACATATTAGAGTGTTTGGCTTTTGGCTTTTGGGACTGGTTTATTTCAATTAGCATTATATTTTCCAGTTCTATGCATTTATCAGCAAATTCCATAATTTCATTCTTAATGGCTGAGAAATACTCCATTGTATGTATAAAAAACACATTTTCTTATTCATCTATTGAAGGGCACCTAAGTTGGTTCCATTGCTTAGCTATTGTGAATTGGGCTGCTATAAACACTGGTGTGGCTGTGTCCCTGTAGTATGCTGACTTGAATTCCTTCAGATACAAGCCAAGGAATGGGCTAACTGGGTAAAATGGTGGTTCCATTCCAGGTTTTCTGAGAAATCTCCATAACGCTTTCCAGAGTGGTTGTACCAAACTGGAGCTTCACCAGTAATGTATGAGTGAACCTTCCCCCACCACATTTATTGTTACTTGTATTCTTGGTAATTGCTATTCTGCCTAGAGTGAGATGGAATCTGTTCTAATTTGCATTTCTATAATTGCTATAGATGTTGAACATCTCACATTTTTTACCATTTGTTTCTAAACACTTGGTTCTTATGAGTAATCAAAAACTTCATAGTTAATAACAATGAATAAAATGCCTGATACATTTTGAGTACTTAAAACAGAGTTCTAGTAGAGAATTGCATTTCAATATGTTGGCTCAGCATCTGCTGTCTCTGGAAGTAGTGGCAGAGCACCTGGAGGTAGTGGCAGAGTCAAGCTGGGATGCAGCACTGCCTGAGATGGTTGCCCTGGAGAATGAGGACTGGGGGGCAGAGTTGGGGAAATCCAGTGTCTGCAAAGGGAAGAAATTTGTAGATAAGGGGTTAACAGAAGAGAATGAGGAATAAAGGGGTAGAGAAAAGAGGTGGTTAGGACAAACAAGAGAGTTTGAAGTCTCCAGAGACCCATCTTCTCTCATGTCTCCTAAGCTTATCAAATCCACTTGATAAGGAATTGTGCAAACTTTGACAATATCTTTTAAAACCTAGTAAACTAGAAAACTGATAAACTTGGAGAATAGGTCATGTATAAATATTTCAGTCAACTGGCTTTTGGTGACTTTACCTGAATCCTAAGACTTGAAATCTTAATTTTCAAATGTTAGTATTTTGTTCATGGTTATAGACCTAGAGACATGTATCATATCAAACCTACAGAGAAACATTAATAAAAAGTGAATAAAGGCAATAATAACTATATGAAAGACACATCTGGAACCCAGCAGTTTCCAGATGATGCCTCGTGTGGCTTTTCCTATGCCTAGAACTACTACAGGCAATCAACCAGACTTTCTTAAAACTCAATGGGTCTTCAAGAGGCATCTGAAATACAAAATAGAAGTGAAATGTAACTAACAAGGAAGACAAGTGTGGTATTCTACAATGTCAAAGTATCTATGAAACCAAATTGGTTTGGTAACCTCTTCACCTTGCCCTTTAATTTCATATTAATAAATTCCTTACACTTGTAACAAATGGCTGGGACTTTTTAAAATAATGAATTTTCTTCTTAAAACTCATTTCAGCAATTAGTTCAAATAGGATGCCTGTATTTTGGTAAAAATCTCAACGTGGTGATATTTAATTGTATCTCACCCTTATTATTCTCTACTTGCACTTTCATCTCACTGGTCTACTTTTCAGGTTTGTTTTTGATCACTGTTTCAACTACATTAAACTCTGAATGAAAGGAGACTTTAAAATTTTTCAATTGACAAATAGTAATTGGACATATTATAGGGCACATTGTGATATTTCAGTACATATATTTCAGTGCATTAGAGTAATTGGCTGATGCTTCACCTCAGACATAAATGATTTTTTTATTGGAAACATTCAAAATATTCTAGCTATTTTGAAACATACTAATATTGTCAACCAGTCATCCTATGGTGCTATAGGATATGACAAGTTCTTCCTGTCCAACGGCACCCAGGTACCCTCTAACCACCTTCTCTCCATCCCTCTCTTCTCCTTACTCTTCCAAGTTTTGGTAACCACTAGTCTACTTAGAGGTGAAGTTTTTCTCCATTACCATTACTATTTTTTTGTTAATTTTAACTCATAATGAACTTCTTTACCAAACAGCAATTGGTGTTCAGGAACTACTTCTGTGAATAGCTTGTTTGGTTTGTTACTTGGACTTGAACCCAAGGGCATTTAACCACTGAGTCGCATCTCCAGCACATTTTTTTTTTTTTTTTTGAGACGGAGCCTCACTAAGTTGCTTATGAGCCTTGCTGAGTTGCTGAGATTGAGGCAGGAGGACCCCAAGTTCAAAGCCAATCTCTCCTGAGCCACAGGTATTATAGGCATGCAGCACCTTGTTCAGCTAAAGCTAAGTCTTGTCACTGACATCTTCAAACATGCACAAAAACGAAGAGAATAGTATCATGAACCCACATGTGCTTGGATGTTTCAACAGCAGCCTGTAATGATTAATCTGCAGTCTACCTGACCCGCCCCACCCCCCGCCCCCCCAATGATGATTTTTTGTGGTGCTGTGGATGGAACTCGGGGCCTTGCACATGGTAGGCCCTGCACTCACTGAGCTACACCCCTAGTGCTCACACTGGACTATCTGAAGACAAATTCCGGGTGCATCATTTTAATTTTTATTGTTGGTTGTTCAAAACATTACATAGTTCTTGATATATCATATTTCACACTTTGATTCAAGAGGGTTATGAACTCCCATTTTTACCCCATATACAGATTGCAGAATCACATCAGTTACACATCCATTGATTTACATATTGCCATACTAGTGTCTATTGTATTCTGCTGCCTTTCCTATCCTCTACTATCCCCCCTCCCCTCCCCTCTTCTCTCTCTACCCCCTCTACTGTCATTCATTTCTCCCTCTTGTATTATTTTCCCCTTTCCCCTCACTTCCTCTTGTATGAAATTTTGTATAACCCTGAGGGTCTCCTTCCATTTCCATGCAATTTCCCTTCTCTCTCCCTTTCCCTCCCACCTCTCATCCCAGTTTAATGTTAATCTTCTTCTCATGCTCTTGGACCCTACTCTGTTCTTAGTTACTCTCCTTATATCAAAGAAGACATTTGGCATTTGTTTTTTAGGGATTGGCTAGCTTCACTTAGCATAATCTGCTCTAATGCCATCCATTTCCCTGCAAATTCTATGATTTTGTCATTTTTTAATGCAGAGTAATACTCCATTGTGTATAAATGCCACATTTTTTTAATCTATTCGTCTATTGAAGAGCATCTAGGTTGGTTCCACAGTCTTGCTATTGTGAATTGTGCTGCTATGAACATCGATGTAGCAGTGTCCCTGTAGCATGCTCTTTTTAGGTCTTTAGGGAATAGACTGAGAAGGGGAATAGCTGGGTCAAATGGTGGTTCCATTCCCAGCTTTCCAAGAAATCTCCATACTGCTTTCCAAATTGTCTGCACCAATCTGCAGTCCCACCAGCAATGTACAAGTGTACCCTTTTCCCCACATCCTCGCCAGCACTTGTTGTTGTTTGACTTCATAATGGCTGCCAATCTTACTGGAGTGAGATGGTATCTTAGGGTGGTTTTGATTTGCATTTCTCTGACTGCTAGAGATGGTGAGCATTTTTTCATGTACTTGTTGATTGATTGTATGTCCTCCTCTGAGAAGTGTCTGTTCAGGTCCTTGGCCCATTTGTTGATTGTGTTATTATCTTATTGTCTAATTTTTTGAGTTCTTTGTATACTCTGGATATTAGGGCTCTATCTGAAGTGTGAGGAGTAAAGATTTGTTCCCAGGATGTAGGCTCTCTATTTACCTCTCTTATTGTTTCTTTAGCTGAGAAAAAACTTTTCAGTTTGAGTAAGTCCCATTTGTTGATTCTAGTTATTAACTCTTGTGCTATGGGTGTCCTATTGAGGAATTTGGAGCCCGACCCGACAGTATGTAGATCGTAGCCAACTTTTTCTTCTATCAGACGGCGTGTCTCTGATTTGATATCAAGCTCCTTGATCCATTTTGAATTAACTTTTGTGCATGGCGAGAGAAGGGGATTCAGTTTCATTTTGTTGCATATGGATTTCCAGTTTTCCCAGCACCATTTGTTGAAGATGCTATCCTTCCTCCATTGCATGCTTTTAGCCCCTTTATCAAATATAAGATAGTTGTAGTTTTGTGGATTGGTTTCTGTGTCCTCTATTCTGTACCATTGGTCCACCTGCCTGTTTTGGTACCAGTACCATGCTGTTTTTGTTACTATTGCTCTGTAGTATAGTTTGAAGTCTGGTATCGCTATACCGCCTGACTCACACTTCCTGCTTAGCATTGTTTTTGCTATTCTGGGTGTTTTATTTTTCCATATGAATTTCATGATTGCTTTCTCTATTTCTA
Source organism: Marmota flaviventris (assembly GCF_047511675.1). Taxonomy (NCBI): domain Eukaryota; kingdom Metazoa; phylum Chordata; class Mammalia; order Rodentia; family Sciuridae; genus Marmota; species Marmota flaviventris. The sequence continues at coordinate 82,790,583 of NC_092509.1, read as the reverse complement.
CAAGAAATGCCGTTGGGATTTTGATTGGCATTGCATTAAACCTATAGAGAACTTTTGGTAATATCGGCATTTTGATGATAGTTCTGCCTATCCATGAACAGGGTATATTTTTCCATCTTCTAAGATCTTTTATTTCTCTCTTTAGGGTTCTGTAGTTTTCATTGTATAAGTCTTTCACCTCTTTTGTTAGGTTGATTCCCAAGTATTTTATTATTTTTTTTTTTGAGGATATTGTGAATGGAGTGGTTGTCCTCATTTCCATTTCAGAGGATTTGTCGCTGATATACAGGAATGCCTTTGATTTATGCGTGTTGATTTTATATCGTGCCACTTTGCTGAATTCATTTATTAGCTCTAATAGTTTCTTTGTAGACCCTTTTGGGTCTGCTAGGTATAGAATCATGTCACCTGCAAATACTGATAATTTAAGTTCTTCTTTTCCTATTTTTATGCCTTTAATTTCTTTCGTCTAATAGCTCTGGCCAGTGTTTCGAGAACTATGTTGAACAGAAGTGGTGAGAGAGGGCATCCCTGTCTTGTTCCAGATTTTAGAGGGAATGCCTTCAGTTTTTCTCCATTCAGAATGATGCTAGCCTGAGGCTTAGCATAGATTGTACAATATTGAGGTATGTTCCTGTTATCCCTAGTTTTTTTAGAGTTTTGAACAAAAAGGGATGCTGTACTTTGTCGAATGCTTTTTCTGCATCTATCGAGATGATCATATGGTTCTTATTTTTAAGTCTATTGATGTGGTGAATAACATTTATTGATTTCCGTATATTGAACCAGCCTTGCATCCCAGGGATGAATCCTACTTGATCATGGTGCACAATTCTTTTGATGTTTTTGTATCCGATTCGCCAGAATTTTATTGAGGATTTTTGCATCTAGGTTCATTAGAGATATTGGTCTGTAGTTTTCTTTCTTTGAGGTGTCTTTGTCTGGTTTAGGTATCAGGGTGATGTTGGCCTCATAGAATGAATTTGGAAGTTCTCCCTCTTTTTCTATTTCCTGAAGTAGCTTGAAAAGTATTGGTGTTAGTTCCTCTTTAAAGGTTTTGTAAAACTCTGCTGTATACCCATCCGGTCCTGGGCTTTTCTTAGTTGGTAGTCTTTTGATGGTTTCTTCTATTTCCTCAACTGATATTGGTCTGTTTAGGTTGTCTATATCCTCCTGACTCAATCTGGGCAGATCATATGACTTAAGAAATTTATCGATGCCTTCACTATCTTCTATTTTATTGGAGTATAAGGATTCAAAATAATTTCTGATTATCTTCTGTATTTCTGAAGTGTCTGTTGTGATATTGCCTTTTTCATCCCGTATGCTAGTAATTTGAGTTCTCTCTCTTCTCTTCGTTAGCATGGCTAAGGGTCTGTCGATTTTGTTTATTTTTTCAAAGAACCAACTTTTAGTTTTGTCAATTTTTTCAATTGTTTCTTTTGTTTCGATTTCATTAATTTCAGCTCTGATTTTCATTATTTCTTGCCTTCTACTACTTTTGCTGTTGTTCTTCTTTTTCTAGGATTTTGAGGTGAAGTATGAGATCATTTATTTGTTGGTTTTTTCTTTTTTTAAGGAATGAACTCCAAGCAATGAATTTTCCTCTTAGAACTGCTTTGAATGTGTCCCATAGATTCCGATATGTTGTGTCAGTGTTTTCATTAATCTCTAAGAATTTTTTAATTTCCTCCTTGATGTCTTCTATAACTCATTGATCATTCAGTAACCTATTGTTCATTCTCCAAGTGATGTATTCTTTTTCCTTCCGTCTTCTATCGTTGATTTTCAGTTCCATTCCATTATGATCAGAAAGGATGCATGGTATTATCTCTACTCCTTTATATTGTCTAAGAGTTTCCCTGTGACATAATATATGATCTATTTTTGAGAAGGATCCATGTGCTGCTGAGAAAAAAGTGTAACTGCTTGATGTTGGGTGGTATATTCTATATATGTCAATTAAGTCTAGGTTATTAATTGTGTTATTGAGTTCTATAGTTTCCTTATTCAACTTTTGTTTGGAAGATCTGTCCAGTGGCGAGAGAGGTGTGTTGAAGTCTCCCATGATTATTGTACGGTGGTCTATTAGACTCTTGAACTTGAGAAGAGTTTGTTTGATGAACATAGCTGCACCATTGTTTGGGGCATATATATTTATGATATGTCTTGTTGGTGTATGGTTCCCTTAAGCAGTATGTAGTGTCCCTCTTTATCCCTTTTGATTAACTTTGGCTTGAAATCTATTTTATTTGATATGAGTATGGACACTCCTGCTTGTTTCCGAAGTCCATATGAGTGATATGATTTTTCCCAACCTTTCACCTTCAGCCTATGTATGTCTTTTCCTATCAAATGCGTCTCCTGTAGGCAGCATATTGTTGGGTCTTGTTTTGTGATCCATTCTACTAGCCTGTGTCTCTTGATTGGTGAGTTTAAGCCATTAACATTTAGGGTTATTATTGAGATATGGGTTGTTCTTCCAGCCATATTTGTCTATTTTTGTTACTAAACATGGTTTGTTTTCCTCTTTGATTATTTTCCCCCCTTTACTGTCCTACCTCCCACTGTTGGTTTTCATTGTTATTTTCCATTTCCTCTTCCTGTAATGTTTTGCCAAGGATGTTTTGAAGAGATGGTTTTCTAGCTGCAAATTCTTTTAACTTTTGTTTATCGTGGAAGGTTTTAATTTCATCTTCCATCCTGAAGCTTAATTTCGCTGGAAACACAATTCTTGGTTGGAACCCACTTTCTTTCAGTGTTTGAAATATGTTATTCCAGGATCTTCTAGCTTTCAGAGTCTGTGTTGAAAGATCAGCTGTTATCCTGATTGGCTTTCCCCTAAATGTAATCTGCTTCCTTTCTCTTGTAGCTTTTAAAATTCTCTCCTTATTCTGTATGTTGGGCATCTTCATTATAATGTGTCTAGGTGTGGGTCTCTTATGATTTTGCACATTCGGCGTCCTGTAGGCTTCTAGAATTTGGGATTCTGTCTCATTCTTCAAGTCTGGGAAGTTTTCTCGTATTATTTCATTGAATAAATTGCTCATTCCTTTGGTATGGAGTTCTGTACCTTCCTGTATCCCAATGACTCTTAAGTTTGGTCTCTTAATGTTATCCCATATTTCTTGGATGTTCTGCTCATGGTTTCTTAACAGTCTTGCTGAGCTGTCTATGTTCTTTTCAAGTTGAAATACTTTGTCTTCATTGTCTGATGTTCTATCTTCTAAGTGTTCTACTCTGCTGGTAGTATTTTTCAATTGAGTTTTTAAGTTGGTTTATTGCTTCCTGCATTTCTAGGATTTCTGTTTGTTTGTTTTTTATAACCTCTATCTCCCTGTATAGTTGATCCTTTGCTTCCTGGATTTGTTTGTGTAATTCATTGTCGAAGTGATCTTTCATTGTCTGATTTTGCTGTCTAATGTCTTCCTTGAGACTCCAGATCATCTGAAGCATGTATATCCTGAATTCTTTATCTGACATTCCATCTGCTGCAGCTGTTACCTCTTCTAAAGTTGAGTTGACCTGCATTGCTTGTGGTCCTTTCTTTCCTTGTCTTTTCATACTGCTTGCGTTTCTTTCTGCTTGGTGAAACTGTTGTGTTTTTGAAATGTTTTTTTTTTCCCCTATATATTTATATTGCTCTTGTATAGTTGAAAAGTCTCCCTTGCAGGCGCGGGCGGCGGCTCTGCTCTCTCCTTACTCCAATTGGGGTGTCGTGACTACCACGCCGGCAGGTCACTGGGCCTGTTCCGGGCGCGGGCGGCGGCTCTGTTCTGCCCCTACTCCAATTGGGGTGACGAGTGTACCACGCTGGCAGGCCACCGGGCCTGATCCGCCGGTCGGTTGCAGGTCTGCCTACCCTGCAGGCGTGGGCGGCGGCTCTGCTCTGCCCCTACTCCAAATGGGGTGACGTGTCTGTCGCACCGGCAGGCCACTGGGCCTGTCCCGCTGGTCGGTCACAGGTCTGCCCACCTTTCAGGCACGGGTGGCGGCTCTGCTCTGCCCCTACTCCAATTGGGGTGACGTGTCTGCCACGCCGGCAGGCTGCTGGGCCTGTTCCGCCGGTCGGTCACAGGTCTGCCTACCTTGCGGGCGTGGGTGGTGGGTCTGCTCTGCCCCTACTCCAATTGGGGTGACATGACTACCATGCTGTCGGGTCGCTGGGCGTGTTCCGGGCGCGGGTGGCGGCTCTGCTCTGCCCCTACTCCAATTGGGGTGACGTGACTACCACGCCTGCGGGTCGCTGGGCCTGTTCCGGGCGCGGGTGGCAGCTCTGCTCTGCCCCTCTGGCTCGACGACAAATCGAGAGAGACTCGGGTGTCTGTGCCTCACCCTCCCTACCAGGAGACCAACTGTTTCTGTCACCGCTGGTATTGATGAAGTTCTCTCCTCCGCCGCTTTCTGATGACATCAGATCTCTGCCATGTTGGTATCCCATGCGAATGGCAGCATTTTGTTCCCTTTGCCAGGTGACCAAAGCAACGGGTGGGCCCTGACCAGCCCTCACAAGCCCCGTCTCAATCCTGTTGCCACTGCCTATGAAGGCTCGGTTGGTATTTACCTCCACAGTATTCAGCAGGACCCGGACCGAGAAGAAGTTTTCGCGGGTTCTTTAGCCCTGGGCCAGAGCAGTTCCGGGAGCTGGAATTCGGCCGCTCCGGGCTCGGTGTATGTTCTGATAGGAGCAGGCTCCAAGAAGCAGTTTCCACGGGCTCTTTAGCACTGAGCCTGAGTAATTTGTCTGCGAGACGCAGGCGAATGGCAGCCTGAAATTACCTGTTCTATAGCTGAATGAGCTGTGATCAGTCGAAAACAGGGATGGTGACGTCAGCTCTCCAAGATGGTGGCCGCTGGCTTCCTCTGTGGTCTGACCGGTGTGGAGAACCGAATTGGACCGCTTCCTTCCCCCGTCTCAAACCCAGAATTCAGCACTGAGCACAGTGAGTGCACAGCCCGGCAGGAGCCCGCAGAATCCATAGCGCTGTATCTTTGCGTTGCTATCTCGTCGCTTCCCAGCGCGCGCCACAGACTCTAGCTGCGTGGTGATTTGCTGAATAAGCAGCGTGACCCTCCATGTGGACAAATCGGACAAATCGCTCGCGTTTGAGTCCCCGTAGCTGATCCTCGTGCGATGGAAATCCTTCCTCTAGGTTTTGGAGCACCCCAATTTTGCTGGAAATTCCTAACAAGATAGCTTTTAGCCATTCTAACTCGTCATTCTCCCGCACAGTGATGCGGTACATGGGGGTGATGCACTCCCTTCGCCGCCATCTTCCATTCCCTCTCATTTTTATATTAAGCATTTCATGTGGATCTTGTAAGAGGTGCTCTTCAAAACAGTATAACTATGATACCATTATCAACTATAAAAACTGATTTAAAAAAAAAATTGACAATATCCGGTTGTTTTTTTTCCCTGATTATGTCATGGTATAAACATCCCCCTACATAGTGGATAGACATGACGTCGAACAGGGTCGAATTTTCAGATTTGTTTAATCCATTTGACTTCTAAATGTTAAATATTTGGGTTTATTTTCTGGGCCTATAAAATATAAGATTATCTGGTCTGATGGGTGTTTAAGACTCTTTTGTTGTTGCTGCGCTATTTATAATTTCATCAGCAATTACTGTAGTTATTTTCATTAATTTGGTAGGTTATGCTACTAGGACTAGGATTAATATTTTGGGTTGCTCTCGTTGTTCCCAAACCTTAATTCAGAATCGGTTTTAGTTGTGTTCAATTTTACAACACTCTAAAAACATAACTAAAACACCCACGCAACAGTTGGGAACATATTTATCCACAAGGAGGACTATTTATATCGGTGACTCTAGGGCAAGCTTTTCAGATTTTAATTACACCCAAGGGAAATAGTTGTACTCAGCAATATATCAAACTTTTGATGCCTCTGGAGTTCATTACCATACAATCACCACATTATCTGTCATACCTTATTGCTTAATTTTTGCTTTGCAGAGTCTATCTTGGCTCCCTTGTTAGTTACAGCAGCATAGCAGCCTTTTTGTTTTCTGCAACTATAATGCTGGTTTCTTCTGTGGTTAGGGTACTTAAAGTATGTGTGGGGAAACTAAGTTTCTTTTTTTTTTTTTTTTTAACTCAAGATATTTTTAAACTAGATTTTTGGTCCCCAAAAATAGGCTGCCCGTGTTTTAGTAAACCTCAACTCTGTAATACTTAATTGTACCTCACCCTTATTCTCTACTTGAACTTGCTTTTATCTCAGTGGTCTATACTTGTTAAGTTGTGTTTTTGAAAATTGTGATTTCAACTACATTAAACTCTGAAAGAAACGAGACTTTAAAATTTTTAATTGACAAACAGTAATTGTACATATTATAGGGCACATTGTGATATTTCAGTACATTATAGAGTAATTGGCTGATGCTTCACCTTAGACATAAATAGGCTTCAGAATCTACGGGCAGCAGAGATAAGTAATACCCACATACCGATAGAATTCCCAAATTCTTAAAACTTGCAACAAATATCCATTAAAAATGGAGATAAGACATTATCTCTGATATCTTTGTTCTTAATGTTCGGTTTAATCTTTTTTCCTAATATAGTCTAGCATAACATACATCATATATAATAAGTCAAATTCTACAAATTGCCGTTAACATGCTTTTTCTACTCAATGTTAGGAACACTTCTGTATGTTAGTATGCTACTAGAGTCATTCTCTGTAGTTGTGTAATATTCACTTGCAGATATGATTATACATTATTTTTTGATCTTGTAAATACCTATGTGATGAAACATATAGTTGTAGATGGACACAATACCTTAATTTTTTTATTATGTGGTGCTGAAGATCGAATCACATGTGCTAGGCAAGTGCTCTACCACTCTACCACTGAGCCACAGCCCCAGCAGAAACATAAGATTTCTTCAGTTATTTTTTTGTGTGAAAATTACCAAAAGGGGAATTGCCAAAAGTTGGTAGTTTCTAAGGTTTTTAATCACATGGATAGATTCCAGAGTTGGTTCTTTGTCATCCAAATTCAAAAATAAAATCCATGGACACAAGGGTTAGAGCAAAGTAACAGGGTGTATTTAGTGTAATAAAAAGAAGTCCCAAGAAGGGCGTGGCCTCCAGAGAGGGATGCCAATGGTATCTATTATCTAGGGGTTTATTTGGGCTTGATCTGTCCCTATAGAACATCACTGGCATATAGGGGGGCAATCAACTCTTTTTTTACCTTCAGCAAATTTGGAGAAAAAATGATTTCTAAGGCTTAATCAGCACAAGGGGGGGGGGGGTGAGAGTCTGTTGGCACAAAAGGAAGTAGCTTTTGGAGTTGGTTGTGCCTATTCCTTGTGGCTGGAATAGTTGAGGTTGGAGCTGGACTTCCCATTTTTTCTTTTCCCCTGGCTGTCTATGGGGTATCCTTCTGTCTCATTAGTACCAAATAGTCTTAGACTTTTGTATATAAAGGATCCTCTTTCCCCACATGTTCAACTTTGGTTTAGTTTTTAATCTGTCTATCTGAAAATGAAAACTTAATGCGGTTTTTTAAGTGTGTACTGAATTAAGAGAATTTTGTATGGTTTCTTGAACTTTTTTTTTCTATAGCACACTGCCACTGTCTATTTAGACTTGTTTTCTTCTAGATGCTTGTTCATTTGAGGGAAAAAAAAATCATACATACAAGGAGTTCTTCAAATAATTTTATAAATGTCATCCTACTTCATACTTTTATGTAGAAAATACTGAGGGAAATTTACCAATATTTTTCAGCATAGTAGAGGCAGTTTCATTTATGTACTTAATCTTTTGTCAGGACTTTCTATTTTTCTGTCCCTAGTTATTTAAACAGATATTATCTGATGGGTTAAGCTCCCTTGTATCATTTTCTCAAGGTACAGAAAAAGTAGGAACGATTACTTGGTAAATGTTCCCCCCACATTTATTTTTTTAATAAAATTTAGAATTAATTGAATTGTTAATACAACTGAGTTCATTTAATAGCTAACTTGGGAAATACATCTCTATAACTGGCGTTGTAGTCAGTCAACATGAGATGTTAATGAATTTGTCAAGATTCTCCAGGAAAAATTGTCCGTCCTCCCACTTCCCCCTGCAACTATAAAATATTGTTACCCATGATTCTGGAGCCCAAGAAGTCCATTACCTGCTGCTACAAATAAGAGACCTTGGAAGGCTAGGTAGATTCCAATCCCATCTGAAGGCCCGAGACCTGGGGATCCCAGGGCAGAGGAAGATTGATGTTCTATCTCAATGAGTCAGCCCAGTCCTCTACTGCCTCTTGTTCTACTCGGGTCCTCAATAGGCTGGATGGTGCCACACACATTGGTGAGGGCCATCTGCTTTACTTAGGCTATAACTCAAACACTGAGTTCTTCCAAAAATACCCAAAGACTAAACCCAGAAATGTTGGATCAGATATCTGGGCATCTCAAGGTCCAGTCAAGTTGACATAGAATCACCTATAACACTATAGACATTCAAGGTCACATTTGTGACTGAAGAGTGTTGGAGGGTTTTTTGTATATAGGTTGTATTTATATCATTTAACAATTATGAAGCACTTACTTGCTAGACATACTTCTAAGTGCTCAGGATACAAAGAATTATTAGACGAGCAGACTCTAATTCTGGTATGAGAAAATAGAAAGTAAGCATATGAACAAATTAAGAAATGTATAGTATTAAGAACAGTAAAACGGGGTAGTGTGATATAGTGCAAGTGGAAAGTGGGAGTGATCTACTTGCACAGGTGGTCAGTCTCCTCTACAGAGATGGCATTTGAGAGGTTCAAGTTCTGATAAAGATCCAGTTACCTGTGAACATTTCAAGAAAGTGGCAAGTAAATGTGAAGCAGATTTGCTAAAGTTTGTTGTGTCTGGGTCAGCAAGAAGGCTGGTGTGGTGGATAGAGTAAAGGGGATAGTGGTGAGGATGGAGGCAGTATCCAGATCGCTGCTGAATTTGTAATGGTCTAAAGGAGTTTGGTTTGGTTCTAAGCAGTGGAGGGATATGGTCTGATTTGTTTTAAAAGATTGTGCCAGCTGTGTTGTGGAAACTGGATTGTTACATGTCAAGAGTGGAAGTGAGGGTACTTGAGAGAAGGCTGTTGAATGCTCCAAGTGCAGAGCCATGGTGAAAGAGGAAACTCCAGCAGTGATGAACAAGAACAGGTTACTCCGGGTCACACACATGTAACCCACTGACTTGGGAGGCTGGGCAGGATGATCACGGCTTCCAGGCGAGCATGGACAACTTCTACCCTCTCAATTAGATATTTAGAGTGATGGAAAGGGATCTTGCTCAGTGATGGAGCACCCATGCATTCAACCCCCAGTACAAGGAAACACACGAGTAACTTAAACTGACCACTCCATTAATGTATGTTCACAAGTATTTGGTGCAGTTTATTCTTGCCCCAAAGAAGGCTTAATAATGTATGATCTTTAAGTCATACCATTATATTTTCTTTGAATTTTCACATTATCATAAAAAACTGGCATAAAATCTGAGATGTGGTGAAATATGGTAATCTCATTACACTTATTGAAAAGCTAGAAGTTCTATCATTAACTTCATTCTCCATTAGTTATGAAATACTAAGCAATGAAAGTAAATCAAATTTACATAGTGTAAATGTAGTTAGTCTTCCTTGTTCTGCTATTATGCATTCTCATTTCCTAAATCGGGGGAAAATGAGACACATAACTTATACATTAAAGCTCACTCAATTGAAAAGTGGTTGAGAGGCATTCAAATTCTGGCCTTCTCCCTTCAAGATCAAATTATTTTTTTTGTCTAATGGCCTAAGAATATTGGTATGATTTTAATATGGAAAAGCAACTAATACTCATATGGTTATTTGTGTGAGATTAGTTTCATAATTAAGAGCAGAATCCCAAAGGAACGAGAGGTAGTTTTTATAGGGGATGGGCATGTAGAGATGCTGAGGGTGAGAAGATTGGGAATAGTTGGACCCTCTTCATTTGTCAGACCCTGGGATCCATTTGAGAGAGATTGCTACAGTCCAAGACCCTTAGTGAAATAGCACTCTCTTCAGAGACACCTTGACGACACACTTGGCCTCTGACCTATTTGGGAAGGAAGGGGGTGGGGAGATGGTAAGTAGGCCTTGCATGAGTTGAACTCTGGTCTCCATTTTACCAAATGCCAAATTTATTTTTTGCTCCTAGTATTTTCTAGGAATCTCTTGGTAGTCTGGCTATATCTGAAAGCCCACTTACCTTGGAAATCCGAATTGTTAATAGTCCAACTGTTTATCTCTGCTTCTCCTCATTTTTGCTCTATCTATAGAGGCAAGTTCACGTGGGAAAGGTAACAGGCTCTCGTGTGAGCCCATTCTCCAAGCTACCCCTGGAACTGATATGGTCAAAGGTTCTTCTTAGGCACATTCTTGGACAAATCTTAATCTGGTCACTTCTATTTGAATCTTCCTCTTTCATGCCTTTAGTTCATGAGTCTATTTTGGGGAGAGAATTCCTCTTCAGACCTTTGGGGGATTTGTGCTTTTTGCAGGGGTTCTGGGGCAGGAGTATCTCGAACATTTTGGAACACCTCTTCTCATTCTCCTATAGATTTGTCTCCATCTGAACTTAAGTCCACTCCTGCTCTGTGCCAGAGTCTTGCATTTACACCTGATTGTTACAACTAAATTTTTTATGCTTCTCTTCATAAATGGTTTAATTTCCCCAAAGATAGTTTAGAATTGGAAAAAAGGACTACTCAGGACCTTTTTGATACAACTAAAATTATTTTAATGTGCATAAGGAAAAAGGAATTTCAAACATTGAGTGTTCAATTTTTATTTATGAAAAGGCGTCCAAAAGAAATCGGGTTTAAAACTTATGGCCTTTAGATGTTTCTTGACTAAGCTAAAAGTGTAAAGAAACCCTGAAGCTATCCCCTTTTTTAGATAGGCTATTAGGTCCAAGTTGTGATGAAAGGCTTTGTGTAACAATTGTTACTCCTCTTCCCCTATCATATACTCCAGCTTTCCTCTGCCTTAATCTTTTTATGTGACCAGTTTTCTATCCCATCTCAACCACCCCTAATCCCAACACTCAATTTCTTATTAAAGTTAAATGCCCTTCAGAACAGAAAATCCCTTAGTTTATTACATCTTGTTTTTTCTCAGAGATGGGCACTGCTGTGAAACTTTCCAAGGCCCAGATATAATACAGCAATTTTAAGAAAGTTTTCGACAATATTTTCTATTAAGTCTAGGTTTGCAGAGCCATGCTAATAAGTTCATGTTTCCAGGAATCTGACTTTAAGATTACCTGAAAAGGCAGAATGGGAAACATGACTTAAGGCCCTAAACTGCAAAGGAAACTGGAAAGGCTTAGAGCTGCAAATGTTGGCCAAACCCTTTTAGAACTTATTCCCAAAGTCTGTTCTATGAACATATATTAAATTCTAATTCTGCAAATATGGAAAAGAGTAGTCCATGAAAGTCCTCATGATCAGGCTTTTCAACATATCTAGAAGGCGTTTAGGAGTATACTACAGAGCAAAAGTGACTTCTGTCATTTTCTCAGCCGTCTTTGGTCATTAACTCCAAAATAATAAGATTGAATAATAATCCTACTGTAGGGAGTAGCCCATTGTCAGAATGCCAACACCTCACTAAGCATTTTGAAAAGAGGCTTAGAATTCAGAATAAACTAATTTTGCACATTTCATTGGGGATTCTCCACAGAAATGAACTAGTCTTTGTACTTACGAGGAATTGGTTCGTTATATTACATAGGCTAAGAAGTTCCAAGAATAGCCAGCTGCAAGATAGAGCCCCAGGAAAGCTGGTGGTATAATGCTGGATTGAGGCTGGGAGAAGATGAGATTAGATGGTCCGGCTCAAGCAGATGGGCAAGAAGCAGAAAGGGATAGATTCCTTCTCTGCCCACTACTTGTTGTATTCAGGCCCTGAGTACATTGGGGAGGGCAATCTGTTGAATCTGTATATTCAAATACTAAACTCAATCTACGAAACACTCTCATAAACCCAGGACTGGTATTTAATCTAGGCACTCCCAAATCTGCCAGTCAAGTTGACACATAAATCTATCATACACATCAAACATCTGTAATGTTCCCACTATAATTACCAAATTCTGAGGGGGAAAAGCCTCTTGTGGAAGTATACGTTTTAGTACTGTAAACAGACATTACCAAATAAACTAGTGAAGCAAGCCCTCAGTGAAGGTACCTTGAGGTCAAGAATCAAACATCGTTTCCCATTTTTCCTTTGAAGTTCACAAGGAGAAATTGGTCAAAATATGAAACGGTAAACTTGGAAGTTTAAGTATTATACTAGACTTATCCATCTTAAACCCTAGCACTGTGGAACATTCTCTGCTTAGATCTGTCACTTGAGTAGTTAACTCCTAAGAGCTCTCGGGCATTTTCTATGTCCCCACCCTTCACTGTCACCCTGGAACTACTTTTTAAGGACTAGTCTTTCCTGCTCTGTGATACCACACATGAACTTGACCGGGTTTTTATCATGCATGTGGAATGGCTAGACTTCAACACTCAACTGTTTGTTTCTTGGAGCCCTGAAAATGCCCATTTATAGTGAGATCACAGCTAATGGAGAGAACCGATTATCAGCAGTTATTTCTAAATCGAGTACAAATTTAAGATCTCAAGAAGGTACTGACTTTTGGGAGGACAAAACGTTCTGTGGACACAGGCAGGATTATTAGCATGGAACATATTAAGGCTCAGATTGAGTCATTGTAATCTCTAAACTTGCACAAGACTAAAGAAAGATAATAGTCAACAGTTTAACACTAACAATCGAAGCCTAATAGGTAAATGATAAATCGTGCTTGTTACACACCTGTCTTCCCAGCAAAAATACCAAAACAGATAACAGTGGGTGGGAAGATAGGATGTAGGACCATGAATAGGACAAGCATTTCCCACTGTCTTGTAATACTAAATCCAAATATTTCTAGTTCCTCTTGAGGTAGCATATTACAACTGTAGATTTGTTTCAAGAAAATGTCTTTTGTGTTCCTTTTATAATCTAAAGTCTAAGTTAAAACAGTTAATTTTTCTTTTTCTGAGAGAAACAAGGAGCTTCTTGGACTGTGATGCCCCAAGGATTTGCTGGGCGCCATGCTGTTTTTCACACTCCCTTAAACAGGGCCTCCCAGGCATTCAATTTTCCCCAAATTCTAATCTCATCCAATGAGAATGCCTATCAATGTTCTAAAGATGAGGGAAACTACAAGACTGATTCCATTAAGCTTCTTAGATCCTTTATGAACCTAAAGCAGTGAGGTTTCCAAAAATAACTTGTTTGTTTTCAAACTACTGGTCATTATCTAGGACATGTTATAGATATTGTCCTAGATTTTCCCCAAGATAAATTCCTTCTCACAGGCTATAGCTGACCTGAAGCCAGTAAATAGAACATCCAGAAAGTGAATTTCTGGATCTCATTGGCTGTGCCAGGTCATGGTTTCACATTTTCCAAAATCATATCATCCCACTGTGTGAATTAAGTCCTTGATGACAGAACATTTACACTATGGAAACTTGACATAAATAAATATAACATTTTGTGTGTGTGTGTGTGTGTGTGTGTGTGTGTGTGACTTAAAATTGGCTCTTTCCTGTCACTTTCTGTGGGCATTACCAATTATAAGATTTTATATTTGTATATGAAAAATAGTTAATTACTTGGACTTTTTTTGTTTCATGGCAGTTATCAGATCAATGTTCTCTGGAACAAGTGGCAAAAGTATCCTCACCTTGTCTCAATGCAATACTAGGAACGGGTCAATCAGTGGAGGCTTCTACCTGACTTGAATTTCATGGTTCTTCACAATGTACAGGCTTGTTACTCATTGTTAAGGAACATGATTTCTTAGACTTACCTTATGAAATTATATTACATATACACATATATATTTTGCTTATGTATTTCTATTAATCCTTACAAAACTTCAAATTCTCATTCCTCCATAACATGAAGGGGAGATTCATGGCCATCTAACTTCTGCTTATGAACTATTTTTGTTCAAAATATTTACTAGGAATGACTTTAGAAAACCCAAACTTAATCTTCATATTTGTTTCATATTTTAGGACAGAAACAGGGAAATATCAGGCACAATGCTATGACAGATCTTGCTTCACTCCTGGAATACGTCTTGCCAAGTGGCAAAATCTTCCCAGATGGCAGAATTTGTTCTGCATAGCAGAATTTGTCATTAGCTAGAGATTAAAGTGTTAATAAATATAATAGACATCTTTTGGGGGAAAAACATAATCTTGGAATGCTTGGAAATAAAAAATTGTGCATCTTATTAGGAACCCCAATTAGGAATGTTCAGCAAACTAAAAATAGATTTCTATACTGCTTCTTAAAGAGATGACTAAAAGTAGATGCTTACACAAAAGAGCTAGCATAGAGACAAAAATATGCAGAAGGCTGTGACTGATTACTGTGCAGGTAGCACTTGCTGAGATCCTGAATCTTCAGAGTCTCGCAAGGCTATTATAAAATGCCTATAGCCAGCTCTCTACAGAAGATAGTTACTAGCAGAAATATGAATGCAAGTCGAGTGGAAACCAGAAACCTACTTCCTGCCATTTTCTTGTTTTGCTAGTTTAGATACTTTTCTATGCTAGTAATAAAACCACTAATCTTAATGTTGCTTCTTGCATTCTTAGCTGCCCTTTGATATAAGCCTCTTAACCTGGCTACAATTTACTGGTGAACTAAATAAACATTCTAACCAAACTGAGTTTTTATGCATTTTTCAATTGGGAATGTATTGCTTTCCAGGTTTGCTATAACATTACCATAAACTAGGTTGTCTTAAAATTGTGGAAATTTGATACTTCTGGAGGCAAGAAACCTGAAATCAAGGTGCTGGCAGGGTTGGTTCCCCTGGAGGCTGTAAGGGAGATTCTGTTCTTGCCTCTTAGCTTCCCGTAGTTACTGGAGTCCTTAGCATTCCTTGGTTTGCAGCTGTATTACCTAAGTCATGCCTCTGTTGCCACATAGCGTTTTCCTGTCGCTGTCCAAATCTCGCGCTCCTTTAAAGACATCAGTCACTGGATTAGAAATAGCCCTACTTCTCCAGTATAACTTGGTCCTAACTTGATTACATCTTCAAGGACTATATTACCAAGTAAGTTCACATTTGTAGGCTTCAGGTGGACATGAGTTTGTATGGAGGGGATAACACTATTTAGCGAAGAACATGGAGCCACTTGGATTCCTTAGGTTCAAGTTCTTTGTAGTAATCAGTTGACTTTCTGGAGAAACACATTCAAGAACTAAGCAATTATTTTAAAAAGATTCTTAAGCTTTTCCAAAACGTTTAAGCTCTTCGAACATTTTATTTTTGGACGCACGGCACTTGTACATTCTAGGTAACTTTTTAGAAAACAGGTCAGGTAAACAGAAACACCAAATTCCTTATTAGGGCCGTCCTTTTCTGGGTGTGACATATCTTCCTTTATTTAAAAAAAAATGACCTTTTGTAGGAGCTAGCTTTTGTAACTAGACCTTCACAGAAATAGAACTTGAAAGGGTGCTAGAGAACAGATGGTGTGTATTTGGAAGATGTCTCATTTTCACAGATCTTACAAGTAAGATCTTTGCTTTTGAACTACCTAATGATCTCTGCACTATAAACTTCATTGCCTGGTGCCAAGCTATCCTTGGTAAGTTTCGTTTCAATGCTACAGCATGATTTGAAAATCATATGGGTGTTATTTTGGCCACAAATGAATCGAGTAGTTTTAACAACTGGTTTTGGATTTGTAGTATGACTGCCTGCTAGCTACTACCTACAACTGGATAGAAATGTGTTATATTGGTAAACTGATGCCTCTTTTTCAATAGTTTGACATCACTCAGCATCTGCTTTGGCTTGTACACTTCTCCTTCAAGAAAAGTAGATCATTAATAAAAAAAAAATGTGATTCAAGGAGAAAAAAACTAGATCTTAAGAACCAATAAGCTTAACCTCTTAAGGGGAATTCTAGGTGGCTATTTGTTTCCTTAGCCCCTTTATTTCATGCTCTACAGAAGGCCCAGAAAGTGGGAAAGTCCTGTATGTTATGTTTTGGAAAATAATTACAAGTTAGGCAGGGCTTCCTCTGTGGGGTACATGCAATTGGCAGGTAATAGTTCAAAATACAGCTATGTCAAATATAATAGCTTTTCTATGGGGAGCATGTGCTCCTCCAAGAGAAGTGAGGTTATATTCTTGTAGATAAACATTACTAAAAACAGCCGGTAAACAAAGAAATGATAAATTCAGTAATTTGGCTAACCTGGTTCTGTGGGCTCTTCAGATTGGAAAAATGGGGTCTTTTGTTTTAGAATAGCTTAAACTCCTAGCTACTGGCAAAGAAGTGGACTACAAGTTCTTACTATAGTCTCTGAACATTGTCCATGGTGGGGCAATTAGATTTGTTTTCCAGAGTCCTAAAAGGTGCTGTACTAGTTTCACTCATGAAGTGGTCCAACAAATGATCTTTCAGAAAAAAGTTCTGGCAAACAGGACACGGATGGAGGTTGAAATGTTGTATTGTCACTGCAAGAAAGATGCAGTTCTAACTCCAAGTACCTCAGAATGTGATCTTATTTGAAGATAGGGTCTTTACAGAAGTAATCAAGTTAAAATGAGCTCATTAAGGTAGTTCCTAATCAGATATGACTAATGTCCCCATAAAAGGAAAATGTAGACACCAAGACAAGCATGCACACAGGGAGAATGCCAAGTGACGGTGAAGGCAGAGACTGGGGTGAGACATCTATAAGCCAAGGAATAGTAAAGACTGACAAACACTAGAAGCTAGGGAGAGGCAGGGAGCAGACTGGTCCTCACATCCCTCAGCAGAAATCAATTCCACCAATACCTTGCATTTTTAGCCTCCAGAACTTTAAGATGGTTTTGTTGCTTACAATATTCTGTTTGTGGTACTTTGTTACCTAGTCCTGGCACTTTGTTACCTAGCCCTGGCTAACTTATGAAACTGGAAATGTTATAAATGATTGCAAATACTTTAAATAGCGGGGAAGACTTGTATTGATTACCTGGAGGTATTAATGGCCTATCCTTCAGCTCAGATTAAAGATGCTGGGATTCTATAATTGAACCTCCTATGCTATATGGCTTACTGTTTACTATCTGATGAAAATCGTGAACAGAAAGATAGAAGGTGGAAATAACTTTAATGTTCAATATAGGAAGTTCTCTAAAGATCCATCAGCTCAACAAAAATCAAGAATGTTTTGTGCCATAAGACTTTGATCCATATCACCAAAATCCTTCTCTTATGCATTCCAGTTCTACCATGAATCCTAAATTCTTGCATCATACACTCAATCTTAAAAACCATATTCCCAAACCCATCTTAGCAAGACTTCAAACTGTTCATAAAACATGACCTCACTCCTACCTGTTTAAAACTCTACCAAAGCTCTGTGTTTTTGCTTGTAAGGCTAGCAATAGACCCACTTCTGTCTTACCAACAAGCCATGTTACTGACATTTGGGAGCCAACATTCTAAAGAATGAGGTAGCTTTTTATGTGATAAAATGATAAATGATGAGTGTGAGTCCTTCAGGTACCCTTGCTGAAGGAGGACAGGACCAAAGGACATGATATCTAAGAGATGCTGGTAATTGGAGGGGGGATGACAAACATTAATCACGTTAAAAGTAAAACTTTGATCTTGATTGCAGTACTAACTTCTTATATTGCATTCAAGTCCACGTCTGCAGTCTCTAGATTGGCTACACAAAGTGTAGCCTAATGGACAGGCATCATCCAGAAACCTGCTAGAAATTCAACTTGGGCCAACCCCAAGAACTATTGAGTCATAATCACCTTAACAGGATTCTGGGGTTGAGTCATATGCATATTAATGTCTGAGAAGAATCACATTCCAGCTGATCTCGAGTGGAGCTGAGGAACCTTATTTAGACACTCGGGCTTCCCTGAGATGTGCTGTGCTAGTTTCTCTGGAAATTCCTAGGAAATGAAGACAAGTTCAGGTCCCCCTTGGAGACTAAAGCTGATAAACTAACACATTTTAAGTGGTGTCTGTCCTGGCTAGAAAACGGCAGTAGAGTACAACAGCAGGCTTCTGAGTTCAAGTTCTGTTTTTTGCCATTTGTCACTTAGTAACCTTGAACTATTCCTAACTTAAAATTTGAGCTCTGGCTTCATCTCAGTTTGAGAGGAATGACATCTCCTTAAAGGTCTTTAAGAGTTAAATGAGAATCTAGGTGCAAACTGCTTTGTAAACTATGAATTCTTACACGCATGTAAATCAGTTAAATCCTGTTTGGCAGTGTAAGGCCTTCTAGATGGTTTTACACTATGTTCGTGACAATGGTCTGTTTTTAAATGGTTCATCTGTGGCCTTAGGCTGAGAAAAGTACAGTATGATTTAAAATCTGCAGACTTTTTTCTAAAAACTGGTGGTTTTCTTCTGTAGATTTTTTCCTACAGGGATAAAGCTGTGTGAACTGGTTTCCTTTCTTCCCTCCCCTTTACTACTTTCCCTCCTGGCCTCCTTTCTTCCTCGATTTCATGTTTTATTGGTGCCTATTTATTGAATGTCAGACCTATTCTAGACTTTTCCCAGGAATATAGTATGGAAGAAGCTGACAAAGTTCCTGTCCCCATAAAACTTGTGTTCTAGTCGGGAAATGGATGACTAAAAACAATGAGTAATTTCAGCTTGATGTAATTTTTACGAATAAATCCAGAACAACTAGGGGATAGAGTATATGGAGCTATGTACATAGAGCAGGGGCCATTGATATTTTAGAAGGGGTAGTTGGGGAAGGCGTCTGGGAGTGATACTGCACTAGAGAATTAAAAAAAAAAAAAAAGTGACCTATATTAAGATGAGATTGAAGAGCATTTTAGGTGGAGGGAAAGGGAATTGTAAAATTCTTCTCCCTTGTCATGTTTGAGGAAGAGCAAGGATGCTATCATGGCTAGATGGGGAAGGCAATGGACTTGTGGTGATGGTAAGAGTTTGGAGTTTTCTTAAGGGTGCTGTCAGACAGGAAATCTTGGCTTTAAATAAGTATTCTGTCTTTCATGAGTTTGTGAAATCTAGAGTCTAGAGCACTCTTGGTAAACAGATGTGAAGAGTGAAAGACATGATCCTAAACTTGATGATGCTGCTAATCGGTGACCTTCCTGAAGCAGCTTTGTTGGATTGAATTAAAAATCGCCAGTTGTCCTTGCTGATTTTTTTTCCTTTAAATTTTGTCAGGATTCTTTTTATTGCAATACACAGAAAGCTATTAGAAAACACATCAAAAATAAACTAAGCAGGACTGGGATTATGGCTCAGTGGCAGAGTACTTGCCTAGCATGCGTGAGGCACAGGGTTCGATCCACTTACAAAAATAAAAAAGGTATAAAAAATTAAAGTTACACAAAAAATCTTGTTGACTCGTATAACAGAGCAGATTATGGACAGCCATTCATGAGATGCACTCTAACCCAATGAATGAGATCATTGTCTTGGCCACATGCCCAGGCTTCAGAGGGTGGCTCCTGGAAGCTGACATCTTTATCTTTATGGCTACAGCTGTTATGAATCTCAGTCTTCGTTGCTTATGTTGTTAGAGTAGAGGCTCTTTCCTCAGAGGGCTCAAGGTGTGCAGGGGATAGAAAAGAGGAAGCTTCTGTTTTCAGAAGCCCTAGCCAATACTCCTCATCTTGTTGGATTGAACTAAGTCATGGATTAATTCCTGAATTGATCCTTTAGCCAGCAAGATGACATGATCTTACTGTCTTTGAGATAATGGAGGCCACTTCAGCCCAAACTGAAGAGCAGAGAAGGTGAGAAAAGATACCTAAAAGGTAGGGGTGTGTGTGTGTGTGTGTGTGTGTGTGTGTGTGTATACACCCACTGAAAAGAGCAGTGGGATGGGTGCTTCAGGGACTCCAAAAGTAGCATATGAGACCAGGCCTAGGGCAAAATACTGCCTGTAAGCCAGTTCTTGCGCATCAGCTTGGTATATCGCCATAACATGGAATAGTTTTTGTGGTTTTAAAGGATGAGGAGGAAAAATAAAATTAATACTTGGTAACACAAAAATTATCTCAAACTCAATTTCCATATGCATAATGAAGTGTTATGGAAATAGGATCATGCTTATTGTTGCCTGTGGCTGCTTTCACATCGTAACATAATAGAGTAGTTGCAATAGAGACCTATGGCATGTAAAGACAAAGCATATTTACTGTGTAGACTTTCATAGAAAAAAATATAACTCTAACCATCTATGTCAATAAAAAGGGTGGGGGAGGAATTGATGGCTAGCATAACTGGAAAAACTCAGGCTTGCTTAGAGCTAGTAGCCTTATTCGTGGTCAGTAAGATGTTTCTTACCCTCTTAGCTACTCCCTACCTTTTGTACTCCTCCTCCTCCTCGTCATTGTTTTTTTTTCCTGTTAGACTTGTTCTTCCCGGGTGGTGGTAGCAAATGTACCGCCAACAGTCCTGGGCTTGTATTGTTCTTAGAGCTAGTGAACCCAGAAAGCATGTATTTCCCTAGAGCTTTAGCAAAAGCCCAGAGGAATATTGTGATGCCTCTGTTTTGGATCTATGGCTCATTAATGGAATAAAGTACTGTTCCTAAGGAATGAAGAATTCTGATTATCCAGGCTGAGAGAATGCTCACCCTAAGTCTGGGGTCCTGGGACCAGAAGACTTACAGCCCCACTAGTGGGTAGTAGGAAATTCCTCCAAGGGAAGGATACTGCTTTGGTAAATCTTTTACCAAATTTACCAAAATTTACTCTTCACTAAAGTAAGATTTAAAAAATTTACATAGTCAACTAATAACAATTTTATCCAAATAAGCTTGTTTTTTGAGTGCTCCATTTGATATTTTTGACACATGTTTACATTGTGTAATGCCAATAAGCTTATTTTTAAGTTGACTTTCAGTGAAAATGTATTTAGTGATATTTCCCACCCCCTCTCAAAATTTCTCAAATTTTGCAGAATTGTTGAAGATCTATTCTGTGAGTAGTTGGCACTGTAAAGCAGACTTTTCCCCAAAGCCAATTCAAGGGAATCTTTGCTTATCCAGTCGAAGCATGAAACAAAAGTGTTTTCATGGAAAACGGCTTTTCAGAAAACAGTTGCTGAGGCAGTTTTTCGGAGCAATGGGATTTAGATGTGGTGGAAAATACATAAGGCCCAAATACCTGATGAAACTTGTCAACACTTTAAATTCTACATCTGTTGTTGATCACACTATGGGACTTGTTAATATGTTTATGATCATGTTGCCACAATGGAAAACACCAAGTTAAATTGTCATGTCTAGTCAGGTAGGGCACCAGGTCCTTCATGTATATTTGATGACAAATAATTGCACTAAAACATGGCTGGGTTATTTCATTAATATAACTCATAGAAAGCAGTGTGTTTGATTTTGTTATTCTTTGTGCCCCAGGCATAAGCAAGTAGAATTCAAGACACTTAAGCCAAGAAAGTGGAATAGTAATTAGCTCCCCCATTAACAAAACATCAGTTTTGTGTGAAGTGCTAGTTAGGCTTTCGGAGTTGTCATCTCTCATTTGGTTAGCAAGTGAACAGAAATGCTGGTTTTATATGGAATGTGTTAGAGTTCAGGGACTTGCTAAGCACCTTCAGTTGTTAAAATGGAAAATACTGAGGGCTTGTACTATCTTACTGCAATTAGTGTTCCCTATCAACACCAAAGTAACCTTTTTTTAATAATTCAATTTTTTCCCCCTAATCTCGTCTGTCTTCCACCTTCTCCTTACCTCCAATGTGCCTTGGAATGAGCTAGGAATGAGATGAAGAATTACCATCCAGTAAAGACCAAGCCTGAACACATGTAGAAAAAATCTACGTGATGTCTAACTTTTTTAAAATACACCATGTTTTAACAAAATTACTGAAGATCCATTTAAAGTGATCAAAAAAAAGGAATTTAGTATTTCACAGCCATGTACAATAAGTAAGCCTTATGTGAGTGGCTTATCATGGATTTTAGTAATCTGAATAATTTATACCAAGTGCTTAGCAGAGGACATAATTACCACAAAAACTGTCTATGCATGCATTGACTTCCATCTTGTAATTTTACACATATCTTAACTTCCACACTACAAGCCATCATCCTTTAAGGAGCAGAATTCGTTATGAACCATAGCAGAGTAACTTTGTCTAGTATGCGTGAAACATTGTTTAAAGTGAATATTACGTCTAAAATGCTTTGCCTATAGGAAATGATTTTCTCTTAATGGCTTATTTTCTCATGAGCACTTTCTTTTTTTTTATATTCAATTCCATTTTATTTTTTTTTTAATTTTTTATTGTTGGCTGTTCAAAACATTACATAGTTCTTGATATATCATATTTCACACTTTGACTCAAGTGGGTCATGAGCACTTTCTTTCTGGTCTTCATTAATGATCTGGATAAGGTCAAAGGACTTAAGCAGATGGTACCCATAGCTGGTCTTTCACTCTCAAACATTTATAATATAAATGAAGGGCAGATAGTTTTAAGACTGGAAGGCAAAGAGATCCCAAGTTGACATACCTCTTGATGTTTTTAGTAGCTTTACTTGGGGATGATTTTTACCCAAGATCTGTTAGTTAGAAGATAAAGTAAGGAATAACTCTCAGAATGAAGCTTAGTTGGAAAATGAACATCCTGAGGCAAATACTGAAAATGTACTTATAAGTCTTGATTTTTGGGTAAAAATATCTAAAAAGGCAATCAGGAAAACGACATGGATAGTCATCTGTTTAAAAAAAAAAAAAAAAAAAAAAACATTAGATGGGAGAAGTTATAGTTCACAGGGGTCCAAACAAAAGCTTCCCCACACCATTTCACAACTTCATAGCAAAACATCCCCAGTAGGCCCATGCCACTTCAGGTTCATCAAAGTTGTTTGCTTCTCAACTGTAAACCATATGAGAATAGGGCAGGGCTCATTTTTGCTCACTCCATTATAGCTGGTAGCTGGTACCTACCAGGGTCTGGTACGAAGTCATTGCTGAATTTACATTTTCAGCGCATGAATAAACAATTTGTGGAGTCGGGGTCTTTCTTCCAAAGTCTCCTTAGCTTTGATACTAGTTATTTGGGGCGGGGCGGGGTGGACAGAAAGGAGACCAGAACAACTAAGCATCGAAAGAAACTTGGTACTTGATATTCTTGTCCTTCCAGTGATTTAATCTTTTCCACTTTCTCAAACTTGTACCCCCAATTACTACATATGATTCCTTTTACATAAAAGGAGGTACAAGAAAGAATTATATTGGAAGAGTAATTTATCTCTCAGAATCTATAGACTTGGGGCAATATAAACATACACTTTGAATAATATTCTTTTAGGTTTGTATAACACCAACAAGAACTAGAAAAAATTGTTTTAGTTTAATATTTTTTTGATTTGTATAACACCTAACTGAGGAATACTGTTTGGGTTTGAGGATTTTCATTTTCTGTAAACAGAAAAATTATTCTCCTTTGTGGCAAGGACTTGAAAAAAGAATTATTCCCAAATAGGTCTCATTAAGACAACAAAATCAGTTTATGTCCCAAGAGCTTCTCTCTGCATCATCTTGCAGCAATCCCATCTGTTTTTGACTGTTGGTATAACAGTTAAAATAATATTTTAAGTTAATACATAACAACAAGCTAATTTACCAGACATGTTAAAACAATGTTTTTATAAAAGTTTCCTTGTCAGAATTGATAGTTTGACTAAGAAAAATGGTAAAGGATGATCTAGCTGTTTAAGCTAATGTTTACTTTTATAATTAATACCTGTAACAGTAAAGAGGGAAAGCTATCATAAATTAATGATTTAAAATGGAGAACATGCTCCTAACTGCTCATTTCATGTGAAATGGTCTAGCACTTAAATTTGTCAGTGAAGTAATATCAGGCTCACTTGAGCTCCTGGTACTATCTTTAGATTTAAAGAATGATGTTTTGAATTTCTCCTTTCTTTGACCTCTTCCCATAAAGCATAAGGGTTACTAAGCACTAAGAAAGTCTACCATCATTTGTCAAGTTGAGTGAGCATTCAATATAAACAAACCGTGCAGTTCTTTGCTTGTCTATGGGCAAAACCTTGCCAGAGTATTTTATGTTGGCTAGCGTTTGAACATGGTCATCATTTTCTGCCTTCAAAATTATCTCAGTGTAAGTGCCGTAAATTTAAGATATGCAAATATTTAGTGAACAGGTACTATCTGCAAAGCAAAGTAGGATGGGAAAAGTTGAGTAAGATTTATTCTTTAAATCATGTCTAGTGTCACTAAAGGATTTAAGGAAGAATGTTCATTTATCTTGTTTGAAAACGGAGGAAATAATGCCCTTCTGGCTTATTTTTTAAATGTCATAAGGAGCAAATTATGTAATTGTCTGAAAGTGTTAAGAACCGCAAAAATACAGGACATTGTTATAACTTATATACTAGGGTTCTTCAGAGAAAAGGCACCGTGTAGGCACATGTGGGCAAAGAGGTATTATATATAATGCTATGTATAACATTCATACATACTATACATATAATATATGTATAACATCCATATATACTCTGTGTGTGTGTGTGTACATATATATTATATTTTCAAGAGACTTACTGAAAGGTATTGGTTCACATGACAAGAGAATGAGAAGTTCCATGACCACGTCTAGAGTTCCATTTCTGCAAGCTGGAGACCTAGGAAGCCCAGAGCTATAGTCAAAAGGCCTAAGAGCCAGAATACTAGTAGTATATATTCCAGGCCAATATGAAGATTAGTGTCCTAGTTCGACAGTCAAGCAGAGAAAGCAAATTCAATTTTCTTCTGTTTTGGTTCTCTTCAGGTGCTCAGGGGACTACATAGATGGTGCCACCCACATCGCAGAGGGCCATCTTTATCTGCTTTACTTAGTGCACCAATTAAAATGCAAAACTCCACAGAAAGATACAAGGAATAATGTTTAAATATTTGGGCATCATGTGGTCCATTCAACTTGATGCATATTACTACTCATTAGAAATACTGTAACTTGTTCTCTACTTGTCTCCTTTTGCTTTATTTCCTTTCCTTAGAATTCTTAATGGAAATATTTGCAGGTCCTTTTCCAGGTGTGCTTTTCACATCTTTTTCCAATTAGTTGTGAAGTACTAAAAGTTAATATCCATTGTGTGAGGTATTTTAGTGGCAGTGAAATTTATCAATCTATCTACTTAGCTGACTATGTTTGCACTTGATTGGGTTTTTTCTTGGCTTTCATTAACAAATAAATAAAACTCATTTGCAGTATATGCACGTTATGTGAGGTTTTGGGTTTCCAATCAAAACATAAACCTCACAGAGCATAGCAAAAAAGCCTCAGATGTCTTTTGCAAATAAAAAGAACTGTCAAAACATCTCCTACCCTTCAAATGGAAGAATGACTACATCAAAGAGCTTCTCCTGCTCACGAGCATTAAAGGATACTCTGTCAAGACTGAAAGGGGCTGAGATTTTTACAGTACTCACAAGAATCTAAGATTGTATGCCACTTATGTGGATGCTAGAAGACACAAGATTTCTGGGTCAGAGACAAAGACTTTGGTTATTACTATTACCATGAATAATAGAGTATGCATTTTTCTCTCTAGTCTCCAGATTCTCATTTCCTACCTGGTGATGTGAAGTGAGCCAGATGCCCACCCACAGATTCACTGGTTTGGAGGAGGAACCCATAGTTTACAGAACTTGGAATATTTTATGTTAGGCAGGAAGCGCACCTGCCTTTTGCTTCAGAGAGGAACATTATCTCTACCTTTTAAATATACTTACTATTAAACATCCTAGAAATGATGATCTGGAACAAAAGCGGTGCCTCTGCTTAAAATTATGCTAGCCAATGAACTGGCCAGCAGCATTTAGTTCCTCACAAATCATTGCCTATTACCCTTACTCTAACTGTCCATCCTTAACACCATCATAAAAACCAGCAGAACTGGCTTGCATAAGTAATACTTGCTTTGGAAGTCACTTTTGATGTGTTCGATGATGGTCATGTGATCCAATACCCAACTTACCACCCCCAAATCCCTTCAAAGAGCCTGTTCCATGGCTTCCACCATCATCCATAGGCACTTTCATTATCATTCAGGAAATGCATTACTTTCAAACTTGTCAGTTGTTCAGAAAAATAATTCGGTTTACAAGTCTGACCTGAGCAAAAACTATCTATACTATAGTAATGACTGTGGTACTGATTAAAGCTTCTGACAATGGGGAGGTGAGAATCCATCAACTTTGTAAAAGGGATAATGAGTGGTTTGGGGGCATGCTATGCAGTTTGAATTAAATGGATTCTGGATGAATCTGATTGTAAAAGCTTCATAATGGGTCACATTCAGCTGAGCAATATATCCTCCTATTGACTAGTAATGAGACTGGATTTCTGTTGAAAGCATAATGTTAACAGCTCAATGGATTTTTTCTTAAAGAGTGGAAGTAGGCTTTAAAAAGCTAACTGTCATTTTATTACAGATAGAGTCCAAATTCCATGTTAGTGGTAATGCCTCTAAAAATAGAAAACAGTCTATATCTGGAAGAAAGAAAATCATATGGATTATACTGTAGGGAAGATTCTTAAATATTATGCACTTATGGAAAAAGTTGACTGCTGAACTTCCATTATAAATTGCAATCAATAGGCCAGAAAAAGCATTCAGACTTTGAACAGAACGTACTTGGCAACATTGTTTAGGAGTGAACATTTAGTGAGTGGTCATCAACTGGTAAATCTTGATCAAACTAAATCCAAGGTCAACTGTGACACTTTAAAAAAAAAATCCTTGTCTCCATGTTTCTGTTGCAATGTTTTATCAGAAATTATGCCTGAGAGAACTGATCTGGAAATGGCACCACTTTCCACTTAGGTTCTTCAAATATTTTATTCTCACTATGAGCGCAGATGTGAAAGGATTTGACGAGGAGCTTGACCACGAAGAGGTAATGAGTCTTGGTCTGTTCTCTAGATGAATGCTTCCATGATCCTGCTGTTTCTTACCTCAGATACTATTTTTATAGCCAATTCCATACTCATACCATTCTGAGTACCATATATATCCACTTTCTACTCCATGCTATTGCTTGTTTTCTTTCCATGATGAGACGGCTCTGCCATTTTGCACCAGTAGAAGCCTATGTATTTTGACCAATCTAAATCTGCCTCCCTTCAGATTTTTCCTTCCTTTGTGTTGCTCAGCATCATGGTTTTGATTTATCACGTTATTAGATCCCATTTCGTTGCTGCTGCTGTTACTTGTACTTATTTTGTGGCCTCCCCGCCCCCCCCCCCCAAAAAAAAAATCCGTGTTTTAACACTATACACAATGTCTTAAAGTCTTTTTCTTGCAATATGAATTCCTTTTAAGTCTACCAAGAACCTGGAGATGAAAACAAAAGAAAAATCAGCCTCATTACTTTGAGATCAATAGAGTAGCGGAAGAGCTTCTCAACTTTGTGTGAGTCATGCTCCCTGCAATCTGGCAAATGCAGGGAACCTTTAAAGCAGAAGAGAATGAAAAAGGTTTAGAAAGCAGTTTCTTTTACATACTGCTAAGGAGGCTTGATTCATCTTTGCCTTTTTTTTAAAAAAAAAAATTGAGATTGTAGTGGCAGATCAATGCCACCTATCTTAGGGTGACATTAGACACTAGGAGGAAGAAATGGTAGTGTTTGGTTTTTTCTTTCTAGAACAATGTTCATATCCATTAAAAAATACTACCCCTTTGGCAAAGGGGAGGATATACTTATGCAAGCCAGTAAGAATGGAATGGGCATGCGGTGCAGAGAGGGGAGGCCTGGGTACATTGGTTCATCAAGTTGAGACAAGCTAAGGGATCAAAGTGATGCAAAGCTGTAGTTGTGACTGTGGGTACAGAAGTAGAATTTATGTAACTTGGTGGGGGGGAAAGATTCCTGAACTTCAACCTTGATCTCCTACATCAGTTTCTGTGTTATGGAGTAGAAGGGAAATGGGAATCTGTATTGTTGACTTTGAAGAAAATTGAGAAGGCTGTTATCCAGAAGGTCTGACTGAAAACTTCATCATTTTTAAGAAATTAGCATGCCTTTTGGAGACATTAAAACCTGGTTTAATTACCTTCTGGTAGCATGGATTTAATCACTCTATTTCTCCAGTTTTCTGTCAAAGGGAACTCATATCAACTTATCTCATGGGGCTGTGGGGAAGTTTAAAGCAATAAAACCTGTATGACGCCTGGCATAGGATATATTTGGAAATATTTACAGTTTTGACATTTTAGATACAGCCACTACCTTTTCTATCTGAAATAATCCTCCATTTGAAGTTATTTGAATTGTCAGAATCGCTTGGACATGGGCCTGTGTAGAGCAAAAGGTTTAAATGTCTGTTCTTTCATTTCTATGTTTGGTGCAAAAGCATCCCGGGTTACAAAATTAACAGGGGAGAAGATAATCTGCTTATTGTAACCATCTCTGTCTTCAGTTTTTTCTTTTTTTTTTTTTAATGGGAAATAATAGAGCTGAGAATTAGCTTCAAAACTACACAATAAAAATTTAAAACACAATGCTGGTTCAGGATAGTGGTTTCTTTAATAATGTAGAACTAGGGATATTCTGGGAAAGTGTAATAGTCTTCGAAGAAAGCCAGATCCAAAAGTTAAAAAAAAAAAAAATTTTTTTCAAACCACTATTCTTTATAACCTATTAGGAGCCCACTGTTACATGACTTTATATAAACCCTTAAACCCATAATTCCTCATTATGAGATACTAACATAGAAAACCTCACACCTGAAAGAGACAAACTTTGAAAAGGATTGAAATTCTTGGGGAAAAATAAGATGAGCTTAACTTCACATAGCAAATTTCTTCTAGCACATTTAATAAGGTATTTCCTCAAGTTGAATTGATAAAAATTTTTCAGGCACGTTGCCTTTATAAAACATGGCTTAAATGTTTATTATTTACAGTCTTCTGAATCGGACTGCATTATTACTCCCTGCCAGGTAAAGTGGCATTTTCTTTTGCTCTATTCTTCAGGTTTCAAATATTTGCTGTTTCTGCTTGTATAATTCAGTCTTTGGGTTCAGCATTAACCATTCAAAGCTGAAAAACGATCCATTTTTTTTAACTCTTCATAAGAAGCCACTGAATTCTCTTATTTTAATTACTTTTCCAGACTATGTTCATTATGATTTTTTTAAATGAAGGAAAATAAAATACCTTAATGTACTTTTTGATGCCTCTTGAAACTCTTGACTGAGTGTTCTGATTACATTTATCCTACCAGTGAAAGTGTAAATAAGAAATGGGGATAATTGAGTTCTGCATGATTCCATAACTTTTGCTTCATTGTAAGAAATTTAACCTGCAAAATAAGAGTATAAGTGAATATCAATTCATAGCCTGACAATATTAAAGTTAGAATGGCATGAAAGGTCATCTGGACTCCCTTTTTATGGGAAAACTAATTTTTAAAGTTAAGCTTGTCACTTTTTTAATTTACTCTCCAGTCTTATTGTTCATTAGTAACTTGGCCAACCTCAATAGTAAGTCCCAACAAGGTGGCTGTAACAGCTTTTTGGATGTCCCTGTACTACTACTTCTTTTGTTTCATACTGTTATCTTCAGAAATACATTTTATCTGTTTAGAATATCTGTATATCAGTTACTGACAGCAGATGTCATTTACCATCATTGGTATTTGCATAGTAATTTAAATAAGTAGAATATTGCTTGAGAAAGTTGACAGATGACAAAAAAAATGTTTTAAAATGCCTCTTTATGATTATAAAATATATTAAGAAATTAACAATACAAAAATTCCAAGCACTTAACCATCTTAAAACCTTTCATAGCTTGATATATGAAAGTAGATGTATTGAGATAAGTATTTGTACTGGGGGTCAAATCCAGGGCCTTTTACATGCTAGGCGAGTGTTCTACCAATGAGCTACATTGCAAGCTCAAATTTTTAACAAAAAGACAGATGTCCAATTTGTTAAACAAATAATTTCGAGTATCATATTAAAACTAGAAAAATACATTCCCATGTTATCATACTACAATGTACTACATCTATATTCAATGTAAGGTGATACTGTAACTGATTTTTATTGAATAATGCATTGTGAGCCACTACATACAGTTTTTATTTATGCATTTTTTATGGTATTGAAAATATAGATCAGGGATCTCTATCACTGAGGTATATCCCCATTCCTTTTAAAAACTGCATTGGGGGGTGGTACCAGGGATTGAACTCAAGGGCACTCCATCACTGAGCCACATCCGCAGCCCTATTTTGTATTGTCCTTAAGAGACAAGGCATAAGTTCTTTGTGCCTCACCATTGCTGAGGCTGGCTTTGAACTTGGAATCCTCCTGTCTCAGCCTCTGCAGCCACTGGGATTACAGGTGTGAGGTACCCACTGTGCTGGGCCTAAAATTTCATTTTATTGAGACTTATTTAATTTCCTAGGCTGGCTTAAACTTGTGATCCTCCTGCCTGTTTCCTGAGTAGGATTACCCGGCATGCACCACAATGCCTGGCCACTTGAGTACTTTCTTCTAAAAATTTTCAGTTACATATGACATGAGAATACACACCCTGACATAATTACAAAATCGTGGAACAAAACCTGCACAGCCACAAATGAGCAGGTGAAATGAAGATGGACTTCTTCGTTAGGAATAAAGCATTCAGGAAGGAGGCTCTAGATTTTAGAAAGTTGTGTTTATTAAGTAGACTTAGAAACATTTAATAGATATAGGAGACCTAGGGTCTTTATTTTTAGTTTTTGGTGCCTGGGATTGAACCCAGGGCATGTGAAGCCTGTATTGTACTCCTGACGTTTTCAGCCCTCTTATTTAATGAAACCATTCATGAACGTTGATTTTACTGGCTTATTCTCATTGCAATTTCTTTCACATTAACAGTAAAAAACAAGGTCTCCTGAAATATTTGGAGCCTTTCCCCCAACGTTGCTTGGACAATGCATATTCATTTTTGTAGTAAGGTATTGGGAAAGCTTTGAAAGTGAGTTGTACCTATAATGTTTTCTCTGCTTGAATCCTTATCTTGGATTTTTGTATCCCCTTTAGGGAAGGGTCTCATTGGTTGACAACCCACAGCCTAGGTTAGTAGGTCTTCTCTACCAGTTTATCCTTTTCTTCCTTTTCAGGATGAGATTGTCATTCTTAAGGGTTTCCTGATCAGTTCCCAGTCTGCCTTTTCATCTTCTCCCCCTTGCAGTTCCCCAGCTTTCTTAGCTGAAGGGTAAATCGGAAACAGGTTGATAGAGGTCTCGGAAAAGACACGTAAGAGTCCAAGGCAAGGTTAGACGGAGAACAGGCTTCCGTTACACCCTTACATGGCCTCCTCTCCAGTCCCAAGTGCTCGTTAAATACCTAGTGGTGAGTTTACTTGGGGCTGGTGATGGGTGATTGGCAGCACTGAATTGCAGGTTGTACTTAAATGCTGGGAAATGACAGAACTACATTTGCGATTTCTTGTTCCATAGTTTCCTTGAGAGAATCATGTCCTGGGAAGGAAGCTGCAACTATCTCTGAAAGCCAAGTGCACAGGAGACAATTTTCAGCATAACACAAAGCAGGGATGGTGACTCAGAACTTGCTGTTCAGAATAGAGTTCTAAGTACAAACATGGAAAGGATGTTATAAATAAACTGAGGAAGTGGGGAATCTAAGACGATGTCTGAGAAAAGCAATGTTCACACGAAGTGAATTTTAGGTCACATGTCCTTTGTTTACAGAACCCTATCACTGTTGTTTTTTGGATAGCCATACTTTTAAGTTTAGAAAAGAACTGAAGCTCATTTAAGGAGGCATCCTAGCTAGGTCTATGAGAACTGGAGAAATTTCCCCAATTCATGAAAGTAACTTTATAGTTGAATTAGAACCTCTCTCCTGCCTCTAAGTGTTACTCTCCCCCAAATTATTTTTCATACTTAACTTTTTCCATTATTATATCTTCATACAACATTTATCCAATTCTCAAAGGATGAACCCAGTACTAACATAGAATAGTCCAAATTGATCTCATTGTCTACATGACATGGCAGTTAAAAATGATGACCTTCAAAGAAAACCTGAGTTTTATGTCTATGCTACTTGATAGCCTGTGACCCTGAGTGACTTGACTTACCTTTCTACACTCCATTTTCTACATCTGTAAAGGGAACTGTAAGAGTCACTTCCTTTATAGGGTTGTCTCATTGTTGCATGAAGTATGTTACAATGTATATAAAAAGGTTCAGGACATTGTCTGGCTCCTGGGAACCACTCACTGTCATTGTTAGCTTTTATTGCAGTGTGTAATGAAGCATTAACTTCTAAGCAGGAATTAAAAGCCAGAAACAACTTTAAGAAAGTTGGATCAAGACTTAAAAATCTGTATAACCCTAAATGGTGAATGGAAATAGCCTGACTGCACTTGAGTGTAAGGAGAGCTTCTGGTGAGGCAGGCAACATGGGTCATAAAACCTCTTGAAGAGCCCCTCAGCCTGTGACATCCCCAAAGAGATTGGCTTAAGACAACACTCCTGTAGGTGTCCTGCAAAACCAGATACTCGCGAATAACAAATCCCTGTATAACTGCAAAGGTTTATACAAAGGGGCATTCCATGCACAGGGTAGAGAATATGATGTAAAGAGCCATCAAACATGAGATCCCTCCCCTGCAGCACATAAACAAAGTGAGGTGGAAAACAAAACAGAAAGTCTGCCTGATAATCCTCAGCACTACACTGCTTCATGAAAGGGCATTTTTAGCTCAAATGGGGGAAGCTGAGCCAAAAAAGCTGAAGGCAAGCAGGCTGAGCCAAATTAGAACAGAGTAAAAAATTTGTCATACCTTTGTAATTCACACAGCAGCATGTTCAGCTCAACCACAAGTTGTCCAGATGTTGGCCATCTGACTCTTTATAGCTGTGCTCTGTTTTTTCTTTAAAGCCCCCTTTCCTACTGAGTTCCCAGACCCTTCACATTTCTCTTGAAGTGGAACCTAAGTTGAATAAAGAATTACTCTTTTAAATTTTTAGGACAATTTATCTCTTTAAGAGAGAAATTTGAGACACACAAATTCTCCAATTAAATCTACATCACTGCAAGGATATTGAGCCATGCAGTGGACTAAGTTAATCAACTTGGAGTCAAACAGGACTAGGGTGGAATCTTGGATCAAAATGCTTCATTGTTTGAACTCTAGGCAATGATTTAATTGTTGTGTCTCTCTTCCAGGGCAAAATACAGATGATACCTACTTAGAATTAAATTAGATCATGCATTTCAAACATTAGCCATAGATCTTGGGGCATAGTAATCTCTGAGTGAATGTCAGTTGGTTTTGTTTTGCTATATTTTAATATCTGAATTATTCCTGATATCATTCCTTCTGACAAGTGCCACAGACAAAAGCTAAGTGAGAATCCATTCAGAATGATTTGTGACTTTGCCATTTTAATAGTATAAAGATCAATAAAGGATCAACTCTACTTTTGAAATGTAAAGAACAGGTATGTGCAGGTCTTAGTAGTGGAATTGGGTGTCTTAGAATTCGTCACTGTCACTCATTGTCATTCATACACAATCTTATATTAGAAGCCAATGTTCTCCAATGGACCCAGGATGAGCTCCATCTTCCATCAAGAAAAATGGCTTGGGAGGATCTGGGAATAGGCTATCCCTATTGATAGGTAAAGTAAGGTTAAGACAATGTTTGCCGAGAGGCATGGGTCAGGACGTTTTTAAGTAAAGTGAGTCATAATTGTCAACATTTTTTTTTTTAAATAAAAAAAAACACAACTAGGCTAAGCAAATCTCTTCCTCTTCAAAGAAAGATCTCATTCTAACCATAATGTGGCAATGTGATTTAAAGGAAGCTGGAGATGTCTTCGGTGCAGAAAAATAGAATCATACTCCTTGGTGATGTTAAATGTCAACACATTTTGATGAATAGCATAAGGTCTGTCAGCCCCCAAAATGATCTTATCCAGTGACATGTGCTGCAAAACAACAGCTGTGATTGTTTTAGGTAATGGAAAATAATTAATGTATGATGCACAATGCTGAAACATTTGATACAAAAATAACATTTCTTTCCAACTGTTTAAATGCAGGGGCAAAGAAAAAGGTACCAAATCCAAATGATCATCATTAGTATTCCTTAGGTTTTTCTTTTTTCTCTTAAAAAAAAAATGCTTATCCCTGGGCACTGTCTCTGCAGGTTGTGATTCCATGATCTGCAGAAAAGCTCAAGATACTTTTTTGTCAAACTACTCCAGGAATGTGACGATCACATGGTTGGGGGACCACTCCCTAGTTCATACTGTGCTGTCTGCTTAGAGGTCTTCTCTTTATCTGATCATCCTTACAGTATCTTAAACCAGGATATTTGTAAGTCAAGATGCATGTGTATTGTTAGAATGGGTGATACAGGAGATTTCAAAGTCATAACATGATTATTACCACTGCAGGACACTTGTTGTTCTGTACAGCTGTTGTGAAATGCTCAGTGTCCAATGCACTCAAGTTATATAAACACTTATCCTATGTCAGGTACTGTTATATGCACTAGTGTTCTATAATGAATAGAAAAATACCTCTGTTCTAGTGGAGTTGACATTTTAATAAACTGAATATGCAGAATACTAGGAAATAAAGATATAAAAAAACTTAATGGAGACGTTCAATGCAGAATATAAAAATATACAATGGTTGACGGAATACCTCTAAAATTATATTTGGTCAAAGACTTGAAAGAGAAGGGGATCTGGGCATGGTGGTGCATGCCAGTAATCCTAGTGACCAAGGAGGTTGAGATGGGAGGATCCCAAGTTCAGGGCCAGCCTGTGCAACTTAGTGAGACTATCTCAAAAAGGCTAGAGATGTAGAGTGTACCTGGATTCAATCCTCAATTTACCCCTCCCCCAAAAAATGTAGTGGGGAGCTAGAAAGATGCAACACTGGTATCTGGTGGAAAGAAACTAGAACTCTAAGCAGGGGAACAACAAGAGATGAGTATCAATGTCCTGTGGCTTCTGTAAAATTAAACCAAATTGGTAATTTAAAGCAACAGATTTAAGATGGGGATATAGCTCCATGGTAGCGCTTGCTGAGCTTGTTCAAGGGCTTGGGTTTGATTAAAAATGAGTATCACTGGGCTGAGATCAGATGTCAACAGCATTCTGTTCCCTCTAGAGTGTCCATGGGAGACTATGCCTTTCTTCTTCCTAGCTCTGGTGGCTGCTAGCCTTCATTGGCTATGGTCAAGCATCTTCAAGTCTCTCCTCACTGTGTTCCTAATATCTTCTCCCCTGTTGGTGTCAAATTTTCAACTTCCCTCTCATAAGGATATATGTACTAATTTAGGGTCTATGCAGATAATACTGTATAATCTCCATCTCGAGATTCTTGATTTAATCAGATCTACAATGACTTTGCCATTACGATGACATCTAGAGAGTGGATCCTGGCTTTTGTTGACAACTTTGCATTATGCCACACTGAGGATATATTGACATATTTGGACCAGCAAGGTGGTCAATATGGATAGTTAAATAAGCATAATGTAGTTCATGAGATGAGACTGAGAGCCAGTGGGGAAGGGTTCAAGTCAAGTGGACAATTGAACTTGGCCTCTCTACTCAAATGGGAGAGACTTAGATGGCTTGAGCAGAGAAGTTACATGAAATGTGACTTATGTATCAACCAAGATGATAGGAGCTTGTTAAAGCTGGTGAGAAAGAAGTGAATTCTAGATATACTTTGAAAGTAGAACCATCAGGATTTATCCATAAATTATACATGGGTATGAAAAAATATGCCTCAATGGGTGGATGAATAATGAAAATGTTGTGTGCACATACATTGAAATATCATTCAACTGTGGAAAAAAAATAACGAAATCTGGTCATTTGTGACAACACAAATGGAACCAAATGACATTGTACTTAAGATCTTTCTGTGCCTTTCTTCCTTAACATGTGGAAGCTAAAAAAGTTGATTTCAGAAAATTTGACAGTAGTGGTCACTAGAGACTGAGGAGGGAGGAAAGAGGTTAGATAATGGAACCAAACTAGTTCTAGTGTTCAACAGCATGGTAGGGTGAATAGTTTGTGACAATTTTAAGTACCTTTTGGGGGAAGAATTAGGAGTCCAAAGATTATCAGTACAAAGAAATGATAAACATTTAAGGAGATGAAGATGCTAACTTGAACAGGCAAATGGATGGCATTAGAGCAGATTATGCTAAGTGAAGTTAGCCAATCCCTAAAAAACAAATGCCGAATGTCTTCTCTGATATAAGGGGTGACTCAAAATGGGATAGGGAGGAAGAGCATGAGAAGACTACCACTAAATAGGGAAGAGAGGTGGGAGGGAAAAGGAGAAGGAGTTGCACGGAAGATGGAAGGAGAACCTCATTGTTATACAGAATACATATATGATGTTGTGATGAGAAAAAGAAAGTGTCACATTAGATTGGATAGAGAAAGGATGGGAGAGGAGGGGAGGAATAGGGAGGATAGGAAGGGCAGCAGAATAGAATAGACAATATGATGCATGTACATTCCATGTATGTATTATATGTCAAAATACATTCTGCTGTCATGTATGAGTAAAAAAAAACAAATGGTAAAAACTTTAGAGAAATTAAACAGCTAATGCAAAAAACACGCTAACTTATTTATACATGAAGTGAAATATCACTGTACCACATATACATAGAATTTCTTAAAAACTTTGAGAACAAAAAGGATGACTCAGATCTTGGTCAGAGAAATTTCAACAATGGAATTCTTATTAACAGATGAGAAAGGCCCTGGGAAATCTGGTTTGGGGAAGATGAGAAGCCAGTACACTTGTATATGTTAAATTTGAGAAGTGCTTTAGATTTTTTAAGTGAAAATTTCATGGATTAAAATAGGCTAAATTAAATCTGGGAGTCATCAGTGTGTCTATGGTGCTAAAGACCAGGAGACTGACATTTCCAGGCTGGCCAGTGTAGATACTAAAGAAAAGTGATAGAGATTAAGCCGTGGGGCCTTCCATGGTTGAAATTGCATGGGGGAGGAAATGGCGATTGAGACTCTACAGGAGCCACTGATGTGATAGAAGGAAAGGGAATGGAGTGGTCTCAAGGAGAAAAGTAAACAAAAGCTGTCAAGAAGGGAATGATAATGTGCCAAGTCCTTATAACTGGAGCAGAGTGAGCACAGAATGTGGTGATTGTATGAGAAGTGAGAGACGGGAACTAGAGATAAAGGCTAGACAAGACTTCTGAGAATTTGTGATTACAAAGCGGGATTCTCTGAAGTCTTTATCATTTATTTCCATAATAAATGCCCTTTTATAGTATAGCAGAGAAAATGATTGGTGCAGGAAAGGAAAAAGAATAGAACCCAGTGCAGAAGTGGGTGGGTTTGATCTCCCCAGGAAGTTGGGCAGCCCGTCTCTAGCAGTATAAGGAAACAGATGGAGAATAGGGGTCATTGAGGTGTGGAACTGTGTTGAAGTTCTCTCTTCAATACTTACATCGTCTCTTTGAGATGGGAAATAAGTTTCCAGCTAGGAGTGAGCACAGGACAGCAGTGTTGGAGTTCAGAGGAGAGAGAAGTGTGACATCATGATCTGGGAGAGTGGATGCTAGCTGCAACATGGACCTATGAGATGCATCTTCTTGAATTTGAAGTCGGACAGGTCAGTGTGGTTGTTCTTCACCTCCATAGGAGCACAGGCATAGAGTGCAGAAACAACTTTAATCAGAGCTATAATTTATATAACTCATTTATCTAACTTGAGAGAATGGCTTGGCATTGAGGGTCAATGTAAATGATGACAACTGACCATTGGATTTCATGTAAATAAGGGGAAGTGAGGACTTGAGAGGGTGGGATTGAATGTAAAGAAGTCTGAAGCTATGGAAGGATGGCAAGTCAGGATTGAAAAAGGCTGTAATAGATAAATAAAAACTCAACTTTTAAAAAATCTCTCCTGGGGTCTGTGCCTCTTCCTTCAAGAGGTAAACTGCACTGGCCTTGTGACTTTCCCTCATCAATGGAGTGGTGTTTCAGGACAGGAAAAATGCTGTCAGTGTAGAATACACTCTTTTCAGAGGAAAGAGGTTGGGGAGCAGTTTGCTTCAATGCAATGAATCTTTTAAACATAAAGGGGAACACAAAATATAGTAATAATGAAAAACGTAATCAACTGATCATAGAAAATTTTTATTTCAACTGTGTCCAAACTGCTGTTAGACCTATCCATCAAGGTTTTATCCTTGAGATTTTCGCATATCCTAAACTGTTACATTTAACATATACAGTTTAAATTTTGACCTAGGTACACATGAAAGCACTCACAATAAATATAAGGAAACTTTTGGGAATAATGAATGTTATGTCCCTTGACAAACGCTCCCTCTTGCCACGCACATCCTTGTTTTTAATATATACCAATATGGTTCAGTGTGATATTTCCATACATGCATATGGCATGCACTGACCAAATCCAGCCATCCTTTTCTACCCTTCCCTGCAACACACTTCCCAATCTCTAACAACTATTATACTTTTTTTTAGCTTTCACATTTGAAAGGGGAGATGCTGTTTTCTGTATCTAGCTTATTTCATTTAACATAATCTCCAGTTCAATCCATTTTGCTACAAATGACAGAATTTCATTCTTCATGGTTGAATAAATGGTGCACACATACCAGATCTGTTGATTCACATCTTGGCTATTGTGAATATTGCTGCAGTGTATGTGGGTGTGCAGATACGTCCTTAGTATGTTGTTTCCCTCTATATATACCCAGAGGTGGGATAGCTGGCACATATGGTGGATCTATTTTTAGGTTTTTGAGAATTCCATGCTGTTATTCATAATGCTGTACTAATTTCCACTCCCACCAATAATATATAAGCTTATTTTCTCTGCATCCTCATTGCTATTGTTTGTTACTTATAATAGCTATTCTATCTAGGGTGAGACTCATCACTTTAATGTACATTTTCTGATGACCAATCTTGTTGAACATTTTGTCATAATTGTTGGCTATTTGTATTTCTTAGTGTCAATTCACATCATTTGCTTATATTTTCAGGATTTCTTGTGGCTCAATTGCTATATTTTAAAATTCTTTATTTGGGATGTTGACTCTTTGTGGATAAATCTTTGGCACACACTTTTCTCTCATTCTGCAAGCTCTCTTTACTCTGATATTTTCTCTTGCTATGTAGAAGTTCTTGGTTGGATATTGTCAATTTTTGCCTTGGCTTGCTGTGCTTTTGTGGTCACATCCAGAAATCAATCCCTATACAAATGTAAAGTGTTTCCCCCATTTAAGGTCTTACACTTAGAAGTTGCATCCATGTTTGAGTTTTTTATACATAGAGTAAAAAATGAGTCTAGTCTCAGTTTTCCCAATGTGGATATCGTCTTCACCCAGCACTGTTTATTGAGGAAGCAGTCCTTCCTCCAGTGTGTAATTGGCACCTTGGTCAATAGCCAGTTGGCTGTAGATGTGTGGGTTCATTTCTGTTATCTCTTCTGTCCCATTGGTCTTCATGTTGATGACAGTATCATGCCATTTGTTTCCTATGGCTCTTTGGTGCCTCTGGAAATCCAGGCGTGATGTGGTCAGCTTTGTTCTTTTTGCTCATTGTGGCTTTGGCTATTTGGGCAATTGAATTGCCAGCACAATTGTTACGAGTTTCATTTGTGTTACTGTGTGTAGCCATAGGTCATCTTATTTGGCTGAGTTGTATGGAATACATGAGTATACACAACAGGTTGTCTATTTTTCTATTGATATTGTTTTCATTGTAGACTGTAGCAAATTGAGTTGCTAGGAATGTTTGGATAGGTTTTTGTATGAACATATGCTTTTGTTTTAGAGATAAGTAAGAGTCAATGCCTGGATCATAGGATCCATTGGTCCATGTATGTTTTAAAATAGCCATCAGCACCGTACAAGACTTCTAGTTCTACATCCTCAACAGCATGTGGCACAGCCTCTAACTGCTGTTCCAATTCAGTAGATAACTGTCTCATTGGGATTTTAATTTGAATATCCCTAATGACTAATGATATTGAGCAACTTTTCATGTATACTTCTGTTTGCATTTCTTTTAACTTCCAAATCGTTTGCTTTATAAATCCCTTATCCAGATGTTTTCAGAACTGCTTTCATGGCATGGATTCTTTTTCATTCTGATTAGTATTTTCAAAATTGCAGAAAGTTCCAATTTTGACAAAGTATAATTTATCAATTTTTTTAATGTTACAGGTTGTGCTTCTGGTATCATAATTAAGAAATATTTGTCCAACTATAGCACATAAATACTCTTACATCATCATCTTCAGTTTTTATAGCTTTAGGATTTTCACTTGGGTATATAATTGATGTTCAGTGAATCTTTACATGTGTTAAGTGTGACAATATGTCAGCTTTCCATAGCTGTAACAAAATATCTAAAAGAAGCAACTTAAGAGAAACAGTTTGTTTTGGTTCATACTTTCAAAATTTCACTCAATGCTTGGTTAGCTCTGTTGCTTTTGGGCCTAGGTGAGGTAGAATATCATAGGTGCAGACTGTGGCGAAACAAAACTGTGCTGACTTCTTAGTGGCTAGGAAGCAAAGGAGAATCGGTTTCCAATATGCTCCTCAAAGGCATGCCCCAGTTACCTAACTTTCTTCCACTAGCCCCATCTTAATAATGTTTCACTATTTCCCAAGAGCCGTGAGGTTGGTGACTAAGCCTTTGGAGGAATATTGTAGATCTAAACTAGAGCATGCAGATTGGATTTTATTCTTGCACATGTGTATATAACTCAGTATTGTCTGTTTACAAGACTATTCTTGTCCACTGTCTTGTCTTTTGTAACTTTATTAAATTAGTTGTCCATGTATGTGGGATCTACTTTTCAATTCCCAGTTCCATTCCATTGATTTATTACCTTTACCTAACAGTACATTGTCTACATTACTTTAGCTCTGCAGAAAATTTTGGATGGGGAGTAACTCCTCCAAATTTTCTGGGTTATTTTGGCTCTTTCACATACTTTCCATTCACACATTGTTTTTAAAAAGTTAGGAGACCATAAAATTAATGTCAGAGTTTTTGATAAGGATTATATCAAATCTATATATCAACTTTGGAAAAGTTGACATGTTGACAACATCAAATCCTCTGATCCATGAATAAAGAGTTTATTTATTCAGGTCTTAACTTCCTCTCAAATGTTACATACAGTCTTAGTGGTGTTATGTTAATTCTCTTAAGCTATTATAAACAGTATTAAATTTTAATTTCTGAT
Organism: Marmota flaviventris; assembly: GCF_047511675.1. NCBI lineage: Eukaryota > Metazoa > Chordata > Mammalia > Rodentia > Sciuridae > Marmota > Marmota flaviventris. The sequence goes on along the minus strand of NC_092509.1, from coordinate 82,749,161 downwards.
TGTATGCTGCTGGTAGGCAGATGTATAATTTATTTTTTATATTGCTCTTGTACACCAAAACAAATCTAAATTCATTTTTTGGCCGAATCCACAAATTTCTAAATAAACATGCAGTCTATAAATACGGTTTTACTTCATATAAATTCTTTCCTTGGAAAGTTTTATCTTGTTAAATTTGTTTTTCTGTGTGCCACTGGCTAGGATTTTTGGTATTTGAGTAGAGGTACAGAGAGCAGAAACCACCTCCTCCCCACATTTTATGGGAAAAATATTTACCCTTTCACCATTAAATATTATCATAGCTGTAGGTATTTTGTAATGCTTAGTATCACAGGAATTTTATTCTACATCTACTTAGCAAGAGCTCTTATAAAGAATGATTTTTCTAAATTGCATTTTTTGTGTTAAGACAATCACACTACATTGTTTAAAAACTAACAAGAACCATTATGGCAAATTACACTTTTTTTTTTACATTAAACCAACCTTGCATTCCTGGGGTGAATCATACATCATGATATAGTATCAATTTTATAAATTGACTCTCTCCCCCATATTTTATTCCATAACTGATTATAGTTGTACATAATGAGATTTGTTATATATTCATACATGCACATAATATAACAATTTTGTCAGCATTACTCTGCAGCATTTTCTCTCTCCCTCCTGCTTCCTGGTCCCCCTTCCTACATTGATCTCATTTGATTTTTTTTTTTTTTTTTTTAACTCTGCTCCCACCTCTTTGTCCTGTCTAGCCTCTGCATATGAGAGAAAATATATGTCCCTTATCTCACTAAACATAAAGGTCTCAAGTTCCATTGATTTTCCTGCAAATGACAAAATGTACTTTTTATTTATGGTTGAATAAAACTCCATTGCATATGTATACCTAATTTTCTTCACATTTTGATGGACATCTAGATTGATTCAATAGCTTGGCTACTACGAACTGTGCAGCTATAAACACAGATACACATGTATCACTGTAGTATGATGGATTTAATTCTTCAGGATAAATACGGAGTGGTATAGCTGGGGTCATGATGGTTCCATGCTGAGGAAACTCCATACTGATTTATAGTGGCTGTACTAACTTATGACACCAACAATGTAAAAGTATCCCTCTTTCTCATATCCTCTGCAGAATTTATTTGTATGTACAGTGACTGCCATTCTTACTGTTTAGCAATCAAATGCAAAACAGTGATTTTATTTAATGATGTTGAACATTTTTTCCGTATATTTGTTGCCCATTTGTATTTCTTCACTTTAGAAGTATCTGCTTAATTCATTTGCCCATTTATTATTTGAGTTACTTGATTTATTTTTGTAAAATCTTATTGCCTTCTTTATATATGCAAGATATTAGTCTACTGTCAGAGTGGCTACCAAAGATTTTCTCACATTTCTTATGTTCTTTCTTCACATTCCTAATTATTCTGCGGTGCAGAAGCTTTTTGGTTGGATGATGAGACGGGAGCAAAGTACAGATAGTATAGTAGATAATAAATGACTGGGTCAGAAAGATGTAAAATGATAAGAAACCAAGTTGCTAACACCTCCAGAGCACTTACCTACTCAACAGCTTGCTAACACCTCCAGGGAATCTTCCCAACCCAAGGAGCTGCTAATAATTATCCACTGAGCTGCTCTTTTCCTTCCCTTGGGCTGGTACTCGGGAGGAGGTGGGGAGGGGAAAGAAATCTGAAATCTTAAAGAAAAAAAAAATCTACTCTTGGGGACACCCAGCTCTTGGTCCAAGCTTCTCTCTATGGAGTCTGCTATCTGTTCTGTAATAAAACTTGATTTCTACGCTTGTCTCCATGTTTCTCGATTATTTGATCTTCAACACCAAGGAAATCAGGACCTGATACTGGCAATGAGGATCATATTAATGCCATCATATTTATTAAATGTAGGCATTATTTCCTGAACTTTAGGGGTTCTTAAACTGTTGAGTAAAATTTTCGTTAGACATTCTACATCTGTGTTCAAGAAAGATATAACCCTGTGGATATTTTTTTATTGTAAGATCTGTCACATATTGATAATAGGACAATACCAACCAGAATGGAAATGAGTTAGGAATTTTTACCTTCCAGAAAACTACAGATCAATAACTAAGAACTTCTCCAAAATGAAAGTCAAGATATAATTAACTTGGTACTGTTAGGTATAAAATAAGTAAATACATAATATAAATCATATTTTTGACGGAATTTTTAGAATTTAAAGAAAGTTGATGAGTTTCTCAGTTAGGATATTATAACCCCTTGCCCACTTTACCTTAGTTTTAAAATAGCATGTAAAAAAAAAAAAAAAAAATTAAATTTATCAAGAGAATATTTTAGTTTTAGTTTCTTCAAATGTTAGAAGAATAGAGAATATAATCGTCCGTATTGAATTTTTAGGATAATTGTCTAAAAACAATGCACAAAACAAGTAAATATTTATGATCACTAAATATTTTTGTTGAATATTTTAAAACATAATGTGCCATAATCCTCGACTTCTTAAATTTGGGGAAAATGCCTTCAAATACATAGGACACAAAGTATCATTAAAAGGTCTACAATAGCCAATTGAGGCAAATGTTAAATCCATAAACTATCCTGAGTATATTTACTAAAGATTGTCTGTATATAATGAATTTATTAAAGGAGATAATAACATTAATTCTAACAGGAGTGGGGAAAAGGTCACCATAAAATAATAGTGAGCATGTAGTTGTCATAAATTTTAGGGAAGGCATTGTTTTTCTGGAACAAAACACTCCCCCCCAATAACTGACTTTTACATATTTACTCTTAGCATAAGATTTAACCAACTGGCAGACCACAAATTCTATTTTTTTTAGTTCAGATCCTAGCACTGGATGAATGCAAGAGTAGTGTGTATTCTTCCAGTTGACAATAAGAGACTCCTCCTTCCTTTCAGAATCTGAGCCCTTTTCAAATGTAAATCTTTTCAAAGCTAAACCACTTGCCAGTCTCCACACATTTTCATCCTCTTTGGTAGTCCTGTGGTAACTGACCATTGGAATATTTATTGTAATATGAGGAGGAACAGCTAAACTTGTCAGAAATCTGGAACTCCTTTTGGAGCTTTGGGGCTAGGATTGGTAGTAATTCCCTAAAGTGGAATATTAATTACCAAAGTAGGGAAACAGTAAATACCATAAGTTTACATGACCAAAAAAAACCACTTAAAATATTTGGTTTAAGAGTAAATTGAGCTCTCTTAAGCCACTATATCAGTCATCTGTCTTTGTAATATAATGTGTGAAGTACAGAACTGAAAATGTACAAAAGGGTATATGATTTTAAAGAGTTCTCTAACTTTTTCCTGTACTCCATTCGGTCTGTGCATTTTATTAGATCGGACCTCTTTCAGAAGCTTCTCGCACACCCTTCCAGAAATCTGTTAATACCATGTGCATATCATGTATGTTTTGTATGTATGGCACACTATACCATTAATCCATACACAACTTCGTAATCCAACTACCCTCTACCCCAAAAAATGTCTTGGAGCTTGATCCTTATGCATACATAATAGATACGACTAATTTTCAAAGGCAAAAAAAAAAAAAAGTGAATTGAATATGGCAGTGCCCTGCATAGCAGGGTAGGCAGACTTTAAGCCACACTCTTGTCTAGACCAGATCACCAGAATATAGATGTTAGTAAACCAGTTCAGGAGTAGGGTCCCAGGATAAAATTTATCCTTTAAGGAAAATATTCTCCTGTGCAGCATTTCCTATTCATTTTTATAGGTGTTGGAAGCTAGGACTTGCTTACAAGGTCCAGGATCCTGTCATCTTCCTGTTTTACTTCTACCAACAAATAAATGGTGGCATAAGTTTGGAAGTAAACTTTTAAAGAACTGTTCCACACAAATGGTGGGACTGGCAGACTTAGTTTTCATAGGGTTAGCCTATAGAATAGAAATTGAGGAAATCCAGTGAAGAGTTGATGTTGCAGTATTCAAAATCTGTTGGGTGAGGCAGCGGGTTGTGTTGAGCTAGGAAAGCATTATCAGTGAGTTCCTCAATTTGTGTTACAAATTAAAAAGGTTCCGAAGATGACATCGTCAGATAATGTAGTTTCAAAAGATAAAGTGCATAACATTCAACTTTGGAAATCTCAAAAGCTTTTGGAGGCAACATGTGCAAAACAATGATCAAAAATGAATCAAATGTATAGGTGTGCATTATTCATGGAGAAAGTGTGGCAAGCTTTCTCTGGCCTCCCGTGGAGAATTTGCTGAAGTCTCTATTATCCAGATTCTTTGAAAAACGAACTGAAAATAGATCAGTCATTACTAAAGGATTGTGTAAGATGTCTTAACACTGTCATTTGTTCCCCCAAATCCTAGAGATTTGATAAAATTCTGTAGCATTTAGGGAAGTTTATATTTTTGCAAGTAACATTTTTTTGTGTGTATAATTTCTAAAGCAAATTGAAACAAGGTAACTGATGAAAATAATGGATTTTGAAGAAAGTGTGATTTTGACCGCTGTACTGGGGTCTTCAGAGTGAGAGAGCCACTCCAATAGGAGATGATAGAAAGATCTATAAAGATTAATGGGCCACTCATAGTCCTGCTTGAATTGTTACAATTTTCCATTGACCTTAATGACAGGGCATAGTAATTAACAGAGATGCCTAAAGGGATCCTTGTATTTCACAATACTCTGCCTTACCTCCATCTCCAGTAGAAACCTTATTTTTCCTTCATGGTCAAGCTTGCTCACACAGCCAATACTAAAACTCCTTTCTTAGCCTGTTGACTCAGTGGCATGAGAATTCTAAAAGAACCACGTGGCATAATTGTTGAGTCTTCTGGTGGCAGCCCTCCCATCTCCGGAAATACTACCTTTGGACCAGTGGAGCATAAAGCCATGAAATAAAAAAGCAAATACCTTTGCTGGTGATCTCTATGGATAATGTTGAGGCCCTTCCCTTTCTACCCTTCAAAACCTGCGCCTGTGAATTCTGGTTATGGGAGAAACGGGACCGTATATTGCGCACTCATTTTGTATATACAGCCTTCTGAAAAACTTGTCTCAGCCCTGCAAAGTATCATTGTCTAGCTAGTAGTATAAATGTCTTCCAAAAGCCATTGTACTGTTTTGTCAAAGCAGTTGCTTCAGGATGCTGAGGAACATAAGTCTGGTGAATTCAATGATGATGACCCTATGGCTTCATTTCTTTGGCTTTTTAGTGGATCCCTTCCATTCACTCTCCTCCTCTTCAATTGGAATCATACTTGAATTTCAGTCTTATAGCCCTTCTGGCTCCTCTTTTTCTTACAGGAACATCCTTAATGAGATTCTTCTGTTCTTAATGTCACCTTAATATCTGCTTCTCAGAGGACCCAGACTGACACACTAAAATAGAGCATTACACTTGGTACCCCACAGATATCTACTAATTTTGTGTCAATTATAAAAATAACCAAATTTTTTATTAAAAAATTACCTAAAAAATTAAAACCATAGCCATAGTGTTGAATCTGTATTAAACATGCATAGTGCATAATTCTAAGGCTTCTATGGTCGCAGTATAACAAACATTCTTCAAATAGTATCTACCAATTGGATGTCTGATTAGAAGCACAGGCTGAATTCATAATCAGCAGAGGGAATTAAAATATTTTGAAAGCCCCCCAAATCAACAAAGCCAATAAATATTTTAGGTAACATATTTGGGATGCCCAGAGACCAAGGAGCATTAGGATACAGATAGATGTGCTTAAAATTTTAAAAGTAGAAAATAATTGTTATGGTGACACACAGCCATTTATTTAAACATAAGGAGAATCTGTACAAAGTGATGCTACAAGCTTTTGGGAAATAACGCTAATTGTAATAAAGCTCATATTCTTTCTAAAGTTGTAATGCGGCAAACTTGGTCAGTAGGATTGATACTGAAAATTGTTTTCCTGATCATCATGTTTTGCCCTGAGCCATTTCTATCCCCTTGTCTGACGCACTTTTAAACCAGCAGCTTGGGTTTATAAGATCTGTGAATAACACTTGCTTGCAGTCTGTCCTGGATATTTTCTCTTTACACCTGTATCTTGCTGAACATGTGCACAAACTATGATTTCACTGTCATTAGTGTTGTGCTTTAAGCAGCTAATTAAAAAATTTACACAAAAGAACTGATTGAGACTAATGTTTGTCTAGAAAATAGCACTTTTAATGGACCCACTGTTCCTCACTTCTAGATTTTGGCAGGAAAGATATTCTTCATGTTCAGCCTTTCAGAATTTTCTTGGCCTGGGTAGAGGCTTCCAGAGTGGAACAAATTAAAGGTGATTGTAAAATATGAAACAAAAACTGGCTAGAAAAGTGATTTTTGAGTATTTGGATCATTTAAATTTTAATTTTTCATAATAAAAATTAAACCCTGATTCTTGTCTGAAAGGTATAACACTATAGTTTCACTCTTGAATAGTAAGCAGTTTGTGGAAATTAACTTGGGACACCTGATTTTACTTCAGAATACTAGCCATTATAATTTTCTTCTAGAAATATTAATACACGTTAAAGAAATAGCTGACATTTTCTTAATATGTAAGAGATTACAAGATGAGATGAGATGCATTAACATAATAGCACCACAAACATTAAAAACTATCAAATAAAGAAACATAGTTTATAATTCTAGGGATAATATTGCAAAGAGTAAGTTAACTATTGAAAGCTTAATTTTTAACACTTCGGCTGAAGCTCTTTTCACTGTTCATTACACCTACCTCTTTTTGTCTTTTAATCACTGTGCATCTTTCTTCCAGTCCCCAGTGTGCAAAACTGAGTGGCATGGAGGTGGCTTGCTGGGAGCCCTGGTGCCCTCCGAGCCTGTTCTGCAGGTGCTTAATTGGCTCATGTAGTGTTACTCAGAGTGAACTCTGTCGGAGCAGAGACTAGTGTCACATTAGCCTTAGTGACCCCTTTTAAGGCTTAGGGTATTTTTCTCCCTGTATCCTAAAAGCACTCAGGGATTTTCAAGACTGTATAGACTTCCATTACAACTATAACCTGGGAGTTGATGATCTTTTTTTTTTTTTAATGTAGAATCCTTTAAAATGTGTAGTTCATTTCATTCTGTAACTCATTTCCAAATTTAATTTTTCTTGTGAAATATGCATACACAATACACGTGTGTGCATATCCAAGTAAAATAAATTCTGTTCTTTCTAGGACAGTATTCTTCAAATATTTCAAGGCTCTTTATAACTTTATCTGAGTAACAATTACATGTTAAAGGACACACGAACAATATTCTTGTCCTGATAAGCAACATCTACCATTCCAAACAAGAGGTATCAGTTTATGTTCAACAGGTGCTTCTCACTTTCAACCTCAGATTAGTATTGAATTATTCATTGACAGTTTCCCCCGTGTACATGTTGGCTCCCAGGAGTCAGACTTCTCTATCAGTATATTTCAGAAATCTACAGGAGTATCTGTCATTGTCAAATGAATACAAACAGGATAGATAAAAAGAATGAATTAGTTGACATGAGAATTTCCTTTTAAAATTTTTTAAGTCTTAAGTGACTTGAGCATTTAGATCTTACACAAATATGAAAATATTTCGGCCTCAGTCTCTATGAATATTGCTTCTCCTCTTTTGTGTTATATTTCTGAAACTCCTTTTAAATGTGTTAGGTCTGTGCATTTTACCTCCATGCCTTATAACCTGTCCTTATTCCATATCCCTTAATATCTTTGTGGTACATTTCAATGTTTTCCTCAAGTCTGTCTTTAGTTTACTAATTATCTCTTTAACCGTGTCGAATCTGTTGTTTAGCCTACCTGTAATTTTAGGTTTTGATCACTTTCATTCCTAGATGTTACATGTGACTTATTTTCAAGTCTTTTTTTTTTTTATAGGCATGTGCCTTTGTAGTCTCAACCTCCCTTGCCATTTAAATTACTTTACTTGATAACACAATTATTTTATTTATACTATCTTAAGTTGCTGAGATGCTAATCCCCCTTTTTTTAAAACTCAAGCTTAGACATTTTGCCTAATTCTGTATCTCAAATTCATTTTCAGTGGATTTTGGTTTTCCTGTGTCATTGCTCAGATTCTGTTGGTGGAGGACTGATAGGTTTCCTTCCTCTGGGTACCCAGATATGTGGTACGATCAAACTGGGGACAATTTTACACTACATTTTTGGCAATGAGAGTTTCTTACCAAATAGATGTTCTAATTTCAAATTCCATATGGCTCTAACATTTTCCTCCTAATACTGACTCTGGGCAAAGATAAATTTGCATGCTACATAGATGGACTATTGCCCAGTAATTTCCTAATCTCTAGCTGGGAAGGTGACCTTCTGAGTACCCTAGTTTACATGGCTATCTGATTTATACCTACTATATACTTGTTTTATACCTACTATATACTTTCTATCCCTGCCTGTCGGACTGGAGTGCCTTCATTATCAAGTTTGATTGTTTTGAAGTGGGGTCCACCGATCTCTGCAGCTCAAACTTTGTTTATTGCCTGATTGTCCAGTTTTATCGCCTCTGTCACTTGGCTATTTCCCTTTTTGCCAAGTTCAAAATTCTAGTAAGAATTTTTAAATACTTATTATCATTTTAGTTCCTCGAAGCACTGCTTACCAGTTGGCCCCACAAAACATTTTAATTTTTTAGACATGTTAAAGTTCCTTTCTTTTTATCCTTTAATTGTTTTCTTCAAAGACATCTAATTTCTGCACTGTTTTCCCTAACTGAAATCCTTGGTTTGTGTTCATATATTTTTAAAGAGTTGGTTGTATGTTGTATGCATCTGGCTTGGGTTTCTTTAGAAGTTGTATTCTTTTATGCCACCTCCTAAACAGGAGGCAGAGATTTAGATCCTACACTGTTTTCCAAGAGCACTGGAAGCTTCGTTTTGGAAATAGGAAGAACTTGAGAGTGGAAGGCTTTGGTGTTTTTTGCCACTGGATGGAGCTGGCTTACCTTCTAATTAACTTCCACAGTGACTGGTATGATGGTTCATCATTATATTCGGCTCTTCTTGGCTTCTCTTGGGCTCCAACAGTATAGCAAAGCCTACTCCAGGTGAAAAGGCAAGTTTGAGTTTATCCTTTAGGGCTAAAAACTCTGCATCATATACTTCCATATAAGGTAATACTGGATGGGAGGGAAGCTTCTATGTTTTGACTATGTTGAGAGCAATTACATATACAGTTGTCACCACAGTCCATTCTTCCTTGTGGAGGGAGTGGCTCTCCAGGACCCTGTTGGAAAAAGCTATTCTTCTGGGGTTTGGGGATATAACTTTTCCTGACTTATTTTCTCCATCACCTTGGAATTCTTGGGCTGTCCTTCCAATTTTCCAGCCCTCTCATGGTTTGGATTCCTTTAAAAACAGGTGTGGGTTTTTGTTGTTGTTGTTGTTTTGTGGAGATTTCTTGGTGTGAGGAGGTTGTTGCATATACTAACCCAGAAACGCTCTGATATTTCAGAAGCCAATCATGGAAATAAAACAAAGGAGCACAAGTATTTTTTCAGTTTTTATAATAACTTAAGTAGAGAGTAGAAATACAAAACTGTACAAATAAATATACAGCTCATCAAATTTTTATGAAGAAAATATATCCACGTGACTATATCAAGAAAAGAATGCCAAGATCCCATTTCTGGCAGGAGAGAGATTAAAAACTAGACTGATTGCAAGTGGGTGAGGGCCTCTCTTGGTTATCTCCACCAATTTGGGGTCCTTTTTCAGCAAGTAGCAGAATATTATGGATGTTCTTCAATTTTCTGTATCCATTGAACACCAGGACTGGGCATTGTCGCAGGCTATTTCTTCCTTTAGCACCAAATCATGCTTGCATGAAACATTTTCAATTATTTCCTAAGCAGACAATCTTGTTTGATGTATTGTCCTTATACTGGTCTCTGCCGCCAGAGTAAGTCCAAATATTTCTTTATGGAAGTTCAGAAGGTACAGTAGTCTGATCTTCCTAAAATAGAACGTTGATAAATATAAGCTTGTACCAGGGCTTTATAAAGAAATGAGTAGTAATACAAGGAACTCCTACCTAAAGCTTAGTTGATCCTGTCAGAGTTCTTCAGACTTTTCTTGTGTAACTGTCCATATTAGTATATTATTAGGTGCATATATAAACCCCTTCTAAAAATTCTTATTTACACATGAGTGTTCATTGACATAATTATACAGACTACACTTGTAATTAAGATCCCAGTCTTGTGGATATACATGGTGTGGAGATTTACTGTGGTATTCATATAGGTACATAGGAAAGTTATGTCAGATTCATTCCACTGTCTTTCCTATTGCTATCCCCATCCCTTTCCTTTATTCGCCCTTTGTCTAATCCACTGAAATTCTATCTTTCCCTTCCTGCCCCTTGTGTGTTCGCATCCACATATCAGAACATTCAACATTTGATTTTTGGGGGGATTGGCTTATTTCACTGAGTGTGATAGTCTCTAGATCCATTCATTCACTGGAAAATGTCACAAAATAGTCATTCTTTATGTGTGTATATATAGCATTTTCTTGATCCATTTTTCTGTTGATGGGTAACTAGGTTGGCTCCAGAGCTTAGGTATTGTGACTTGAGCTGTTATAAACATTGATATGGCTGCAATACATTAGTATGCTGATTTTTAAATACCTTTGCATATATACTGATGAGTATAATAACTTAGGTCAAATGGTGGTTCAACTCCTAGCTTTTTGAGGAATCTCCATAGTGCTTTCCAGAATGGCTGCATCAATTTGCAGTCCTACTAGCAGTGTATGAGTGTACCCTTTGCTCCACATCCTTGTCACCATTTATTACTTGATAGCTGCCATTCTGACTGGAGTGAGATGAAATTTCAGTGTAGTTTTAATTTGCATTTCTCTAATTGCTAGAAATGTTGAACTCTTCTCATATCTGAGTATTTCTTTTGAGAAATCAGTTGAGTCTCTTTGCCTGTTTACATATTAGTGTGAGGTTTTTTTCTAGTTCTTTCTATATCCCAGAGATTAACATTTAATCTGAGGGGCGGGTGGCAAAGATAGTCTCCCATTCCTGCACCTGCTAGAAAAACGGTAGACCCGACACTCCAACATGTTGGCTTTGGAACAGACTTCCTTAACAAGACTACTAAAAATGCAAGAAATAAAATGAAAAATCAGTAAATTGGATGATATTAACTGAAACTTCTTCACTGTAAACCCCCTTCTATTGTGTATTATTTCAGCAATTTATCAAAGTCATCTAGATTACTCAACTTTTAAAGCACATGACTCATAATGACTAAGCATTTCATTCAATTCTGAAGTAATTGGCTGCTCAAAGGGCTTCTTCTCTGTAGCTCATCTGCCTCTAATCCTGGAGGCATAATGAGTTCATGGATCAAGAATCAATTTCATAGAGCAGTTGCAAAGGACATGGAACAAAGGGAAGAAACAGCAGGAACTTGTAATAAAGTGAAGGAAGGTATAACAGACCATCATTTAACACATCTACAAAATATTACAGAAGGATGTTAAGGAGGGGGAAGGCAAGGCATTCCAACTCATCCATCATATATAGACGAGCTAGATTTTACTAAAGTTGGTGTTCTACCCTGTAGTCCAAAGACTTTAAATACTTCCCCATGCTGTTCTAAATTTGTCAGATTGTCTTCAGATTCATAGGTAGGTGAGGGTACCAAAACTGGAATTTTTATTAAAATGTTTTAATCATACTAAAAAACAATAATATTTAATTATTATTCACGAACATATGTCATAACAAGTTACTGATGTGGATTAAATAAGAACATTATGTCATTGTAATGGGCATATGAGACTTCATAAGAGAAATAAAAAACTAGCAAATTTCAGTCTACGAAATTATATGCTGAATAAAGATTGATGGTGCTGAACAAGGAAGTATTTCAAGAGAATTATCAGAGTAGGCGTGAATGTCACTTAGCACCTTGAAAAAGACTAGATAGAACTGAACAGATCAAAGTCTGGAGATACTGACTCGGGAAGGAAGACGATCTGTTGATGAAGATCTTGATTTAAATGATAAGCAGGGGACATTTTTAAAATATATTTTTATTATCTGGCAAGCTCCAAGAAAGGCAGAAGGAGAAATTTTGGAGAAAAAGATGTCGCTCCTCTTCACAGGTTATATTCCAACAAATATATGCAAAGCTGAAATATTGAATTTGTTTATCAGAATCTGGGATTCTCAGGTGAGTAGAGGCAGGAAGGATTTAGGTGAGCTGGGAGCTGACTGGCTGCAGGGAAGGCAATGCTAACGGGCACGCTGGCTCCTGTCAGGTTAAGTCTTGAGTAGTGAGGGCCACTGGGAACTTAGTAAGGTGTGAATAATAGTGTACAGAACCCAACCACTATTTGGACTAGAACCTTTTAACGCTGTAAATTGTGATGCCTTTTGATCTTCTCGGCATGTTGTTCTATACCAGTGACTCTTTTAGTCTCAAAAAGTTAAATATTGTCAAAACTAACCCTCAAATGTATTATATTTATCTGTACAATCACCTGCAGTTCATTCCAAACTGGCTGGTGAGCTCTTATCCTTTCTTCTCTAGAAGAGTCCATTCTTGCTCCAACCTTACTTTCTGCTGCTGATTGGATAAAAGGACTCAAATGTATGTATATACGTATGCTCACAAAATTCTTAACAGAAATAAAGAGAATACCGTGTAATGACAAAATTCTTAAGGGGGAAAAAAGGACCCAAACATAAGTAAGACATACACTATGAAATGTAATATTTTTAAAAAGTGCTTTTGTTCAAAATCTGTTTCCCTTTTTCTCTCTCCCTTCCAAATTGATAAGAATTAATGATACTCATCAACATGAGCCAGTTTATCTTCCTGGTGCAGAATAAAGAAACCCTAAAGTAGCCTTAAAATTACTCAAAGGACAGAAAAGGGGTTGAGGGGTGTCCTTTGGAGGACATTATTCATTCATAGTGTTGATAATTTGATGCTTTTTGCCTGTATGATTTGTGTGTAAGTTCTGTTAATTACACATCATGTTCAGAAAAATACTTTTTTGTGGAACAGTGTAAATGTCAGTCTCATTAGCCATCATTATTACCTGTCAGGAAGAAGCAGCACTCAATGAATAATTATTTCCCCTTCTATTTCTGTGGATGCATACAAATGTAAAAATTGTTGTTCACATTCCTCTTATTTTCAGTGCTAGTAACCTTTTTGTTTGATTTCAGTGTTTTCAAACTAATTTCTAAACTTGAAAAAAAGAATTGACCTGATTTATACATGAGCAAAAGAGAAACGATGAAAGGCTCACTCCTGGGCAACTGAATTCTAATAATGTTAACCAGCTAGTTGGAAAGGTAGAAGGAAGGGGAGGTACAATCTGTGATAGTTTATTTAAAAAGGTCAGTTGTAGTCTGACTAGTAAAAAGTCAGTTTTCACCCTCTTTCCAGTGAAAGAGTCTCTATTTAGACAAAATTTTCAGTGGGCTTTCAAAAAGTGTGCTTTTAATGCATCTGATATCTCAAAATGATATGTAAGTTTTTCCAGTCTTTTGATATATTTACTGAAGCTATGAAAGATCTTGCACTTCTCAAAGAATTTTCATATCCATCACCTTTGTATTTTAAACCCTCCAATGATTTGCTCTGTTGTATGATCAGAAAATCCTTAGGAATGTCTACCTAAAATACCTTATGGTTATACTAAGACACAAAGGAGGAAAATGACTTTCTCAAAGTTACAAGACTAGTTATTAGCAGAGAAAGCACATTTTTTGCTGCACATTTGATACTGAGCCAATAAAAGGTATGCAATAAATATTAAGTAATCTTATTCTCTTATAAATATTGTCCAAAAGCAAAGACCAATATAAGGGAATATAAGTGAGGTCTCATGTTGACTGGAGTTGAACTTGGAATCCTGGTGTAGACTTCCTTTTACCTACTGTTTCTGGGCCTGTCATACAACTAAAAACTAGAATTTACAGACTGTTTCCAAGGCTGGGACTTGTAAAGAACTATTGAAAAATGGAAACAAGGAGATGGGAATTGAGCAATAGAATATTGAAAATTAGTTTTCACTGAGAAATATGGCATATCTAGATAAGAGTAGACATTATTTAGGAACCACTCTTAGAAGATCACTGACCTCATGGTTCAGGTACCAGACTTCACTGTGGTGGAATCTACTAGATTCAGGTGACTCTCCTTGAAAAGTAAAATTGTTCTTAAATATATTTTTTCCACAGTAACAAAGTATTAAGAACAGACAAAATGTTCGCCTAACAATGAAATTAAATATTATGCTACAAATTTCAGATGATGAATAAAAATGAAGACAGTGAGATTCTAGGAAAAATGTTCAATCTTTTACACTTCAATACATTGAGACAGATACATTAAAGCACATTTTCAGTTTATCTTGTAAGCTTTCCTATATTTACAGTTCTCCAGTTCTACATGCATCACTGATAGCCGTCTCAATTTACGTGCAATACATGGGTCACTTCCTGGTATAAGGTGTGATAGTCTTTTAAAATCATAAAAGTTCATATTAATAGTACAAGCTAATGGGTTTCACTGACATTTTCATACATTCATATATTGTGTTTCAATTGTATCCACCCATCCTACTACTGTTCTTTCTCTACCATCTTTCCCCTTTTCCCCTGATCCCTTTTCCTTCTCCAAATAGTTCCTCTTTTATTTGCAGGTCTTTTCCCCCACCACATATGGAAGAAAATGTGAAACTTTCTGTATCTGGCTTCCTTTGCTTAAATAAATTATGTGATATGATGACCTCCAGTTCCATCCATTTTCCTGCAAATGACATGATTTCATTCTTAAGACTGACTAGTATTTCATTGTGTATGTATACATCATTTTTTCCAACATTCATCTGTTGACAGGCGTTTAGACTGAAAAGTTGGCTATTGTGAAGAGTTTGCAATAGACAGGTCTGTACATGCCTATTTTGTTTGCTGATTTCATTTCCTTTGGGTCTATACCCAGGAGTGATATAACTGGATCATACTATAGTACTATGAGGAAACTACATGGCATTTTCCATAGTGGCTATACTACTTTCTACGCCCACCAATGGTGTGTAAGTTTGCTTTGTATCTTGGCTATGCGGGGCAGGTGTATCTTCAGCCCTGTGGATTTTAGTGTGTGCATTTGGGGGCATCACAAATGACCAAGATATGATGTCCATCCCTGATGCCTCACAGTATGAATGAGGAGCACTCAAACCAGTGGATTCTGTGTTGGAGGGGAAGGCATGGCCACCAAATGTTTTGCCACTCTCAGTATTCTCAGGCCTGCCTCCTTACCACACCACCCACACTGGTCTTGTACCTTCTTACAGATCCATGCTACTCAAACAGCGAGGCAGGCTTATGTTCATCTCTCTTCATACTCAAGACTATCTTGTGTGGCCATTTCCTACACAGTCAATGCAAAGGGGTCTCCACATTGACCTTGAATTGTGAGTACTCCACATTTTCTGCTTCCCAGGGCAGTCTGATTCCTAACAATAAAACCCCTGTCCAGATGGCTTCTGTCTTTCATATTCACAAATTTGTTTAGCAATATATTGACTTTGTTTTCTAAAACTTGCTGTGTAGGACGCATGCAAACCAAGTCCCTGAACAGTTTGTTTGGATGAACCATGTATTTCTCTGCCATTAGGACTCCTGGTCTACACCTACTTATGGGGCTGAATATACTCTCCAGCTTTATGCTTGCAGTGTCTAGTTCCCCACCCCTTGCTTGGGCTGTGACTGTGACTTGCCTTGTATTTTTCTCTGTACTATCTTCATGATTCTCACTGCTGCTTAGGTTTCCCATCACTTCTATGTGGGTTGTTGGTCTACAGATTTTTTCCACTTTCTCTTTGGAATATAGTTTCTTTTGTAGCCTACTCTTGTGTTTCTCAGAGGTGCACAAGGGGAAGTTCTAATCGGCCATCTTGCCTCTCTCAGGACTGACAAACTCTTCATGTTGGCTTTCTGACTCGGTTGGCAATTTTTCAAAGTCCAGAATGTCAATATAAAATGTTAAGTAATTGCAGCCAATGGCAGTGGTTGTGGTTTAGTCTGTTAAATGATGTTTTTCATGTTTATCAGCACCCTCAAATCTTTCTTTTGGGAATTTCCACCCTCCTTGCAACTCTGTGTAGCTACACTAGGGTTGTTACCATTTTTCCTTGACCACTACCTCTCAATCCTGTCGAGACTAGACAGTTGAGTTAGACTTGGGAGAGCAAGTATCTCATCCCCCAGCCAATGTTTTACAGATAGGCACATGACCCAGGCTGAAACAAGGAGTGCTCTTCCTAGGACTTGAAGTAGAATACCCACAAAAACTTTCCTCTGGTGTCACCTACCAAGACACTTGAAGTTGATTTGCTCATAGCCATTCTCTCATCTACAAAGCTGCTCCTAATTCTTGAAGGCAAGTTTGGTACAAATTTGAACGAGGTACACTTTCTCTTAGAAATTTTTTTTCCCCAGTCATTAAGGTGAACCCAGGACCTCATGTTGGCTAGGCAAAGACTGTACAGCTGAGCCACATTCCCTGCTCTTCTAGTAAAAACTTTGTTACTGTATTTTCCAAGAGTAGAAATTACAAAATTAATGTCACTTTCTTCAAATGAATTAAATCAAGTGGTTGAATATACAAGAGAAAATGGGGCTACTTAACTATGATAAATAAGAACTTGGTTACCATGCTATGATATAGCAAATTAAAAAGTTATGCATTTTAATCTCTTAGAAATAAAATTCCTATTCATCTGCCACAACACTTTGATTTTCTTAATATTCTAGGCAGTGAGGAATTCTTAATAAATTTTAACTTTAGTAAATTACATTCCCTTCTGGTATCTGATAAGAAAATAGTCTAAGGTTCTCTTAATGTCATAGTCTATAGTGAGTGCTTAGTGCTTTTCAAATGAATTTTAAAGTAGTTACAATATTTCAAGCCATGATTTTCTCAGAATTAAAAACCTTTATTTTAATGATATATTATATTTTATACTAAATAAATTTATTTAAAATTTAATTTCAAAATGAAGACTTACTGATCAGGAGACTTGTAGTTAAACTCGACCTTTTCCCTTTTCACTAGTATTATGTTAAATAAATTGGCATAAATTTCAAGTGGTTGCAAGTTGCTTCACAATTGCTTTAAAAAAGCATTATGACTTCATTTTTCTTCAAAAATTTGAGTACAACTGATACTTTCAGGATAGTTACATGTGAAATTGGTACTTGCATAATTTTTCTCACATTAGTTTTACTTCAGTTATCACGACAATTCTGAACCATTTTTAAAACTGAAACACAGGCTTATTTTTTGTGATATCATGATTGCTATCCTCAATAGTTCCTAAGAGTAGAGAACCCTCCTTCCGTCTGAGTTTTGGTGGTGTGCCTTTGTAAAGCATGACTAGCTCATTGCAAATTTTGAGAGATTCCATGATGTTTGTGATACACTTTAATGTTTCTTTGAGGCTGAAAAATAGTTGTATGGATCTTGCATGACATAAAGTATCAAAAAAAACTCATCTGATTTTTCATTATTAAATTTATAGCATGAACACTATGAAAAAAGAAAATTCCCAGTTCTTTTTTGCTTTTTAAAGATAGATTGCAAACTATCATGTTCTACACATGTGGCAATATTATATGCTTACCTTCTCAAACTTTCTTTTTAAAGACTTGACTAAAATTATGATTCTGAGGCATGTGTTCTACTGAACCAAATTTTCACATTTTAGAAATCTGCAAGTCTAACACATTAAATTATTCGTAAAATTTTAAGACTTATTTTCATGCTTATGTGCTACAGTGTAGTATTTCAATATATGTATAATGATAGTATCAGAGTAATTGTTATATCTATCACCAAAAACATGTATCATTTCTTTGTGTTGGGAATATACAAAATTCTTTATACTTGCTATTTAGAAATACACAATTGTCGTCAACCATAGTTATCCTACTGTGCTCAAGAACATTTGAAGCTATTCCTTTTATCCAAGGGCACTCATATTTCTATTAACCTCTTTCTCTGACATACCCTTCCCAATCAGTGTTCTCTCTCCTTTTATGGGATCATCTCATTTAGCCTACATGTTTAAGGTAGTATCTCCCAGTTTCATTTATATTGTTGGAAATGATAGGATTTCATTTTTTTAATAGCTTGAATAACAATTTTTTAAAAAAAATACAAAGGTTATGTGAAGATTGGATCTACCATAATCAGTCATTTTAATGTTTTGTGTCACCCAAAATAACTTCATTCATTGCATCTGTTATAATTATAATCATTTAGTTTTTATTTCATTCTGTAAAGTTTAGACTAATTCTTACTAATGCTTACATTGTAGCCAAATATTTTGCTATAACATTAGATGTTGCTGTGGTTTTTCCACAAATGAAGAAAAATTTCATTATTGGGCTCATTATCACGGATGTTCCTCTGAATACCATGGTTTGTCTGGCCCAAAATAATCACATATATCAATGAGTTCAACCACTTGCAGATGTTTTACCTCATCTTCTACACTATTTTGTGTTTATTTGTAAGTAAATACATTTCAAATCAGATTTTATTTCTAATGATGTATACTGTTGGAAGTGGCATGTTGAAATCTGTTACAAATTCTGCTTACCATACACCTGTTGTCACTCTCAAAACTATTGAGTCTACAAATAGTACTTTAAAATAGATAGAAAGCGGAGACTTTTGGGGAACAATAAAGTAACTAGTACACAAGAATATTTATCATTTCTGTATGTGATAAGGTTCCCAAAACATCTTACTTGTAATTACTGTCATTTCATAGTATAAATATCTCATTTGGGACAGATAATTACAAATTATTAATATTATAAATTTTATGAACACATGCCTGGAAACTGAAATTTAGTCTAATAAATTTAGTCTGGAATTTTCTTTAAACCATCTTTTTGGTTGACAAATAAGAGTGAAATTCACCCTATTTTTGTGTACATGAAGTGTCCATGCTACATTCTGCCCAAAGTTGTAATTACATTGACTTTTCCTCCCATTGTAGACTGACAGTGACTTTGAAGATATGTGCACGCACAAGTGTGTGCAGTATTCTAAATATATAAACATTTTCTTAATGGCTCTGTATTGAGGTCAATAACCTTAGCCATAAAAATAAAGGAGTCTGATACAACTAGTATCCTCTTAGTGCAAACCTGAACAAAAATACATGGCAATCTTGTCACTCCATGGAGGAAGTCATTCACCACCTGAGCTTTTCCAGAATGTGTTGGCAAGTGAGCTATATTTCTTTGTCAAGTCTCTCTTCATCCCGGCATGAAGTGATATCACTGAAAGATGCGATTCTAGCCAGTATCATGTGTGGCAGCTGTGTTTATGCAGTACTACTTTGGGAATGCAATATGTATAGACTGGCAAGTTTTATTTCACCCATTTTGGTCTGAAAGGTTAAGAGAATTTTGTGTGTTCAGAAATCTCCTCCTCTCCCCTGTCATTTGTGAACATATTAACTAGAGGGGATTTGGACCAGAGGAAAGTTTGTTCTGCTCGAGTATGCCACAGAGACCAAGGTTCAAACACCGGCCTCTCTGTACGTGATTATTGGATGAATTTCTCATTGTTAGAGGTCAAGTGTATGAACCAACAGAATGATAAGCAGGGTCTCACCAAGTTCTACTCCTGCATAGGAGGAAAAGATTTGACTGGGAAGAGAGTTGGCCAGGTCAATTTTCTAAAAATGTAACAATGTGTTGAACACATATTTGAATATAATTTGTTGAATATATTGCTCAAATGAGAAATGTTTTATATAAGTGTAAAATATATATACACTTGGAGAAATATAAAGCAAGAAGGTGCTATTTATTGCACTAATTTTTTTGGCATACAAGTCTAGGAAAAAGGCAAGGTATCAGACCAATAGCTCCCATTCCCAGCTGCACATTTAAATCACCTGGGATACACAATAAAAGTAGAGATTGCCAGACCTTACTCCAGAGGTGAAGAGTCATAGGTCTGATACTGTGCCAAAGAATCGGTATATTTTTAAAACTACAGGGTGATACTGAAACACATTCAGCCTTCTAGATTTTCCTTTCCTTTTTCCAGGAGGATTCTTTAACTCTGCTTTGTTCTAAAGCACAGGAAAGGCTTGCTCCGAAAGGAGTCGCTTTTAAAAGTTTCCAAATGCTTATCGTACACATGGTATTGTCGAGCATTGCAGGCAGGACAAACAGTAAGATACAGTTGATGAGGAGCTTCAAATCTAACAGGAGATAAGAGAACTTGAAAATGGTAGGGCTAGGGGCAAAGTTATCATGCACTTGCTTTCATTCACAGGAAACCTCAAGTGTCTCTCCAGGTCTTGGTTCTTTGTGGTATACAATATCATTGTGAGGGCTGCCTAGCAGACATTCGGAGATAAGGGAGCAAGTGAATCATTATATGCTAGTTAAGGAAATGCAACACAATGATTCATTCTCTCACGGAAAAGGTAGGAGGATGACTTCTGCCCTGTATGAATATAGAGTTGCATTTTAGGATTTAAGATTCCATTGAGGCTTCACATGCACTCTTTTTGTTAATATTGTGGATATATTGTCTACGTTTATTTAAAAATATAAAAGTGCTGCTTTCTGAATTGATCTATAATTTATAAGGACATCATTATAATTACAAATATGGTGGTGTTATTCTGCATTCATCACGTTAGACTGGTAGCTCAATGCCTATGATAATTCCCTCCCTGTTTTTCTACAGCTGATTTATCACTTGTCTGACCCACCTTCCCTGCACTCCATTGTTCTGCTCTTTCTACACCTCCCACTTCACAGAGGAATGTTAATAGTGGAATGTTATTCACTTTTCATCTACATGCTTCTAAGATGCTGTTCTCTATAATTAATCACCATCATAAATATTCTCATGTATATGCTTTATATCTATATACGCATTCTGGGTCACTGAACTAATAAAACAGCTTGTTCTAAGCATTGTTGTAAATCACAGCCTATAGCTACAAGGTGGTAAAATGCATGTGATAAGCATGGCTTTGCAAGGTGTGTTCAGGCAGGTGAAATGTTGAAAATCTTAAATCATTAATGTGCTCATTAGAGAAAAAGTAAACACAATGTATCATGTTTAATAAGTAGTAGTAGTTTTCAGCACCATTAGATATTTATGAAATTTAAACATAATTGGAAAAAAGATGGTATGCACCTTTGTACCCTCTTTTTCCCATCTAAGGAAATGGATAGAATATTCTCTGAAGAGACCTGTGTCTTTTTACCTGACCTGTGTCTTTCACTGAGGTCAAATAATGGACCAGTTTTTAATCCATTAAAAGAACCACACTTTAAGATTTGATGTGGGGGGGGGGCTAGTTTTGTGGCTCAGAGGTACAGTGCTCTCCTAACATGGATGAGGCACTGCGTTTGATCCTCAGCACCACATAAAAATAAAGGTATTGTGTCCACCTATAACTAAAAAAATAAGTATTTTTTAAAAAGATTTGAAGTATATCCTCTCCAACTATTTTCTTTTGATTTGTAAAGCAGATTGATTTCTGAAAAGATGTTAGCTTCTAAAGTGAATGACTTTTTTATATTCTGCTTGGAGAGACTTTTATCTAAGAAATAACCCTAGAGATTGGGACCCTTCAATTTAATTTTCACGGATTTCATGGGATCTACCTCGAGTTTAGGTGAGTTTAATTTCTCTTCCATTTAAGAGGAAAGAGCTATTGTATGTTACTCGAGATGCAACCCAGGTCCCAGAATACCAGTGCGAAAGCAAGGATGCATTCAAATCGGGATGAGTAAAGTTAGATGAGTATCAGAAATGTGGGCATCAGAATGTCAGTCCAAGCAGGTGACAGAAAAGCTATTGAAATATAATTTGCATGAATGATGTTTGCTCATCCATGCATTCATTCACTCACTTAATATCTATGGATCACCTACTGTTTTTTTTTGTGTGGGTGGTGGTGGTAGATTCATCCAATCATGTACTTTCATATTTGAGAACTGTGATAGGAATAGAGTATCTGGATATAAAATGGAAATCTAGGGGCTGAGAGAAGACTGCCTTGTGAAAGAACAGACTGAGATGAGCTCAAGGATGAACAGGAATTGGAACAAAAGCATGAGGTCTGGGGCAAATGTCCCAGGTGAAATGGGTGCATATATGATAAGACCCGAGTAGGCAGGCATAGAATGTAAGGTGAAAAGTGCATTGTAGAGCTCAAAGGTTTATAAATCCAAAAATTCAAATTCTTGGTTCACTTTTTGCTGACTACGTGGAACACACCAACTTTTCTGAGTATGTGTTCATGAAAGTAGATAATACATAGGAAACAATATTTGGCAATTACAAGAATTAATTGCAACATTCTGTGATTATGAAATTTATGACTTGATCCACATAATGGATGACCAATAATTTGGAGCCACTTTGGACCATAGTTTGGGAGTTTACTATGGCTTATGCCCTAGTGGTAAATTGATATTATTCTACTAGGTAATCAGAAATCTCATTAACATGTCCATATGAGTTACAGAATATTTTAGATATGAAATTTGTCCAGGTTCCATAGAAAATATGGAAAATGTTAACCTCCTGCATTTTAGGGAATAAACATGAAAATTACTGTATCTTGGAAGAAATGAATGGACTTTGTCACTAGAGGGAGATGTAGCCAGACTTTGAAACTTGCCCCAATTTGCATCCTGGAGAGAATGTTGTCTTGGTGATTTGACAAGTGGTGAAGTAGGAAAAGCGTTTGAGGAAAATTTAGCACCACAAGAGTTGTGGAGAGTTCTTTTGTTTTTAGGGACTCCTGATTGTGTTCTATGTGGTGGATAATAAACTTCAAATACTAGCATCAACAGCGCAGAGCAGCGCTGAAGCAATGGGGATAATTGTCCACATGGTTTGAACTTGGCTCCCTGCGTTGAGATGCTGGCACTGTAGTTCCAGGATGGCATATAATATGTAGAGCCACAGCATCAGGGACCAGGCCAAGTGAAACTGAGTGTCGTCTTGTGGTGGCCATTTGAGAGAGTACCTTTGATTAAACAGGAAAGTTTCTCACTGGAATTTTCAGTGACTGTTGATAGTCTGAGTACTTTTTTTTTTTTTCTATTGTATACTTTCCTGTGAAATGTATTTCTTTGTAGACTTGAATCAAAAGAACTTCTGAGGGAGTGTGTGTGTGTAGGGGGCATTTATCCTGACTATATTCCATTGAAAGTCAAGGAGTAAAAGGAGGGTGAATGTCCCTCAAAAGACATGTCTCTTAACTACCAGACTAATTCATGGGAGGGTGCACTGACAGAGGTGTTAGAATTCAGTTACACTTCTGTGGTGAACAGAGATCCTCCAATATAGGACTTAGATTAGATAGGTTTACCATTACTATCAGTTCCTATAGTTTACAAAGGATTGGAACAGTAAAGTTTCAAGAAAATATGTCTGAAATACAATCATGAATCTGTTTTAATAACTTGTTAATGGTAATTAAATGCTTTAAGGATACAACTTATAAATAACAAATGATAAGCTTTTTCCCAAGTAATACTCAACAATTTTAAAATTGCCTTGTTAAACATCCCTTCTTAAATCCATGTGAGTCCTATAATATAAGGTTCAGAAGATTCATGTTGTATTAAATTAGGCATCTCTAGAAAATTAACCCAAGTAATTTTTTTTTTTTGAAGGGAGGACTGGGGATTGAACTCAGGGGCACTCAACCACTGAGCCGCATCCCCAGCCCTATTTCATATTTTATTTATATACGGGGACTCACTGAGTTGCTTAGCGCCTCTTCGTTGCTGAGGCTAGCTTTGAATTTGAGATCCTCCTGTCTTGGCCTCCTGAGCTGCTGGGATTAGAGTGCACCACAACCCCGGCCTAAAATAGTTCTTGACTATAAGTTTGAATACATGGAAAAGAACTTTCAAATCATCTGTAATTTCTTCACACAGTGATAATGACTCTTGAGATGTTAAGTTTCTTCTAACCCTCATTCTATGAACTCTTCTACAAGATTGAAATCATGTTTTATTTGGGATTTCATGTTTTCATAAATTTTTTCTCCAGATAACAATGTCTCCTCAATTTGTCCCTTCTACAAATGAAGTGCTCTTTAAGCATCAAACTCTATGTATTGAAAAGCTATGCATTTTCCAACTTTTCTCATTGTTCACATGGCCATTATAAATATCATTTTCATGGTTACAACATACTCTATGTAGAAAATCGCATTAATCTTGCACAGATTACTTAGGTATTTAGTTTTCAATAACTAATGGATATTTCCATTCAGAACATTTTAGCCACATTTTACTCCACTTAATAAAGATCTTTTATATTAAAAGCAAACAATTGTCTTTGATCATAGCAAGATCAGAATATTTTTCTCAATAAAAGCCATAAACCTGTAAGAATTATGTAAAGCATCATAATTACTGTCGTATTTAACTCTGAATATTAAAATGTCTTTTTATCTTCAAAATTTATATATTTTAGATGCCACCCACAAATCCTAGCACCTTAGTTATTGAGACTCCATATTTAAGAATATCTAACATGGACTAACTATTGCTATTGCTGAGGAAGTGCTTACATTGTGCCAAGCACACTAAGTATTCTCATTGACATAAGCTCTTTGAGTCATCTAAACAACCCTATGAGATCTATTATTGAGCTTTACTATAAAAGGAGATCTAAAACTTTCACTAGATGTATATAGATGAGAATTAGATTTTAAAAATGGTCAGGGAAATAATGTGCAGATGTCTAAAACTCTTACCTGAATCTAAAATGCAAACAATGGTTAGACATTCTGGAGCCACTGGAAATATTTTGAAGCGTATTCTAGTTGTAGCAGAGACATCAATATTGAAGGATACAATATTTTAATTTTCTGTTTTGGGAAAATGAAGCCAAACTTTGAGTGTATGCTGTCAGTCTATGGATCTGATGAGGTCCGCTTGACTTGAATCTTTGATTAAAAATGACAAAATTCAAAATACAATTAGGCTGCACAACTTTAGTTTTGTTTCAATACTTGACATTTAATTTTTCTTACTGTAATTGAATTCTTAAATTTTGACTTCTAAAATGATGTATCTGAAAATAAAATTCTCTGTTTAAATGTTAAAAAAGTAGACATGTAATATTATCACTTAATGCCTACTGCATATGGATATTTCCAGGATTCAATGAATTCATATTCTTAAAAAATGAATTGATTCACATATCTATATGTAATTTAACCGAATAGCCAATAGTATCTACAGAAAGGTCTGGATGGCCAGAATTGGAAAAGGGGACCAGGGAGAGAAAGGAAAAAAGGAGGTACTGGAGAATGAAATTGGCCAAACTAAGTAACATGCATGTACAAATAGGTAAAACAAATCACACTATTATGTACAATTGTAATGCCCCAGGAAAACATTGAAAAGGGCTTGATGGGTCTGCACCAAATTCCTAATGACAATTACTGCTGGGGTGAGAGGCAAGGCAGAAGAAATGGGACTAGGCTTGTGGTAAAAGTCAAGGTAGAGTTTAGCTTTATCATTAGAGCTGAATTTTTTTAAAATGTGATCATAGCTGGGCATGGTGGCACACATCTGAAATCCCAGCAGCTCAGGAGGCTGAGATGGGAGGATTCGGAGTTCAAAGCCAGCCCCAGTAACTTAGCAAGGCCCTAAGAAACACAGACCCTGTCTCTAAATAAAACACACCCTGCGGATGTGGCTCAATGGTTGAGTGCCCATGGGTTTAATCCCTGATGTTAAAGAAAGTAACACATACTTGTTATAAAACTAGTTTAAGCTGTAACTATAAAATTACAAGAGGAATGCTTTAATGATTGAACTTCATCATATTTTTATGATTTGGAGTACATAAGCAACTTGGCAGAAAATATAACTGTAGTAGAAAATGTTCAAACCAAAACTTTAAGAGCCCCTGAAAATTGAAATCCACAAGAAATATTAAAGAGAAATTAAATAATGCTATAGTCAAGGTAAAAATAGGATTCTTCACTCATTTTAATTGTAATTTTCATAGAAATTTGTAAGATCTTATGATGTATACAGGATAAGGTGTCTTTATTTTTAGGTAATAGCGTTTGCCTAATGTTTGAAGATGCTGTTCCAGAGATTATACTGGTGAATAAAATAGAAATAACTTGGCTTTCATTAAAGCAGGGGAGAGGTAGAATAAATGAAAAAATAGGTAACTATCTGTCAGGTTGTCTTGAGCCCTGAAGACTGATAGGAGAAAAGAATGAGAGGAGTGAGCAGGGAACTGGTGCAGATGTGACGGTACACCTTTTGCAATTTTGTGGTTACGAAGAGTTCTGATGAGACAGGGAGCAGTGGCCTGGGTGAAGAAAGGGCATGAGTCCTTGGAACACCTAGAGTCAGAGTGCTCTGGATGGAGGGAATGGTGAGTGCAGTGGTCCTAAGGCCAGAAACAGCTTTGTAGAACGGCAGGAAAACCAGCATGCCTGCAGTGATGTGTGCAGTGGGGAAGAAGATCAAGAGGTATCTCTGCGAGGAAGCCAGAGACCAAATAACAGAGTCGACATGATCAGGACACCAGATCCTGTCCTTTAACAGGGCCTTAATCTAATGGTAGCAGGTTTGGTTCTTTGGCAGCAGAGGCTGAGATAGTTTGCGGGGTGCAAAACGAGGGGTCAACATCTATGAATAGGAGAAGGAAGTGGAATTGGGCAAAGGAGGAAACCCAAAGTAGGATGTACTAAATTTCAGTCAGCCTAACAAGTTTGTGCACTGTTTGCAGCCCAATTCCATGGGGTCCCTCTCCATGTTATGGGAAACTTGGTTCAATTGAGGCAGACACTAAGGGAACTGTCAGCTGGAGGCTGGATTGTGACTATACTTCCTATAACTGAGCAGCAAGTCCTGCCTTTGAAGTGAGATGGCTGAGTGCATGTCTAGGTTGAGTATGTTAGAAAAATTCATTACTACTCTACTCTTGCAGCATATTAATCTAAAAAGATCACAAGCCAGGCACGGTGGCATACACCTATAATCCCAGCAGCTCTGGAGGCTGAGGCAGGGTAATCGTGAGTTGAAAGCCAGCCTCGGCAAAAGTGAGGGTCTAAGCACCTCAGTGAGACCCTGTCTGCAAATAAAATACAAAACAGGGCTGGGGATGTGGCTCAGTGGTCGAGTGCCCCTGAGTTCAATCCCTGGTACCCACCCGCCCCCAAATAAAAAGATCATAAATATTAAGACTAGTAAATGCTAGTGGTCTCTAGACTAATATAAAAGCATAGGAAAAAGATTCTTTTCTTGAACATAAGAATATAAAACACTAAAATCCATGATCACAATTTACAGAAGCAATCACATTAAATTTGGGATGCCTATTACCACCAGAACTATCTGATATTTCCCTAGAAATATTACTCAATGCAATCAAAGAGAATAAAATTTTTAAAGTAAGTGAGAGACAATATTACTACTCTCACACTTGATATTTTTAAATCTAGTAAACCTGAGAAAACTGTGAAAATGACATTAAAATATGAAAATCCAATAGGGAAGCTGCTTGTTTCATACAGAAAGTTCAATAGCTTTTAAACCTAACAGGAGGGGTTGCTAAACTCCTCCTGTAAAGTACCAGACAGTAAATACCTAAGGTTGTGGTTATACAGTGTCTATTGCAACTAATTCAGCTGCTATTGTCGCACAAAAATAGCAATAGATAATGTAAAAACAAATGGACACAGCTGTGTTCCAATGACTATTTTTGAAATGGCAAATCAGATTTGACCCATGTTGGTTGTTTGACCTCTTCCATAAAAGTAAAAATCATTGACAAATTACAATTAAAAATAACTCATATTAGCAAATAAAGATAACATTGTAAACTTGATTTAAAAATAACATTCAAGGGCTGGGGATATAGCTCAGTTGTTAGAGGGCTTGTCTCATATGTACAAACAAAGTCCTGAGTTCAATCCCCAGCACCACAAAGAAAAAAAAAAAAAAAAAAACGAAAAACAATGTTGAAGAAATTTATGGAAAAAAGGCATTTCAAATTAGTAGAGAATAAAATCTTGATTAGGAAGGCTCTATTCTCTAAACACGTCATATGAATGAATGAGGGACTCCACTGAAATATTTACATGATTTTTAAAATAGCTTCATTCTTCTAATTCCTTTAAGTCATCAGATCAGATGCAGATACTATACTTCAATCAGGCTCCTGTTGATAAAAGCACTGGTTACTATATTTTTTGCTATTTATGTAATAAATGCTGTACATGTTGAAAAAATTACAAAGTTAAACCCATAAACTAAATTTCCAGAAGTAGGATTACTGGATCAAACAATATAATTTTTAGTGTTCATGAGGTGGTAACAGACTGCCTAGACATGTTCTGTATTTCTAGAACTCAATGGTATCCATTTTTTTTGGTTTCATATTTCTGTTAATAAAAAATTCAAGTTATTAAATGACAATATTTGATACTATAAGAAACTAGACATTGGTTGTTGTTTATTAGTCAATTCAACTTCCATAACCAAATGCCAGAGGTTAAACAGCTATTAACAGATATTTTTTAGTTTGAGATTGGAATCCATTGAAGCCAGTAGATTTAATGCTCGATTTGAATGGATACTTTTCCTGGTTCAAAGATAGTACCTTCTTGCCTTTCTCTGTATAGGAGAGGTGCATTAGCTCTCTTGGGCTATTCAACAGGGGCAGTAATCTGGATCCTTATGAACTAATGAAACCCTCATGAATGAATGCAAACATTCAAACCATAGTATTGAACACCACCTGCATTTTACCCAAGTTGCTTGTTTATAATTTTGTTTTTATAATTGTTCTTCACTTTCTTATTATGTGAATTATTTTATTTAGTTACACATGACAGTACAATGATCTTGACGTAAATCCTATCTGATTCAAATGTATGATAATGTCTCATTTTTCTGAGTATACAGGTTGCAGAATCACATTAGTCATGTTCTTTATTAGCTATGGAAACTCTAGATCCCATATCCCTTGCAAATACGGTTGTTTTCCCAATACAAACTTAAAGTATAATCCCTTTGAGTTGGTATATACATTTTAGAAATATAAACACTTTATCACTCTAGACTTTAAAAAAAAAATGACCTTCTATGAAGCTTTTCCTAATCTCCTATATAAAACAGGTGTAGTATTGCCTCCATTACACATAAGGAAACCAAAGTTCAGAGAGGACAGATGATTGGTTCAAGGGTACACAGTTCTGAGGCAATGGAACCTGGGATCAGAATTCAAGCTTAACACAGTTGGACTTGAGAGCTAATATTGCAGTATTATCCTGCCCATTCTAGTCCTACCAATTTCAGATGAATAGAAACATAAATTTTAGGTTTGGAAGAGATTTCCATGTAGCCTAAAAGAGATCAGGAAGGGAATATAGATTTATAGTGTATAGATATTTCACATTTGTCAGACCAATAATTACTTTCATAAGTTCACTGAATTACTTTGCCATGATGTATAGAACCAGTAATAATACTACTTTCATATGCATTAATGCACTCTGAAAACCCATCCTAGATCTTAAAATACTATTATGTTCAATTATTATTATTTGCATTAAGAAGGCTATGAATTCTAGATGGATTTTAATTAATTAATTCCCCTAAGTATAGTATTTATTATTCAGAACATTATGTAGTAGCAGAACCATGACTTTCAGTAATTAAGAGTTTCTATGAAACTTTTGGAATGGATTTTCAGATTTTAGGAATACAAAAGGCTGATTAATGGCATATTCTTGCTAAATGTCATGAAAACAAAACATACGCTCTGTCAGTAAATCAAAATTATTGGTAGTCCTAGAAGAATACATAATCAGAAGTTGGTAACATAATGTTCAAGTTCTCAAGTTTTATTTAAGATGAATTATTAATTTGTACTGACCACAGAAATTCTTACTTGAGTTTGAAAGGTCAAGAGTTCAGTGTTCCTTTGATCAGGTCTAATTTGTATTACCATAATTTGGCAGTTAATGGTTGCATACGGAGGAGCATGTCATAACAAGGATTCTTATTTTGAGAAAAATTGAGAATTTGCTTAGTTAGGAAAAGGCAAATTATATCTACTGTTATTCATTACATGGCAGTTCTAAATGACTTCCCTTCAAATTTTTAGAATGTCTTTTTGGTAGACACATAGATTGATATGGCATTTAAACTTACTGTATTTAATTCATTATGTATGAGCCTCTAGAAACTGGACTAAGTGTTGAAGAGGATGTGAAATGACAAATATCTTGTCTTTGATCTTGAAAAGTAGGAGAAAGATTATGAGCCCAGTGTTAACTTTTTACTTTTTTTTCCCCCTCTGCACCTCTAAAACTAACCTGCCTTTCCACCTTACTGTCTGGATACATAACAAGATATCTTTTCATAGTCTTCACACAAAAGCAACTTTGACATAATCACTGAATAAAGATTTTTGCTAATGCTTCTAGAAGGCAAATTAAAGTAATGGAAGAACACGGTTTAAGTAGCACTCTGTAGCTTCCTAGCTTTGAGTTATTGGGCAAGCAAATTAACTGTTAGCAGCTCCAGGTATAAAGTAGGAATAACAGTATTCTGTAAGGGTGTGGTGAGGAAATGAGTCAATGCACATAAGAGCACCATCAGTAAGATACCACCATAGAAAAGAATGTTAGCTAGTTTATGGTTTGGATCTTTGCTGTTCCCCTAAAAACTCATGTGTAGGCAATGTAGGAATGTTAAAGGTGAAACTATTGGATGGTGAGAGCTGCAACCTAACTAGCAGATTGATCCATTTGATGAACTAATTCGGAGAATACTGGGTGATAACTATAGGCAGGTGGTGCATCACTAGAAAAAGTAAGTCACTGGGGACATGCTCTTGATTATATTTTTGTCCCTGTTTCCTGGCTGCCACCCAAGCAGCTTTCCTCCACTATGCTCTTGACCATGTTGTTCCACCTCATCTAGGGCTCAGAGCAATGAAGCTGACCCACCACAAACAGAACCTCTGCAACCATGGGTCAAAATTTCCCTCTTCTAAGTTGAGTATGTGGCCATAGTGATGAGAAGCTGATGAACAAAGTTAACTTTATAGGGATGTAAGAGGAAATTATTTTCATTACATACCATAGAGGAAGAAAAGAAACACCTAAAATTCCAATTAGATTGCTTCTGCATAGTATAGATATGTCTCACTTGACATCAGAGTTAGATTGGGGTTTGGGATGATTCTCCAACTTACTTTCATGAGAGCTGATATTACAAGAATACAATAATGAGATAGAAGAACTCGCTGATAATTTAGAGGGGAATTTGCATACAGGTCTGAAGATAATGTAATGAGATCAGGGCTACATACTGAAATTTAGTAATCATTATGGAAAAAAACTAAATTTCAACAGTGACAGTAAAGTGGGAAGGATACGCAGGCAGAGACTGAGGGGAAAAATCTCTCATAGTACTCAATTGTGTTTAAAAAGTTACATATTCCAATATAAGATGCCACATTGAGCACACTTGATTTAAGAAAGCCCATTAAAATTACTGGGGACAGTGTATATGTAACAGTAATGGGAAGAAAGTGAGGATATCAAAGGTATTCACAAGTGCTAATCTTAAAATCCTTACGCAGAGACTATAGTAGAGGGGAATCCTGAAGAGCTGGTGGACTTCTCATCAGGCTAAATTTGTCAGAGGGTAGGCTGGAGAAGTAGGGCTACAATTAGTGATTAATTACAACTTTTCATATGAAACTTTATACAAGGGATCGTACAAGACAGTTGAAGCAATTTCTTTGAAATAGAAAATGATGAGATAGAATGAGTTTGGAAGGATTCTCTCCTTTTCTATGAAGCTAGTATCGTCCTGATACCAGACAGACCTATCAAGGAAAAAGAACTCCCAACAATTACCCTCATGAACATAGATACAATTTTCCATCATTTTATTAAGAACTTTTGTATCTACAAAAACATCAAAAAGGTAGTGCACCATCAAGTGGAGTTGATCCCAGGAATGCAAAGGTTGGTTCAACATATGGAAATCAATAACTGTAATTCATCACATTAACAGACTTAAAGACAATTGAATGGTTTTTTCAATAGATAAAGAACACTTGACAGACTACTACATCCATTCATGCTCCAAACACCAGAAAACACTAGGAATAGTATGATAAATACCTGAGCATTATGAAAACTACATATACTAAACCCAAGGCCAACATTTTGAAGTGAGAAAAATTGAAAGCATACCCTCTAATACTAGAACAAGAAAAGCCATGTCCTTTTTCATGACTTCTATTCATCATAGCCCTTGAAACTCTAGACATAGCAATTACAAGAAAGAAATTTAAAGGATAGGATAGTTTGAGGAGTTCTTACTTACAGATGACATGATTTTTCTTTTGGTCTTCTAAATATAAAACACACAAGCAAACCAGAAAACTTCTGGAACTCAAAATCTTGTTTGCTGGATTTATTTAACACCTATAAATCAATTGCATTCCTATACATCAGTGATGAATCAACTGAAAGAAATTAGGAAAACTTTCATTCAAAGCAGCCTCAAAAACAAACACATAAAAAATCGGGTACCAAACAAAAGGTAAAAGGCCTCTACAGGGAAAACTACAGAACACTAAAATTGAAGACCTTAGAAAATGGAAAGATCTCTCATGTTTTGGGTAGGCAGAACCAATATTGTCAAAATAGCCTTACTACCAAAAGTGCTATACAGCTTCAATGCAAGTCATTAAAATTCCAATGACATTCTTCATAGAAACAGAAAGCAGTCATAAAATTTCTTAAGGAAAAATAAGAGGCTCAGAAAAACCAAAGCAATCCTTAGCAAGAAAAGTAATACAGGGGGTGATTTACAATACAAGGCCTTAAATTATAGTACAGAGCTGTAGTAACAAACTTCATGGTATTTATACCAAAACGGGCATGTAGACCAATGGTACAGAATTGAAGATGCCGAGATAAACCCACATATCTCATACTAGACAAAGGCACCAAAAACATATTGGAGAAAAGATTAGCTTTTCAAAAAATGGGCTGGTAAAACTGGAAATCCACATATAGCTGAATGAAATTGAATCCCTACCTCTGACCCTGCATAAAATTCATAGTGGATCAAAGTCTTGAGCATTAGATCAGAGACCCTGTGCCTACTAGGGAGAAAAAGTAGGGCCAACTCTTCATGTTGGCTTAGATACTTCATTCCTCAATAAGACCCTTTAAGCACAAATAGTAAAATAAAAAATAAAGAATAAATACAATGGTTTCAAACTAAAAAAGCTTTTTCACAGCAAAGAAAACAATGTGATGAGGAAAGACCACAGAATGGTAGAAATTCTTTGCCACCTGCAGCTCAGATGGAGCATTGTTCTCCAGGATGTATAGACTCAAGCTACAATAAATTAAAAACCCAATCAATAAATGGGCAAAGGAACTGCAGATACTTCACAGAAGAGTGATCACTCAATATGTGAAAAATGTTAAACATCTCTAACAATTAGATAAATGTAAATTAATTTCACTTAAGTCAGAGTAACAATTAACAAGTAATACAAGTAAAAATGATGGCGAGGATGTGGAGGAAAATGTATACTCATTGCTGGTGGGACTGCAAATTGGTGCAATCACTCTGGAAAGCAGTATGGAGATTCCTCAGAAAACAGGGTCAAATAGTTGTTCCATTCTAAG
Source organism: Marmota flaviventris (assembly GCF_047511675.1). NCBI lineage: Eukaryota > Metazoa > Chordata > Mammalia > Rodentia > Sciuridae > Marmota > Marmota flaviventris. The sequence goes on along the minus strand of NC_092509.1, from coordinate 82,715,348 downwards.
TTATCTCACTTCTTGGCATATACCCAATGACTTAAAATTGGCACACTATAGTGATGCAGCCACATGAATTGTTTATAGCAGCTCAATTCACAATAGCTAAACTATCAAAAAAAAATCCAAATGCTTTTTAATAGATGAATAAAGAAACTGGCATATATACAAAATGGACTATTACTCAGCATTAAAAGAATAAAATTGTGGCATTTGCAGGTAAATGGATGGGGTTAGAGAATATCACACTAAGCAAAATAAGCCAATCCCAAGAAGCCAAATTTATCTTGATGTTATTGTAGATATTAGCGGATGCTAATATAATAAGGGGTTGGGGGAGTTAGGGAGAAATAGAAGTACTTTAGACAAATGGGAATGAAGGGAATAGGAAAGACAGTACAATGAATCAGACATTACTTTTCTATGCTGATATAAATACACAACCAGTGTTACATCCACATCATGCACAACCACAAGAATGGGAAGTTATACTCCATGTATATATAACATGTCAAAAAACATTGTCACGTATAACTAAAAAAAAAGGTAAAGGACAAAACTGAGGGGAAAATGACACTAATCCAGAGACATGTGCCTAAATCATTAGTATGTATTGAGTTGAATAAAGGCATTTTGTAAATGTGCACAGGTTTTCTAAGGAAGTTATATGAGGCTGTAACCAGGAAAGCAAGGGCATAAGCCAGGAGAGGGTAACCGAGGGAATTCACAAACCAAGGAGCCAACTCAAGGGAGCAGTGGAACCAAACTTCAAGGTAAAAGCTGTAGTAGGACCAGAGCAGCCAGGCTGCACTGGTGGTGGGTCTGAGTGCCAGAAGGACTGGAGGATAAGAACATGGCAGAGCATGGAACGGATGCAAAGAGTGACGAAGTATTCCAGGTGAATGTGAACAACGATTCCAGAAAAGCATGACCTGAGTACACAGCACCTGAACTAGGTGTTTCATGAAGATGTATGCAATGGTTTCCAACCAAATGACACAATGAGTAAGAAGCCGGGAGATCAAGAAAAAAATAAAATATTTACATGATGAACTCATGGTTCGAAAATTTAGCAAACAATTTTTTCAAAGTCATGTTGTGACAAGAAAAGAGAAACACTTTGAACTTGATTCTAGGAAGATCCTTTTTCTAAGGATCCTCATGAATTTCATCTTGGAGCACAAAGTTAAGCACACTATTTGGCCCAATAGTGATCAAAATTTACACTAGCAAATGATGCAACTATTAATATTTTCTCCAGCTTCATGGACTCAACCTACAGGCAAACACTGAAGACTATTTGGATATATAAAACAACATAAATATTAACCTTGACAATATAAAAAAGAATTGGTAACATCGAGAAGTGGAAATGCTTAAAAATGATGGGAGGTATGCAGGTGTGATAGTCTTTTTGCCAAAAACTAAAAAGGGGCCAGTATTAGTGACACAACTCTATTGGAAAGAGGGGAGAGGAGGTATTAGATGAGCTAGATATTAAACATTTCAGAAATTGACAGAAAATACCTGTATCTGATTACTCAGACTACATAAATGTGGCAGACTATTCTAGTTAATACTTTCTCTAACAAAAGCAAAAATAAATCCGGGTACATGGCTACCCAGCTAAACAGTTTGCCTTATAGTTAAGTCTTGCCCACATCTCTCGGGGGCGGGGGAAATGGGGTTCTCTTCAGTGTAATGGGCTGGCTGAGAAATTAAAGCTAGGGAAAATAAAGTGGTCAAAGAACCACAGGACACAAAATATATTCAAAAGCTGGGGCAGGCGGGGCAAGCAGGTCATGTGGATCGAGCTTGTATATTGATGGCAAAATGGAGCCCAAGCCTACTTGATTTATATAGGGGGGGCATCGAAGGCCTTCCATAGGATGTTCTCCAAAAAAGGTTAAAGGTGGGCTGTCCAGTTTCCAACAGATTATGCCCATCTTGAGAGTGACTATGGAGAGCTTCCTAGAAGAGCAAATATAAAGACTGTGTACCTTGGACAATCTGTGGCCTGGGAGACCATGGATGGTTCCTAAGATTAAACCTGGGACTCTAGCTTTATACTGAGAATATCCTCACGTTTTTCACGGATGGCTCCCCGAAGTTAGAAATGGCCAGGATATAGCTCACTTGGTAGAATACTTGTTTGTATGCACAAGGCCCTGGGTTCTAATCTACAGCATCACCAGGATGGGGCGGGATGGTGGTAGTGGGTGAACGGCCAGCAGGGGTGTGAGCTGAAGCAAAGAATTCAACATTAGTTCAGGTCTCTAAAACAGTATGGCTGTCTCTCCTATTTCTCTACTTTCCAATGGTAAAATGAAGCTTAGGGGAGTCTGTTAAGCATGTTAAAAAGGACCACTGTCCCCTCTAGGGAGGTCACAGCAGTAAGATGGAAGGAGCCTGAGTTCCAATCCTATCAAAGTTGTCCTAAATTTCATGCTGGGACTGTTATGTGAGTGAACAAATCTTGTGTTGTGCTCATACTACTGTATTCTTAAAGTTTGGTGTTAGAACAGCTTGACTTGTATCCTACTCCTACGAGTAATTATTTAGAGACATAATGGTAAACATGCAACACTTAATTCTACTTTCCAGAAAACTTTCAATTATCTGTGTGAAATGGTGAGTGAATAGAAGATAAACATGGCTTTTCTTAAGACTTTTTATGCTAATTAACTTGTAAGCATGTGCAGTATTTTGATAAAAATAAGATGGTTATATTAAAAGAAGATAGAACATATATGGTAAGAGATGAAAAGCCCATTTATGCACCACTGAGAACGTTTTGGTTTATTTCAAGATACTCACGTGTGTGTGTGAGAGAGATACAGATATACAAAATTTTTTCTTGCGGGGTGGGTAATGGGGACTGACCCAAGGAGTGCTTAATCATGGAGCCACATCCCTTTATATTCTATCTAGAGATAGGGTCTTGCTAAGTTGCTTAGGGCCTAAGTTGCTGAAGCTGGCTTTGAACTTAGGATCCTGCTGTTTCAGCCTCCTGAGCCACTGAGATTACAGGCCTGCACCACCCATATGTGTATTTTAATTAAAAAAAAAAAAAAAAAAAAAAAAAAAAAAAACTAGAAGCATGAATGAGGAGACTTCAGAAAGAAACTCAAAAGAAATATTTGGAGAATTTACAGGTAAGAGGACTGTACATACAGGAAGCCAGGAGACATCAGGGTTTCAGTGGCAACAGATGAGATACCATGGGAAAGTTCATAGATCTGGAAACAAGTTAATTAAACTTAATTTCAGTTCCTGATGATCTACAAAAGGCTTTGTCAATAGTGGATAAAAAAAAGAGAAGTCTCTGGACTACAAAGGGCAGCTGGTAATCCTCTCCTTTTCTGAAAATATGTAACCCATCCACATAGTGGGCCCCTGCACTATGAAGACAGCTAAAGGTCTTTTTATCCTTTTGGGTGGTATATGGGATGGGAGGATGGTACCAATTCTTCAAAAGTGGCCAGAGAACCACAGACAAGCTTTGTTTCCGTACCACCCTGAAATAATTCTAAATGCATCACATGCTGCAGTACTTAGGGGTCTAGAGTTGAACAGTGGCATTATCCCATGAATGATGAAATAAGGAATTTTGTCATATAAAAATGTTGAACTAAGTATGTCTATTTGAACACTATTAAAGACTTTAGCATTTTACTATGAGCAATTGAGTACAGAGACCACATATTTAGTCTTCGAGCTTAAGCACTGGCATAGAGTGGTGACTCAATAAGTGCTTATTTAAATAAAAGCTTAAATAAAAATTTGTTAATGTGTTATTTGGGTAACTTGATTTAGCACATTTCTGAATTTTTGAGACTTAGGTCATAAGCCTCTTATTCAACCATCCATCTGACCTAGTTTTACACTATGGTCTTAAAGTTGCTTGCCAGACCTCTTAGTGAAGATAATAAAATGAATTTTTTTTTGACCTGAAAGGGGCTCAGAATTTGATTCTAAGTTTGAACACCACTTGACTCATCAAGATATTAAAAGCATCTGTGAATTCAGTGAACAACCTCAAAGGAGCTTAAAAATACTTGTTAAGAAAAGATTTAATAGCCTCCTAAGTCCTGAAAATTATTTCATGTTGGTAAAATTCTGCTTTGGGCTTTGGACAAACGGTCTGTCTTTTCTTCTTTTTTTTTTTTTCTGATTTACTGGCAATTTTAACACGTTAGCTGAGAGCAGTCACACCACACTGTTAACCACATTTCCAAACTGTTAACTTTTGCTATAACTTTCAATCTACTCTTACAGCTCGGTAATGCCAGGAAGTAGGAGGGCAGTTGAAAATGCTGAATGTGGCCAGGAAAGAGATATTAAAGCTAAGATACAAAGAAAACACCTGTGATGCATTTTGGCTAAGTCAAGCACGCAAACACTTCCGCTGGAAAGATAAAAACATGTTCAGTACTTTAAAACTCATGGGTTCTATTCACGAGTGATCAAATCCACAACACAATCTTTAGTTTCAAATTCTTCCGTAAAGGAATATTTTATCTGCAAGTAGTTTCAAACAAAGTTTTATATTGTACATTCTGTGGTGCAGGACATACAGAATTGAGTTGATTGCTATGTGAAGACACAATAAGATGGTTATGTCAGCACTGACCTCATAATCATAATGATAGCTTTCACACTTGAACATCTGCCTCTAGGTTTGCCTTTTCAATTAAAAATATTTCTTACCTAGTTAAGAGTTTTTGCTTCAAGTGCTTTGATTTCAATGCAGTTTAGTAAACAAAAGTGCATGGTGTTGGTATGTGAGCTATAAATTGCATCTTTTAAATGTTAACCTATACAATGTAAAAACTGGGACACAGAGCTGAGGAGATCCAAACTGTTCTTGGAAAATTACTTCAGAAGGCAAGTTATCCTAGGCATTCTTGGTAGGTTTCAAATTGGGAAAAAGCAGGGTTCCTTAAAACAAAACGGTTTCTGTTTCTGACCATTTGTTTCCAAGAGACTATCGCTACTATACATTGCTTTATCCTTTTGTAAGTTTGTTAAGAAAACACTAATGCATATGACAACCCCATACAATGAAGCCTTAATTGAAGGAAGAGTGAAGAGGATATCTAACATTTATAAAATTACTAACTTCCTACACATTAAAAATATGTAGGCTTCACAAATTTTTTTGGAGTTAATTTTATATATAGTACTGATACAGGAATTGAATCACAAAGGCAAAACAACTTGCTAATAGTAAAAGCAAAATTCAAACCATTCAATTTCTAAAATGATATCCCTTTTCACAGTAATTTATTGATTCCTTCCTTAAATTGTTATGTAGCCTGAAGCACTTTTTTGAAAATTGCTACAAGAAACTTCATACACATATTCCTATTTTATTTTTTTTTTTTTTTATTTTATTTTTTTTATTGTTGGTTGTTCAAAACATTACATAGTTCTTGATATATCATCTTTCACACTTTTCTTCAAGTGGGTTATGAACTCCCATTTTTAGCCCATATACAATATTCCTATTTTAAATAGATCAAATTTTACAAGTATGACGCAGAAAATTGCATGGAATCAGTAAGGAAAATAGCAATGATAATTGTTCTCAAAAATTACTAAAGGGAAGGAAATAATTTTCAACTTATATATAACTTTTTCATTATAATTCTTGAAGGTCCTAGCTAGTATTTTGTTAAGTATTTTATTCTATAATTTCCCAATAGAACACACTAACATGTGTGTTAAATTTCTTCCCATTTTGGGGTGAGAACATATGAGGAAAAAGGCTTCTATTAGAATACTAGGTAAGAAACTAAACTCTCAAATGGTTTCTTTCTAGGCAGATGCTTGAACAAATTGCTCAGGGTACATAGCTCTGATCTCGGCAACACCACAGGAGTGTTCAATTATTTGTGGGGGTTCCCTCAGATAAGGATGGGAAGTTGCCGCAGTCTGGCTGGGCACAAAATACCTGAGCCACCATGAGGCACTTGTAGGTTCAAACAGGAACTCCCTTATTGCCCGAACTCCACCGGCACTCCACGCACACTCCCTGGGAACTCCCTTACCCTCCTCCGCACCCCCCCCAACTCTATGGGGAACCCCGCAAGAACTCAATGGGAACTCAATGGGAAACTCCCCGAGGCAGGCGCCCGAGGCAGCAGGAGCGGCCCTATTGCTGGACAGCAGGGGTCTAATATACAACTGAATACACAGCCTGTTTCAATCCAGCATCATCCAGTCACAGCAATTATACATAGCTTAACTTAATTATGATCTTAGTGGCTCGCTGGCATCACCTCTCAACCACTCCTTCTGGCAATGCCAGGCGCCATCCCGACTCAGCTGTGGCTCTCAACATCTCCCCCTTCTGTTTAAATAAACAACAAGCATGTGGCTTAGGGACCGTGCCTGTCTTAGGTTGTCCAATACTACATATCCTTACCCGTCACTGGATGAGCTGACCTCAAGGCGTCAGCCTCCTGTCTTGGGTTGGTACCATTGTAATTGGATCTAGCCCATCATTGACTACCGGTACAGCATACAGCCATACTAGTGGATAGGCCTTTGCACCAGTGTGTGTGGGGGGGTGAGGTTCTTTGCCTCACCTCTGTTGGCCCCCAAATTTTAGCTGAATGACCATCGCAAGCAGAAGGGAGGAGGATACAAAAATGTCATGACACCAAGCCAATTGACGGCTCCTTTAGAAAAATTGTACCACCGATGACACCATCAGCAAAGATACCCCGGCACTACCACAAGTCACTGCACCAACAGATAGTTCACAATGCAAACAAATGATACGTTGTGCAGGCAAGTTCTACAAGCAGTTCAAAGCAGAGGAATCCATTAATATGTCCATTTCCTCCCAAAGTAAATCAACTCCTTGATTGAGCATCACTTGTTGAGTTACATTATTCATTGATGTATCAGCTATCACAACAAACTGTATAAACTATTGCAGAAGCTGTAGTTTGGTTTTATCTTTGTCTTCACCGGCACCGGGATGAAGATAGGAATTCTGGCAATGAGGGCTTAAAAAAAAAAAATTATGTAACATTCCAGTAGGCACTAAAAGAAAGCAATTTTCTAAACAATTTAGTATCCTGAATAGAATTAGATGTAATGAAAAGAAAAGGTGAAAGTAAACAGATCTGTTAACCTCCTTTTTGTTCACATTTTAAAACAATCCTCAACAGCTGTTTACCCAATTTAAATTAAACCATTTAAATCACGTGAATAATAAAAAAAATTTGGACCCATTTTTCATAAGCGCTCCTCATATATGATATAGACATACGCAGACATACAACACAAAACACAAGTGTGCACACATAATACAATACATACAACACATAATAGTAAAGGCCCTGTAGCTTTTCACAGGTGAAATCTCCATTGCAATATTTAAAAACTCCACAGTGAAAAAATAGAACTGATCAGAAAAACATTAAACTAGGTCTGTATGAGCTCAAAGAACAAAATAGAACTTCATGATGTGGGAAAGGGCAATAATAAAATAGATACTGAAAAAAGGCATCCTGGTTACCACCTGGGTTTGACTCTCTTGACATCCCATCCTTCCTGTAACTTGCATATGGGTTTGAAGGTATTCCCACAAGTAAGCCTCAAGGTTTTTTACATTTGAAATAGGCCTTAATGGTATTCATTATTCATTAGCCTCCAGGTGTGGGAGAACCACTGTTGTAGGTGTAAGAATAGCCAAACTGGAGTTCTGGATATCAGCTGTTATGGATTTGAGCCAATTCATCTTCTTTTTGGTCTGTAGAAATCGCTTTAGTTAATCTCTCTGGAATCCAAATTGACTGCTGCTCTCCCTGTGGAAACACAGAAACGGACTCCTGGCTCCAGACAATCACTGGGTCAGGACCTTTCCATTGTCCTGTTAGAATATCCTTCCAAAGTACCTTAGGCTTATGCACATTTTTTGGACACATATGCCTTTCCGCAGCACTAAGTCCTGATGAATCCAAATTTTAAAAGTTTAGAGTAACAAACATTATTTTAAGTTTATCTTTGGGGGATATATACCCCTTCCCAATTCCCTCTTTTTGCTTTAATAAGTACATTTTAATAGTTTGATGAGCTCTTTCAACTATGTCTTGTCCCTGTAGATTGTATGGGATTCCTGTTACGTGAGTAATGCCAAATGTTGAGCAAAATTGTTTAAAAGAGGTAGAAGTATAGCCAGGGGCATTATCTGTTTTTAACTGTTTTGGAACACCCACAGTAGCAAATTTTTGTAAGCAATGAGCTGTAAAATCTTTAGTTTTTTCTCCGGCATGAAGGGAGCCCATCAAAAATCCAGAAGTAGTATCAACTGTAACATGCAAATATTTTAATTTTCCAAATTCTGGCAAGTGTGTGATGTCCATCTGCCAAATATGGTTAGGTATCAGTCCTCTAGGATTGACTCCAAGATTAACTTGTGGTAAAAAGTCACACAATTTTGACATTGTTTTATTATTTGTCTAGCTTGTTCCTTAGTTATTTTAAAATGCTTTTTTAAAGTATTTACATTGATATGGAAGGATTTATGAAAATTCGTAGCTGCTTCTAGGGAAGAAAAAATATGTATTCCATGTGTAGTTTTATCTGCTAAATCATTGCCCAAACTAAGGCTCCAGGCAATCCTGTATGTGCCCTGATATGTCCTATAAAGAATGGATCTTTTCTGTCCCAGATTAGACTTTGTATAGTGGAAAATAAAAACAGTAGAGGAAGGGGAAATCCTACCAGCATCTTAACTATATACTGACTATCAGAAAATAAATTAAATACAGAATCTTTAAACATACTATCCTCAGGATGAATTGGAATTGAAAAAAAAAAACAATGTTTAATATCTATAGCTAAAACATGCGAGGTTTTTGGCATTGGGCCCCCCAGTCCGTTTTTTGGCAATGGAGCCTGATACTTTCCCCCACGATATCGTGGGTAAACACCTGGTCCTTGTCCGTTTTTTGATAATGGAGTACCCTCTATGGTGGTTTGAGAACGGCATTCATTAGCCCAATGTCTCCCTCTATGGCATCGTGGGCAAATACCCGATATTCTATTCCTTTGATACCTAGTTTTGTTAAACCCTCCTCCTATGGGGCAACTCCTTTTAAAATGTCCTGTTTGTTCACAATTGTAGCATGTGTTTGGCCTGGCATCTAAAGCCTGTGGTACTGCAGCTGCCAAGACTTGCCCCTGTTCATTAATGTCTCTACATAATTTAATGTTCAAATCTTCATGTTTCCATGGTCTAATGGCCTCCCTGCATCATTGATTTGTTTGCTCATAAGATAGTTGTTTTATTAACGGCATTGCTTGTTCTGTATCCCCAAAATTCTGGTAGCTGTTTGAATAAGCCTATCTACAAATTCAGTGTAAGGTTCATTAGCTCCTTGTATTACCTTAGATAATTGACCTTGTAAACCTCCATGTCCTTGTAAAGTCTTCCATGCCCTAACTGCATCTGCAGCAATTTCTGAGTATATGGCAGGATCATATGCAATTTGTTACTGCTGACCCTCATAAGGTCCCTTTCCTAACAACATATCTAGATTTCTCTGAGGATAACCGGCTGCTGCATTTCGCTTAGCCATCTCTATGCAAAATTCCTGATTGGTAACCTTCCATAACAGGTATTGTCCTCCATTTAGTACAGCTTTACACATTCTAGCCCAGTCTGCTGGTGTCATGTCCAAGTTGGTAATGACCATGCTTACAGTGAAGGGTGTTTGAGGGCCATAGGTTGTTACAGCCTCTTCTAGCTGCTTCACTGTTTTTCAAATCTAAAGCACGGTGAATTCGCTGCCCTCCTGCCTGCTCAAATACAGGGCATGCTAATCTTTGAGGTCCTGTCTCAGGATCCCAACTATCAACTACGCGGGTTGGGGGTCCCCCAGCATATATTGTCTCCATAGGTGGAGCTACTGGTTGGACACTTACGCCCTCTGGTGATAGAAAGGTGTTAGTAGCAGCCTCCTTTTGTAACTTTTTCCCTGATGGCTTTTTCTGCTCTAAACTTTCTTCCCCTTTCTGACTATCTCAAGAGGCCTCCTCTTTTTCCTGATCTAATATGTCTTCTACCATAATATGAACTGAAAGCTTTGGACTAGGCAAACAAAATCGTATCATCACAATGGCAATGTGTCATCTGGCAAAGTTCCTGGGTTTTTCTTTTCCCTCTTCCTTAAGTCTTCACCATGATGGTCCCATTGTGATATTCAATGACAACTCCTTAAAAAGCTATGGGCTACATTTTTGTATTGTATCAACGTATACCCTGACTGTTCTTGGTTTTACTTTGCCTCCTTCCTCTAACAATTCACTTAACATTCTTTTGGTTTCTTTTTTCCTAATTTCTGACCCCATAGGATAATGCAACCCAACAAGATAACACAAAACAAAACCAAAACAGAATGAAACAAAAACGGAACAAAAATTGTTATCAGTTTTTCTATTTTCTTGACATGTGTATCCATGGTTTATCTCTCTTCCTCAGGGCCGAACAACTTCAAACCCTGAGCCAACCATTTTCCCCAGTTTGCCTGAGAAAGTTCTAGGGAAAGGCAGCTTGAAACAAAAACAAAACTGAATACGCAGCCTGTTTCAATCCAGCATCATCCAGTCACAGCAATTATATACAGCTTAACTTAATTATCATCATCTTAATGGCTCGCTGGCACCTCTCAACCACTCCTTCTGGCAATGCCGGGTGCCATCCTGACTCGGCTGTGGCTCTCAACAGGAAGTGTGGATTTATAAGCAGATAGCCAACTTAATAACTTTGAAAAGTCTGCAACTGGTCTATATAATAGTGCAGCAAAGTTATTTTATTATGTAAATAGACAATGTTTATGATTGTCATCTATAAAATTTCAAAAGGAGTAAAAATAAATTTCAGGAGTAAAAAATGTAAAGTGGTAATTTCTTACAGCATTTTCTCTTTGGCATTTCTATCAATATTTTACCTCCATCTTTCCTTGACCTGTCTATTTAAAGATAGAAGTGATATTAGAGATAGGAATATGGTGGAATTCATATTAAATGTAACTCTTTGGACTTTGTCTCTGCTGGGTATTCTGGGGTCATCGTCATCCCTGGCTATAGTTGGGTGGAGGCTTCCACAATGTGTCTTTTGGTCAGTTGCTTTATTGTCTTAGAATTCAGAGTTCCGGAATGTGATACACAAAGCTCAAAAGACCCGATCAGCAATCTGCTCCCCAGGAGTGTGAGATATTCAGTCATTCCAAGTAGGCTTTGGCCTTCATTTTCTCTGTTTAGTGAATACCTCTGTTTTTTCTTTTCTGTTTCAATATGCTATACATCCATTTTAATCTGTGGGGCCCTCTACAATTTAACAAACTTGCAACCCAAGTTCCAATATGAATGGCCTGTGGGGAAATTGAGGAAGAGACTAAGGACAGGTGTGTATGACCTGACGTATCTTCCCATCACTCTGACCTATCTTCCCATTACTCATTACTGTGAAATGAAAATTCATTACTGTGAAACATTATACACCCAGTTGTTGTGACCCTGACACATGGTTATTGATCCCAATGTAATTAAAAGGCTTAATTTTTGACCTGAGCTTCTGAGTTTCATTCACTTCAGACCCTGGATATTCTTAGGAGATATTTACACCCTTCATCTTGAATCTGGTCTCGGTCTATTTTTTGTTTCTATGACAAAATACTACAGACGGGGAAACGTACAAACCACTGAAGTTATTTGTTTTGGAGGTGGAAAAGTCAAAGAACATAGCACTGTTATTTGGCAAGAACCTTTGTACTGCATTATAGTGAAAGGGCAAATGAACACAGAAGGAAAGATGAGGCCAAACTCGTGACAAACTCTCCTAATAACTGACCCATCTTGTGGTAACTAACCTATTCCTGCCATAACTAGAGGGCAGAGTCCTCATGACCTACTTGACTCTTAAAAGTCCCCATCTCTTAATATCACAATTTCAGCAATATCAGTTTTGTTCTTGGTGTGGTTCTACTTCTGGGACCACTTTGCCCCTGAGTTCCTTTGCCCATTGTACACCTGATACTTTAGGTCCTCTAATTCTGAAGCCCTGCTTTGAGTTTCTTTTTTTTTTTTTTTGGATTTTTATTTATTTATCTTATTTTACTTTATTATTATTTTTTTATTCCTGACATATCATATTTCATACATTTGATTCAAGCAGACTATGAACTCCCATTTTCTCAGTTTTAACTCTCGGCCAAAAGCATTCCAGTAGAGAATGCTGTGAGGCCCTATTGTATCTTCACAAAGTTCCCTGGTGTGAACTACTTACCTGTCTTCTCCCATCAGACCACTTACTGCTATGGCATACCTGTGTGGTAGGCAGATTGCCACTTCCCCATCCCAAGATTTCCATGTTCATTATCCCTGGAATCTGTGACTATGTTGGGTTATGTGACAGTGGAGAATTAAGCTTGCAGATGGAATTAAAGTTACTAAGCAGACCTTAACATAGGGAAAACATCACTATCCAAGTAAACCCAATGGAATCTCAAAGATCCTTAAACCTGGAAGAAGGGAACAAAAGTGTCTGACACAGAAATATAGAGTGCAGAAAACACTTGACTGGCAACCGTTGGCCTTGAAGTGGGGGAAAAGGAGCTATAAGCTGAGGAATGCCAATGGTCACAAGTTGGAGAAGGCCAGAAAATACTGTTACCAAAATTACCTGAGAAGCACATACATCTTGTTTCAGTTCAGTGAAACCTATTTCTGACTATGACCTTCAAAACACCAAGGTAACATATTTGCTTAGTAGTTTCACTCCTTATTTATAAGTAGTTCTGGCTTTCTGTGGTTTCCTCTATTTATGGTCAACCGATCTGAAAATATGACGTGGAAAATGGCACAAATACATAAGTTTTCTAATAGTTTGTTACACAATCCTATTACATTAGTCTTCTATTGTGCCTAATTTATAAACTAAACATCATGGACATATATATGTGGAAATAAACATAGTACTGAACCTTACATGTGCTATCTAAAGTTTCAGTATCTGTAGAATGTCTTAGAATTATCCCCAAAAGGACAAGTAGGGACTATTGTATTCAAACCAGTAAATTTTTGGTAATTTTGTTAAAGCAGCAGTGAAAAGCACTCGGGTATCCTCCATGTCCTTCTCTTTAATTTGTTTGACCCCTCAGTGACCCAACTACGTGGTCAGGTCTTCATTATTTTTTGCTGTTATTATTGATGTAACTGTTAAACATTCAGGATAAGTCTCTTCTGTCCTGTTAAGGTTGAACTTTTCATATCTGTTGCAAGTTGACAGTAACAATTTCACCAAATGGAACCCCAAATTCAGGAACCACAAGGCTCTCAGGCAAATTGTATCTTTAGATACCAATATATTTAACACAAGGTCCCCTTTCTGTAAATTTGGACAAGTGACTATGGTTCTCTGATCCCCAGTTTCTTCATCTATAAAGTTTATAGTCAATCTCATTGGGTTGAAGTCTTGTGATGATTAAAGGGTGATGCTAGAAAAGTTGTTGAACATTGTACCTGGCATGAAATTTCCTTTCCATAAGTGTTTATCTTCAATATCTGGTTTATAAATAATTGGTACAAGAAGAGACTGTCACTTCAGCATGAAAGATGTGGACTGTCGAGGTAAAAGATTATGCCTTTGATAACCCAGAGACACAAAATAATAGAGGTAATTTCCAACATAAACTTGAAAGTATATGGTGAGAGAAGTAGACTCAAATTCTGACTCTACGACATAATAACTTTGAGCACTGGACAAGTGATTTGGTCACTGAGAAACCCTACTTAGCTGAAAAATGGGCCTAATGAAATTGACAGCAGACTGTTTAAATGTTTTATTTAATCTTGGACAATGTGATAAATTGCTTAAAATATATTTGGAACATAGCATGTAATAAGTGATAGGCATGCGTGTTTTTTTGCTATATGACATATTTCCCAATACCTTGATAAAAAAGAATTATAAAATAAAACATGGAATTCATACCTGAAGTCTAGATCCAGTTTCAAGTTCACACTGCCTAACAAAATTCAAATTTTTTGAGGTCCAGTGCAAATAGAAAACAAAAATTTTATTGTCACCAGTAGTACTAGTTGTTGCTGTAGTAGTAGTAGTAGCAGCAGCAGCAGCAGCAATAGGTGTAGTAATAGATGATTTTATACCCTCTTGAACACTGTGTTTGGAAATTGGTTTGTGATGTGGTCCTTAAACTGACAAAGCAGCTTAGATTAAAAACTGGTAACCTGGTCAGCAATTTGCCAGGCTAGGGAGACATGGTACCAAGGTCCTAGATTCAGTCGTCTTTACAGTAGATACATAAGTTGCCTATAGGATGAGTACAGCTTTAATCTAAGAGCCCTAAATTCACATCAAGCCCTTGGATACTGTGTCTCAATAAACAAAGTGGAAAGATAATGTACTGAATGTCAATTGAAATGCCAACTAAGATTTATCATTGCAAAATATCAAATGTAATTTCATCAGATATAATTTCTGATTTGTGACCATCACACCTAAGTTTTGGTGCTAGAAGCCAGTTCTCTCAGGCTGGTTGATTAAAAATAATAATAATAATAATAATAATAATAATAATAATAATAATAATAATAAAAATTTAAAACTGATCAAATCTTGACCTACAGAAATGTATTAACCATTCCAAATACCTTCCCAAATGTCAATCATTTTGTCATGATTGTACAATCTTACTTTTTCCCAGAACATGACAGCCTAACTTGGTTAAGAGGTGGGGGTTTAGATAACACTGAAGCAGGTGACGGGGAGCTTGTTTTGTATTATGTGAGGAAGAAGGGGAGGGGGTACGAGGACTTTTCTTCCTAAAGTCCCTTACAGAGCTGGGGAGCCAGCATGAGGGATTAATCATTCTGAACCCCTCTCTTGGGATCCTGATGGGGTTGTGTTGTAAGAAGGGGAACTGTGATTTCCTGGCTCAGGTTTGAGGTGTATTAACCTTTTGTTTATAGGGAGGAGAAAATGGATAAAGAAAATGTGTAGTGTAACTTGCCCTGGGACCTCAAGATCTGAGTTCCAAACAAAATGCTGTCCTGCTGAGCTCATGTTAGAAATCCAGGCTATTGGTGGCTAGAAAAAATGGAATCACTTTTGATATATTCCAAGATGAAAATCCTACGTATACCTTAAAAGAGCCTATAAAACAGTGTCCTTATTTTGGCCTTATAATTATTAATAGAAGGGCTGCACTGTTTTTACAAGGCAATATTCTAGTTCCTGAGTGGGTAAGAGACACAGCTGCTTGCCAAAAATTGTAATTTATTCTGACAAGTACCCGCCACCTCCACTCCCACCCCATAGCTTGATGAGAGAAACAGGGATAGGAATGCTCTGAAAGAGTTAAAATTAAGATACATAAGCTTTCTTTTTTTCTCCTTTAAGAAGAGCAATAGGGACCATTAACTAAAGCCAAGTTGAATTTTCCATTGGTGTCTTGATAATATTGCAGGGGGATTCTGACACTGGGAAATGAGGGGTTTTCTGTCTCTTCGTGGAGGTAAGAGACCAAGCAGAAATTATGGTAGTCCATTCCCAGTTTCCACAAACACCAGGAGTCACGGGAAGGTGCACCATCTCCCATAAAGAAAAGTGAAATGTGTTTTCATTTTTCCCTCATAAAAATAATTTTTAAAGTATGGTTTGGTTTCCAGACAAGTTTTAAGAGCTAAACGGCTAAACGGCTAAAAGGATGGGGGATGGTGGTGGAATGAATTAGGAATGGTAGTAACATTTAAATGTGCAAAAAATTACCTTAATTTGGGTGACTTTCAGGAATTGGATATTTGATATCAACTTCTTTTCAGATCAATAGTTTAATTCTTAAAACGTCTTAAAATACCCATATATGGCAGAGTCTGGATACAGCTAAATTATAAAAAGAGATGTTTAAAAAGCATTTGTTTCTAGAACATAGGTTCCCAAAGGCCCACATTTTAGTAAACTAGACTTTAGAAGACCTGCTCCAGGCAATTACACCTATGTAACTTAACAAAGCCCAGGAGTGAAGTTGCTCTTTGGCTACATTATTAGAAAAATGAGTTTCCTAAAAACTTGCTTTGATTCTGTTCTTAAAAAATTATTTTAAAAACATTCTTCTGCATTAAAGGGATACAAAATAAAATGGTACTTAAGTGAAGACAAATCTATGCAAAAGAAAATGAACCCACCATCATTTGCACCCTTTCTCTTCGACATTGAAACTCTTCAGGGAGAAGGTACCTTGAATCCAACCACCCCCCCCCCCAGAAAAAAAGTGATTGGTTAAATTCATACTTTGGTCCTTCAAAAATTACGTGCATTTTCCCAATAGTCTTTTCATTGCCAAAAAGCACAATCTTAAGTCATACATATTTTTCCCATTTGGAAAAAAAAATGGTGCATAATTGAAAAGTTTCCAAAAGCTAAGTGTTTGCATTTTCAAGAGTGGCTTTCAGAAAAGGCCAATATAACTATTATGATATGTGAAAAGAATCTAAGAATGGCATTTTATTTACGTTCTTCAAAGTGTTGTGAAGATTCCTTTAGATTTAGCAGAAATTGGCTCTACAAATATGTGGAAAGTTCTCCTCCCCTTAAGTTTTTGTTAGTTATTGCTACATAACAAACACTCCCACATATGACTTTAAACAGTAATAACTATTTCTGGCAAGTCTGTGGCTTAGCTAGGCATCTCCTTTGTTGTCCTGTCCTACCTTAAGGAACATTACATTTACTCCACTCATTCCCTGGGCACTTTCTTTCTCCACCTAGTTTCTGTCTTGGAATTCTCGGTGCCGTTGCCATCTAATAGTGCACACTGAAAGGCTCAAAATGGACACTGTCAGGTCCAGGCACTTGGAATTTAGCAGTATCACTTCTGTCATCTTCTATTAGTCATAACAAGTCATAAGGACAGCCTAGATTCAAAAGAAGGGAATATAGGAGAACTGAGAGTCTCAAAGGGGCATGTGTACTGGGCTGGGCAGTTGTTATTGGGCTGTGCAGCCATTAAACTACCTACCATGAATAATTTGCAAGATTCTGTGCTCAGCTCAAGATTGACAAAGGGATTTTTTTTTTTTTTAAATACTGGACAGATGCAAATGGACTGAAAAACCAATTAACTGGTATTTTTCTATCACTGCCCACTGTAACCATACTGATCTGGTGAATACTAACTTTGCTGAAAAAGTGGCTGGGAGGAAGAGCTAAAAGAAAAAAACACCTCCCATCCCTGACTAAAGAAAAAATTCACTGGATGTGTTGAATTATGAAAACATACATGTAGATAGTTTACACCTTTTATAACAAATTATAAGAGAATCCCATGGTTATCTTGAAAAGGAAGTGGACTGAGGTAGAACTGGTTCCATACTGAGACAGACTCTTACTCCATCGTATTTTCCTGTTGTGGTCCAATAAACAATTGTGATTATGGTATGGGGGGCGGGGGCTGCTCTCCCATGTGGAAGGGAGAAGGGGAGTATCAGTGTCTTCTGCTCAATTAAGACATTGAGGATTGAGATGTCTCAGTATGCTCCTGCTCCCAGAACACTTGGGTTGAGAGGTTCTACATTATTTAATGTGATCTTGGTCAAATCACTTAGAGACCACAGGAATAAAACTAGCACCTTCCTGTGCTGTCTCACTGATCATGAGGCTAGAAACTCGTAATGAATTTGTACGAAAATATCCAACACCTCTAGAAGTGGTATAAATAAAATACCATTTTTTCATCAGATGAACAAAAGTATTCATCAAATCATAATTGTGATCCATTTATCTTTTGCCAATATATTTACTATTTAGTGGCTTGTTACCTTAAAGCAATGTACATTTAAAAAGATAAACTTAAGTGGTAGATTCAATGGTAATTTTCAACAGTTAGAATCATTATTCTCTTGTAGGTCAAGTAAGTTTGAATGGGGTTAAAAAAATGGTTTTGAAGACATTTCGCCAATATAGTTCTCTTATACTTCAAGTAAGTTTGAATGGGGTTAAAAAAAAAATGAAGGTTTTGAAGATATTTCGCCAATATAGTAGAGTCCCAAACACTAACTACTATGAGATAAATGGTTATATAGCATGGCAAATAAGTCTGTTTTATATTTGATTTCATTCTACCTATGTGGCTTTTCCCCCCTAATATTTTAATAAATGTAAGACACGGAGCAGAAAAACGTTTCCACTGGTGTGTATGTCCTCCAAGAAAAATGTAGTCTGAAGTGCACTTCCTGAACTTGTCCTCTGATTGTAGGAACACAGCCCCCCTAATGTCTCCAGGTCCATATTTTTTTTTCTTCACAACATTGCTTTGATTCTGTTTGCATCAACCCAGGTTGTAAATTGTCCTTAGTTTAAAAAAAAAAAATGAAGGTATATATTAAAACAAAACAAAAAACTACTTTAACCAAGTGTCTCAGTCACCTTTCCATTACTGTAATGAAATGCATACATAATTGGCTTATGGAAAGAAAAGTTTTTATTTTCCTAACAGGTTTTGAGGTTCCAGTATAAGATTTTATAGACCTATTGCTTTAGGCCACTAGTGGGTGTGGGGAATGGCCATGGTAGGGAGCACCTGGCATAGAACATTGCTTACTTCATGGGCAGCAAATGGAAGGGGAAGAAAAGTGTAGTGTCTTACAATGATCTTCAGAGGGCATGTTCTCAGTGACCTAAGAACCCCGACAAAGACACACTAAAGATACTACCACTTCCCAACACTGCCTTTGGGGACATTTAGGATCCAAACTGGAACATCAATTGTTTCAAACATTTATAAAAGTTGCTGTGGTTTTAAATATCATTTTAAAAAGTAGTGTTATTAGTTTATTGAGTTCTTTGAATTCTTTGCCTTTTTCTCCCTATTGCTTTCAGGGTCTTCAGATATTAGCTCCATCCACTTAGAGGACATTAGGAGGGGTCTCGGGACCTCAGATTTCTAAATCAGTTTCTCCAACAAAGATTGCACGTTAAAATAATCCTATGCTCGTCGATAATGGAAGTGTTTTCATAGTTCAATTGTTTCCAATTTTCTACTGTATAAATTGTATACATATTGTATTTATATATCCATATTGTGTTTTATCATTGAGATTCCTTATGGCACTAATTTAGAGAGAATTGAGACTTATACCTCTGTAAAACTTAATCACCAGGAATTAGTCCACATGTCCAAACTTACTCATTCTCCCACAGAAACCACTGTACCCTTCAATTAGCTGCTGCTCCTCTGCATATGAACTTTTTTTTTTCTGAAACCAGATACAACAGAGGTCATGAAGTGTACATTTTTGAACTTCCTGTCCTTTCATCTAAAATGTCACTCGTGTCTACTCAAGCTTACCTCTTCTGTCTGGTCTTAGGTTATTTCTCCTCCAGCTCAAAGCTAATTCTGTCAGCTGATGTTCTGATCCATACACTTCTTCCCTCAGAAGTTTATCAATTTCCCTCTTGCTCTGACATTTTTAGCCTCCCTGTTTCAGCTGCCTCTTTTTCATAAAACTCTATCAAACTCATGGTAGCTATACCTCTCTGTCACCTCTGCACTTGAGCTTCCTGAGGTGGCTGTTGATAATTGCCTTCTTCTGGTCATGGGTCTACCATTTCTTCTTGCCTCCTTGTAATAAAAACCCTGTCATCATCCATCCATTTGCCCAGGAAGTATTGATGGATTCAGAGAGGTACATGTGACCACATCAGGCCAAATAGAGCCAATCACACTCTACACTTAAAACTCTTTTCCAGTAACTGAGAAAGTGGACTTTCTTTTCCAAGGTGTAGAACCTGGAAATATGTAGCCTCAGAGCTGCAGCAGGCTGTCTGCCAACACAAAGGGGAAGGCTGAGCTGAGAAGGGAGCAAAGGAGGAGGACTAGCAGAGAAACGGAAACTGGATCTTGGTGACATCACTGTGCTGCTCAATCCGACCATGACTAAACCCAGAAGTACTCGTGGATAGTTTAGTTGCAGGAGCCAAAAGATTTTTCATAAATTACTTTAGTCATACTACTTTTCCTGTCATTTTTCAAAGAAAAAATGTCTCATGTAATACCCTTCATGGTTTCCAGTTTCCTCCTGCTCATTCTTTCTCAATCCACTATAGTCTTCCAGCTTTAGTGCACCACTAAAAGTTCTGTCACCAAGTTCACCTCCCATTTGCTAGACATTATTTCACTTTTCTGTGGAACTTGAAAATGTTAGTCAATCTCGCCTCTTGATTATTTTATCCCTTGAATTTCATTTTTCCTTTCTCAAATCTTAACTCTTATTCTAATCGTCCTCTTATTTTCCATATGAACATTATTTTCTAGTGATTTTCTTAACTGTCAGTTATGATCATTAATATTCCTAATTTCTACATTTATAATGTAGCTCTAAGTCTCCTTTGCCCTGTAGACTCGTAGAGCCAAATGCTGAAAAGCACCCTGACTTTAAAGTCTAAAGCAACAAGTACCATCTTCCCCCAAACCTGATTTATACTTTTAGTTACTTTTTTGTTCTTAAACTGTTTCTTACATGAGACAACAACACTGTTAATCCTGCAAACTTACAAGTTAGTCTCCATCAATGACTTTCTCATCTTCCCTTTTTGCCTATATCTAATTCACCAATGAATTTATTGGTGAATAAAACTTGGGAAAGTTTTGAGGAAACTTTAATTTTCTCATAACAAACCCAGAGATGTTAGAAGTTTGTTGAATAAAACAATTCACATAAAGCACTGTTATTAGTGTTTGAAATATTACACGTTACATAAATTTAGCTTTTGTGGCATGGGTGTACGTTTAATAAGTAATTCTGTAACAGTGACTTGAAACAACAATCTTCTACTTTGCTCATGCATCTGTAAGTTAAGCTGTTCCCTCCAGGCCCTACATATCTCTGTCCATATAGCATTGACTGGGGTGCTGGACTGGGGGACAGTCCACTTTTGAGATGTTCTGTTCAGGTGGATGTCAAATCAGTGTGGACTAAGGGTGAGCTAAGCTGGGATCATAAGACCTATATTCTTCTACAGGTGGGTTTCCCTGCCTATTAGATCTTCTCACAACCTAAGCAATGAGCATCCATGAGATACAAAGTGGATTTCAGGAACAAGTGCCCCGTGGAACAGGGAGGGGAAGTTGCCAGTTTCCTCCATGCAGACAAGATTGGCACCCCATCATTTCTACAATATTGTGAAATATTCACAAATACAGGTCCAAAAGAGGGGTACCTAACACTCCTCAATGGAGGCAGACTGTCAAATAATCAAAGGGCCAATTTGTGAAGTCACCACAACTCTTTCCTTTCATATCACCTTCTTTCCATAACAACTGCTAGTATTTAGCTTTTAGTTTTTAGTACATTTCCTGAACTATTGTCATGACCTATAAATGGGTCACCTTGCCTCTATACTCACTCGCTTCCAATATTTCTCATGATGGTATTTCTAAAATGATACTTTTTTTGTTAAAACCCCTTTGTGAACTTGCCATAACATGAACAGCATCAAAATCCATTAGCAGTACCTATAGTTCCCAACTGTATACTAGGATGCTTAGAAAAATTGAATCAAACTCAGTAATAGTAGATTGTCTTCATATTATTAAATATTCCAGACAGACATTTGCCAGGATAGAGTAGTCTCTTAAGGGCTCCATTACTCAAGGATATTTAAACAACAGATCAAGCTAAATTTCTTTACAAGGTGTTAAGCTTTTGCAACAATTAGTTTTGAGTTTTTTCTGTGAATTAAAAAAAAATAGTATGTGAAAATCAACAGGGAACAGGAAATAGACTGGGGGTGGTGGTGGTATCCAATTTCAAGTTTTCAGGAGTACCCAGTGCCCAATAGACATGTACATACCATTAGCAGATCGGAAATAAATGATAAAATATATTTTAATTTACATATTTTTAAAACTGCTCGTAAATTAGGATGTAAATACTTAGTAACTTGGATTTATGCACTTGATATAGAACTAAAGTATTTCTTCTATCTTAGGATTGCCATGAACAAAGTACTGAATTGCTAAGAATAATGTGAACTGGGAAAGCTTAAGAAAACTTGTATATAGGGTATGAGACAAAAGTTAAAGAAAACATTTTAAAAACTGCTGGCCCTCTTTCCTTTTTAAAACTTCTCCCCAGCCATCAAAATACCCAGTCAGGAGGGAAGATATTCGATTTTTTTTTTCAGAATATATTACTGTGTGCCTCCGCATCCTACTTATTCCACTTTGACCCAGAATGTCAACCTTGTTACCCATCTTTATTTTCAAATTCTCAATCCTATGATTTGTTTTAATTTTCTAATCAGAATTCGCACTCCTCACTTTTGTTGTACCCTCTGAAACTTCTTCCATAATCAAATAACGTTCCTATATCGTGAAGTTCATCAAAGTGCACATTTTACATTTTAAAAAAAACAACATATCTACCCTGAGTACTTGGCTTCTCGGCAGCCTACCTAAATGGAAATTTCTTGTTCTCTTACAAGAGAATAATAGTATAATAATAACATTGCCTTATTTAAGTTAACTACTTCTACATGTGGCTACCTTGCTTTTCAAAGCATAGTACTGTGTCCCTCATTCATCAATGACTTTGCCCTCTGGCTCATGGTCCTCTTCTCCACCCTGTCTGGTTTCCATCCTGAGTGACCTCAGTAACCGTTTTAATGAATCATCACACGTCCAGGGCTCTTGGTGTGTTAGTCTCCTCATCTCCAGTTACCAGCGCTTCCACTTTGAGCAGGCCAGGAGTCAGTCTAGCCCAGGGTTCCCAAAGGGTGGTCCAGAAACTGGCTGCATCGGGATTGTCTAGGAGGCTTGAAAAAATGCTAATTCCAGAGCCACTTACCCAGTTCTACTGAATCATTTTTTTCTTTTTTTGAAAGTCTGATTGTGCATTTTAACAAGTCTTTCTGGTGACTGTTTAGGCAAAGTAAATTTTGAGATATTCTGTGCAAAATTTAATTCTCATAAAAAAAAAACTACTCACTTTAAGGTAGAAGTTACAGCATCCAGCCAGAATCGCCTGTCTCTCTGAATTATATTCTTAGTTATTCCCACTATAACTGATCGTGTTATGGTGAGACCTCTTCCTTTGCCTTCTTTTCATGTGTGTGTTACTGAGGTACTTCTTTCTCTGTAGCTTACATTTATCATTAATAACACTTAACAGTATCTGCCATAGAAAATACTAAAAAAGTTGTTTTATTAATACATCTAATCACCACAATTTAAAGACACAAATATTCATTTTAATCTTCCCTTTTGTTTTTGCCAAAATATTCAATTCCCTTGTCCCTTAGTGCTTGCTTCCCTCCTGACAATGCCCTATCTGGGACCCATCTGATAGAGGCCCTTCCTGGCCTTGGAGCCCAAGAGGATATTGACACAGGATGAGTTCAGGGCCACCTGACCTGGTGGGCCCTGTACACTGGAGTTCACATGTTCTAATCTATAAAGGGCTAATTTCATGCCTCTCACCCAATCCTCTGCCTTCTTTCAGCAAAGAATTGACATCTGCTTCTTCTAATACAGAAATTCGAAAATGATCTAAACTGCTTGCTGTCAAATCTACAAAGGCCTCTACATTAGCCTGTAAGCTATTTTAATTTACTTACATGTGACAGATATTTATCAAGCAATTTCCATGTGCCAGATCTTCTACTTGGGGCTATTCTTGATCACTGTGCCCTGGGTCTCTGGACCCCTACCTTTTCATAACCACATTTCATGGAGGATCTGTCCTAAAATTTCAGCCTCTCCTCACTTCCAGCCCCCTTTACCAGTATTATTCAGACTGCTCACACATCATTACAAAGCAAAAATGAGAAAACCTCTCTGTGTTAGTCTCATCTCTGTCTCCAAAGCCTAATTTCTTGGGGGAAATCAATGGCTCAGACTTCTTTTCTTGCCTCCCACTTTCTCCTCTACTTGGGCCCACTTGCTCTGTCTCAGCTGCCACTGAGGCATGGCTTTTGTTCCAGTCACCACCCATCTCATGTCGCTAGATTCATGGAAGCTTCCAGCTGCCGTCATATTTGACCTCCCTGTGGCATTTACAGTAAATCCTTGTTGATGTCTCTTGGCTTCCACAACCTGATCCTTCCCAGGCATTTATCCTCATCTGGGAGAATTCCTCACACCTGCTTCCTGGAACCTCTCACTCTATCTAAACTTCAAGTGTTGACATGTCTGAGGTCTCTGTACCACACACTCATTCTCTTCTACATCCTGTTCTTAACTGTTGTCACATTTTTCAGTTTTCACAAGTGCTGTTTCTTTTTGGCACTGAAGACTGAACTCGGAGTCACTTAACCACTGAGACGCATCCCCAGCCCTTCTTTAAAAATTGTATTTAGAGACGGTGCCTCACTGAACTTCTTTGGGCCTTGCTGAGTTGCTGAGGCTGGCTTTAAACTCCTGATCCTCCTGTCTCAGCCTCCTGAGCTGCTGGGATTATAGGCATGCACCACCAAGCACTGATTATAAACCACACACCAGTAGAGTCTGTGAGCATGTTGCCCAATCGGAAAAATTCATAATCTACCAAATGGCTACCTTTAGCAGGCCTATTTCACTAACCAAGGGATATTACTTTCCTTCAAGACGGGGGCAGTCTGAGTTTTCTGAGTCTTTGTTTGGATAATAGGGAGAGGTTACTGTTAGTTCAGTTAGTTACATAAGAAAACAACCTAGAACACATTAAGGGGTTATTTTGTTTTATTCTGTGAAGTATTTGCTACGTGTAATACTTAATTTTACAATTGTCCCATAAAGTACACATCATCACCCTGGGTTAACAGTTGAGGAACCAGAGGCTGAGTTAAGTAAATCTTCTCAAGGTCACCTAGTTGGATGGTGACAGAACAAATATTCAAACTGAGATCTGTAGGATTCCAAGTCCTATACCCTTACTTCTATAATAACAGCAACAACAGCAAAACAATAGTTAATGTTACCATTATGCTAAACATTTTTACATGCTTTATATTTTTAACACTCATGATTCCTCAAGGACACAGTTCCTATGCGTTTTTAATTTACAGTGTGAAATGGTGCTCAGAGAAGTTCAGAATTTCCTGATTGTGGGCCTGGTCAGTGGAAGAGAGCCAGACTTGGAGTCTGAACTCCTAAGTGGCAAAAGGTACTGCTTTGACATGGGGCTTCAGAAGCCCAGGTCAAGGGATACAGAAGCATTGGGGTGAAACTCTGCCCAAGGCTCTGGTTTCAAGGGAGCAACTTGACTCTCATCTGTTTCATATGTTGCATTGTGCCATAAGATCTCATTCTAATAGGAAAATTTAAAAAAAAACAACTTTTTTATTAAGTTTGAGAAACCATTACTTATTTCTACATGCCTCTTTGTAAAGAGCCACACATAATGTATTTCTTTAGAAGCTAGAGATGGAGGTGGGAACAACTTTGACAACCTGGTATTGATCCTGAAAAGCTAGATGACTTAATTGATTCTGGGGGAATTTATTTGCTTTCTCCTCTGATCATTAAGAACTTGATAATTGATCACAGTAACCATTTGGTTTGCCATTCTGGAAACTTAAGGCCAAAAATTCCAACTGAGTGTAGAAACTTGTAGCTGTTTTCTCTTTGGTTTTAACTGTCCATTCCAGTTTTTTCCCTCTGCTGATCCTGATGTTTTAAATTTTTGCATATGTTTTCAGTAAGTTGCTTCAGATCCTTTTTGGAACGCGACTTGACACAATTAGAAATAATGTTTAGGAAACATTTGTAAACAATAACTGTAAGTGTACAAACATAAGGAGATTAAGAGTTGTAGTCTTTTCAACAACTGCCTTACAGCCCGGCTATGGGTCTCTCAAGGTATGCTGCAGTAAGAATTAGGGGGACTAGGCAGAGTCCCGAAGTCCACATTGTTGACAAGCAGTAACATTCAAAGGAAGAGAGGACCTATACAAACTGTGTGTCATTGCTGAGCAATTCAAGAAAAAATGGGATTCTTCATGCCTTAAGTTACTCAGAGTGCTTGCTATTTAAAAAAATTCAACATTCACAAATAGAAAAATTTTAGTCTGTGGATTTGCCTGCAAATAATACTTATTTGTGTATGTAATAAGTATTTAGTAATAATGTGCCTGTGTACAGTTGGCTGCTTATAATTTTGAAAGGACCAAGTGCAGAGTTAGATATCTATTTCAACAATATATACAGTCTTAGAGAAAGGGCTTAAAAAGTATACAATATTTTATAAAATGAAAAAAACTTTACAAGTGGCTTTTAACCATAAAATATTTATAGACTAGTGTACACTGAACACAGTTCTAAGCACCTGGGACACTGATAACAAAGATCTCTTGTTGGTTTTTTACCTATAAACTGAATTACCATTTGTTCCCCTCAATTCCAAATGTGTTCATGAACTAGAAAGATGCATCTCATTTGAAAATTAACTTACACCCTTAGACTTACATTTAGAAAATATACCCATGACAAGAAAACACTACAAATATCATTAACAATATGTAACTCCCTTCAGTGAAGTATGCAGTTGGCTAATACCCACACTAGCTAGCTCACAGCTTTCATGTAGGCTATTGAGAATTTCTTGATTATTTTTATTTGCTCAAAGGTATAGTGGATAACTCATTGAAGTAAATGTTTTAAAGAATAAATACTTAAACAGGCTTCCGTGTTTCTAATTTTAAACAGGAGTTTTCCTTTTAAAAGATTCATATGGATAAGATTGTGTAACCTTGTGAACACTTGGGAATGTAGTGATAAGGCATAAATGTTAGTGCTATCACTATAAACTAGCTGTGAACAAAGGGGAAGTAATATTCTAAACAACATTCCACATGTAAGACAAAGGACATTTCTTTTAAATGCAGAATAAAGAATACCAGTCCTTCTTATTTGAACAGTAATGTTTACTCCTTAGAAGTTTTGCTACTGTATCTCATTTTTTTCTCTTGAACTTCATAGTCTTTCAATTTTTTAGAACGTATTCCCCAACAAAATAAATAATTAAACTATAGACGAACTGTCAAAAGGGAACATTATTTTAATGCAACATTAACATTTTGGTAATTAACATGGAAGTTAAAGCTTTTAGCAGATGTAACAACATTAGACTTGTAAATTTTAATTAAAGTTAATGGTTCATGATAGCTGTAGGGAGTAGGCATCCTCTCTAGATACTGAAAACATGTCTAATGTGATTAGAAATACTAATTGTAGAAAAAAAAGGATGGTACTGGCAATGACTATTCTTCATTTCTTACAAACTCGGTTAACTTAAAAACCCTTTCCAGTGAGGAAACTGACAATTAAAAGTTCATAGAACAAGTGCAAATAATAAAGTACAGAATTAAAAAGCACTAACTGTTAATGTAAGTACCTGAAATAACTTCAGGAGAAGAAATTTAGTAACTTAAAATTAGGAGCTTGTATTTCTTCCATTTTTCTCTGCAGATTCAAATGAAAGAGTGCAATCCCAAACTAGATTCGGATAGCTCAATCTAGATCTCTTAAAACAGAGTTGGTAGCAAACAAACGAGACCCTACATTCATATTTACTAAAATGACAAAAATGATGATGGCCTATAGGTAGCCACACGTATCAGCCATCAGAAAGCACAGGTAATGCTCAAATTCAATGCCAGTGGTAAGTATTTCAACTGGAGACATCAGGAGTCCATTTACAAATGAGGGTCAACATTCCTTCAACACTTACCCAAGTTTTGTCATTTCCACTAAGACCTAATGATTCCAAAGGCCACTAATTCTAAACAATTCACCCGAATTACCTACTTCTTCAATTCTAAAATACATCTAAGATACATTCATTTGTGAGAATGAAGCTCCTTACCTATCTTGTTGAAACTGTGTTTGGTAAAATAAGGATTCAAAAAATGATTTTATAATTATGTGCATTTAATATTGTTATACATGCAGTAAGGCATGTGTTACATATATTTAATAATGCTTTTTTGTTTTGTTCCCAGTCTTAAAATCTCTAATGCCTTACAGTGGGTAGCAGAGTCGAGATAAATGGAGACTACAATGTTTCCATCAAATAAATATTTTTTTGAGAATAAACCAAACTTTCCAAATAACAAATTATGCTGTATATTTAAGCAGTTCATAGTTTAAAAAAAAAATCTTCACTGAAAGTACAAAATACAGATGGCTTAAGAAAGGTGGCCTTTAAGTACCATGGAAGTGGGACGCGGATGCTCAGCCCACTGACCCACAGAGGTATCAGAGCTCACTAGTCACTGTCAAATTCTTCTTTGTAAAGTGTGGCCCTGGTAAGGTACAAACTGTGCTTACACTTCACTCCTAAGGGTAGTGTGGTCTGGTCTGCAGAAATTATGGCTCAGAGACTATTTTAACACTCAGTTCTTGGCTTGGTTTCCAGCCTAGATGTAGACAAGCTAATATGCAGGGCTAGTGAAAAGTGGTAGCCCTGAGGTTTATTGTATATTATAAACCTAATGGAATGTTGGGAATTAAAGCTGGCTTTCCTATTGGTTACTCTAGAAAGCTTTCTAATCATTGACTCTTTAAACTATATTTTTTAAAAATGATGAGAGCTACAAGCAGCACAGAATCTGGCAAGTGACCATTTTGTATCTCACATTTCAACATATAAAACATTGACTATGTAATATTTTTGTTATGAATTTTAAGCTGCTTTCAATAATAATAGTGACCCCTAGGTCAGACATTTTCTGGTAATTAGTAACTACCTGGGTTGGGAGTCTAAACCTCATAAAACATAAGATGATTTTATGTTTCTATAATTTAGAAAGGTTAATCAGTGAAGTTAGGTAGTTTGGTTTTGTTTTTTTCCTAATGGTAAATGTGAACTTAAATCGCTTAATATCACTCTTGTCATTTTTTGAAAAACATGGTTTCTTAATGCCATTATAGGTAGAAACATATAATTAAAAATTAAAATTTTAAAAACACAAATAATAAATTTACTGGTGAGCAGGAATTTTAATTTGAAACATGATCTGTTGCCCAATCGAGTATAGACTTAGTAATTTTTCCAGCCACCAATTTCTAGGTCTCTACCAGCTTTAAGAAGAATATATATCAGCCTGGCAATCTTTTTTTAAAACTATATTTGCAAAATTTCATAAGTGTGGAGGTTTACTGAAGTCTGAATTTTAGATATACTAAATTATTACCTGTTTATGTAGTACTTTAAAAAGTTGTTCTTCTGAAATCCAAATGTAACTTGACATCCTGTATTTCACAAGACAACCTACCCACTCAACCGGATACTAGGCCTTTTCCCCACCTGACCCTCTGAGCCTTTTCCAGTTTGCAAGATTTGGGATTAGGGTGGAGTGGCATGGGGCAGATGGGAGTGTTGTACGTATGGTAATCTCAACACCGCTTCCTGGGCCCACCACACTGCTGTTCGTATTGACTGGGCCTGTCCCATCCTACATGATTAACTTTGAGGTTGTCTCCCCAGACCCCCAGGCAGGAAGCAGAAAGAAGCCCCTGATCTGTAGGATATGAAATCTATCTCGTGAGGTACCCACTTCCAGCATTTGCAACCACAGAACAGAAGACAGTTAAGAACCCTTATCCTCAGGAACAGTCTGCCTGCAACCCTCCTTCCTCTTCTCCCCTTATTTCCAGGCCCCCATGGTTAACTCAGAAGGGCATTTCCCCATTTTCCTGAGTCGCAACACATTACTTTCTCATCATAATTTGATTTTCTCTGTGGCTTACATCACCTTGGTCTTGAGTTGGAAAATATGAATTTCTTATCTGTTTTTCTTGATTCAATTTCGAAGTCCTGTTTTTGGAACTGAAAAGCAAAATTCCCTTCTATATTCAGCTTATCTGTTTTTATTTTTAATCTATCACGAGGCGCAAAGGTGACCTG
Source organism: Marmota flaviventris (assembly GCF_047511675.1). Taxonomy (NCBI): domain Eukaryota; kingdom Metazoa; phylum Chordata; class Mammalia; order Rodentia; family Sciuridae; genus Marmota; species Marmota flaviventris. The sequence goes on along the minus strand of NC_092509.1, from coordinate 82,685,432 downwards.
TGGATGAATAGAGAGAAAGTCATTAGAACAAAGGTTGTAAAAGAAATTATTCTTGTACTCTTTCAAAAGAGTATTGTGTAGCTACTCTTTAAAAAAAAGTTATTATTTCTTATTTATAGATGGACACAACACCTTTATTTCACTTATTTATATTTATGTGGTGCTGAGGATCGAACCCAGGGTCTTGCACGTGTGAGGCGAGCGCTCTACCACTAAGCCACAATCCCAGCCCTGTAGGTACTCTTAAAATGTCACTTTGGCTAAATGTTTTGCTCAAAACTACTCCTGTATTTTCAGATTGAACTAGTGGTCAACAGTTTTCTGAGTGATCTTATGAAATTTGTTAGAGGAATTGTTTAATACTGAGTGATTATGTGTTAGGCAATGTAAAACACTTCATTATATATACACACAGATACAATAATTTCTAACCTAAACAGAGCAAGATGTACATTTGAAACATAATGAATAAATACAGTATATCCAAGGTCCTTGGCTAAGTGTATCTTTCTGTGGTATTGTGATCACAAAAGGTTGTGAATGGATCACTGTATTTGGGAGTTACAAGGATCCTTAGTCAAGTTTCTTCATTTCTTAAAAGCACATCCGTGTTTTCAGTTAATGGGTATTGTCAAGTTTCAGGCAGTTCTGCTGTCCTTTATAAAGTGTAATATTACACTTCACCCCTACCTCACACATTTCATGTTTCTTGTCAGCACAAAGTGCTACCTTTTAGATTAATTAATATTCTTTTTAGATTTACCAATTTGAGGCTGAAAGTATCTTTATCAGGGTAGTCACACTGATGCATGTAATCTTAAGAAAATCCTGTAGAGGAATTTAAAACTTGAGACGGAAACTGATCACTGTATGAGAAAACATACATCTGTTATTGATAACTTGTAGACCTGCATGCCTTTCCCCCCATATTTACCAAGGAATTCTGAATTAAAACAATGAGATGACATTTTAACTTTTTCCTTCCAAACTGGCAAAGGTTACACAAACTGGCAAAGGTTACAATAATTGGGATACTCAGTGTACGTGACAAAATACAAAAGGGAATCGGAAAAGCAAACCTTGATTTACTACGTTGGCTTTCTTCAGTGGGCTTGCCCTAATCCAGTTTCTTTGCCTCGATAATGTTTTTCACTTTCCTGGTTCTATTTACCATCTTTAGAGACATGTTTCAAAAGCCAGTTTTATTTATTATTAAATCTATGAGACCATAAGTTTGGAGGGGGTTGCTTTTTTTTTTTTGTACTAGACCTAAGCGACCAAACCAAAATGGATTTACTTAGGCTGAAGTTCCAAGTCACCAAGCTGAAACTAAGTTGTTCACCTGACCCTCCAAGAAATCAAAAGAGAAGGAAAGGGAGCCAAATCCACAAACAGTCCTGTTTCAGTTGACATGATAGGGAAGTCCCCTCTGCTTTAAGCTTTATAAGGAAATTAACTTTGAGCAATCCACTTTGCCTTTGTGACTTGTTTTCTTTAGCCATTTCCTGTCTATAAAGCCAAACTCCTCTGTCTGGCTCCTTGGAACACTCATTCTATTTTAGAGTGAGGTGTGGTGCCCAATTCCAGAATCACAAATAAGTCAACTAGTTCTTCAAAGTGCATTTATTGTAATTTTGTGTTTTGACAATTTTTCAGATCTGTATTGATTGCTTGATGTCCACTTGGAGTGCTCACAGGTACCTCAGATGCAGAATGAGAGTGGCATCAGGGCACAGATATTATTCTACAATTTTCAATTTTTTTATGATGGTGTATATTTACAGCATTAAAAAAAGATGGAGATATATTTTTAAATCTACTTCAGTCTATCACTTGTAGCCTAAGAATGCACAATCTTCACTGTATCCTCCATCGGCCACTTTTCATTGGTTTCTCCCTTATTAGCCAAAGACATCTTTTAAAAAATGCTATATTTAGCTCTTCCACTATTAGCTATGTGACCTGGGGGATCTGGTAGTCCTTGGAAAGAAGTCTGAATTTTATTCCAAATGAAAAGAAAGCTTCTGAGGGTTTGGGGGGTGGGAAACCACATACAGAAACTTGCATTTTTCAAGGTTTTTCTGACTTCTGTGTGGAAAATGGTGAAGAAATATCAGTGGCACCAGGCTAATGAGGAGGTTTAATGGTGGCGCAGATGAGAGGTGAGGGGAGCTTAGGTGATAATAGCAGTGATGAAAGGAAGAGGAATTCAGGAAATGCCTCATAGGTTAAGGTAATAAGACTTGCAGATGGGTTCGATGTAGAAATTGAGGGAAAGAGAATAATGGAAAAGTAAGGAACACAGGTCAGGGAATTAGTTTAAGGAAGAATTCAAAATACCATTCTGGGAATGTTATTTTGAGATGCCTCTAGTGCATGCAAGTAGAAGTTCAAGTGGGTACTTTATAAATAAATCCAGAACTCAAAGGAAGAAATGGGCTAATGAACTAAATTTGGAATTGATTTGGTGACTAAAAATATCATTTTATACCAAATAGAAGAGAGAAACTAATATAATTAGCATTTATTCTCACTTCTGTATCTGTTTTTGCTATATTTAGAAACAGAATAGTAGAGGGGGAGCCCTCAAGTAGACCAAGAAAGAACCATCAGGAGACAACCTAGGAGAAAGAGGTCTTGTGGAAGCCCAGAAATGATAGTGATTTTAGAAGGAAGTGCTGCTAATGGGTTGGGTAAACTGAAGATAGAAAACTATCTCCTGGATGTGGGAACATAAAGTCAAAATTAATTGAACAAACTGATACTATTATTTAACAATCATACCATGGGTCTCCTGTGGAAAAACTTTCAGTGACTTTGACCATACAATGCATTTCAAAATACTAGGCCTTTTGTTTTCTTTCCACATTATTTTCATTGGCACATTATAGTTGTACATAATAATTGGATTTCTTGTTACATATTCATACACGCACCCAATATAACAATATAATTTGGCTAACATCACTTCCTTTAAAAGACCTGTTTTCTGCTCAATCCCTACTCTACTGAAAATTGTCTCTGGTGACATACTGGGATTTCCCTAGTTATAATTCTATAAACTTGCCACTTTCTCTGAAGGCTTTCCCCACACGTTTGAACCAATGTAAATTTCTGGACTGTGTACATGTGAATCAGCCTAAGAAGGTGGTTACACATGCTTTCTCTGGAGCTGGCTTGTCCAGGTTTGAATTCTATCTCTTGCTTTTCTTTGTGTGATCTTAGGCCAGCCCTTCATTCTGCTTTCCTTTCCTTACTTGAGAATAGGGGACAATAACTGCACATACCTTACAGAATCTTGTTAGAGGAGGGAAGTCACATTCATGAGAATTACAAGTTTGCAACTTCATCTATAATCTGATGTAGAATACTATGTTGGTAAAATAATGCTATTCCCTTTCCCCCATATGGCTTCATACTATTCTCTAATGCCTTCTTTAAAAAAATTTCTTCAATCTGGTTATCATCTACCACTTGGTGAAGACAGTATCAGTTGACTGCCTTAAGGAATAAGAAAGCTGTCACTCGGATCTGTCCTGTTCACCAGACTAACTTGCTGTATTACCATCTACCCCAGGAGCATGTGTGATGGGTTCTCCTATTCCTGATGATGTTGTCATGATGCATAGATGAGATTTTGGGGAAAGAATCCTAGTTTAGGTTAAAATACAACTGTAATTTTTTTACTGTAATCGTGAGAAACCATTGAGGGCCCTCCTAACAAATTAACTTTCTGCTTGCTTACTGTCATCCTAGTGAATGTGTCTTCAGAGAGAATCCAGGTAAAGCTGCCAGTCAAACACAGAATTTACATAAACAGAAAGTAGTTATTGAGCAGAGTGGTCATGTAGACTTTCCGATAAACTCTCAGTAGACAACACCTCAACAAAATCGTCACTGTACTATTTGAATTGAGATTTTACTAACGTTAAACTAAGAGAACCAAATTTGGACAAAGGAGGAAACATTAATTTTCTTATTGTGGAAATAACAAGTCCATAAGATGTTTAAGGATTTCATTTCATGTACATTTGTTGCCAGTTAAAAACAAGCTTTACTATTAAAACTATTTTTATTGATGATACAATGACTTCAGAGAAAATGGGTTTTGTTCTAAGCATTTCACTTTTTTGGGAGAACACCAACAAAATCAGATTTAATACAGACATGTTTTGCAACTATAAACTGGCATAAGAACTTTTTAACACCAGGTTCAATTTTCAAGTTGATTAACAATGGTAAATTTTCCTTATTCCAGTTTTCTTACAGCTCCATGTATTTCCCTCCCCTCCTTTTTCTCTTCTTGGTCTACTGCTGCCTTTTCTCTCCCCTGTCCACCTTTTGCTACTTTCTCAATAACTCAATAATTCAAAATCTAGGGAGCAGTGGAAAAACGGAGAGAATGTTTCATAAACTTTTTCAATATTTTTCTCTAAGTCCAAACCGGTTTCATTGGGGGGACAAAATCACAATAAACTCAAGAATGCTATAGAACCTCTGACCAAGAGCTTTGAAATAGGTGAAGATCTAAATTGTTTTCATACCCATTTTACAGGTGTTGATAGTGGCAAATTATTTCTGGCATGATGTAAAACATTAATTCAGGAGAATTTTGAAATTTTTCAAAAGACTTAAATTTTGATTTGTTTACAGGGGTATTTTAAGAAAGATATTAAAAGTATTCAGTATCTGTATGTGAGGCAGGAGGATGGCAACTTAGAGGCAACCTGGGCAATTTAAGGCCTTAAGCAACTCAGTGAGACAGTGTCTCAAAATAAAAAATGTAAAGGACTGGGGATACAGCTCAGTAATAAAGCACCCCTGATTCAATTCCAAATAAACCCAAAAATATATATGTTTATATATGTATATGTTATATATATTTATAAATATAATGTATAAATATATATACATTTCAGTTAAAACAACTAGAACTTTCCCAAGAATATTTTTCCTGTGGCCTAAGATGCTTTCTGAAGTTAAAATTGTTTTCTCCTTTCCCAGCATAACTAGGGGAATCTCTTAGAGGTGAACTGACTAAACTTTTGCCCTTGAAGGAAAAGGATCATGAGAGAGATTGCTGAGTCGGCCTTCCAGTTCCATAGACACAAAAGTCATCTTGCTACTGTCTAAAACAATTGCTCTGACAGCTTCAAATTGTCAAGTACATTGCACAGGAAGTTTTCTTGAAGTATTGATAAATCTGCATGATATGGGGAAGTAGAAAATGTTCACTTGGTAGAATTAATAGTTCTAATTCTTCCTTCAGGTATAGGGAATTTTTACATGTGTTTCAGAGAAGGAAGATCTCATTACTAAATAGTTCATTTTGTACAAAGTATGTGTAGGAAGATAGAGGTTATTTGAAGGGAAGTCTTGTATCATTCATCAGTGTAAGCACCTAGGTACTTTGCCATTTGTAGTAGTTTACAATAAATATTTGAAATAATAAATGAAGACAAAGCAAATTTATGTATTTTAAAATCTGGATTAATATTAGGAATTCAGGAATTTTCTACTCGGATCCAATTCACTGGTATGCTCCAATCAGAAATCTCCAAACTTTCTCAGTTCATCGTGCACTCATGATGAGGGTCTAGGAATATTTTAACAGGGCTCCTTGACCCTCAATAGCAATAAATAAAACAAACATACACCCCAGCTGAATAGTACAGTTTACCAAGTAATTAAGATTAAGCAAGTTACGAATTACATGGGTAAATGTGATGTTTCAAGGCATGTGTTCATTGTGGGATGATCAAGTTGGGCAAATTAACAAACCTATCACAGTGTCTTTGAGGGATGGACACTTAAAACTTGGTATTTTAGCAATTTTGAAATACGTAACATACTGTGACCATTAAACTATGCGATAGGTTACTGGAACTTACTCATCAAGTCTAACAAACTTTGTACCCTTAAATTGGCATGCATCTTCCCTTCATTCTCCATTTACCACTCCTTGGCATCTGATAAACACCTTTGTACTTTCTATGAACTTAAATTTTTTAGATTACACAAAAGAGGTTGTGAAGTATTGGTCTATCTGGCCTGGCTAATTACATTTAATATAATGTTCTTCAGGTTCATCCATGTTAAAGATGAAAATTTAAAGACTGAATAGTATCCCACTGTGTTTGTGTATCACATTTTTAAAATCCACTGGTAATTTGATAGGACTTGGGCTGTTTCCATATTTTGGCTATTGTGAGTAGTGCTGCAATAAATATGGGAATGATGTAGACATCTCTTCACATACTGAATTCACCTATATTGGACATATACTCGGGAGTGGGGTTGCTGGGTCACATAGTAGTTCTATTTTTAATATTTTGAAGAAACTTCATAGTGTTTCTCAAAACGATTACTATTTACATTCCCACCAACAGTGGGCAAGGATTCCCTTTTCATATTCTCATCCACTTGCACTAATTTTCTTAAGATTTTAAATATACTAGCCATTCTAATGTCAGGCAATATCTCATTGTGTTTTAACTTGCATTTCCCTGATATAATGTTGAACTCCTTGTTAGGTTACCTGTGGGCCATTTAAACAACTTAGTATTTATGTCCTAATAACTCAGTAATCATTTGTTCTTTCACATCATATGTACTTTTTCAATGTAATTTTTTTTTTTACTTATTAAATAACCCCAACTATTTACTAACAGGATGTGTATATCTGTTGGGTGATATATAACTTCATACCTTAAAATCGTACTGGACACACCCTTTTCATTTCTGGTTCTACATGTACTTTATCATGATACTTTAAGAGATAAAAAACTCAGTTTTCAAATACCTGATATCAAAAAGAAGGTAAACATCTAATGTTCCAACTGTGAACTACTTCATGGTATTTCATAAGGTTTGTGACAAATGTTGATGACTACTGTGGATTCCTTTGACCATCCATACAGTTTGAGCAAATGATAATATAATAACATATTTTTAAATGTTTTCTTAAATATTTTCAAAGTTATTAAATACTGTCATTCATAGTCTCTCTGATCTGCATACTGGCGTTGGAAGGGAACTGTTATTACCATCTTACATCTTTTTTTTCCTTGTGATGGGGATTGAACCCAGAGCTTCATGCATGACGCAAGTGTTTTCCTGCTGTCTCACACCGCATGATGGGGGAATGGGATATAACTGAAAATGGCAGTGGCTATTACTGATGTTTCACTAGGACTTCGGACAATTACGACTGCACTTTTTATTACATACAAAATCAATATGTGTGTTTTTCATAGCTGGGTATGTGACCCAGGTGGAAAAGTTCATAGAAGGAAAAAAAGGTCTAGATGGTGGTTTTGAACTTTTGTATCTACTAACAATTAAAAAATGCAGATTCCTGGAATCTGTAAATCCCCTCTTTGAAATTCCATATTCTTGGGTAAGACAATAAGTTTAAAAACAACTCAGGTGATTATAATCTAGGTGATTTTGGTGAGAAACCCTCATAGAGGGTACTATTTGTAAGGAAACAAAGTCTTTTTTCTTACGTGTCTCATTAATGTGCTGTTTGTGTATGTTTACTGCACATACAGAAGGTTCACATGCAGTCTTTAAATACTTAGAGATTGTCATATTCAATACCAGTTGTGCAAGTGACTCACTTGATAGTGGTAGAATTTATGGTGGTTCAAAACTATATTGTGTGTTACTTTGAATATCTTAAAATTCTTTATCTTGAAAGAATTTGTATTCCTCAACCCTTTCCATCCTCCAGAGTACTTACTATGGAGCTTTACTATAGTAGGAACTCGTAAATATCAATTACTAGTGGTTCTTAACCTAGGCTGAACATTACTATCACCTAGAGTGTCAGAATGACTCCACTGGTTTAGGAAGGATACCCATCTGTGGGTGGGGTATGGTACAAGCAGGGTTAGCCTATATACTCTGCCTGGGCCTCGACTGTTACCAGTGGTATGCTTTTCAAATCTGATTTGGCTTAAAAGGTGTATATGTGTACACATGCATGTGTTTCATAGGGCTCTTTTCCAAGGTATACAATGACAGATGTGTAAAACTACATTTATTTCCTGGTTTCAGATGCTAAGTATCTCCCTTATTTAAAAACTTTGGTCCAGAGATCAAACTGATTTTCAGTATTTTAAAGGATTTTTCCTGAAATATATATTTTGTTTAAAATGACACATTTGACTTTCCAGAATTTTCAAAAAAATCTTTTTAGTTATACATGACAGTAGAATGATTTTGACATATATACATGGAGTATAAATTCCCATTCTTGGGGTTTTTATGATGTGGAGTTACCTGTTTATGTATTCATACATGAACATAGGAAGTTATGTCCAATTCATCTTGTCTTTCCCATTCCTCTTCTCCAACTCTCCCTTCATTCCAATCTGATGAACATCCATTCTTCCCCCTGCCACCCATTGTGAGTTAGCATCTGCATATCAGAGACATATTCGGCCTTTTTTTTTTTTGGGGGGGGGGTGTTGGCTTATTTTGCTGAGCATGAGTGTCCAGTTCCATCCATTTACCAAATACCATAATTCCATTCTTTCTGCCTGGGTAATGTTCCATTTTTATATAATACACACACACACACACACACACACACACAAACTTCCTTTATCCATCTGTGGAAGGGCACCTAGGATAGTTCTATAGTTTACCTATTGTGAATTGAGCTGCTATAAACATTGATGTGGCTGTACGACTACTAGTATGTTGATTTTTTTTTTTTTTTAAGTCCTTTGAGTATATACTGAGAATTGGGGTAACTGGGTCAAATGGTAGTTCAATTCCAAGTTTTCTGAGGAATCTCCATACTGTTCTCCAAAGTGGTTGCACCAATTTGCAGTCCCACCACCAGTATGAGTGTACTTTCCCCCCCATTCTCATAAACTCGTAATACTGCTTGTTTTCTTGATAATTGCCATTCTGATAGGAGTGAGATGAAATCTCAGTGTAGTTTTAATTGCATTTTCTCTTAATTGCCAGTGATGTTGAACACGTTTTCATATATTGACCATTCTTATTTTTTCTTTGAACGGTTTGTTCAGTTCTTTTTCCCATTTGTTGATGGATTCTTTTTTCCTAGTATTAAGTTTTTTGAGTTGTTTATATATCCTGGAAATGAATGCTTTATCTGAGGTGGAGGTGTCAAAGACTTTCTTCCACTCTCTAAGCTGTTGACATTATCAATTGTTTCCTTTGCTGTGAAGATGCTTCTTAGTTTGATACCATCTCATTTGTCAATTCTTGATTTTCCTTCTTGCACTTCAGGAGTCATGATGAATTTGGTTCCTAAGCTGACAGGATGAAGATTGGGGCTTTTTCTTATATGTGCAGAATCTCTGGTCTAATGCCTAGGTCCTTGATTTACTTTGAGTTTTGTGCAGGGTGAGGGGGGGGGGTCTAATTTCATTTTATTACATATGGATTATCAGGTTTCCCAGTACCATATGTTGAAGAGGCTATATCTTTTCTCCAACATGTATTTATTATGCCTTAGTCTAGAGATAACTGTATCTGGTCGGTTTGTTTCTGGGTCTTTTATTCCGTACCATTGGTTTTTGTTTATTTTTGTGCCAATGCCATGTCATTTTTGTTACTATAGCTCTGAGGTATAATTTAAGGTCTGGAATTGTGATGCCTCCTGCTTCATTTTTCTTGTTAAGGATTGCTTTGGCTATTCTAGGACTCCAATTTTTCCAAATGAATTTTACAATTGCTTTTTTTATTTCTATGAAGAATATAGGCAGCAACTTAATAGGAATTACATTCAATCTGTATAGCACTTTTCATAGTATGTCCATTTTGACAATATTAATTCTGCCTATCCAAGAACACAGGAGATCTTCTAACTTCTTCAATTTCTTTGAGTGTTTATCTTTGAATTTAGAATCTTAAAAAAGTTACTAGAATTCACTGTTTTAATAACTTGATACCATAATTGAAAAGGATGACTATCAATGACAATGTGACTTGAGAAATAAAAATAAATGTTAAATTAACAACACAATTAAATATCCTTTGCAGAAATTCTAGGACTGGCATTCACCATGCTAGCTTAAATCAGTTATTGCTCTTATCTGTACTGGGCACACCCACAAGTAGCATGAGCAAAAATAGACCGAAAAGTAGCAAATGTTGGTTTGGATGTGGAGCTACTGGGACTCTTATAAATTGATGGTGGGAGCACACAAATGTATGTACTGTACGATTCTTTTTAATACAGGTATTACTTGTGATTTTTACTGTATATTATCTTGTTTCAAAATGGTAGTCTTAGAAACATTACATAAATCAGGTATGAACTGTTTAATCTCCATGATTTATAATTGGAGAATTATTTTATTATAACAACAATATTGATTAGGTACGTCTTATTCAATACGGATAGCAACTATTTGTGCTAAATATCCGTGAACAAGTCTACAGATAGGAGACCAGAACTGGTAGAATGTTCCAGGTGGCCATGAATTGGCAAAAAGGACTGAGAAGAAGGAGTGATTCAAGGATCATGGTATTTAACAGCAGAGACGGGCAGTAAATGTAATCCCGTGTGAAGTATTCAGACAGACGCTTAAAAAAAAAAAAAAATCCAGGATTCTTTTTGTTTAGGTCAGCTGCCCAGACTAGGTGTGAAATATTGCTGCAGGGCTATAGGTTTCTTCATGACTTTTGGATTTAGGGAGGGCTTGGAAACCCATGATTTGGCCTCCCCAGCTCATACTAGCAAATGCTGGAGTTTTAGCAATCTTGTATAGTTCGAATTAGTTCTGAGGTCCTCCTACCGAAGGAACAACTATTCTATTTCCTTTGAATCAACCTGTTCCAATGAGCATCCAACCCTCAAGCTCTGAAAACAAAGAGCTTAGAAAAGGTGCCAAGCACACAGAAGGAGTAATGGCATAGTGTACCACCTGTCACCATTCTTTTACCTCTCTCCCCTCCAAGGAAGGAAATCCTCATGAACCAGATGCCAGTGTTCCTTGTATAGATATGCCCTGTGACATAACATTGGTTAGATTGCAGAGAAAGAAACTTTATTTAACATGGCAAACTAAAAATTGAGAATGTATTCACTTGTATAACTGAATCTTTCAGAGTATGACTTTAGATACGGCTGAATCCAGGATCAGAAATCAGTCTTCCTCTGCTTTTCTGCTCCTCTTTCCTAAGCATTGACTCTGTTTTCAGGCAGTCTGTCCTGTTCCATTCCCTCTCAATGGTTCCAGCAAAAGACTTGGGGGTTCACATTTTTTGAGCCAGCTCATATCATAATGATTTGTTACTCTTAACTACGGTAGGCATTTACTATGCAGTCTCACTTCTACTGGAACTATGCAGGTTATAATCTTTCCTTCTGCCCCCGAATTACTATCACCTGGGAGTCATTTGGTAACTTACATTACTATATAAGTCTCTGTATTCTTTCTAGCAATTAAGTTACAAATCCACTTGGCTGTGACAGGTGCTTTATTCACAATGGTGAGATGACCAGATGTGTTTTTTGAGGACTAGTCTAAATTATTTTTTCATTGATAATTTTTTCCCATTATTTTCAACGTTTAAATTAGGGACAGTAAAATAAAGCAAGCAGCAAGTGGAAAGTGCATAATTCTAGATAGAACAGCTTTCACAGAAATAAGTTTCAATTGAGTGTCTTCCTTACCAATCCTTACAGAAAACTTACTTTTATTGGTATTTCACTGATTTTGATAATGCATCTCTGCTTTAACAGAAATAGAATTATGTATCATTGTATCATCGTTCATTAACTTTTAACATACTGTTGATCATGAGATGCTTTCTCACAGATGTTGAAGGTTTAAATAAAAAAAATTACCTGTGTTTTAAAAACAAAAACAAGTACCTAGACCCAAGGAGAGATGGTACTTGCAGAACCCAGTTGTCTTGATTCATGGGAATAATGCAATGTGACTGGAAAAGAATGGGTAAAGGGGGAGGGAGGGAAGGAGATTCTGGAGAAAGAGTAAAAAAAGGGAGAAAGGAAAACAAAGAAGGTAGAAAATAATAATTACCTTTGCCAAATCTCAGAGCATTCTGAAGCTTTCTTGCTTCCAACTTTCCTTTTCAGATTATTATAATTTGGATCTTAATTATCCCTGAAAGACTCATGTTAGTCTTAGTCCCAGTTTTGAGCTGTTGGGAGGCAGTGGAAACTAAAGGAGGTGGGGCCTAGTGGAAGGTCTTTGGGTCACTGAGGTTCTGCCCTTGAAAGGGATGATGGGACCCCATCCCTTCTACTTCTTTTGTGACCCATGAAGCAAATGGCCTCTTCTGCCACATGCTCCTGCCTGGATGTACTCTTCCAATGAAGACCCCAAGCTATGGAGCCAGTTGGTCACAACCTGAAGTCTATAAAACTGTGAGCCAAAATAAATGTTCCCTCTTCATTTAGCTCAGGTGCTTATCACTACAATAATGGAAAACTGACATTCACATGGAAATTTTATTAGGTCAATAGTAACTCACTGCTTTCATGTTAATAAAAAATGATAGCATTGGCATCCTTGTGTTCTTTTCTTCCAGGTGGAAGGAAGGAAAACAGATGTAGCCCCGTAAGGACATAGTGAAGTGCTATTTGCTTTGTAACCTTCAGAGTTTAAGTATCACTTCCTCAGAGAAAGGTTCCTAGAATACTCAAGCTAAAGTAGGTCTCCTCTTCTTAGAACAGCTTATCCTTTGTTCTCTTTAGACTGTCTACTTATGCCCACAGAGTGCTCATTAGGCAAACTTGATGTGTAAGTCATTTTCAAAAGTGTGTGTGTGTGTAGACAGTTAATCAAAGATCAAAAAGCTTAAGAATCAAAGGAACGAAAGCTTCCATATTACATATTTTAGTTTGGAAAACATATACACTAACAGTTGCTAGCTTTAAAACTAGAAACTAGGGCTGGGGTTGTGGCTCAGTGGTAGAGCCTCACACATGTGAGGCCCTGGGTTTCATCCTCAGCACCACATTAAAAAGTCATATAATAAGTAGACAACTAGAAATTTAGTTACTACATGTGGCAAATGACAACTAAACTCTGTACCCAGGACAACAGGAATGAAGCAACAGCAAACCTGATGTACTTCGATGTTTCCCCAGTGTTGCACTGCAAGTAGATCATATTTAAGCTTACGTGGTTCTAACTCATCTTGTCAACAGGCCGGTTACATCAAAACCAGGCCAGAGAGGTGAGCTGTATGGTTCAGTGTTTCACTGGAGAAGGATATTTGAGCCCATCGTGTAACTGAGAAATTCTTAAACTGAATTAAAGGCTATATCTCTAGTAAATTTTCAGTGTTTCACTTGAAGACGTTTTCTATTAATCTCATTATTAGTAAAGGGGAACAGTGAATTTTTTAGTACTCGAGCTTGTTCTCCTTTTGCTGTTGCAGGATCTGATAACTGGAAAACATCCATGGGTGCCTTCATTTCCCACTCAATCCCACTGATATTATCCTTTGCATCAGTGTACAAGCTTTCGTGATAGGTAGAACCCCAGAGGCAAAATAGTGCTAAAATTCCTCTCTAAAGCTGTCCTGCCCCTAGAACTGGTTCATGAGTTGCTGCGTTATCATGGGTATGAAATTTTAATAAAATGATTATCCCAATACATGTTAAAAAACAGATAGGATTACTGGCACTAGTTACTTTTGTATAGTTGGTATAAGCATAATTTAAAAAAAATATAAAATAAAGAAATATATAAATCGATAAATAAATTAAATTTAGATTCTAAAAGTGATGAAAATAGATTCTAGCCTTCAAGGAGTAAAGAATTAGTAGCTCAAGCTTAGTTGATATTCTGACTCAATATGTAGAGTGATCATATTAAAAGAAAATTTAATAAACTTGCCAGTTATTAATGTTATGTAGCAACTTTAGTAATAAGTTTTAATTTTCTGCATAGATTTTAAAAAATATATCATTGACATACAATGATTCACTTTCATTTTTTTCCATCTCTGCCAGTCTGGCTGGGCTCTTAGCACATCTCTATTTATATTATAGTATATTCAACAAAGTTCCTATTGTAAATAGTAAAACATACCTGAATACTTAAGTAGGAGTCAAAGGAGACATACCTGACAAAACACTAATTTCATTTAATTCAGAACATGAAGTAATTTTTTATTTATAGATTCAGAAAAAATTATATTTTTCCCTTTAAATTCAGGCAAGTGAAGGACAAATAAAACAATTTAAATAAGTGCATATTACAACTGAGCTATTATGAATGTGTATTGATTTTTTTATCTATTTAAAAAAACACACATAAAATAATTTGAAGGTTCAACAGATTAAATAAACTTATCAGGTACATAGAGATAAAGATCACTGATGGGCAATTTTAACAATACTCTCCAATCAAGATTGTTTGCAGTTTCCAAGGGACGAAATCCTACTGTTTATCATATTATACTACGTCAAAGAACAGATGATCCCATAAGCCTATAGATAAATATTAGCTTACCTTCTTTAGTACTAGAATGGCTTTTTGAATTTACAGGTTTTTCTCTTCCCCTTTTTGGAAGGGTTTGCATTTCCTGGTGTGTTACAACACATCTAATTTTCCCTTCAAATTCTTAAGAAATGACACCATTTTATAAGTTACCTGTGCTTCCTACTGTACATAATGCTAACATTTGCATAGAAAAGCTGATAGGACAGTGATTAAAGAAATAAAAATGTGGCCATCATTTGAATGGCACTTTTGGAGGCTATTGAAGCTATTTATAATCAACTAGGCTTCTTGTTACAAAGATGACAGCACCTGTTTTCAGGATACCTTTGGATTTGATGTGGCACAATTCCAGATCTGGTTTTACTTACATCCTGTATTTCCAAACAGATTTAACATTAAAATTGCAAATTGAACTGCAAAAGAAATAATTACTGAGTCATTTTAAAGTGCACTTCTGCCATTAAGAATAATTGTAGAAAAACATTGGAGAAATGTATATTGTAAGTAAGTATGAACATAGAAGGCTAGGAAGATAAAACTTTATTTAATGTAAATTTTCATTCCTTGTGTTCTGAGGTTATAGGAACATATGTAACATAAGAGAAGCTTATTCTGAACTAGTAAATACTAAAAGGAAATAGAAATACTTATTATCTTTCACTTTATTTCCAATGAAGAAATACACCATAACATTTAACTCTCAGACCTCAGTGAATCTCATACATGCCAAGGGGGAGTGAAGTATGTAGAAAAGGTTGTGTCAGAGTGG
This sequence comes from Marmota flaviventris, assembly GCF_047511675.1. Classification (NCBI taxonomy): domain Eukaryota; kingdom Metazoa; phylum Chordata; class Mammalia; order Rodentia; family Sciuridae; genus Marmota; species Marmota flaviventris. The sequence goes on along the minus strand of NC_092509.1, from coordinate 82,670,195 downwards.
TAGATGGAGACCAGCCAGGGAACTTGTTAAGCATGGCTCTTTGAGATCTTTCCACTGAGTTTTGTGAAATCACAGGATATTTATAGCATCCTTATTTTCCAAGTAGATACATACACACATAAGAGGTTTCTTTGAAATATTTTCTTTTATTAAAAATACCTTTGGGATGTGATGATTGTATCACCACAACTCTCAGGATAGCTAATTGAGAAGTGCTTACAAACACTGAACATGATCAAGAATGCTCCCGCTGCTGAGGAAATTGTCCTGTGAAATGGCTTCATGGTTTTGGTTTCACATCAGTGGTAGGATGTACAAGAGAGAAAGGAAAATAATTTCTGAATCTGCTTCCTTTGTAACTGTGACTTGTTGTCCACAATATATTGGTTCTTTCTCTTTTTTTAGCAAGAAACAAGATTAGGTTGAATTTTGTTGACTAAGGGAACCATGATATCAACTGTTGTACTCTTTGCTATTTTGCAACCAATATAAAATATTACATTTCCCTACATTAAAAACATGTATGGTGTATTGAAACGTTTCCTGTTTTGTAAGGACTGCAAAAATAGCTGGGAAAAAGCCACTGTTGGTATACCACTGTTTGTAATCATGAATTATATTCTAAAAATACCCTAACTTGATAATTGGGATGGATGTAGTAGAATCGTCTGATTCTGTATTGTAGGGATTTTTTTGAGGATAGTTATGGCTCATTTTACTTTTTAATGGATCATACTTCCCATTAACAATAAGAAGGGCCATTTAAGGCAAAAAAGTAACTTTGTAATGTTTTTCAATTGTATCTTCAAAGCAAGATAAAGGTTTTCTGACACTGTACAGTGACTACAGCCAGGGCCACAGAAAAGTGATATCCCTTGAGTTTTTTGCAGTCTGCACTTTGACTTCCTCCTCTTGGCTCAATTTAGTCCAGACATTTCAACAGCTTGACTAAGCCTCATCACCATTTAGCTGCCAAGTTCAATGGCAGCCAACATCACTAGTAGTGTTTGAAATACACCTGTTGCCAGCACTATGTTCGAGTCAAGAAGGCTAGACCTTTCTGGTTTACCCTAGGGGCTAGGATCTCTAATTATTCTGAATGTTACTTCGTGATTATTCTGTATTTAAAAAAAAAAATTAAGTCTCCCTCCTTCCAGAGAAATGGTATTTATGCTGAACCTGGTATGTAACATTTATTCAAGGTTAGTCTTCAGTAATCAATACTACCTCCTATTTTTTGCTTGCATGGGGCCAGCAAAGATGGGAACAATAAAACATGAAGACTTGATGTCAACTGAGAGATTTTAAGGGTAATATCTTTATCTTCACTGTGAATGTTATTTGTAAATCTGATAGTTAATGGTATATACTGCATGGTAATTGGGTATAAATACTTAACGGTTCATATAAAAAAAAAAAAAAAACCTACAGTTTGTATCACAGAGCCAAACCAGCATTTTTGGAGCAAGCTTGGTGGGGGAGATGAATAGAAACCTAGTAAAAGATGGCTTCTGCTCTAATGATCCCTGGACCAGAGGAGCCTCTTTGGGTAGGCCTCTCTGCTTTTCCATTAACATCTGCACTGTGCCAGGAAGCCTGTGGCTGGGAACCTTCCCTATCCACAACAAAAGGATAGAATTACAAAGACAGTGTAGTGAATTCAGTTTTGACAGTCTTCCCAACCTTTGAAATCCTGAGTTACTATTTAGCTCAAGTTTTGTAGTCTTTTAAAGTGAAGAAATAGGACATATGAGATTATTTTAATATTTTGCACATTGTATAACCACTGACAGAATTTTTCCTAGACAGTCTCTGCAGCCACAAAGGCTTTATGAACTCATTTTTGATTTATCAGCCAGTGTTCATAAAATAACAAGTATACATACTTATACCAAGTGGAATATCTTGTCCGATGATGAATTTGTAACTTCTTTAAATCAGGATACCTTATTAATTACCTATCAAACTACATTTTCTAAAGTGTAATGCAAAAGATCGTAAGAAACAGCCCTTCGCCATACCACTGGTCTTAGATTGAAGTGTCTTTACCCTGAGGATATCTAGTTATTTTCCCTGTAAGGTATGCCTGTGTATGACTTAAGTGACATTTTCTCTATTGAATGACTGGATTTGGTATGAGTTGACAAAATGATCTGGCTCACATGATTAACGTCACTGACTTCTTACTTCCTCTTTTACCCATGTTTAATATATCAGCAAATCTTGTTTGGTCAGATTTCAGATATATTTCTTAGATCATTCTTACCATCTCCACTGTCAGCACTTTGGTCTAAGTCATTGTGTATTTTTTCTGGATCATTATTACTGTACTAACTTCTACTTCCTTCGGTCCTGCAGACTGTTCTTCACAGTGTAGTTATTTTCTCCCAACCCAAGTCAAATTTGGTCATTCTTCCAATGGTTCTCAATTTCATTGAAAATAAGTGCTAAAGGTTAAACGATTCTAAATCAATCCCCTTGTTGTACTCCTACCCTCCTCTGACTTTACCAGCTACTTTCCCCTTGCTTACTGGATTCTAGCTATACCCACCTATCTCTTGGCTGTTTTTCCACACATGTCAAACCCACTTCCACTTAGGGTCTTGGCATTTGCTCTTTGTAAAATGCTATATCCCTGGATAGCCACAGGGCTTATTTTCTCACTTCCTCAGATCTCTGCTCAAATGCCAGAGAGGCCTTACCAGATAAACATATTTAAAATAGCACTTTCCCTTCCCATGTCTCCTTACCCAAATTTATTTCTCTGACTCACCACCTGACATAGTAGATATTTTTTTTCTTTTCCCATAATGATGTAAGCTCAATGAGAGCAGGACTTCATATCTTGGTGCACTGTTGTAACCTCATTCCTTAGAACACTGTCTAGCACATTTATGACTATTTCTTATGTCCCTCGAATCAGTGTCTTTTGAGCTCTTGAATGATTTTTTTTAAATTTCCAAACCTTGATTCCATAGTTTTAATATCTTAAATGTTTTGAGCTATAATCTATTCCTTCATGTCTTATCCCTTTTAGCAGGGAAATAAAACCAGTGAAAGACCTACTAATAACAACAACTATTATTTTTAAATGTTTTATTTAGTTGTAGATGGCCACAATATATTATGTGGTGCTGAGGATTGAACCCAGTGCCTAACACATGTGAGGCAGGCATTCTATCACTGAGATACAGCCCCAGACCCAACAGCAACTATTATTAACCCTATTTTGTCTCATCTTCCCAGACATGGAGCACATATAAAAAATAAGTTGAACAAATGTGCTACTTATGGTAACTTTTATATAATTAGGTTGTTAGAAGTCAATTGTTTTGAGGAGTGATTAAAGTGCTTTCATACACATAAAATATAGAGGCTAAATAAGCTTATGGTTTCCAAACTATTTTAATACTGATGTGCGAATTTTATTGGAATATTGGCAGAATTGACTTAGTAGATTGAGAGCTTCTTAGATGCCACTTTCTGTTCTGAAGCTCTTTATCTAGTTTAATTCTACCTGTGATCCTATATATTCTTTCATAAAGATACGGAGAACTTGGAGAAGTTAAATAACTTCTCACTGGGTTTCAAAATCAATACTGTGCTGAGATTCCAATCCACATGATTGACTCCATATTGCCTCCTAGCTGTCTCCTCCAGTAGTTCATTGAAGAAGTTTCATTGAAGTAGTGAAGCCACTGTATTCAAAGCATAGTTGGGCAGTTCCATGTAATAGGATTCTGGGGGCTACTTACGATATTATAAATGTGGCATGAAATTTATATATACATATGACTAAATGCATTTTAAAAGTTCCTTGGTACTATGCTAGGTGGTTCACCTTCCCCAAATGTCCTAAAAGTCATTGTCCTCTAGGTTGGGTCACTTAGGTACAAGAGAACACTAGCCTCTTTTCCTCATTTCCATGCATTAACACTAAGTGCAGAGGTCGTTCAAATCACTGGGTAAAAGAGAATGGGATCAAAACGCTGTAGTTCCCGAAGAATGGGGACATCACTGAGTTGATGGACCACTTCTAATTGGGAACACTTAAATTGTGAAAACCCAAGTTCTTAAAGGCAGCCAACCCGGGCTGAGGCTGTAGCTCAGGGGCAGAGCACTTGCCTAGCATGTGTGAGGCACTGGGTTTGATCCTAAGCACCACATAAAAATAAAAGCATTCTGTCCATCTACAACTACAAAAAAAGAAGAAAAAAAACCCACCAATCCTTCCCTAGGTGGAAAGTTGGCTACAGCCGAGGAAGGAGGAGTAAGGGAGCAGAAGGACGTAGCTCCACACCTCCGTAGGCCTCACCAAGGAAAAAGATTTGTCGTAAGGGTTCCACTGGAGCTCCGAAACCGGGAAAGTTGCCGGGCTCCTGGGCACCCTGGCGTGGGGAAGACGCCTGCAGAGCTCAGCAGGGCAGTGGCCCGGCGCAGCCAGATTGCGGGGAGGGGCCAGCACCCGCCCCGCCCCTCTCCTCGGGGATGCCGGGATGTTTACACTCCTGACAGCCGCCTCTGCGGGAGGAGGAGCGGGAGTTGCGGGAGGATGGGCCGCCGCCACTAGGCTCGCACTCAGGACTAGTCTCGCTGTGTGCAGGGTGGGTTCCTGCGCCTGCAGTGTCCGCGGGGGCGGCGCGGCGGGAGGTGGCCGATCGGCTCCTGCCCTCGCAGCCTCAGCCCCGGGCCCAGCAGGCCTCTCCACGGAGGTGCCCAGCAGAGCCGCGGGCTCACTGCGTGTCCCTCGAGGGCGGGAGAACGGAAAACTCTCAACTTCCTGGTGAGTCGCCTTTTGGAGCTCCGGCGCAGAAGCCAGAGGCCCGGCGGGTGGGGCTGCCCGCTGTAGTCCGGAGGGAGTGAGGGAGGGTGGTCTGGATCGCGGGGCGATCTCCAGGATCCCCCGCCTGGGGAGATGGGGCGGGGCGTGCTGTGATCGAACAGGATCCAGTGGGGGTTTGGTCCTTCCCTGGGGATGGGTGGCAGCAAGTGCTAGTCGGCCACCGGCTCCCAAGGCCCCAGGCTACTGTGGACTCTGGAGTAACTAGGAAACTTAGCAGCGGCCAAGGCGGCGGCAACAGGTCCTTGGTTTCAGGACCCAAGCAACTTAAGCGAAGACCCGCCCCCCAGTGGAAGCTCATTGGTGGCATCGGTTATTTATCCCTGGTGGATTGGTTAAGTCCATCTGTCAGGATTTGGCAGCAGTCCAACTTAGAAAAGTGAAGTTCACTGGGAGAGATTGGGTGGTGGGGGAATCCGAAGTGATTTGAGAAGTACAGCGGTGGTGTCGGGTGAGAGACCTGTTGGAGAATACACTTTAGAACCAGTATTGAAAAATGTCAGTATGAAGTGAAGTGAAGCCTTGGTGGTGATGATGGCAATGGAAAAGAGAGAAACTGAAGACTGAGGGCAAAGTTAAGACAAAGGAGAGCCAAAAGGGTAAAAGTGAGAAGACCTCATGGCCCTTGAATAGTGTCGGGAAACGAACACGACCTAGAGGATGCTGCAGGAGATCTAAATTTTTGTTGCCTTTTTATTTTGTAGTGCAGGCCTTAGGAGATGGTGTATGAACAGATTAATAGTATGTTAAAATAGCTGTATTTCTTGGTGGAGACAAACACAAAGAATGATTGCTTTATAATATAGACTTCTGTCCTTTAGATTCTGACAACTGGGAAATTGGAAACATATTACAGACATGAAATGACTCTCCTCCTAGGAGATTACTTATTTCAAGGGTACAAATTGGAAACAAAAAGCAATACAAAAACTTGCCCACAGTTTGTAGAACGTATTTACGTGTCAGACTTAGAACCGCTATTTTTAATTCCTTCTCCAGGGAATTCATTTTCCATGCGTATACACACTTCTTACAGACTACAACAGTATGTCTTGTCAGGTAGCACTACAGAATAAAGTTCACAGTATGTATGTTGTCAGTACTTTCTGTACAGGACCATAAACTGCTGCTGGTGTGATCGAAAAATGGCATAGTATTGCGCTTACAAAGTTTAGGGGGGATCTTGGCTCAGCGGTTGCAAACTTGCCTGACATGTATGAGGCACTAGGTTCGGATCTCGGCACCGTATATAAATAAATAAAGGTCTATCAACAACTAAAAAAAACAAATTATGGGATGTTTGGGATAACCAGACAAACCCTGAAATAAAGGAATAGTAGAAAAAAGACATTCATTTAACCCTATGATGCTTTGTGGCATTTGTTTTTGCTGAATGGACACTGAGTATTCTTGGCTTTAACACTGGATAAAGACCAGTGCACTTTAACTGGTTGACACATGACTTGAGCAATGATATCATTTTCATGGGAAGGAACCCTCTGCTATCCTTTTGTGAGATCTATTCCACAGTCAGCTTCGTCCTTAAAAAGCATCCTGTATTTGGTCCTGGACTGGGTGATTGCTGGGGTGGCAGAGAGATGTTGGAGCTTTGGGGCAGGGGGAGGATAGGACAAAAAACTTTGCTTCTTGGAGGAATCGGAGGGCCGTAGGAGGAGGGGCTGTGAAATAAAAAGGTGAAGGAGCCCTTTGAGGAAGCTGGTTGTTTTCTCAGGCGGATGGAGGACCCCCGTGCACCCTTCTGGAGGTGCCAGCTGGAGATTCCACTCTCAAGCCGGAGACCGGCGCTGAGTAGCATTGACGGCCCTCGCAGCCAATGAGCGGCGAGGACATGATGGCTCCCGATCCCGAGGGCGGGTACTTCCTACCCGGCCTGGGACTAGAGTAGCTGTGGCTGTTCCTTCTCCAAGGATGTCGGCGGGAGGAGGGACACCAGCCTGGTGCACAGTTTTGTGAAATCAATATGTAAAATACAGAAGAGGAGGGGAGCCCTCCAGTGTGTCTCCTTTCACTATTTAGCTGCACCTCGAACTCACCACTTTGAAACTTTATGGTAGATAAAAACCCGAAACTACTCAGCAGTGACTGCGCTTTTATTCTGAAAATAATCTGAAAATGAACCCCAAGAAATGACAGATAAATCGTTACACGTTTTCACAACTACGTTGAAATCTTGCCACAGTTAAAAAGTCTTGACTATCAAAAGTAGATTGGTTTGTGTCTAGAATTAAAGTACAATCTTGTAATAAAAACTGGTTAGGTTTATTTATTTAGAAAATACCTGTTGAACCCTCCGTTCCTTTCACCCTGGCTGGACATTTTCAAGGGTTTCTTTCCAGTCCAGTGAAACAGCACTTACTCCAAGAATGAGGAAAGAACGTCTGGTATGATGGCTGCATACTAGTGGAGGAGGGGGGATTTGAAGCTTGTGTGATTAATATACCCGAGTAATAAACTAAAAAATGAGCTTTGTAGTTTTAAATGACTAGAAGAGCAAAGCAGTTAGTATAAATAAATATTTAACATAAATAAACCCCCACCCTCCCTTCTCGGAATTGACCAGTTTTGAGGGCTGGTTTATTAAAAACGCTTCAAATATTCCCAAGTATGGAGTCTAAGACATCGGAGACTTTCACACCGACTCAGGGTTTTCCTAGGAATTGTTCCATGTTTTAAGATGGATCTCTATAGTATTAATAATGAAGCCACCAATCGGGACATTTGGAGAGAGAAGTGATTATTTAATGCAGTTTTGGGAAAGAAGCTGCTTAGAGAAAAAATTCTAAAATTCCTTTCAAGTTTGTTCCTTTGATTTTTGCTTTAAACAGGTTTTGGCATTTAAAAAACATACAATATAGCTGCAGCTGCACAAAGTACTACTCTCCTTTCCCAGTTTCATCCAAATTTACATATTCATTCCTTCAGAAGTTTGAGAGTTGGTAAGCTGGTATTTCAGTATATCATCTCTAAAACATGGTAGCAAACTGAGTGTAGTAGATAAGAAACTGGTTAGCAAAGTATATGTAGTTTGTGTAACTGGGGTTTTACTTCAAAAAACTTGATGTGTTAGAAATGGCATGTGTGATTATTGTTTACTCTGAATTGCTTTACCAGCAATTACTTGATCTGCATTTCTATGAAAGGATAAAAAATGTTCTAAGCAGCGTTTCTTTACACTTCTGAGGCTATCTAATTCTTTCTCCTTCCCCAATTTTATCCTTAGGGAAAGTGGATGAATATAATCTGGTTATATAATTGTAATCAAATTTATGCATTTGTAGAAAAAAATGGTAGTTCAGAATTTTAAAATTATGCCAGTCTGAGTTACACTTTAAACTGATGTCACTTGCTTTTAGTAATTAATACTTTGATTGTTCATATGTTTTTACAAAGTACTTCTTTCATTCTAAAAAAAAATACTTAGACACTATGATTCTTAGTGAGCAGTAGGAATGAGAGGGACAGATGGTCATGAGACATTCCCCTCTTTTTCTGGAGCGAGATAACTTTGTTTTTGAGATAACTTTAAGCATCATAAAAATACCAGCTCTTTCATACTGTCTATGTAATGAGCTTATACAATGAGCTGTTTTGTAGTAATAGCTATTCAAAGTGTTAAATAAACTTCTCATTTATACACTGTTATGCTTAAGTGGTTTGAAAAATTTAAAAATTTGTTTTGTTACTTAACAACTTGCCTTTTTGCGAATTGCCCCTGGTTTTGTCTGTTTATAGTAGTTGAGGGCAACTCTTTCTTTCTGGGCTGCTTTTGTACAGAATAGGGGATTAACAAACTTTTTCTCCAGAGGGTCAGATAGTGAATATTTTGGGCTTTGTGGGTAGTGTAGTCTCTGTTGCAGCTGCTGCTTTTGTGACTATAGACTCTCTACACAAGTGATGGTTGTTGTGTTCCATTAAAACTTTATTTATACAAATTGGCTTTTGGTGTATTCCTGGTCTAGAAGACAATACCAAAGGCCTAAATGTGATTTGAAGCCATCAATGTTTGGGTTGATATAAAACACTGTTCTAGGTAGGAAAGCTTATAACTTAGTTTTTTTGCCCTTAAAAACAATTTCTTTATCTTCCCCATTTCCCTTAGAATAATGTTCAACTGTGTATTCCCAAATTTTGTATTTCATTTCAGATAGTTAATAACCATATGGCCTCTTAGGTTTAACTTCTCTGGTTTCTCCAACATTCTTTGCCCTTGGGGGATCCTGTGATATTGAATAAATGTGTGCCTGTCTCTACCTTCCTTCTTAACTAAGGTAGAATCTGATGCTGGTCATTTACCTTTATTTGATTGACTAATAATACTCTAAATATGAGTACATTTGGTTGTTTCTTTAATTAGCAGTTTTTATTTTAAGCTTACTGGTCTGATGCCTTAGTTACCTTTAAAGGGAATTTCTGGCATGAACAAGAGGGTAGGTCTAATTTTTTTCTTCGCAAGAAAAATGGACTTCATCTTTCATAAAACCTTTTTTATCCCCAGTTAAAAAATTTTTTCCCCCTCAGTTAAACACTGGAAAGGGACTGTGCTTTAGAGGGCCTGCTGTCAAGAGGGTATGTGATCTTGGGTGAGTGGTAGGTACACCTCCCTTTGGTCTAGGAGTAAGCTGTAGGCTGACCTGGATGCAGCTATTGAGAAGCTGTGGGATGGAATGGAAAATGAAATACCTTTGGAATTACTCTCACAAGGGGTGGGCTGTGATTGTATGGGAATTTTGAACCCTTCAGGGAGGCCAGGTGGGACCTTGGGACATTTGTTTCCTGAATAGTTGATTACAAGCAGTCTCTTTGCTCTTTTTGACCCTCCTGACACACATTATCTTCTGTGTTTACCATTGTGTAAAAACAACTAGGCTCAATGCCTTAGGTTTGTCCCTACTTTATGACCTTGGTTAAGTTTCTTAAGAAAAGCCTAGTCTGAATATTTTTAACTCATGTAAGTTGCTTTGAAAAGTTAAGGATAACATCTTTGTAAATGAGCAGGTGGTGGACCCAGTAAGTGTCAGTTTCATTTCACCTATTTCTCTATTCTTAGGACCTTTGGGGGTGGGAAACACTTCTGTTATCGGTTTCTTCTGATGACAGGTCCTGACACCTACTCTGCTTTTTAGCCCAGCCTTGTCTGATTAGGGTGCCTCCCAGTTCTTCTACCATTGTTACTTTGCTTGGATTTTTCTTTCCCTTTTCCTTGTCATGAGTCTATATACAATTTACTGGTTTCCCCTTTTGAGTTAGTGTTTTCGTGATTTTTTTTTTTTTTGGGGGGGGAGGGTGGAGGGGAAGCTGTAATCTTTGTTCCTTCAGTAGATAAATCCCCAAGAGGCTATATTCTGGACTATTAAAGAAAAAAAATGCTAAAAGGTCTTCAAATTCTGATTTAAAAAAAATGGCAAAATTAAAAATGTTTTTTCCTAGTACAGTACTAATTCTCATTTACTTTTTATTGAAATATTTTCTGCATATCCTTAAATTCATTATAATTTTTATTGTCATTGTAACATAATAAAGTCATACACCTTCAGTTTTATTATGGCTGGAAAAACTGAGTAGATATGTTGATGAAAATCTATGCTTAATCTGCCATTACCTTTATATGTGGAAACTTATAGTAAAATAACATTTTTATAGTTTCTGGAAACTTACAGTAAAATAACATATGTTTGTATACTGTCTATGAGAAATTCAGAACTGGACAATGGGTAATTTATTTTTAAGTAAGTGGCATGTCCTTATTCCAAACATTTTATCTCTGGGATCTGGTTTGTTAGTCAACAGATACATGTAAGTTGCAAAATGTTTTTTGATTATTTTATAGAAAGAAATTTATTCACATTTCTTTTGTGAACCTACAAATGTATATCCTTGGTTATCACCAAGGTCTTTGGTATTTGAATATGATCAGGATAGTATAATGGCAAGTATACTATTCAGTGAAAATTGGCATTTGTCTTCAAAACACATATAAAATTTTTAGTAAGATTTTTGTATTTGATAACGATATTCCATTCAATAATTAAAATATTTTTCAGCTTCTTTTTTGTTAGATTGTCTTTTGTTACATAGTTCTCACATTTACTCCTAACTTTTTTTTTTTTACAGAATCAAGGAATTTACTGTATAGTATTAAATAGAACTTGGCTGTGCAGGAGTTTAGAATTGGAGTATTGTTCTAATACCAGGCCACAAAGGAAGTTGCTGCTGTTTCTGTGACCAGAAAGCTGATAGTCTAGAACCCCACAACCACTGCCTGAGTTAAAGTACAACTACTATAAGGAAGATGCTGTTACTATGGGGGCCCCAGATCTCTGCTGGACTGTTATGGTCCAGGAACAGGATGCTTTGTTAGCACTTCATTGCTGTAACAAAATACATAAGAAAATCAACCTTGAAAAGGAAAAATCTATTTGGGCTTACATATCCTTCAGAGATTTCAGTCGATGCTCTGCCGACTCCGTTAGCTTTTGCCCTATAGTGGGACAGACATCTTGGTAGAAGGAAGGAAAGTTGCCTTCCAGGTGGCAGCTGGAAAGTAGAGAGAACGTAAAAGGGGCTGGAAGAATATAATCCCCATGGGCATGCCTCCAGGGGCCCACTTCCTTCAACTCTCTAGTTCTCCCTCCTCCCAGTAGTCCATTCAAATTATGAGACTCTGTAGGGATTAATCCATTAATGAGATCAGAGCCATCATGATCCAAAGGCTTCTCAAAAGCCCTACCTCTGAACATTGCTGCACTGGGGACCAAACCTTTAACACATGAGTCTTTGAGGGACCTTCCAGATCCAAACCATAACAGGTGCTCCAGACCCTGGGTCTCGACACCTAAGTTTCCTCGGGCTGCTGTAACACCTTGCTACATACCAAGTGGCTTAAAACAACAGATTTACTCCATCAGTTTTGAAAGCCAGAAATCAAGTTGTCAGTAGTGCCATCCATGTTCCTTTTAAAGGTTAAAACACACACTAATTTTGCCTTTTGGTCTTGGCAGCAGTCCTTGTCTTAGCTTATATACGAAGTACTCAGTCTGTCCCTGTCACATGGCATGCTTCCTATCTGTCTCTTCTTATAAAGGCACCCTAAGGACCTCATCTTGGCCTCTAATTATTTTTTACACTTAAAATTTAACAACACGTGTACTCATAAAATTAAGATTCTTTACTACACACAGGTTTTCAAATTTCTAATCTCTTCGGTCTAAACAGCAGTTTAAGCTTTGGCAGGGGTTGTATCTGAGGCGCCCAAGTTTCCTTGTACGTTTATAGTATGCAGTTAGTGTTGTATTGCTGCCACAAAATACATGTTCCATAATCAAGGCTTACATTGACCATCAAATCTTGTCATTTCCCTTAGGAGAACGTATATACATAATTCAATAAGATGAATACTCTCTCAGAACTGTTAAGGGAGTTTATAAATTGTCTAGACTGGTCTTTTCATTTAATGTGAGAATGTAGACTTGCTAATCCATGTTCCACTACTAAATTCTGTTTCCAAGTTCCAGTTTAATGTTCTTGTTTGTTCTTTGTTTTGTAAGAGTAATAATGCCCTTGTGTAAGTTTAGTAATGTTTTGACAGTTGTTTTTCACTTTGGTTGAATGAGCAGAATCTTGTTTTTGTTCATAGTATGTGTTTAGTGAAGACTGGCTGATAGCCTGATGGCATTGTACCTTTGATTGCCCATGTGAGGGCCTTGAACACCTTATTAAGTCAGCAAATATTTGAGTAACTAATTATGCACTTGTAAAGAATTTTTTGTAATTTTAAAAATGAGGAACATAAGGGCTTGTTATTTTGGATTTGAAATAGGATCAAAGAAGTAGTTGTTACCAATATGGAGCCTAGTCCAAGAAGAAGCCCTCAGAGACCACAGTTAGGATAATAAACGTTAGAAAAGTTCATGGCTGGTAACAGGATCGTCTGCCCAGTATTTCATCAATACATATTTGAGAAGGAAAAATCTATTTCAGATTGACACCTTGATTCAAAAGTCAGGCGTTGTTGCTGTTAGTAGTTCCAGTATATTGACAACTTATATGCTCCCATTGGTTCCTGTATATTTGAAATTTTGCTGAACCCATTGATCATTTTCTTTAATTTCTTCTCCTCTAGGTGTGATTTGGATATCATGGGTGCCATAGTTCTCTTTATCTCTGTATCCCTTCTATCTTAGAAGTTGGTTCTGGTTTATTGTATGTTCCCTGTCTTCAGTGGTAATTCTTCCATGCAGGGTATAAGCAGAAATTAATTGAATCATTTCTGGGGAATTTATTTCATAGTTACATCCATGTGTACATTGAAAATAGTTCTGAAGAAACTTGTGTAGCTGTTCAAAAACTTCTCAAACTAGGTCCTCTGAGTGCTAGCATCAGAGATTGATTTGATAATTATGAGTATTAGCATTTTAAAACAAGTACCCAGATGATTTTCATATGCAGAATTGGAAAGATTGCTCTGTGATAGAAGTTTGTATTGTAAATAAGCAGTCCAAATTATCCCAAGGCAGGTGTTCCTCAGGCCACACCAAGAAACACCACATGATTGTTCAAAATCCTTTTTGTTTTGTTTTTGCTTTGTTTTATGATGTTTTTTCCCTACTGCTGACATCATTTCTAGCATGGTTGTGCAGTCCTTTGGAGTTGCTCACACCTAAGGGTCAGACTTCTTTAGCATATGTAACAAGGTCTCAGCTCAAAAACATCAATAGGCATTATGAAATCAGTTATAAATCAGCTAATTACTAAGTAAACAAGTATAATACAAATAACAATTGAGTAATGGCAGGAGAGAAAAATTTCACTTCCAACAAGGTGAAAGAAAGTATTATGTCTGTTAGTTTTAGTCAGTCAACCAGTTCCTGGTTATGCTGTTCTCAACATTTTTGGCATTTTTACAATACTTTTCTCGATTTGGTGTGAAAGCTTACCACTTCCCTTGTTCCTGAGGTACATTTTTGCAGAAGGGGAATCCCTTTGCCTTGTTACTTTGAGGTTTTTTTTTGTTTTTTGTTTTTGCCTTTAGTTATCAGTGCCTGAGACCTACCTGTAGTTCTCTATCTTGTTCCACAGCTTGTTCATGCCAAGCTTTCCTGTCTTGAATATCTGGCCATGCTGGAAAGTGTTCAGGAACATTACGATGAGTAACCTGTTCCTTTTTCCATGACTGTCTTATTTCCATTTGTTACTTTGATAACAAGTGACTGGTAATAACTTCCCTCCTTGTATGTAGATATAGGCCTTTGTATATAAAAGATAATCGACTGAAGAAAGCCTATTTGGTAATTTTAAAACTGCTTTCAATTATGTGTTTTTATACTTAGACTTTAAACAAAAAGTACCTATATTGCTTACAATCATTTTCCTATATTCTTATTTAAGAGGAGGCAGTGTGACATAGGAGGTTTTGAAATTCTGAATTAAGTTCAGGTTCATTTTTATCTCTTAAATACCATACATTCTGACAGTTATGATGAAGTAAGTCAACTGCCATGGAACTCAAGGGTTGACTGTCAGGCCATAGGGATTTCACTGATTGTGTGAATGGTTCAGATAATACAAAAGAACCTGGACTTGTAATGGTGCACTAGTGTCTGGTTAGGAAATCTTGGGACTTTGGCATTTAGAATATGGTCCCTGACAAGTGGGACCATTCTAAGGGTCTTCTTCATGTGGGGAGTAATCATGCTCATGATGTCAGTATTTCCACGTTTTCTAAACTGTGAATTTAAGAGTGCATTTGTACATGCATTATCACTATTCAAAAGATGATCCTATTGAGTACCCAGCATTTGCTGCTAAACTGTTTCAAATGAAGGTGGGCTTTTTCTGAATTTGGAAGTCATATCTGCCTGAAAACAGGACAGACCATGTAATCTTTGTAGCTTTTCAGCAACTGTAAGATGAACGATTCTAATGACGTTCACTTTATGATCCTTTAGTGTCCCTTTAAGTTTCTCTCTATTTTTCTACATGGTCCCACCATTCATAGGGTAAAGCAATTGAAGGTTGTTGATATGTAGCTGAAAGTGAGCAATAATTACTACAATTAAGGAAAAGCCCTAGGAAAAGTGAGAAGAAAACCTAGACAACAGTGGCATTTTCACCTGGAATCAATAGAGAAATATAAGGGGCAGGATAAAGTATAAGGACAAAAAAACTTTGAAAAAGAAAGGAGCATGCTCTAAGTATGAGAAAGGTGGTAAAGTGACTTTCTACACTGTTTATTCATGTCAAAAGATTCTGCAGTTTCTCTATTATAAATTGACTGGGTGTATAGGTTGTGCTGTAGTTGTTTGGTTTTCTTAGTTTGTAATTAAGACATAAACAACTTGGAAAAAAATCTACATTTAATAGAACTTGGTTATTTATTAATCCTAGATATAACTGCAACTTAGTAAGGCCTTCTTTTGGTTGACCATGAAATCAGTCATCCAGTGAGGTTTCCAAATGAACAACTTTTCACAATTACAAACCACATTGGATCACCACTATGCAATATTTAAATTATCCTTTTAGTTTGAAATACTATATTCCATATCAAAACAAGTATCTAGTTTTATGCCTTTTAAAGTAATTCAGTTATTACAGGATTTTAGAATAAGGAATGACCTAATATTGTATCATATTGCTTGCCTCACCTGTCTTTAATGGTTACATAGTGGGGCCTCTGCTTTCAACCTGATCCTGATTCATTTCTGTTGCCCACATTTTAATCACATTTGACAACTTACCACCCTCTTTAAATAAATTTTTTACGCCTTTTTGGGCTGATCTGTTCTATCTCTGTTTTTCTTACTGCTTTTAAGGCCTGTTCTCTACATTCCAACTATTCTATCTCAGTCTATGAAAATCATCTTTATCCTTTAAGGCCCTGCTCAGATATTATACAAAACATATAAAGAAACTTCTATTTCTTCCTCTTAAGGCCTTTAGTACTTCTTGTCTCTCACCATAAATGTTTTCTTAACATCCTTCCTGGAATATAAGCTGGAAGATGTGAATCATGTTGTGTGTATGTTTGTGTTTCCTATAGGGCCTGGGACCATTCTTGTCAGAACTGGCCATTCGCAGAAGGGCAGAAGCCTGCTTCCCAGAGACTGTATGAAACAGAAGGTGTGGGCAGGTCCTAGCAGTGAGAAGATGTCCAGAACGATTGGGCAATTGGTTTCAGGGAAGTCTAGGAGAAATGCCAGGCACATGTTCCTGCAAGGTCCATAGAATGTGGTATGAAGGAGCTCTTGCAGTGTGAAATAGGTCCCAGGCCCTATAGGAAACACAGACATGCACAGGACACGATTCCCACCTTCCAGAAGCTTATATTCCAGGAAGGATGTTAAGACAAGTGCATTTACTGTGATAGACAAAAACAGAAAAGGCCACAAGAGGCCAAAGAAATCGACCTCTGACTCTTGAGTGTCACTGTCAAGACCTTCAGGGGTCTAGTTGGAGAGGCTGGGCTTTGTACCTGAATTCTGAGTTCTAAGTTGTGAAAGACTTCTGTGGGATGAGATGGGAATTAGAACTGGGAAAAAGATGGGTTTGTCAGACATGGATTTGCTGTGAGTGGGGAGGCATGTCGAGTCAAGTGTTTGGTGTTTGGATATAATTTAAGGGGCCTGGGCAACAAGGAATAAAAATAAGTTTCTGGAATTTGGACCAGTGGTTAAAACAGGACCAGAAGTCTGATTAAATTCAACTTCAGGCTGATTTACCAAAGTGTTTATTAAGAATCCTTGTATGTCCTTTTCTTGGAGGCCTCTCATTCCTAGTCCAGGTTAAATGTTCTGGCTTTCTATGAAGGCCTAGGAACCTTTTTGCCCCAGATTTTTTACTTTTTTCCAGATTATTTCCATTTAGATGTTTTAACAATTAATCCTCTTACTGAAGAAACTCTTCATGAAGGAAATGTACTGAATTAAATAAGATAATAATTAGGCTAGTACTTGAAATTATTCTTTTTTTTCTCCTGGATTACTAATTTATTTTTTTTATTGGTTGTTCAAAACATTATAAAGCTATTGACATATCATATTTCATACAATAGATTCAAGTTGGTTATGAACTCCCAATTTTACCCCAAATACAGATTGCAGAATCACATCGGTTACACATCCACATTTTTACATAATGCCCTATTAGTAACTGTTGTATTCTGCTACCTTTCCTATCCTCTACTATCCCCCCTCCCTCCCCTCCCATCTTCTCTCACTACCCCATCCACTGTAATTCATTTCTCTCCTTGTTTATTTTCCCATTCCCCTCACAACCTCTTATATGTAATTTTGTATAACAATGAGGGTCTCCCTCCATTACCATGCAATTTCCCTTTCTCTCCCTTTCCATCCCACCTCATGTATCTGTTTAATGTTAATCTTTTCTTCCTGCTCTTCCTCCCTGCTCTGTTCTTAGTTGCTCTCATTATATCAAAGAAGACATTTGGTATTTGTTTTTTAGGGATTGGCTAGCTTCACTAAGCATAATCTGCTCTAGTGCCATCCATTTCCCTGCAAATTCTATGATTTTGTCGTTTTTTAGTGCTGCGTAATACTCCATGGTGTATAAATGCCACTTTTTTTTTTTATCCATTCATCTATTGAAGGGCATCTGGGTTGGTTCCACAGTCTAGCAATTGTGAATTGTGCTGCTATGAACATCGATGTAGCAGTATCCCTGTAGTACGCTCTTTTAAGGTCTTCAGGGAATAGTCCGAGAAGGGCAATAGCTGGGTCAAATGGTGGTTCCATTCCCAGCTTTCCCAGGAATCTCCATACTGCTTTCCAGATTGGCCGCACCAGTTTGCAGTCCCACCAGCAATGTACAAGAGTACCCTTTTCCCCACATCCTCTCCAGCACTTGTTGTTGTTTGACTTCCTAATGGCTGCCAATCTTACTGGAGTGAGATGGTATCTTAGGGTGGTTTTGATTTGCATTTATCTGACTGCTAGAGATGGTGAGCATTTTTTCATATACTTGTTGATTGATTGTATGTCCTCCTCTGAGAAGTGTCTGTTCAGGTCCTTGGCCCATTTGTTGATTGGGTTATTTGTTCTCTTATTGTCTAATTTTTTGAGTTCTTTGTATAGTCTGGATATTAGGGCTCTATCTGAAGTGTGAGGAGTAAAAATTTGTTCCCATGATGTAGGCTCCCTATTTACCTCTTTTATTGTTTCTCTTGCTGAGAGAAAAATTTTCAGTTTAAGTCCCATTTGTTGATTCTTGTTATCAACTTTTGTGCTATGGGTGTCCTATTAAGGAATTTGGAGCCCGACCCTACAATATGTAGATTGGCGCCAACTTTTTCTTCTATCAGACGCAGAGTCTCTGATATCTAGGTCCTTGATCCATTTTGAGTTAACTTTTGTGCATGGCGAGAGGAGGGGATTCAGTTTCATTTTGTTGCATATGGATTTCCAGTTTTCCCAGCACCATTTGTTGAAGATGCTATCCTCCCTCCATTGCATGCTTTTAGCTCCTTTATCAAATATAAGATAGTTGTAGCTTTGTGGATTAGTCTCTGTGTCCTCTATTCTGTACCATTGGTCCACCCTCCTGTTTTGGTACCAGTACCATGCTGTTTTTGTTACTATTGCTCTGTAATATAGTTTTAAGTCTGGTATCACTATACCGCCTGATTCACACTTCCTGCTTAGAATTGCTTTTGCTATTCTGGGTCTTTTATTTTTCCATATGAATTTCATGATTGCTTTATCCATTTGTACAAGAAATGCCGTTGGGATTTTGATTGGCATTGCATTAAACCTATAGAGAACTTTTGGTAATATCGCCATTTTGATGATGTTAGTTCTGCCTATCCATGAACAGGGTATATTTTTCCATCTTCTAAGATCTTCTTCTACTTCTCTTTTTAGGGTTTTGTAGTTTTCATTGTATAAATCTTTCACCTCTTTTGTCAGGTTGATTCCCAAGTATTTTATTTTTTTTTGAGGATATTGTGAATGGAGTGTTTTTCCTCATTTCCGTTTCAGAGGTTTTGTCGCTGATATACAGAAATGCCTTTGATTTATGCGTGTTGATTTTATATCCTGCCACTTTGCTGAATTCATTTATTAGTTCTAGTAGTTTTTTTGTAGACCCTTTTGGGTCTTCTAGGTATAGAATCATGTCATCTGCAAATAGTGATAATTTAAGTTCTTCCTTTCCTATTTTTATGCCTTTAATTTCTTTCGTCTGTCTAATTGCTCTGGCCAGTGTTTCGAGAACTATATTGAACAGAAGTGGTGATAGAGGGCATCCCTGTCTTGTTCCAGATTTTAGGGGGAATGCCTTCAATTTTTCTCCATTGAGAATGATGCTAGCCTGAGGCTTAGCATAGATAGCTTTTACAGTGTCGAGGTAAGTTCCTGTTATCCCTAGTTTTTCTAATGTTTTGAACATAAAGGGATGCTGTACTTTGTCGAATGCTTTTTCTGCGTCTATTGAGATGATCATATGGTTCTTATTTTTAAGTCTATTGATGTGGTGAATAACATTTATTGATTTCCGTATATTGAACCATCCTTGCATCCCAGGGATGAATCCTACTTGATCATGGTGCACAATTTTTTTGATGTGCCTTTGTATCCGATTTGCCAGAATTTTATTGAGGATTTTTGCATCTAGGTTCATCAGAGATATTGGTCTGTAGTTTTCTTTCTTTGAGGTGTCTTTGTCTGGTTTCGGAATCAGGGTGATGTTGGCCTCATAGAATGAATTTGGCAGAGCTCCTTCTTTTTCTATTTCCTGAAATAACTTGAAAAGTATTGGTATTAATTCTTCCTTAAAGGTTTTGTAAAACTCCGCTGTATACCCATCCGGTCCTGGGCTTTTCTTGGTTGGAAGTCTTTTGATTGCTTCTTCTATTTCATCTATTGTTATTGGTCTGTTTAAGTTGTGCGTATCCTCCTGACTCAGTCTGGGCAAATCATATGACTTAAGGAATTTATCGATGTCTTCACTATCTTCTATTTTATTGGAATATAGGTTTTCAAAATAATTTCTAATTGTCTTCTGTATTTCTGTAGCGTCTGTTGTGATATTGCCTTTTTCATCCCGTATGTTAGTAATTTGAGTTCTCTCTCTTCTTCTCTTCGTTAGCATGGCTAAGGGTCTGTCGATCTTATTTATTTTTTCAAAGAACCAACTTTTAGTTAATTTTTTCAATGGTTTCTTTTCAATTTCGTTGATTTCCGCTCTGATTTTAATTATTTCTTGCCTTCTGCTACATTTGCTGTTGTTTTGCTCTTCCTTTTCTAGGGCTTTGAGATGAAGTGTGAGCTCATTTATTTGTTGGTTTTTCCTTTTTTTGAGGAATGACCTCCAGGCGATGAATTTCCCTCTTAAAACTGCTTTCATTGTGTCCCATAGATTTCCGATATGTTGTGTCTGTATTTTCATTTATCTCTAAGAATTTTTTGATTTCCTCCTTTATGTCTTCTGTAACCCATTGATCATTCAGTAACATATTGTTCATTTTCCATGTGATGTAGGATTTTTCCTTCTTTTATCATTGATTTCCAGTTTCATTCCATTATGATCAGATAAAATGCATGGGATTATCTCCACCCCTTTATATTTACTGAGGGTTGCCCTATGGCATAATATATGGTCTATTTTTGAGAAGGATCCACGTGCTGCTGAGAAAAAAGTATATCCTCTTGATGATGGTTGATATATTCTATATATGTCAGTTAAGTCTAGGTTGTTGATTGTGATATTGAGTTCTATAGTTTCTTTATTCAGCTTTTGTTTGGAGGATCTGTCCAATTGTGAGAGGTGTGTTGAAGTCACCCATAATTATTGTGTTGTGGTCTATTTGATTCTTGAACTTGAGAATTTGTTTTATGAACGTCGCAGCACCATTATTTGGTGCATAAATATTGATAATTGTTATGTCTTGTTGGTGAATGGTTCCTTTTAACAGTATATAATGTCCTTCCTTATCCCTTTTGATTAATTTAGTCTTGAAGTCAATTTTATTCGATATGAGGATGGCCACCCCTGCTTGCTTACGAGGACCGTGTGCGTGGTATATTTTTTCCCAACCTTTCACCTTCAGCCTGTGTATGTCTTTTCCAATCAGATGTGTCTCCTGGAGGCAGCATATTGTTGGATTTGTTTTTTTAATCCATGTTACCAGCCTATGTCGCTTTATTGGAGAGTTTAAGCCATTAACGTTTAGAGTTACTATTGATATATGGTTTGTACTTCCAGCCATGTTTGATTATTTATCTTTTTTTTTTTTTTTAATTTAGTTTGTTTCTCCATGGTTAGCTTTCCCCCCCTGCCCTCTGTCTTTATAGAGGCACTTCCCACTGATGGTTTTGATTATTGTTTTTCATTTCTTCCTCGTGTAGTGTTTTGCTCAAGATGCTTTGCAATGCTGGTTTTCTGGCTGCAAATTCTTTTAGCTTTTGTTTATCATGAAAGATTTTTATTTCGTTGTCGTACCTGAAGCTTAATTTTGCTGGATACAGAATTCTTGGTTGGCATCCATTGTCTTTCAGTGTTTGAAATACTTTGTTCCAGGATCTTCTCGCTTTCAGCGTCTGTGATGAAAAATCCGTTGTTAACCTTATTGGTTTACCCCTGAATGTAATCTGCCTCCTTTCTCTTGTAGCTTTTAATATTTTCTCTTTGTTCTGTATATTGGATATCTTCATAACAATGTGTCTTGGCTTTAAATTATTCTTAATAATAATTACTACTAATCACTACTTGAAAGTGATAAAAGACTTTAATTTGTACAGAGATCAAATGCTCACATAATAAGATTGTTCTACTTCAAAATAGATGCATTTTAAAGTTTTTTTGTCTTAATTATACATGACAGTAGAATGCATTTATGCACTTTGATATACATAGATGGGATATAATTTCTCATTTTCCTGATTGTACATGCTGTAGAATCATACTGGTCATGCAGTCACGTATATACATACAGTAACAATGTCTGTTTCTTTCTACTATCTATCCTATCTCTACATCCCCCTCCCCTTCCCTCCCTTCCCTCCACTTCCCTCTACCTAATCTAAGGTAACACTATTCTGCTATTCTTCCCTAGTGCACTTGCTCCCCCATTGTGAATTAGCATCCACATATTAGAGAAAACATTCAGCCGTTACTTGTTGGGATTGGCTTATTTCACTTAGCATGATATTCTCCATCTTCAACCACTTACTGGCACATGCCATAATTTTACTCTTCTTTAAAGCTGAGTAATACTCCATTTAGTGTATATACCACATATTTTAATCCATTCATCTATGGAGGGACGCCTAGGTTGGTTCCTTAGGCTAGCTATTGTGAATTGAGCTGCTATAAACATTGATGTGGCTATGTCACACTATAGTATGCTGATTTTAAGTCCTTTAGGAATAAACTAAGGCATGGGATAGCTCGGCCAAATGGTGGTTCCATTCCCAACTTTCTGAGGAATCTCCATACTGCTTTTCTTAGTGGTTGCACCAATTTGTAGTCCCATTAGCAATGTATGAGTGTACCTTTTTCACCGCATCCTTACCAACATTTATTGTTTCCTGTATTCTTGATGATTACCATCATGACTGGAGTGAGATCTTGTGATTCGCATTCCTTTAATTGCTAGAGATGTTGAACACCTTATCATGTATTTGTTGATCAACTGTATTTCTTGTGTGAGGTGTCCATTTCTTAAGGTTTCTTCTCATAGTTTTCATTGCTGGAAGTTTTAAAAGAAAAATTACCATGTGAAGTTATTTTGAAAAACATCTAAAGTACTTTAAAGGGGCCTATACCAATGGACCAAAGATACAATGCTTATTCCTGAATTAATGAAGAAGTACATAGAAAATTACCCTGGACAGGTCTCCAGAGATTGTATTAAGAAAGGTGTTGTATACTATAAGAAATTTGAACCTCTTTTCTCTTATGAGTAAGAAGTGGCTTGTATCTTCGTTTCCAAATTTGGGTTGTAAAAGTAATAAAAACTAAAATGCTTTGTTACTTTGTAACTTGATTCTGAGTTAATGGCAGATCAGGAACTACTGCCGAAATAGAATCAACATAATCATAAAGGGGAAGTCAAAGGAGGATTTAGTTAATGTGTTAAGATATGTTTGGTTTATACAATTTGTAAAGGAATAAATTTCAGGCTTGAAAATTCATACTGTAGTAAACTAAAAATTACCAGGAAAAGGAGTTATTTTTTAGAATTGGGTGAAATATATTCATGCTTTTTTTCTCCTTTTAGAAATACCTCAGTAACTTGTGTTTCAGGCTACTTTGAGTCCTTGCTTAAAGCCTTTTAATTTCTATTTCAGAATAATTTAACTCCTTAATCTCAAACTACTTTACGCTTCGAGCTTTGGCTCTTACTGCGGTGTAACCCCATGCTCTTGTCTTATGGTACTATTTGTTAAATACTTGAGTCTGGAATGTTCTCCCCCTGCTTTCTTAAAGACTGAACTGGGGTATCCTCTCAACAAGGCTGTGATTGAACCTGACAGCCTACTTGGACCCTAATATCTCCCAGTGAACTCTAGTAAT
The DNA here is from genome assembly GCF_047511675.1 of Marmota flaviventris. Lineage (NCBI taxonomy): Eukaryota > Metazoa > Chordata > Mammalia > Rodentia > Sciuridae > Marmota > Marmota flaviventris. The sequence goes on along the minus strand of NC_092509.1, from coordinate 82,646,806 downwards.
TGGTGCTCTATATATTGGTGCCTGTCATATTCCTTATTGTCTGATATTGTTAGTCTGTTTCTGTGTCTCTTCCCTGTGAGTAACTTGAGGAATCAGAATTTGACTTAGTTCTTTTTGTAGTTTCAGCAGCTCTGTGGTGGACATACCTATGAATTGTACTGAAAGTGTGACTTAATGAGTGAAGAAGTTAAGAGATGAGTTAAGAGAAATTAAGAGATGAATCTAGGATAACCTGTGGTGTTTTGGCTGGAGGTGACGTGGTCTGAGTAGACAGCATTATTCATCTTCAGGTGCAGCATCTTTTCCCCATCCTCCTTCCCCTTCTCACCATCTTTGCATAGTTGTGGCTTTTTATTGAAATAGGACAAAATAAATGAATAAGAAGAGATTTAACTTTGTAAGGACATTTTATTTCTGCCATGGTGTTTACTAGCTCATTGAAGGCAGGGATGTCTTTTTCACCGAGAATAAAGAGGTATAATAGCACTATGAGAATATTTTCTCATTCGTTTGCACTTTTGATTCTAGTCTTTCATAAGCAGTAGAAGCATGATCATGAGAGTTAGAATATGGTTTTAGACCTCTTACATCTTTATACAGACTATACTTGTACTTGGCCCTTATATTTGATGTTGTTGCTTAGATAGTCATATAGGTCCTTACAAATACAGCTTCCACAAATCAAATGAATGTCCAAGTTGTATAAATTCCTTTTTGTGGGGAAAGTGAGCATTGACATATTATACAAGGAAATGCAGGTTGTACCTTATTTATAGATCAATTTGTCATAGTGCCTACTGCTGAAGAACAAAGAAGTATTAACCAGATCAGCTTAGAATTTAGAGTGCTATTTAGCAGAAGAATAGAGTAATTCTCTCAATTTTAATGAAATACACATTTTAAGAGTAAGTTTATTTGGGAGAAGGATGCATCTCTTATGTTGAGTTTGGAATGCTTGTGGGACATTCAGGTGACAATACCTAGTGGGTAGTTGGCTATATGTATTTCAAGTTTAACAGAAGTGGCCTGGAGCAGAGTGGTGTAGTGGTAGAATTTTGATCGATTACATCTGGCAGGTGAGTTGGTGTACGGAAGGTGCACTGGGTGTCCAATTTGTTGACGCTCACTTAAAAAGACATTTTTATTGAAAGCAAAGTAAATACTGCAAGAATACCAGGGAAAATGAAAAAATAACTTGCTACTTAAGTATATTATGTAAGGTATTTCTCTTGTAAACTCCCAAATATTGTCATTGAATCTTAATCTGTTTTACAGCCTTCTAAAGTTTTATTACTTATAATTAGAATAATTGATTTTCAGTTTTAGAAGGTTTCTGCAAACAATTTAACTGATGTTGATCATATAATTTCATTTTGAACATCTTCAAAGATTTTTGACCCTTACATTAAAGGTCTCCAACATCCTAGATAGCTTCATCAACATAACATTGTTTATTATTCCTGCTATTAGTTTAAAAGAATAATTCTTATTCTTTGGATGATAACTATAAAATCAGTGTTTCATAGGATAAATATACCAGAGAAAGTACGTTAATTTCTAGTATGTTTGTGTATGTTAAAAGTCATATATAGCGTGGCATGACTTTTCTAGTGTGTGCTCAAAAGAGCAAAAGAGATTGCAAGATGGTGGTCAGCATTAAAATGATTAGGCAGAGTTTGGTGAGGAAGTTTGCTTAGCAACTGCCCAAGTGTAACTTTGTATAACCCATTCAAAGAAGAGCTCAATTCTGAGGTATAAAGAAGAATACAAGAGCAATTCAGTTGAATTTCTCACAAAATACATTTTAAAATGTAAAGCATGACCATGACCTGCCTTCAAGTACATCAAAAAAAACTTGCTGCCAAGAGCAAATTTAGCTTATAAAACTACAGGTCTGTGGCTTTTATATACTTTTCTAATTTTTACATTTTAATTTTAATGTGCTTTGGAAGTAAATAGTTGTTAAAAGTAGAACAAACTTAAAAGTACAATTTTTTTCAGAATGTATCTGTGGAGGTGGTGTTGGCAAGGTGGTACTGAGTTTTGGAGGAAGGAATAAAGTACGTTTGTTAAACAATGATTATGTCCTACTAACCTAATTATTCATTATACAGGTTCTGCTGACTAACTCAGGCCTTAAGAATGCAGTCAGGGCCTGGGTGGGGATTAATGAAAATATTCACTGGAGAGGCAGGACACCAGAAGATCTGAGCCAGATTTCTTGCTTTACGCTTAGCCCCAGGCCTTAATTTCCTTGTTTCGTTTTTAGGAGCATCATAACAAATTGACAGGGAGGATTTTACGACTACTTTATGGTTTATTGTAAATTGTACTATGTAAAGGAAAGAGGATTTAGGAAGTTTAGAATAATCAAGGCAGAGAACAGTGTACTGTCAAATGAATAAATATGGACAGTGAAGCCTTTCTATAAGGATAAAATTAAAAACATTTGTTAATTCGGGTAACTCTAATACATTTCCTTTTTATTGTATTTAAATAAGTGTATTTTTTTAGAGTGATTTTTCTGTTAGAGTCCTTGTTACAGACCAAGGACTTAGGTTAAAATAAATGACCCCACATTAATTCATACTGACAGAAGTATTTTCAAGTACTAGCCTGCATGCCACAGGGCCTTATCTTTGTTATGATACAACTCACTACTATAAATTATTTAGTACAGTATATTCAGTAGAATGTTTTCACACTCAAGTTTCAAAGCTGGGTGTAAGCTACTTAACTCTAAATTTTTTCAGTATGGTCCCTATGACTGTAAACATTTTTTGTCATAACTAAATGATAAGTTTAGTGAGCACATGATTTTGCCAGGCTTTATTGTTGCCTTGTGGGTAACTGAATGATAGAGCAGATATGTAGGGGAATTTGTAACAGTATCCTATGCCCACAATTCACCTAAACCCATACAAAGTCTATCAAAAGCTTTTGACAAACTGTTGTAGGGACAAACCAGGCAAGGCACCGAAGATAGCAGGAAACAGTTTTTATTTGGCTGCAGCCAGGTTCAGAGGGTACAGCTTTTGCTGTAATCAGTTAATCCCCGGAACCCCGAGTTCAGGTAGTTTGAGAGTTTTATACCCAGCATGTAAGGGGAGAGGCTCAGAAGTTCAGTCTGCAAAAGTTCACATAAAAGCAGCTTTTTGTTTCACTGTTCTGGGCAAGTTAACCCTTCAAGGATAACACCTGAGAAGGGGAGAGCTTCTTTTCCCCTTTCTTTGCTCCCCCTGCCAGCTGTTACCTTGGAGCCCATTTGTAACTTATCTTAAAAATGTAGACATCTCTGTGAAGCCAAGCTCAAGGCCAGAGGCTTTGTTTCCACATTTCTACAAAGTACTATACTGGATATGTTTGTGAAAAACTAGTAAGGGGGTGTCCAGCACCTGGAGTGCTGGTATATTCCTGGCCAGTGGACAAGTAAAACAGGGCAACATGAAAATAGGAAGTTTGTCTACATTGAACTCTTTTGCAGACTCTTTTGCTGACAGTCCTAAAATCAGCCATGGTGAAGAGGGCTTTTCTGTGGAGAAAGGGGGTGCTACTTCAAAACTTCTTTAAAAGGGCTAAATAGGGATCACTTGTCTTTCAGATTCGCATAGGAAATTGTTCTGTATAGGTCAGCATAAGTAATATGATCTTGCATTCCTGTACACTTAATACTTTGGAGAAACATTAATACTGTATTTCTCAGCCTTTTAACATATAAAGTATCTTGAATTTGTTGCTTCTGAGATAAGGATTTGAGATCTTGCAGTGTCACTGCATCTATATTTGCATTATAAATTTTCCTTTAAAGGGGAGAGAATTTAGAGAAAGGACACATTGTCTTTTTATCACTCAAAACTGTGTGCTCATATGAATTTGAACTGTATTCTGTTAGACCTATAGTCTTTATAATTACTTCGTTTTTCTCTGCTAAATTTCTTTGGTTATTCATTTATTGGACCTTAATGTGTACTGGAGATATAAAAAATAAACAGGGGCTGAGGTTATGGCTCAGTGATAGAGCACTTGCCTGGCATGTGTGAGGCCCTGGGGTTCGATCCTCAGCATCACCAATATATAAATAAATAAAGGTCCATTGACAATTAAAATGTATTAAGATAAACAGATTTAGCCCTTAGTTGTTGATACAAGTGTTTAGTTCATGAGTAGGACCTCAGATAACTGATTAAAATATACTGAGGCAGACACTTAATGTAGATTTATCAAGCATTACCTGAGCGGAAAGGTGTTTCACAGAGATTGTACAACCTGTATCAGTTGCATAGGGATGCAAAGCCTAGGATTTGGAGGCTATGAAAATAGTTCATTAAGGCCAGAGTATAGTGTTTATTTGGGGGAAAGTGTTGGTAAGTAAGGATTGAAGATAAAGAACATTTCATTCATTAAATGGCTTTAAACATTTCATTCATTAAATTTCATTCATTAAATTAATTAATCAGGTGTATGATGTAGTTAATTTTCATTTGAGATGTATCATTATGTACATTGCGTGTATGTAGCAAGTGTATAGAGTGGTAATCTCATTACTAAAGCGAGGAAGAGCAGTGAGCAAGTTGCTCTATTACCAAGGATTATGAGGGTCTGGGATAAGCCAAGAGATGTTTGGGAGGTAGAATTAATAGGGGTTGAATAGTGATGTGGAGGTAAGCTTTGTAAAAAGGTCTGGTTATGACCAGGGATTGTATGGGAAGACTAGGTGGCAATGCCATTCACTAAAGAACAGGAATGTAGGATAGAATGGGTTTAGAGTATTCAGGATTTTAGATACTTTTTGTATGGGATATCAGACAGATTCAGTAGAGTTAGAATTGAGATTCTAGAGCTACAGGTTTAAAAATTATCAGTATGTAACAGGCAGTTTATGTGCCAACTGAATATGCACAATTATTGATTTAAATAATCCAAGGACTTACCAATAAAAGCCTGAACAAGAGTATGAACAGACTTGATTATTGATCAGAGCAAAAGGTGCATTTTGTCTAGAAAAGATAAAGTAGATTAAATAATTTCCCTGTTGTGGTTTTTATAGTAGTAATTTACCTTGCTAACTTGGTTTATTTCAAATAAGTACAGCACATTAAGCAGTAGTAAATACACATGCAGTTCTAAACCAATTATTGATGAAACTAAGTTACTGAAACTATGATCTTAATTTAAGAAATTGAAATGGTTCAAAGTGCTTTCTTTAGCATTTCAACGTGTTAGAAATAAGGGAACAGTTATTTCTAGGCTTGAAGAGAACAAAGCAAATTGTTGTGGCTAAAATATCATAAATACAGCCAAATTACTGTTTATGATGGCAATATAATTATTCATATGATAATAGAATGGTGTTTCTAGCTTTTCAAGGATTAGATAAAAATACATTGTGTATGACCTTTTAAAAAATTACTTGAAGACACTATTGGAGAAAAGTGAAGATTAAGAGTTTGTAAAAGGGACCTTTTTGTACAAAAGCAGTGGGAATGAGCACAAAATAAAGGTAGAAGCAAATTAAACAGATGTTATGCAGGATTGGAATGGTATAAAATGCAACAAGTAACTTAGGTTATGGTTATAAAACCTATAATCTGATAAATGAGGTTGGAGTATTAGGGGAAAGGCAGAATACTGGCATGATCACTTTCTCAGCCAAGCTGGGATTGGGTGCCAGAAGATGGATTTCAGTTCAGTTTTAGTTTGGTTAGAGGAGGAGTAAAAACAACTTGGAATCATCATCAATGGAATTTAAAATAGAAGAGGATGTATACCTGATTTGAGTGCCTGGATAAGATCAAAGAAGCAAACCTGGACTCGGTCACAAGACTTGAAAAAAAAAAAAAAAAAAAGTATCAAAAAAATTTATGATATATTAAAATTCTTTAAAAAGATTAATCTCTTCTAAGGATATCTTTTGAAAGCAGCATACAGTTGAAGATTAATCTAGAAAGGGTAAATATGTAGGCCAATATTCATAGAGAAAACATAAAATTCAGTCTAAAATTCACCAGTTCTGATCAAGAAATGTTTATCTGAGCATATAAATATGATTTAAGTAGAATATATTTAGTTCTGATTCATTGCCTTGTTTGGTTCTGTGGAAGACTTATGATAAACTTAGCAGAGTAGAAAAATAATTTCTTACCACCCCTTTACTTAAGAAAAGCCTCTTAGAACATTGGGAATATCATTTGACATAGAATATGGTCAATATCATAATGTTGTAATTCAATGTCTGTAATTTTTCTTAACTGCTATATTTTAAGATTTTAATGTTGACATTTTCTGCAACCCATATATAAAGGACCTAGTATTTTCAGACATTCTGTGATGTAGTTATTAAGTGAAAACATTATTTGTAAACATACCCTTGAGTAATTTGTGGATTAAAAAGGATTACTTTGCACAAAACAATTTCTTTTTCAAATGTAAAACATACATGATTTCCCAGAATTCAAGTGGATGCTCTTCAGGATGGGCCTTTATGTTTGGTTTATTTATTCATTCAGCAGACCTTGAATTCTTAAGATGAACTTAAATTTGGTCCAATACTTAAGTGACAGATAACTCAAAGATTTTTGAACAGTGAAGGGGTAAATAAATTCTGTTTAGAAGAGGAATTGTTACTCTTGTAGAGCAAGATGCATGAGCAAGACCTCCAGTAGAAGAAAAGTGTTCCTGTAGAAAAATTAAAGGAGTTTGGGACCTGCATCTGGCTCAGCATCTCCAGGATGTGGTTGGGTTTTGAACTAAATACAGCTTTTCTGCGGTCCTGAGGACTGTCTTTATAGTGAGTCCATAAACCTTGTAGCCTTGAAGTGTGGGTTTATAGAGTTTGTGAAAATTGTGTTCATGTGCAGAATTCTGCAATCTTTCTATTGCCAGGAAGAAGTTGCAGTTATATGTGACTTGGGGTATCTTTGTGTGTGTAAACACAAAATTGAATGAAATGCTGATTTATAGGACTTAGGAAGTGATTGTTATTTCTGTGTGATATTGGATAATATAACTTTGAAGTTTCTTATCTATAATCTGGAAATTATTTGCATTATACTATGATGTTTTGAGAAGATCATGTGGAAGCATTTAGAATACAAAATAAATGTCAGGTGTTCATAAAGCTTATTGATGCTCATTTTTCTGGGAGACTACTCATAAACAGCATGGACATCTTAAAAGTCATGATATTAGGGAGGTACAAAGTGGGTTTTCAGTTAAAAAGCATTCAGTTTGAACTGATATTTAAAAGCCTGTGTAATACAGAGAAAGTTAATAATGCAGTTGTCATAAATCAGAATCTGTTGCTAAGATCTGTTATTTTAAAGACTAATACCTGTTTTAATTATACAGGTAGATGGAAAATATGAGAGAAGGATTGGATGAGGGTTCTTTCCTTTGTAACAGTTTGCTTGAGGTGTGGGCAAGCTTTTCCTCACTTGACAGATGGTATAGGAAGGGCATAAGGAAGGCACATGGATTTCCTCAGGTTGTGTTTGCCTGGTGATCATGAAGTCAGAGTTAGAACCCATAATTTTTGTTGTTACTTAACACATTTTTCACCTTTGGGTATAGCATTTTCTTGCTGATAATTATGACCTTGTAATAATTTTTGATAATTATCATAATCTTTTAGAAAGGTAGTCAAATGATGTTGCTTTTGCTTATTGAAGGATCACAATGAGAACACAAATGGAGTATTTTCAATAAGAGGACATTTTTTACTTTCAGAGTACAAATTCACAGCCTTATTAAATAAATTACATTCATATAGTCATTTGCTAAAAATAAAAGTGTGAATAAGTAATAGGCTTATAGCTCACACATTTTCAATGTTGATTTATAATATAAAAATTGTCTGTTAAATACCTTATGAGATGATGCCCTAAACATATATTCATATTGATTAACTTCTATTTAAATATAAGAGGAATATCTATATGGAAAAGGTTAAAAGGAGACAAGTTACGGATCTAAGGTCACGTATTTTATATAGTTTCCTCATTAACTTTATACACATGATATTTCCCATGCTACTTTGAGATAACTAATTATAAATTGGACTCTTAGAGCATTGTATCATCTTTAAGTAGTTGAGGAAAAAAATAACAAACCTAACAATTAAGCATTAACTTTGATTTTTCTGGTGAGGCAGCCCCATACTTAATGTATTGCCCTATGCAAGTAAAATCTTTATCCTTGATACTTTACATTTCAAATGAATTGATCAGTGATTTGTCTTCAGTAGTGCTCTCTTCCATGAAGATTTTTCAGTGAGGAATGTCTTTGGAATTAATCATACATTCCTAGTGACTCTGTTCTAGGGTGGAAACTAATCCATAGCACCCCAAAGAGTTTCAGAGTTGGTCCACTTGAATCAATGTCAATGAACTCTAAATTTATATAACATGACTTATTTATTTATGAAGAAATTAGAATTGAGTGGACTTTTAAGATGATGTAATCCAGGACTTTCAGTTGATATTTGACATAACTAAGGCTATGGATACATTAGTCAATATTTCAAAGAAAGTTCTTGGTAAAACTAGGTTAAGAGTTAAATTTTCTGTCATTCCGAATGCTTCCCCCATGTGATTTGTATTTGTGAGAGTCTTTTTAATAACATGAAGATAGCCAACTAAACAACATTAGCAACAATAAGAATATCATTGGTTTCAAACTGTTGTATGACTCTCAGATTTCATTCGGTGCCATTACACACAAAATGCTTATTTGAAAATTTTCATTGTTGCTGGACTAAACAATCTGAATTCAAATATATTTTGTTAACATTCAACAAGGTAAAGCAAAGCAGTTCTTTAAAAGTGATACTTGAAAGGGGACGCAATGGAAGTAGAAACCTCATTAAACTTAGTCAATTCATCTTTTTCTTTTAAGAAGAGGTTATCTGTTTTAATCTAATGATAAAATTTGCAATTTAAAAATGACTGTACATTTGATACGTTCAGATGTAGGTAGATGTTCTTCAGGTTCACTTCTTTCCATGAAAGAAAGAAATAATAAAAAAATACACAACAGAAGTCAGTAACAGTATACCAGAGTAATCAGCTTCTAGAGTTGACTCACATGAACATTTCTGACTGCAAGACAGTAAATCCCAGAGTAAGTGATGTCCATAATGATGGTCAGCTTTCAGTTAGGAAGGTGTTCTTAGGCATACTTCAAAAATGTGTTTACCATCATTCTGGGTTGTGCTTTTATTTCAATCATATATTACATAATAAGTTGGTATATTTTTTGTTGAAATGTCTAAATAGCTATTTTAATCTCAGACTTTGAACTGGAGAGACAGGATGGAAGTGAAAAATGTGTGTGGAGGTGGGGAGGGTGGTAGGAAAATGGAGCTTGATTAGTTTGTGTATAGCTACTTTCAGGTCAAGATTATGACCATGAATCAAGACTTGAGGTTGGTTTTCTGATTCATTCTCCCAGACTTGGATACATTACAATTAGTTTAGTAATTTGGGGGAAAAAAATGGAGAAATTGTAGGGTTATTTTTTGAAATCATTACTTGTGTTTTCCAGATGTTAGAAACCATTACTATTAAAATTTGTTCCATGCTAATAACTATATACTAGTAATTTTCAGACTTTTAATATTAATAAGAAATAATCCAATTGATAATCAGTAGTCATTATATCCTGAGACAGCTTTTTGTGGAAAAAGAACTGCATTAGACATAATATGGGAGTCAAAGGAATGTACTATTGATGTTGATAGTATTAACAGCATGAGAAAGTTCCTTAATGACACAAGCATGTACCATACTACAGGCATATCAAAGGAAGAAGAGGTCTCCCTTAGTTTGATTGGATTCCTTGGAGAACTCATGGGAGCACATGAATTTGTGCTTAGTTTTGAGGGGAAACCATTGTGGTAGGTGAAATTAAGATTTCTGAAGCACAGAAATGGGCCAGTTTGGCAGCAGTAGTGGGGCATGAGGCTCTGATTCATTTTCTTTATAAGTGCCAAAGTGGTGGTATTGTAAAATGAAAAACCAATCCTATAACTCCCTGTCTGGGAACCAGCCTTCAGAGGTTGCATTTTGAGTAGTCTGAAACTTGAGACTGATTTTTCCTTTGGCTATGTCTCTGGCAGATGTTTCTGAATACTTCTTGAATAGGTTATGAGCTCTTAAATGGAAGGATCTGTTTGTTCATTGTCTTTATCCTCAGTACTCACCTGGTTCAAAGGAGGTTGGTTAGTAAATTTCTGTTGTATAGATAGAGGCCTATGATTCCAGGCTAAGGAACTTGGAATTTAGTTTATGGAGAAACATGAAAAATATTTAATCTTTAAACAAAAGAATGATACAGTGAAAGAGGGATTACAGAATGATTAATTCAGTTGCTGTGAATTGAGTATTATGTATGGTATCCTTCTGAACATTTAAATACTTATAGTAAATAAACATTTATAGTTATGATGTCCTGAACATGTGGTAATCAGCTGATACAACAAAGGTTCAACTTTTGCTGCTTTTTGGACTCTAGATTGGCATTCAGAGACAATCTTTACCAGTGTTTTTTCAAGTTCATTAAGACAAAGCAGGATTTAGGTAAGCTTTTTTTTCTTCAGTTCAGCAAATAGTTTCTACTATGTGCCTATGGTGTTCTGAGTTATGAGAACACAGTGGTAACAACACAAACATAGTATGTGACTCCAGGAGGCATTTTTAATGGTCTAATGTGGTTCAGAACTCTTAAAAATGGTTACAAAACATGTGAAAAAAGTCAACATTTTTTTTTCTTTGCTTTTTTTATCCTAAAGAATATCTAAGTGGAAATCCAGGAGTGTAGGGGCCTAAAGAGGACTTCCTTGGACAATTCATGTGTATTGGAGGAACCTAGATGATTTTACAGTTTAATTTGACATTTGTTAGAATTTTAAAAATGTATTATTACTGCTCCTTCATATTCATTGATTTTTTTTTTTTCTTTCCACAGTATACATACCTAAGCAGTATGCAAGACTTTTACTTTATTGGTTAGGTTTTACAAATGGTAAATGCTTTACAAATTGCCTCATGTTTTACTTGGGCTTTGTAATTTCTTAGAATAATTGATTTATGATTTTATGGCTAAGTACCATGTGTTGGAGGAGTTGAAGAAATAGCATATTGTAGTTCAGAATTCTCTCTTCAGTTGATATGCTTGATTTACTTCCTGTCACCCTATTTAACTAAGATAGTAATTTGGCATGGCTGTTGTTGGAAAATTCAGAATATATCTTCCATTTTAAATGAGTTTTCTACATATATAAATACTCTATCATTTCTCTAAATCATTCAAAGATCAAGGGGATTTGTAACAAATGGTTGACTAAAGAATTCATAAATGAAATTTGGTTTGTGTTTAAAGCAGTTTTACCAACATTAAAACACACATGCACACAACAGGGCAACCATGTGAACAGCAATACCAGCAAAATTATCTTCACCTTGACCAATGAAATCATGAAATGTTCTTCATCAAAATAGGACGTTACTGATGGTACTGAGAAAGTCCTGTGTCAAGACACATTTTGAAAGGCACTATTAAAAACGGTGTCCTCACTGTTTTCAGAATACAAATGTGTGTGTTAATATAGAAATTGGTGCATTCCTATAGATATCCACATTTCTTCTCTGAGGCACTTCTTTTGCTTAGCAGTTACTGTCAGTGTTCTGGTTTTTTTCTTTTTTTCAGGAGAGAAACATTTTGCTTAGTGCTTCTATACTTGAACTTTGCTCTTTCATAAATAGGAATTGTTTGACAGTTGATAGGAGGCAAGTTTTCTGGCAGATATTTGTGTTTTAAACAATGTTATTGATGATTTTCTTTTTGTATATTGTAAAAAAAAAAAAAAAATTGTGAAAGTACATGTTTTTTCATTTTATACTTCTTTAGGAGGGAGTGAGTTTTCTCAAGCCTAAAATGTGTCTTAGTAGAGCTTTCTTGGTAGACCTGTGAAATTTAGTTCTGAATCATAGAAAAGCATCTCATTAAATTAGTGTTCTAATGTAAAAACATTAGCATTTTATGTGAAATAACTTGTTTTCCCATTTTGAAATTTTCCTATCACCTCTGAGAGTCCACAGAATATAACCTTTCTGTGTCTGTAATGCATATGAGGAATAGTAACCCCCATATAGGCAATGTTCCCTGGGAGACCTTCTCTGTCCCATTTCCTGCCTTGTCTTATTCCCTTACCAGCTGAGCTACTTATCCTTCAGGCCTCAGGTAAAAGTCACTTCCTTATCGAAAGAGTTCCTTGGAAAATTCCCTTTCTTGCAAACTTTGTTATGTTTCCTCAGTAGCTCATAGTTGTCATTTGTAAAACATTGCATCCTATCTAGTCTAACTAGATTGAAAGTGAGGGTAGAGACCATGTCAGTTCTGTGCAGGTGCCCAGTGTCTAGTGAAATGCATGGTGTCGAATAGGCCCTTAATAAATAGTCTTAGTATGGTAAGAGTAGAAACATATGCATGTTCAAATGGATTAAATTGAAAGTTTTAATATGCCAGTGAAGAGATCAGTGTCTGAAATAGGAATCACAAATCAACTGAATCTGAAAATAATAGAAAGATGTGCAAAACTGAAAGACTTGTTAAGCCAAAAGATTTTTATCTGTAATCATATTGAATTGCTTTCCTTTGTGGACTTAAACTAACTTGAAAATAAATTTGCAAGGATTTCTTGCCAATCAGTTGCAATTGTTTTATTTTTATCTACCCTAATTAAGTCTACCTGTGCATTAAATGTGGTAGGATGACAACTAATTAATCTTCCTAACACGATTCTTGTTTTACTAGCAGATATTTTCTCTCGATAAACTGATCAGGATTTCCTCCACACTTTAACATTGTGACTGATTTTTGTTTGTTTTTTGGAAAATATTGATATCCCCCATCTCTCAGCTTCTGTGTCTCTGGAAACAATTTTTGTTGTTGTTTACTGCCTTTCACAGTGCTCTTATGGTCTGCTGAGCTGTGGGAATGCGTTTGATGTTGTAGGTTTAACAGGAACATACCTCAGAGATTATTGTTTTGGTTTTTGCATGTGCTTTTTATTTTTCTTAATTATGGCTAAATTGCTATGAACATTAAAATACTCTGAAATTTTTCTCACACTAATGAAAGTGTTGTACTGAGGACAGAGTATACCTGCAAGCAGTACACACTGAAGTATAAATGAATTCATGTGTATGTTCTGCTTGTATTCTTAAAAATTGAGACTATGCAGTCATGCCAACTGTGAAGTGTTGCCCAGGAGAAATAACCTCAGAAAGCTGCCAGTTGTTGAGTTTGATGAGGAAACATACTTTCCTTACCTAGTATGAACTGCAGTTTTTTTTTTCCTCCACACTCCATGATAGGTTTTTAAGTATTAACTACAAATTGTTGAGGGGATAGTGTTGGATAAAAGGGATCAGAAGTAGAAGTAGCAGTACTGCTACTAGTTTCAATTGGGTTGCTTAAAAAAATTTAAAACGTATGTAATATATGTGTATGTATAAAATCTAGGTTTTATTAAAAAGAACGTGTTCACTTTGAATGGTTGCTGGTCACTAGTTTGATTAGTTGTCATTACAATTCAATTTCTTAAGGCTGTATCAGGGGTAGATACTGAAAAATTAAAAAAGAAAATCTATAAATTATCTTTATTCAAATTTGTATACAGAGTCTTGGTAGAAGATAACTATATCTCAAAGGAGCTGTGTCATGGAAGAAAGATAACTTGGGCTAAGTTCCTTAGGTAACTGGAAGATTTATGTTACCAGATCACTTTCTAATTGGTCATATTTAAAATTACAGCAAATGTTTAGAACAGTAGATTGTTTCATGGAAATCACTTTTACTTGTAAAAGATCTATGTGACATTATTTCCATAGTTACTGAAATACTTGTTAGGAGTTCAGGTGATGTTAAGGCATATTGATTCTTTGTGATGTTTGGTAAAAGAGTATTGAACTCAACAAAATAGATATTTAGGATTATTGAACTTTGCTTTTGCAAATTCTTTCAAATGTTTGAAATGCCAGGATACTGAGTAAAGAATGTCATATTTTGTATTTTTCACCCATCATGTGGTTGGCAAGGAGTACTAAAAACTAAGAGAAGTAATGAAGCAAACAAGCACGTTGGCTTGCCACAACTGTATAGATGAGAAAAGTGATGGATTTGGTGATCAGAGCAATGCAGTTTATTACAGTACAATAAGCATTAGGAATTTCAGGATGGTAGTTAGTGCTGATTCTTCTACCCTCAAGTCCCACTGAGAGATCAGATGCCTAGATGGTGGTTGTGTTTTCAGCGAGTTGGGTCACAGCTGGGGAACCCAGGGGAATGCCTTTTGAAGCAAGCAGTAAGCAAGTCTGTTGTAAAAGGCAGCAGGCAGTCTCTGGTAGACATGCAACTTGGATCTACTTGATTGCTTATCGTTAGCTATATAAAGAGGATAGAGTATAGACGATGGTTTGAGTTTTGGCAAGGATGTGTAGAGAAGGTTGAGGACTATGACAGCCCCCTTTTCCTGACTGTGCATTGTCTCCCATAGACATTCTTGGTCATACTCAAAATCATATATTACCTCATCAACAACTTTCATTAGTTGTCAGGTGGTGAAACCAAATCCACCCAATTTATGTCATACAATATGCAGTGAGGTATGTTTGCAACAGGGTATGGCCTGGAATATTCATCTCAACCATATTTCTTAGGACTCTGTCTCAGAAAATTGAAGAAAGTCTGAGATAGACTCAGTAGGTCTGATTTTTAGGTAATCATTTAGCTTCCTTTTTTAAGGGATATATGGAGTATTTTACCTAAACAGCAGTACTAATTCATACATATCCTGTTCAGTTAGGATATAGTTTAAGGCCAGTATATTACCTATTAAGACTTGTGCAGGTGAGTTTAAGCTGGTCTGATCTTCTAGAGCTTTTCATAGTCCCAAATTAAGGGTAGATCTAGACTGAACTCTGTCGGGGAAGAATCCTGGAACCAGAAGCCTTTGTATCCTCTGGGTAGTTGAGCCTAGATAGGTGCATATGTGTTTAATACCTGAGTACTCCATATTGTTTAATACCCAAGCAGTCCATACAAGGGCCAGGTTTCCTTTTTAGTAGGTAGGGAAGACAAATTTTCCCTTACTGTTTCAGGGCAGCCTGCATGGCTTTCAAGAATTTCAATTGGAAAAGTAGTCCCTATAATACTTAGGCTTAATGAATCACCCGGGGGCCATCGTGTGAACCAGTGTCTGTTCCAAAGCCATCACCATATTTTCTTTGAGTCAGTCAATCAATGTGATAGCACTGATAAACTAGAACTAAGTCATTCCTGAAAGGAGAGGAGCTTGTTCCATGTATTAGCATTGGTGTACATAGCAAGAAAATTCAAATACCCTGGTGGCTGTCTTCAAACCTTTTTTGGAACCTGCTGCCAGGTGAAGATAAACTGATCTTGATCTTCCAGTACCCAGGGAACTAGGAAGGTCAGTAGCAATGGCCAGGATGGCATACCAGGTGTCATTAGTTTGTTCAGATGATTGGTTCACAGTTATCATATCGGGACAACCTGAGCAGTGGGGCCACAGTTCAGTTGGTGAGAATCCAGCGTAAGTTTCCAACTCCTGTTAGCTCTTTCACTTGCCACACATAAATTATATATATCAACATTTCTTGTTGTCTTCAAGTCCTTAATCACAGTTGTGACTTATTTTTCTTTTTCTGTGTTGTTTTCGTTATATAACATGGGAGGGCCTACCTGAGTGGTCTATTATACACTTTTCCCACTGTTACCTCTCCAAGATCTTCAAAATTGAGAAACTAACCTGTGGGTTAATGAGGGTTCACAGTACATTCATGTCAAACATCAATATCAGTACATTCAAAAGTGGGAGCAGCAACAGCAGCACACAATAGGGTCCAGGTGGCTGTACCTATATAGCTCCTGTAACTTCTATTCCTTTTCCTGCTGTTTCCAAGTCCAGCCTACAGAATGTGTGGCCTTTTCAAAGAAAAACTAGTAAGGTGACAGTGTGACAGTCAGTATCCAAAAGAGCCATACAGTTAGTATTTATCACCCTGCCCCTTTTTTCTGTGACTTTCCTTGCATGGGGAGACCTTGGCCCATCCCTGGTCCATTTTCTCTTTAAAGGGTAGCGAGTGTGGAATCACAGGTACAGGGTTACGATAGTGGTGGGACTAATTTTTTCTAGGTTTGTCATTTGGCTTCTTAGTTCCTCCTGTGGAGATGAGTTGATTCCCATGAAGAAATATAATTCTCTAGGGCACTTTTGATTTCAACCAAAATTTGGTTTGAACCAGCTTTGGTTCAGCCAGCTACTTGGTTTGGAGCTTAATTTCTGGACCACATTTCCTTGGCACTAATTCCACCCATCTCTTGGGAACTCCTCTTTTAACAGCCTATCTATGTTGTCTTCTAGCTGGGTCTAATTTTGGAGGGCATTCCAAAAATTCAATGTCTTAGCATACTCCCCTATTTCTTTCTTGCTATTCTTTTTTTAAATAGGGAAGAATCCAAATTTCATATAGAATGCAAGGAATAAAAATATTCCAGCGGAAATGACTACTTAGCATGTTGGTTTGTCACAACTTTCTAGGTGACAAAGTAGATGAGATTGTCATTAGAGCAAGACTGTATTTAAGAGTGCAGCCAACATGAGGGGCATTATAGAGTAGTGCTGCTGCTTTAGCCCACAGGTGCCTCACTGGTGGCTGTGCTTGCAGAGAGTGGGATCACTGAGGAATTCAGTGCTAAGGGCTCAGCAAGTGGCAAGCAAATGTATCACCCACACCCAATGAGTGGAGCAGTTGTACAAAGGTTTCCATGACCTACGCCACTTGCCAGAGAAAGGGCTCAGGGCCAAAGGATGGTTAGATCTTGTTGTTTGGCATACTTTGTCCAGAAACACTTGGGACACTTGGCTCTCTTGACATTAATAATAGTTATAATTTAGATATTAGGTGTCTCACAAAAGTGCATATGTGAGACAATGTAAGAATATTTAGAGGTGAAATATTACAAGAGAGCCTTAACCCAGTCAGAATTAATTCCCTGATGGGGATTAAATGAGTGGTAACTGAAGGTAGGTAGGGTGCAGCTGGAGGAGGTGGGCATTGGGGGGTACCTTTGGGGTAGATATTTTGTATCTGCCGAGTGGAGTCTCTTACTCCTGATCATCATGTGAGTGGTTTCCCTGCCCCACATTCTTCTGCCATGATGTTCAGCCTCACCTCGAGCCCCAAGGAACAGTGATGGCTCACAATGGACTGAGACTTCTGAAGCTATGAGCTCCTAAGTAAACTTTTCCTCCTCTACAATTGTTCTTGTCAGGTCTTTTAGTCAGCAGCAAAACAAAAAAACAAAAATAACAAAAATTAATGTAAAACACTTAAAATGTTTTAAGAATAGGTATTTTTCAAACAATGGACATGACATGGTATGGTGATGGTATTTTATGTTAGAGTATATTACGTTTAGCATTAATAGAGGATTTTTGTAATTTATGTCACTGAGTCATGCTGACTGCTTTGTGAAGTATGCCAGGACAGTGGCACCATCTCCATTTTCCAGAGAAGAAAACTGATGCTCAGAGGGTAAATGATAAATGGCAGGTTATATATGGAAATAGTGGAACCAGACCTTGTATTCATGTTTTCTCTTGCTACTCTGAACCAAATATGCTTGACTGAGTAGAAAGTGATTTATAGGATATGAATAATATTTAATGCCAGTGAAAATTTCAGTAAAATTATTACTCTCTTGAGGTTTCAAAATCCTGTTAACAATTTGCTTAACTAAATTTTCACACTAATGTCTTTTTTAAGTTCAGATGTGGCTTATTACATATTTAGCATATAAGCCTGAAATAATGTGACTGATTTTGATGTAACACAGGAAAAGACAAGGGAAAACGATGCTATTTGAAATTGATAATTAAAAACTTTATGACACCAAAATTAAGCAAACATAATACCCACTCATATGGAGTGACGTCTTACAACTTGATGAGTTTTATTTAAAGCACCATTGGGAGAAAAAGTAGACACTTCCAACTTTCAAATTAAAAGAACTTGGGATTCTGAGTAGTGTGAGCCATAACTAGGAAACAACTACTGAATAGAATATCGTAGTTGTCACTCACATGTTAGGTCAGAATTTTCCATTATTAATCCTTCTTCTGGTATTTATAACTTTTGGTTGAGAATTCTTTCCAGGGAACAATTTATATACAGATTCTCAGCCTGGGAACAAATACCTCATGACCCACTTACAGGCCTCTTCAAACATTCAAATTGGTGTTATGATCATTTAAGATGAAGGCAAGTTTTATGTGTAAAAATTTTAGGTTCTTTTGATACCAGTAGTGTAATATGAATAAAATAACATTTATGCCCCTCCAGGACAGCATTATTTTTACTATTAGAGTCAAAATAGCTACTAAGATGATAAATTTGAAAAAAGTTAAAGTTGTAGACCTTCTGAATTAAGGTAGCATGTAATTGATATGAAGAGGTTGTTAAATTTTGAATAAAGAATTTGTATACTTAACTGACTTAAAAGTGACTTTCTCTAGATTTCAGTGGTTTTATACAAAAGAGGAATCATTATTTGTATTGCTATATAAATTACTGTTAGCTTAAGAAAGCAATACTTGAATAACATTTCCAAATTCTTGAATTTTATTTGAAATGGAACAGATGAAAATACTACTTTAGCATTGTTTACAGATATTAAAAAAAAAAAAATCCAGAAATCTCTCCCCCCACCAATACTATCAGAATTATCATCAAATTCCACTGTGAAATTTTGCTGTTTCACGTTAGGATACTCATATGGGATCATGTTACCAGTTTTCAATCAC
Source organism: Marmota flaviventris (assembly GCF_047511675.1). Classification (NCBI taxonomy): domain Eukaryota; kingdom Metazoa; phylum Chordata; class Mammalia; order Rodentia; family Sciuridae; genus Marmota; species Marmota flaviventris. Next base: position 82,627,920 of record NC_092509.1, on the reverse strand, counting down.
AACAAACATAACAGACTCTCAGAGACTCCTTTGCATTTCAGCATGCCTCCATCTTCTTAAATCTATACCTTGAGATTTTTCTCACCCAGCAAGCAAACCACTCCAAACTAGCGGTGGTGGCATTTTTATGCCAATGTTGTTATTTAATACTTTTGAATGACTTAAGGTTTAATAATACGGATATTTATGAATTGGACACTGTTTGTGGAATGCTAGTATAAAAATATGGTTTTATTAAATAAAATTGAACAAATCAAATTAGATGTTGTAGGAAGGACAAGATTCAGTATGTATTTACAGGTATTTTCTTCAAAGTCCCTTGTAAAATTTTGTGAAATCTGACCTATTTTGGTTCCAGATCAGTTTTTTGGTACTTTAAAATTTACAAGAGTTTGTAATCAAGTGATTACTACTGGAATTACAAAATCAGAAATTCAGTTTTCTTTCCTAGAAAAATATTGTTTTGTTCTTTCTACCATTTAGTGGGAGATTGGCTCAGGAAGCAAAGGATAATTTTTCTTCTCTCCCAACAAATGGAAATTATTAGAATCATATTAGAATGTTATTAGAATCTTGCCTTTTGTAACCAGTAGAAGCACTTTGTTATACTTTATATTGGATAAATAGTGAAAGGATGGTAATGAATTTTAAGAAGTATTGTTTGGTGCCTTTTCTGCTTTCTTTGGTATATTTTATGGTGTCATTACAGTTAAGTGTTTTTAAAAAGTAGTAATAGAGGGGCTGGGGATGTGGCTCAAGTGGTAGCGCGCTTGCCTGGCATGTGTGCGGCCCGGGTTTGATCCTTAGCACCACATACAGAGATGTTGTGTCTGCCGAAAACTAAAAAAAATAAATATTAAAAATTTTTTTTCTCTCTCTCCCCCAGAAAAAAAAGTCGTAATAGAGATCAAGGTTTATGTTTACAAATCAGTTTAATTCTAGGTTGGTGAACTAGGAACCTTCTAATTGGGAAAGCAGATGTACAGAGGTCCTATGTGGTTGGTCTGCTAGGGTCTTAGCAGCAGTAAAATGCTCTCACCCCCACACTCCTGTTACATTGCTCACCATTCTTGGGACATCTCCTTGTGCAATGTTTTGAGTTTTGTGTAGTATATATCTACAAGGAGATTTCATGGGTTGTAGGGATGTTGTCCTTCAAATATTCCTACTGGTGGTTTATGTAAGTGCCAGTTGCTCAATTCTTGGTTTTATTTTGCCAGGGTTTAAATTATTCAACTTACAGGTATGAAATGCCTTCCTATGGTTAGTTTAATTTGCACTGATTTGTACTGACATCATTTTTTCAAATGCTGTTCTGAAAATGACCTGTTAATCTTGTCAATGTCTACTTACCTGTAATGCCTGTTCTTTCATGTATTAGTAGTTATGTTTCTGGACTCCTTCCCCCCTCCAATGGTTTGTCTTGCTTTAGTTGTACTTTCAATAAACCTTTATCTATTTAGGAAATGCTCTTTTCAAAAATTTCTTGACTATTTCTGTCCCCCTTTTTTGTGATTATTTTAGTTTTTCAGATATGCAAACAAAGTTTCTGGTTTTTTTTTTCCCCTCAGCAAACTTACATGAACTGGTAAACTTTCAGATTTACTGACACAACTTTTTTCTATCTCTTATCCCTCTTTCCCTCTACATTCCTTTTTGGCTGTATTTGTAATTCCCTTCTGTCATCTTCAATATTTTTTGCCTTCTCCTTTTTTCTTTATCAATCTTGCCTTAGGCTTGTCTATTTTTAGTTTTTAAAGAAATAGCTCTCTTGGTTTATTTTGTTGTCTTTGTTTCCTGTTTCCTTTATTATTGGTATGACATGGAAACTGATTGGATGTGGGGGATATAGGGATGTGTGAAAGATTAAGATTTCTGTGGTAGGAGGGACCAGGTGAATGGTGCCATTTACTAGCTAAAGTGGAAAATCATTGGAAGCAATTTATGGGAAAAGTTTAGTTCATCTTTGAATATTGAGTTTTATGGTATCTAAGAAGTCCAGATGGAGATATTCAGGACGAAAGACTGGACCTGAGATAATGGTTTTAGTATTTGATATTGATATTGATAGTGGAGAGTGGAAACAGGGTAGAAAGGAAAAGACAGGATTGTAGGTTAGTGAGGAGCCTGTGAGGCCTCTGCAACATCACCACCATTCATATTTCCACTCAATTATAGAACTTCTAGAGCACTTGTGGATGTATTGACAATGATGAACATGTCTGTTTCAACAAACTAAAGAGACAGGGGATTGTCACCTTTTCCTAGAACTTAATGCTGCTGAAACAGTTGAAATGTGTTGGTAAAATCAACCCATTGACTCTCCATACGGTTTTGTCATGAAGATGTGATTTATGTTACAAATTCTCATTTTAGGATTTTAGAAAATGGCCCATTTTAATTGTATTCCCCCTATTGACTTGAACTGATTTTTATAATGTCAATAGATAAGGATTAACTTTTTCATTAAAATTTTCCTTTCATTGTGAAGTTTAACCCATGGACTAGTATTGTTTTATTTGAAGTAGTTTATTACAGTAGATTTATTAATCTCGTATATTTAAGAAACATGGTCTGAGAATGTTTTATTGAAAAAGTACATAAATATTTTTATATAATTTAAATAATTAATAGTGTTCTATCTTACATTTCCAGAAGACATTTTTCTTAGATTGAGGTCTTAATGTGAAGAGTAAAATAAAGATAGTAACTTACCAATTAAATGATTTGAGACTCTTATCCATCCCTGGCTTTATTCTAGAAAAATTGTAAATATTCTAAAATATTCTAAAAACTTACGTTTGTGAGTTGCTCCACGGACATTATTGTGTACTCAGAGTAATGTTTACAAAGCTGTATTTAAAGATCAGGAATGGGTCACTGCAAATGTATTAAGTGCAGCTAACAGGTAAAAAGTGCAATGGAGCCAGGTTCACTGGTGTATACCCATAATTCCAACTATTTGGGAGACTGAGGCACGAGGATCCCAGGTTCTAGGCCAGGCTGGGCAACTTAGTAAGACACTCTCTTTTTTTATAATTTTGAAAGGGCTGGGGATGTAGTTCAGTGGTAGAGCTACTAATACCACAAGGCTGAGGGGAGAACATACAGGATTATGGAACTCTTACATTCTTTATTTGACTACATATTGTACTCCTGGCTTTGGAACAAGTACTTTCATGTGAAAAACGTATGTATTTACAATTTGGAGAAAACCTTCATAGAAAAATTATTCAATTTGATGCTTTGGAGAGAGATGGACCCAGTTTAAGTTCTTGGCGGCTCACTTACTAGCCATGTGGCATATCTATTAGGAATACAGTGTCAGATAACACACAAGTAGGAATAGGTTTATTTTTCTCATATAACAGGCAATCTGGAATTAGACAGCTGCTGGCCATCTAATTCCAGGTTTGCATGATGGTAATGTTTAATGAAGTCAGGGCTACCGTGTCTGTTGTCCTTTGGCCTTTTTTGTGGGGAAAAAAAAAAAGGCTGCTTAGGCTTCAAGCATCTCTTTCACATTGTGAGCAGAAAGAAACGAAGAGGAAGGATTTTTATTGGGACAATATATTTTAGCTTATGTCTTATGAAGTAATCTAGACCATGAGTTCATTTTAGCTGGAAAGCAGTTGGGAGGTAAATAGTCTTTTTAGTGCCTGGAGATGATGAAAGGAAGAGGTTGTAATAGGGTACGGGGTTGGTTGATCTGTAGCATCTACCACATATGACTGAGGGTCCTATGGGTCACCTGAGTAAGCCTCAGTTTCTTCTTGGTGATAGTGATTGAGTTATATCTGTCGTATTAGTCACTTCATGTACATCATTGAAGTTTCATTTGTTCCTCAGCAGTTAACATTTGTAATAAAGAAGTTTTTAGTTATTGTGGTATCTAGTTAACTATGTTGATACAGTGATAAAGATACACATAGATACAAATAGCAATGTGACAAGATAATTGTGAAAGTTTCTAAGAAAAACACTTTCCTTTGAAAATGTAAATTGAATATAATTGCTTGTTTAAACATTTATTTGAAGTGAAAAGACAAAGTATATTGTCCAGTTCAATAAATTTTGACAAACAGACCCATGTGACCACTACCTAGGTGAATATGTAGATTATTACAACCACTGAAGAAATCTGGCTTGTATCCCCTTTGGGTCATTACCTTCTCTTCTTGATTCTAGTTACTGGTCTGGGAGCTAGGAGGAAAGGAGGCTATAGATCCTGTTAAGAACCTGTGTACTCTGTGAAGTAGAAGCTCCTATGTTTTCTTCTGGTGAAGGAGAATTGCTCTGCAGGCCCACAGTTTAAGGTGGTTTGGGTTTCAAGGTTTTCAAGACTGTTGATCCACATATTCCTAACTTGGGTCTTGGTTCTTCTTAGTTGGAATCCTGACCTTACTATAGCATCCTTGCCAGGTTTGAGTATTAATGTTGTTCGTTCTTTAGTTTTCTAGGGGCAGGGGGCACATCAGCTGCCCTCATAACTATATCTTGAGCCTGATCCCCCAGTTGTTGTTGCTCTCTGATCTACAGAAGGGAAGCCTCTCTTTATGTTCTCCAAAGAGGCCTTCTTACCTTTCACATGCTACCTCAAATCGTTGGTTTAAAAAAAAAAATTTCCTCCAGTTCATTAGTGACCTCCAGTAAGAGCTGATTCCATAGTGTTTGTAAGTACCAATTCCTAGATACTTGACCTCTCAGTGAGTTTCCTTTACTTGGTGTCCTGACTGGTACAGCTGTTGTATTAATGTGGGGCCTGTCTATACTTCACTTACCACTGATAATGGGGAAGTCCTCATTGCCAACCTGCAAGTTTCCAACCTGGAGTCGGCTTTCTGGACCACCTCTAGTAATAGCTATCATTATCTGAATTTTCCAGGAAACAAATTCTGAGATAGAGATGGGCATGCACAGTGTTCATAATGTTTTGGGATAACATCAGGAGGGACCTGGACTAGGCTGAAGAACCTGAGCTGCAGTGTGGTTGCCACATAGGCCTTGCTCAATCCCACTGGAGCCTAGTGGAGTGAGAATAACTCTTAAGGATTATTCCAGCTCGATGCGACAAGTCTGAACCTATGCCTCTTATGTAGAGAGAGATACATAAGAAATAGCTATTACATACAGCTGCTTAGAGAGGAACTTAGGCATGGGTTCTCAGCCATTGTTCCCTGCCACTTGGGAATGAGTGTGTCTCAGTTCTGAAGGGTGATCAGGCCTGCACACCAGAGTCCTCACTACGAAGTGACTAGCTTCAGATACTCTCCTTTTTCCGTTGTGTGCTTAAAGTATTCACTATATGGCTCTTTTCAGAAAATAATTTGCTTCTCTTTGCTTTAGGTTACCAAACTCATTTGGTACAAATTCATTTCTTCTTAAAGAACTTGTTTTTATAGCAATAGGCTATAAACACATGTATATCTTCTTTCTTTTCTTTCTGTCCATACATGGTGTTTTAAATGGCTTTTTTGCTCCCGTTTTCTTTACTTGGAACTTTGCTGTGTCGATAGTCTAAGAGGAAAGTGCAGGTGACACATGGACACACGCAGGGTTTCTACAGTTACATAAATGTTGAAGCAGTGCGAAAAGTATGTCTTCTCACTCAATGGCCAAGAAACATTTGAAGGTCACAGTTGAGCTTTATTTAGAAATATAGCATCTATTGAGTTTGAAAAACCATGGTTGGAAAGCCATCAGAATGGGGAGACCTTTGTTCAGCAAAGGCTTTTAAATACACTGTGTGGCAGTCACAGAGAGCACTGTAGTTTGGATTTAGCACCAAGCTAAAGTTTCATGTCTGAGAACAGTTTATTACAATCATTCATCTTAGGGCATCTAGTCTGCTGACTCTTTTTGGCTGTACCTAAAAAGTCAGAGGTACTTCAGCCATGTCTGTTTCCAAACCAGAAATAACTCAGATGTGAGCTCAGCAGCACTAAGAGTTCCACATTAGTTCCACTGGCTTAGGTTTTAAATGTTCACAGACATCAATCATCATATTAAAGTTTTATACAGTTGTAGGTGTTGTCAGGAATATGGGGGAAAAAAAGTGACCCAGTGTTTGTTCACAAGGAGGACTGAAGAGGGCTGGTTTGGTGCTCTCACCACTTCACCAATCCCCTGTCAATCAAGCCGGAAGTCCACAGTGTGGAAACTCATTACTGTTGAATGTTATTTTGGGGTTGGAAGCACACTGACTGTTGCACCTGTGAATGCTGTGTGCACAGCCTCTCAGGCAGGTGGTGTTGAGCTTCCATGTTCTTCCTGTTCCTTGGCACAAGGTTAACCCAAAGTGTTTGCAGTGGCTAAGCTGAATGGTGTTCCTTCTGCATTTCTCCCCCGGTACAAAATTACTGTAGAGTCAGAGAATGGGAAGGTTCAAAAAAACCTAAAAACAAAAAATCCCCCACAAAAAACTAATGGTGAAAAAGCCTTTCCTACCACTTTTGTAAAAGGCAAGAATTGACATATTTGAGTTACAAGTGCTTTTATAATATAATATTTAATGAAGTTGCATGAATTCTCACATGGCATTTTTAACCATGTCTCTCAACTGTCAAAAATTTCTAAAGCCCATTAATCCTTGTGATTGTAATATATTTCTTCAACCCTTCAATTTTATATAAATACATTACATGACTATAGATCTGGAAATGCTGAGATTCCATATGAGTCATGTTATTACAGTTCATATTCACTTAGGGCCATCTCTCTCACACCTGATACTTGAAAGCATCTTCCTGGAGCATTAGTTAAGCTGACTTTACATAATGAAGAGAATAAAAATGACTCAGCTTTTAGAAGAAATAATGGAAAAATGGAATTTCATACTGTAAAGAACTCCTGATTACACCCTGGATTCCAGGAATAGGCTTTATCTTCTTTGTTCATGGAAAAAAATTGAGAACCAGTGCATGAAATAAACACTTAAAATCTCTGTTAGTTTAATGTCCAGGAGAAGTGAGAATTTCTGTGAGGACACTGCTGTCTGCACCAATGTAGGGAAGAGTAGTCTCTTGTGACTCAGCCATGGGATTTTGAAGGGTAAACCCCCTGTTCATCAGATGGGAGCAAATAACATCATGCATATGAAACACTTCCTAACCAGTAATGAACTCTGACAAGAGCCCTAGTGGGAGAATTGAGAAGTAGTAAAAGAATGAACTTCATCCAAAGCCAAGGCTGCTAATAATGAGAGCTCAGACTAAAAGGCATGGGTCTGACCTATGGCTACAGAATGATACAGGTTGAATTCATCTTAGTTTCCTTCCCTTCTTGTTTTTATGGTTTTGTATAGATTACTTTCAGGAGAATAGTAGTCTTTGTATTTTGATGATACAATGGAGAATCCATAAGATAAGAACATATCATAACACCTTTTTTTTTTTTTTTTTTTGCTTTGCTGTAATGTTATTTGTTGTGTAAACTGTGAATGTTGAGGTGCTGATTTTCTTGAAGTTCAACAGCTGATGTCTTTGTTACTAAAATACCAAACTGGGGTATTTCACTTACATGTATTACCTAAAATAACTAGTCCCAACATTGCAATTTGGGGACTAAATCAGATTTCATATGGATTTGAAATTAATGAAAGTCTTTAGATCTATTTTAGAAGGGGGTGTGCTGGGAGGTATTCAAAAGAGATGTCTGTGAGTGCCTAACAATAGTGTGTATGTTCCTTCTTATTCTTTTTAAATATGATATATAATAACAGTAAACACGTCTTGAGGGTAGTCCTATTCCTGCTGAGGGTGTGGCTTCTCCCCCTCCTGCTACCCACCTTGCCTTCCTTCCACGAATCATCAGTCAGTGTCTTGAATAAAATCCCATTGCTTGCTTCTGTGTGGAACCAAATTAGACTCAGAAAGATGCTGGCCAGAAGCTGCTGCTTTCATGGTCTTTGCCTGCATTGGAAATAGCTTTATTAGTGGGACCAAACACAAGTGGCAGTCTTGGCAGCCATTGCCTGATGCTCATCACTTTCAGCTGCAGTGATGTATCTGGACACAAAGAGCTAAAGTGAAAATAGATTGAATTGCTACTAATTAAATTAAAACATTGTTTACATCTCTACCCCAGTGCATCCTAATTGTCTGGCACTGTTTTACTTATTTTTAAGTAGAGAAATACACGTCCCCTTTCAGACCTATCCAGTCTTAATCTGAGGATGAGAATGTGTAGGAGGTGCAAGTATTTAAAATTCAAAAAGGCTCTACAACTGATCCTGAAAACCAATCAGGGTGAGTTCTGCTGATTCATAGTATGTACTCAGGATTATTTTTGTTCAAAATGATACATTACAAAAATAACTCTTACTCATGTTTGTTAATGAATTTGCTATGTGTGAGACAAACTAATGGATTAATAAGTGAAGGAAAAATATTTATGCTGAAAAAAATTTTTTGTTGGCTTTCTTCTATAGATCCTCAGGTCCAGTCTTAGATTCAAGTTTATCTTTTAACTAATAGTGCTGTATTAGATTTGTTGAACTAAAGACAGACAGTTAAAGGGTAAGTATAAAGGCAGCTACTATAGTTTCCTTTTTTCTCCCTAGAAACACTTTTTTTTTTTAATATTAGGAGTATGAAACAGAAGTCTCGAGGAAGAGGATAATGACTTCTCCTGCATCTTATGTTCTAATAAATTGAGTAGAATGAAAAGTTAGATAACAGTTGAGGACCACTTATTATCTTTTTATAAAATTTACCTGTTCAGAAATTGGAATTTATCAAAGTAAAACAAAAGTCACCATGTAGAAAATTTTTGAAGGCATGCACTTTATAAATTACTGAGTTCTGTTAGCATAACCTAGCTTTTGCAGTTTTACTCTCAGAATTAAGTTTCAAATAAGAATCAAAACAGTAGATCAGAGTTTGTATTAGGTAAATTGGGGAATGCGTTACATTAATTGCCACAACACTGATCTCAATAAAAAGTGAATGTATATGGGAAATGAATAGTTGACTGTGTATTCGATTACTTTTAAGGTCAGCAGTCCCCTGATTAATCTAAAGATTCTGTTTCATGTGCTATAAGCCTTTTTAAGGCTCTTAATATCTTCATGTAAAGGAAGAAGATAAAATTGAACCAGCAGGTGTCAGCAAGGACCATAATAAAAACATTAAACTTGATTATTGCAAGTTTAATTATGTTACTTTTCAATGATGATTCAATCTGAAACAACTTTGAAATTATGGGTCATAGACACTTATCTGAACACTGATGTAGAATCCATCTTTCTCAGCATGTTACCCTAACGGGAAATGATCAAATGTTTTAGAGAACATGTCTGAAGTATAGCAACAGTTCTAAAAAGATTTAGTTCAAAGAAGATATTTGCCAAATGCTATGAACGTCTCCTTATTTTAATGCCTTGAAAGAAATTCTACATAAATTATCTTTATCAAAAAAGCGTATATTCAAGCTTACTGTTTATTCTACTTTCTTTGATATTTTGTTATTGATTAGTTAATAATCATACATAAGTATAAAAGTAATACATAAGCAACTATCTGCATAAGGAGCTTAATTTTCCAATGAAAATATAGTACTTCTATGCTTCCATTGTGCTATTAGTCATTTCATTTTAAACCCATTATATTCATTGCATAGTCGAGGACAGATATTGTCTACTTTTCCATAAAATTGAAAGGATATTTCTCATTTATCAACTTTTTTATTAGAAAGTCTATACTTAATTTTCTTCATCTTCACTTGATGAATTGATAAAATTTAAATCTAGTAGACAAATAAGATCATCACACAAGATTAGGTACCTTATTAAGGTAGCAAATAATAAGGGGAAAGTGAGACCACAAGGAAGTTGTCTGATGCAGGACATTGGAAGTACTTTCATTATCTGCTTCTTATATCAAATAAAGGTCTTCTATTTTACATTCATCTTTAATACATCTGGTAATGTGTAGCAGTCTGTCCTACACATTCATTCAAGTGAAAATATGTGAACTTGTATGTAAACATTTTTTATTCATGATTCTCCCCAAATTGGAAAACAAGGCAGATGCCCTTAAATTGGATACAATAAATAAATGATGGTATGTCCATTCAGTGGTATACGACTCAGCAATAAGAATGAGCAAACTGTATATAACAAGATAGACTAATCTCGAATGCACCATTCTAAGCAAAGGAATCACATTGAGAATCCTTCATTTATGTCATCCGGTAAAAGAAAACTATAGGTAGACAGAATACACATCAGCAGTTGCCAGCGATGGGGGAATGGTTCAGTTCTGAAAAGGACACAGGGGAATTGTGTGGTCTTATGGAACTGTGTTCCATATTTTTAGTATGTTGGTGGTTAACTGACTGTGCTTGTCAAACTTATAGAAAGTATCTGATTAAAAATGAAATGAATATAATATTAATTTATGGTGGGAAGTCTGTAATAGGATTAAGAATTTCAAACTCCCAACTGAGACCCTGGGATGTTCACCATAGCTTTTTGTTAAGCCTTGACGATATTTTCTCTGTTCCCCGCCAAAAATGCTGAACTATCTCTTAGCTACACCTCTGCTATCAACATGACAGAAAAACAAAATAACATGCTTAGGTGTTGGGCTCACTTCTCTTAGTTTCTTTTATGCCTTTGTTCCTGGACATTTAATTCTTGCCTATTTCATTAACTCCATGCTTTATTCAAGCATAATTGTCTTCAGGAAGAGATTTGATTTGAAAGCCTATTTTGACATTTTAAAGGAAATGTTGGTATATAATTTTTCATGTCCATATTTATTTCAAAACTGTGTTAAGATAATTTCATATTTTTCTAATGTAAAGAACATATATTTATTAGGATATATCTAACATGTTTATACTAAAACCGTTATGTAAATATTACACCTTTAGTCCTGCGACAAGCACTGTGGGGTATGCACTGTATAAAGGAGAACATTTCCCAACCTATTTGACTTACAGGTTGGCAAGGTAGTTAGCTTAAACTGCCCAATTAACTAATAGGCTGTGATTTTGATAGGGATAAGTATCCTTGGAGTGCACGTAAAATGGAAATTTGTCTGAGTCTTGAGTTTTCACTTCACATTATGTAGGGAACATTTTAACATATCATTAAGATTTAATAAGTTTTTGACACTCTAGTATTCCATTTCATGTATTATTTTTTTTAACTGTTATCATAGTGTTAGACCTTTACTTTATTTCAAGTTTTTCTTGAAATAATTTTCAAGAAAAAACATTTTCAAATGTTTTTGTAATATACATTCTTGTATGTAATACAAAATTCATTTGCTGATTTGTTTCTTTGGGATAGAATTGTGGAACTAAGAGTACTGAGTAAAAGTACATAAAAATTCTTGTTGGAAAGATTTTACACACATGTAAGTATTAAATATGAGTTAAAAACATATCACTTGGATAGACTCTGAATTGTGATTTTTTTTTTCCCCCACTGTTAAAACTCCTTGGTTCCCCAGTGGGTTGTTTTTTATTTAAATTCTGCATATCATTTCTATTGAGCCAATAAAATGCTTACTGCCATTTCAGAATTTTTCATCCCTGTAGAAACAGGAATGTTTAAATAAAATAGTTTTTGCTTAATATATTCACTTTAAGGGCTTTGACATTTCTATCAAGCTTAATAACATATGTTTCATAATTTTTAAGTTTTAAAGAAATATTCTATCTAAATATATAACCCTAAAAATGTGCTGAGTTTCAAATCCATAAAATAATACTACAATCAGGACTAATTTGAGAAAAAGAATATTTTCATTCATATTAACACCACACGACATACATTTAATACTTTTTATACACAAAGAAAAGCAATTATTTTTTTACAGATAAAATGGAGAAACTAAAAACTTTTACCTATTTTTTTTCATTGTATAAATTGTATGTTATTGACAGTCAATTGTTTCTTTGTGTGTTATAACAAAACTAGAACAGTATACTTTCGTAACCCCATAAATTTCTTCATAAAGAACATTCTCCCCCTTTCAGTGCTATGATTTCATTATTTTATCCCTAGATTGTCATTTTTAACTTGTTCCTAGGGTAAGAATACTTTGAAAAACGTCTTTCAATGAATATCAATAAATAGATTCTAGTCTCTAATGTTAAAGCAAACTGCGTATTAGATAAAGAACAATGTATCACTGCTACAAAAGAATGAAATATTGGGGCGGGGGCTGTAGCTTAAGGGCAGAGCACTTGACTAGTAGGTGATCCTCGGCACCACATTAAAAAAAAAAAAAATCATTCTGTCCATGTATAACTACCAAAAAAAAAAGTAAAAAAAAAAAAAAGAAATATGAAAATCTCATACACACATCTTTCAGTTAATAAACTGATTACAAACTTTGAGATTTTCTTTGTATTTTGGCCTATTGCTAACTGGCCATTCTGGTTTGTGAATTGTGTGCACACAAGTTCACTTTTCATTATTTTAGTGTGCTTAGTATTTATATGGATTTATAGTGATCAAACTAGTATAATACTTTTAGGAGACTATTCTTGCATAACATTGTAGAAAGGATGAGAAATAACAGGTAATTTAATTAGAGTACTTACTGAAGAATTTTAAATATAGCTTATTTTCTGGTAGTCATAATTCTAGTTGAAAGAAATGCAAATTTTTTTATTACTCTAATGTAGAAATTAATATTCTTACATTGTATCTTTAAAGCCTGAAAACTTCTAATTTTGGAATTACAGAAAAATTAGAACAAAATTCCATGAAATATTGCATTTACCCCATGTTGATTTTGTCATAATGTATAATAATACAATTTTTAAATGGAGCATTTGAGATCCAGTTGTAAGTATGATTTCCTTTTTACCCCTAAATAACTCATGGTATATTTTCAGAAAACAAGGGTATTTTCTTATGTAATGCAATTTATTTTTAAAAATGTGGCACTTAACATTGTTATACTTCTAATGTATAGACCTTAATCAAATTTTAGCATTCATTCGAATTAACCAGAATAACCTTTATACCAAGAGAAAATCTTGGATTTTTCCTTGCATTTAGTTGTTCTTTCTTTTTGACTCCTTGTAGCCTGGAACACAGTATTTTTTTGCCTTTTAAGACAGTGACAGTTTTGAAGAAGATAGGCCAGTTATTTTATAGATGTCCTTAAATTAGTCTTAGCTGAATTTACTCATTGTTTAATTTGGGGTTTATGCCAACAAGTATATGCAAAAACTGCTCAATGTCAGTAGCCATCACAGAAATACAAATTGAAACCACTGTGAAATACCACCTCAGAATAGTTGGAATGACTATTATAAAGGATAAAAAGTGCTGAGGACGTGGAGGGAAGAACATTCTTGTTCACTGATGATGGGAATATAAATTAGTGCAGTCATTTTGGGGGGAAAAATATAGAGGTTCTTTAAAAGAATTAAAGCTGGAATTACTATGGGATCTAGCATTCCTACTGATGGATATGTTTCCAAGTGCTATCTGCCCTCCTATGTTTGTTACAACTTCATTCACAGTGTTGGATACAATTGAATCGAGTTCTATGAACAGATAAATGTATAAAGAAAATATGGTACATACACAGTGGTATACTTCCAAAGAAGGGAGTTTTGTCATTTATGACAACCTAGATGGACTGCAATACATTAAGTGAAAAAAATCAGGCACAGAAAGATAAATACTGTTGCATAATCTGATTTATATATAGAATTTTTAAAATGTTGAATTTAGAGAACTAGAGTACAATGGTGGTTGCCAGAGGCAGGGATGGTTGGGGGGTTGGGGAGATGTTGGTCAGAGATTACAGAATTTCAGTTAGATAGGAAGAATCAGTTCAACTGCTCTATAATACAGTATGGTCACTATACTTAATGGCAATGTATTGTGTTCTTGAAAATAACTAAAAGAATAGCTTTTGAGTGTTCTGAATACACAAAACCAAATGTGAAACATTGTATGTCAGTTCAAGTTAGCTCGAGTATCATAGTGCATACAATGAATATGAAATTTTTATTTGCAGGTTAAGAAATTTTAAAGATGCAAAATTGGCATTTTGGCAGAAATATCATTGAAATGATGTTTTCTTCCAATAACATCACATGCGGAGTTTTCTGATGTCTCTATGTCCCATAACTGGTGATGTTAACTTTGATTATTTGGCAAAGATGCTATCTTCAGGTTCTTTACTATGAAATCACTTGTTTCCCCTTTGGAATTTTTTGTGGAGGAAATGTTTTTACACACTATGAATGATTTGCTTCATTAATTTTATATCCATTGATGATTCTTGCCTGAATTTTTCCTGTGATGACTAGCAGAGGATGATCTTAAAATTGCACCATTCTTTCTTAATTAGATAGCATTCTTTTGTGGGAAAAAAAAGCCTGTCTGCTTTCTATTTATTAATTTATGTATTTTATGGACTGATGAGTTGTTAAATCTTCAGTGCCTTATAATCTGATACTTACATATCGTCCAAAAGGTGGCCAGTGGGAACCCATTCAAGCTGGCTTTTGTATCCTAATATGGCCCCATTGTTCCTTGAGCCTGGCATTGTTTTCTGACACAACAAAATATTTGAGGCTGAGCTTAGCCTTTCCCAGCTTCAGAACTGGAACCACCCATTTCTTTAAATGGTCTTGATTGCTTTAGGTGGAGAATGCCTTTATAAAGTGAGATTGGCACTAGGTTAATGTTTCTAAGAATAAATTTTGAGATTGCGATGCTCTAGAAACATTCATAATTCTCCTTTGAGATTATAATGTTCTAGTAGTTGTAAAAAAAAAAAAAAAAAAAAAAAGAAAAAAAAAAAAAGAAAAATTACCCATTAAGGGGTTGGGGATATAGCGTAGTTGGTAGAGTGCTTTCCTCGTATTCACAAGGCTCTGGATTTAATCCTCAGCATCACACACAAAATAAATAAAATAAAATTGCTTATTAAAATGCAGAAATGCAAGAACGAACTATTGAATCTAAGTCCTCATTTTTCTTTGTGTTTTCTGATATAGATAAGTGCGTTTTACTCAGGTAATGACTTAATTTTTCTTCCATCTTTCCAAAGCTTCATCTTCATTATGGGAAATACTGGATGACTCACGTAAATGGAGACAGGAGGGTGAGGTCAGGAATATTCCTGCTGAATGGTGACTTGGGGCCAAGAACAATATTTAGTTCTGCATTTGAGATTTCAGAATCTGCCAAGTATCAGTTACTCTAAAATTTCCATTATGTTCTTCCTTTCTATAGGTGTCATTCATCTCTATACCTAAAGGTGTCACTGATTTCCCCCCCCACCACCACATGCACACATAATAGTTAGGTGAATAACTGTATTTTGGTGGGGGTAGTGTTGCTATTTTAGTACGGTTGTTCCTCTGTTTTCTTCCTCATAAGTTTTAGTTGCCTTGGTCATGAAATATCTTGTAATGTTCTCAGAAAGTATTTAAATGTAATATCAATCTTGAATACTGACCATTTCATGAATAACTTTGAATGTTTAAGAGAAATCATTTCAAGAGAGGAAAACTGTTAAACAAGCTTGGATTAGTGTACTTCAATCTTTCTCAATTCTGAAAAATAAAAATACAGAAACTTTTTGAACTCTCTTGAGATATGCAGTTTCATATCTAAGATTTCATATTGCATCAAAAAGGAAAAATACAATGGAATTATCAATACAATACTTGAAAACAATGTTGTAATCCTATTTAATGAAAAGAATACATGGGTGTTCTTTGTTGCTGAAATTGAATTTAAGCTTCAAATTCAGTTAGAAATTCCATCTTCACAATTATGAGATTGACTAGTTTTTGTTTTGTAAATGAAGGAAACATTGTTATTAGCTAAACATCTTTAATAAAATTAACATTTTTCTTTATAAAGCCTAGTTACAATGTAGGTTTTCTAAATGAAAATCATTACAGTGAGTAAAATGCACTTAAATTTTCTTACACCTTTCCAAACCTTCATTTTTTTTAATCCTGTAACTAAAATTATAGAGTTATCAGTTACTTCGTAGTTGGTCAAGAATCAGGTTAGTGCTTTGAGACATACTGGTTTATTTCAGATCAATCTCTAGTATATTTTTAAAGATGAAATTCACTGATGTCTATACATGTAGGGTAAAACTCATTTTGATATTTTGGCGAAAGTGAATACATTGGTAGTACTTGTTCCACTGAAAGTATTTCCTCTAAAAATGTACATAAAGTGAGATAATTAGAAAATTAAACCATGCTGTCTTCAGAATTTGTTAAACTAATATGGAAATTAGGAAAGGTATTATTTCAGTGTTCAGATTTAGATGGTTACCTAATATAGTGTCACTGAGGACTATTTGATACGTTTTCCTTAATAATTTCCCTATCAGGGTCTTATGAATGGTTAATGAAAAATTAGCTCATTGGCAGACCTGAGTTTTTAAAACTAAATAGTCTTGTTATTGAGTTAGTTTTTGTGTCTATCCACAATTCAGATTCTTAATTTTGTACTCCTATTTTGTTAGGTATGTGGCTGTCCACAAAAAACGGGGAAGGTTGGTTTACTCTAATATGTACTGAGTTTATTGTTGTATGTAAAATGTTTTAATATTTGAAATATTTACAGGGATTATAATGTACTTACCTGTTTTCAATCATATACACTTTTTGCTAATAAAAAACAAGTAATATTTCCAGAATATGACAATATATGAGACTCTACTTCAACGATTCTACTTGGCAAATTGTTATGAAACTTCTTATGTACGGTCTATAATAATTCAGTTAAGCATTTCTGTGTTGTTTCTGTCTTATACTTCGTCCTTCCTTACACCCATTCTGTTTTTATTTCCCTTCTGTTACCTGCTTTGGATTATGATACCACCAAGTGCTATTTTCCCCAAGCTAAAATTTCAGAATGATTTTTAGTTTTCCTATCACCAACTGTACCTAATCTGTCCCAAGTTCCAAAGCCTAACCACAAGCAACTCTAAAATCTGTTATATTCCTAATTTCTATTCACTTTTTTTTAAGAGACGATTTTTTAAAATATTTACTTTTTTTAGTTTTTCAGTGGACACAACACCTTTGTTTATATGTGGTGCTGAGGATCGAACCTGGGCCACACGCATGCCAGGCGAGCGCTACCACTTGAGCCACATCCTCAGCCCTCCATTCACTTTTCATTCATTCAACAAATGTTAAGTACTTATGCTGTGCCAGGTACTTGCTGTGGATCACTGCAGGCAACAAAATGACAAGAGTTTTTGGCCTTTCATTACTTGTAGTAGAGGAGATACCTCAGAAACAAAAGACAATTACAAATTGTTACAGTTATGGCATAGAAATAAAAACTGATACTACCCTCTCCCTCATCCCCTTCATGTTTTCTATTTAAGAGAGGATGGTTAGGATAAGTTTGATTTGGAGCCAGCCATTTGGGGATGCTAGGTTTAGAGGATAGTATATACATAGGCTCTGATGTCAGAAAGCATTGAGCATGTTGCAAGAACAGAAGGGAATCAAGTGCCTATAAAGGGTAGTTGCGAGAGGGACTGAGCTAGTATGGAAAAAGCATACAATAGATTACTTATAGGGCCCTGCAGTATTTGGCAAGGAGTTTGGATTTTATTGAAATAAAAGCAATGGAAGTGTCATGACTTGATTTGTTAAAACATTACTGTGGAGAATGAGAGCCCAGTTAGTAGGCTATTATAGTGGTTCCAAGTGGAGACACAGCGATAATTGATCTTAAGGTAATATTAGTGACAATGGGGAAACACAAATCAAGCTGTAGCAGACAAATGACACTTAGAAATGGGATTTGGGGAGCAGGGAGTTAAGGGGAAGGAAGACTAAAGGATAAATTTTTAGATTTTGGACTAGAACAGTTTTCCTGGAAGTATAATACAGAGACTATTGGGGATAAGGTCCTTTGAGTTCACTTCATGTGTTCTTCAGGATAAAAGTGATTTTTATAATACTAAGACATGATTTGCAAAGCCACTGGTGTTAGCTTGAATCAGTGTGGTGACACCAAATTTTTTTGTTGTTGTTGTAGTTGATACAATATTTACTTATTTTTATGTGGTGCTGAGGATCGAGCCCAGCACCTCGCATTTGCAAGGTTGAGTGCTCTACCATTGAGCCACAACCCCAGCCCCCAAACTATTATTCTTTACCTGTTTGAAACTTGGATTTTTATTCTACAAGTATCTTTTAAAAACACCTTTGAAGGAGGCTGGGGAGTGTAGCTCAGTGTAGAGCACTTGCCTGGTACGCATGAGGCCCTGCGTAGGATCTTCAACATCCCCAGCCGCCCAAAAGTCCCGGATGATGTGATAAAAGAATATTATCAAACATCAACCTTGGAGTCTTTCAACAATATATAAATGTGATAAAATGGGAAGCATGTTTAAAGTAGTATGGCAGCAAATTGGTCATGTCAAGGAAAAGCATTTGTAAGGTATTTGAAAAGCATGCTGAGTAACTTCTGTTTTTTTTGGACACCATTTTTAAAAAACTGTTTTAAAGAAGAACCACTGAAATGATTTGTACCAGTGATGAGATCTGAACTTCCACATTGAAAATTACAATTTTGGAAAATTTGTGTTCTTTACTGTGATGTGACTGTGATATCATAAAGGTCTTTAAGTACCTAGATAAGGTTAGTGGTAATGGATGTGAGTTCTAATATGGTGTAAAGAAATGGCCAAAATTTAAAAGAGCTTAATAACTTCGTAAACTAAATATTTCTGGATGACAGAAGGCATAAATCATGTATGAGTAAAAGATCTACTCGATGGACGATGTAGACTATTGAGCTTTAAGAGTAAGAAATTTCATCGATATGATTCAGAAGTCCACATTGCAGTTACCCTTTAGTGATCTACCGTCTGCCATGTTTGCTGTAGTGTCAGACTATCCACAATGACATGAGAAAAGTATTTTAATAGCCACTCTTTTCCAACTATACATTCGTACAAAGCCAGACTTTTTACAAACTTCAACCCAAGTATGTAGCAGATTCGCTGCAGAACCTGCCTCTGTGAGGATAGAAATAGAAGAACATTGCAAATGCTTCTTTTCTAATTTTTTTTGAATGTTTTGAAAAATATAGCTCGTTTTCATAAGATGCTATGTATAAATATATAATGGGTTTATTGTTATTTGTAAAACAAATTTTAAAGATACACTATTTTTTTTAACTTCTAACATAAGGAATATAGAGCTATATAATCCATATTAGCCAAAGAGTTTTAGTATCCTCAGGTTAAAGAAGTCCAGTATCCCAGGAGTTTTGAGAATTGTGTGTCTGGACCAGCTGAGTATAACATGTAAAGAGAAAAAAGAATTGGGTTTTGTAGGGACCTGATAGATTGAATCCTCTATTCAGGTAGAAATGCCAGGTGGGCAGTTGAATTGAGGCATTTGTAACTGAGAGCTTAGTACAGATACTTATGGTAAAGATGTATGTTTCAGAGTAATTAAATATGAATAGTATGGAAAAGCCCTGAAATTGGATGGTTTGAGGAGAGGGTATAGAGTGTGTGTGTGGGGGGGGAGATTAAAGTCTTAGAACACTTAAACACGTATGAGCTTCAGATAGAAAAGGGAACTTGGAATAGATGTATTACAGAGGGAAGGCTAGGGGGATGTGGATCATAGTACATTTTGGCAAGTGGGCTATTTGGTTGTGTTGAAAGCTATGGAGAACGAACCGGAGAACCTTGGTGTGATGGTCCTCACTGGCCCATTAGAAAGAACTGTTGCTGTAGCTTGTTACGTTTCCTTGCTTTCAGTTGCGTCCTCTATCCTCTGTCTCACTATTATCTTTCATAAAGTCAACTTTCTCAGTTTTTTAAAACCTAGCATTAGCTCCCTTATATCAACTGGATAAACATAATTTTTTTTCATGAACTGACACCTGTTTGTTTTTACTGCAATATTTTTACTGCTAATTCTCCACCAGCCACGAACTATAATTTGAAATTACTTATGATATTGTGCTATGCTTTAGAGTTCTTTGTGCTCTTTCTAGAATCCTGTCTTCCACAGGTTATCCATGCATCGTTAACTTTTCCTGTTTATTATTTAAAACTTATGGCAGGCAGCACCTTCTCAAGGCAGCCTTTTTTTTTTTTTTGCTTGAAGATTTGGTGAATTTGAACTTCGTTGAACTTGATGATGGTTTTTATGTCATTGACTTCATACTTCGTAGCAAGAATTGTTTTTGTGAAAGGCATGTATGCATTCATGAAACAAATATCCATTTAGCCAACTATATATGCCAGTCATTGGAAATATACCTATAGACATAGGTCCCTGAAACATAAAATTTATAACCTAGGAGGTAATAGATATTTAAAGTATTTTACATATTAAAATGTATTTTTACTTCATTTATGTAGGATTAAATAGCATTAAGAATACAGTGCACATGGAACCATTTTAAGTATTACACAGTTTTGTTATTTTTATTCATTAGTTTACATTCAGCATGAGAATTTTATGCAGATTTTTATTTTCTAAGCAGAAGCTCTTTGACCTTCTGTCCAGGATGCTATTGAAATTATTTCTGTTACGTGAATAGTTAGGTTATATCACTTTAGGTTTCTTTGTGTTCTACATTTCTTTTTCTTTAGCTTTTCATAATTTCTGTGTAGCCATTGTCAAATATTAGTAGGTATGCTAAAACCACACAGATATAGCACAGAATTTTGTGTTCCTGGTATCAAGTTGTGGAATACTTAATGTTACACAATGTATTTCATTAGTTAAATGTTAATAAAAATTGCAGGGCTGGGGCTATGGCTCAGCAGTAGAGCACTTGCCTCACGTGTGTGAGAAACTGGGTTTGATTGTCAGCACCATGTAGACCTCTATTTTATTTACTTACAGCAACAACTAAAAATATATATAAAAAAATTACAGGTCTGCTTGAATTCTTCAGTATATTTACTGTCTCTAAGAGATTCATACAACCGGTAATATTTATTTCCCTGAAGTCTTTGACCAAGAAACCTTTGTCATACCCAAAGAGTTCATTCCCAAAACGAATGTTTTTTCCTCTATAGTTTTTATTGTTGCGTATTAGTATATTTACAATGTATAACAATATAATTTTCCCTGTATCCTTCCACATCACTTACCCCCCTTTCTTTCTCCCATTTCCTTGTCCCTTTCCTCTATTCTGTTGATTACCCTTGGCTTTTCATATGATCACCCCCACCTTTTCTTTTTTCCTCTCTGGTGCCCACAAACGGAAGAAAACATATGACCCTTAATCTTCAGAGCTTGCTTATTTTGCTGAACACAGTGGTTTCAAGTTCTATACATTTTCCTGCGAATGAAATAATTTCAAAAAACATACTGATTTAACGTTCAAAAACGAATCAACATAATTAAAAATTTTAACAAAGTAAGGTAGAAAACCTTATGCCTCTCAGCAGAAACAACCATTTGACAAAAATCTAGTCTTTTGGAGAATAGAAGGGAATTGTCAACCTTTTGAATCAGGGCATCGATGAAAAATGGAAGCCAAAATTATACTTAATGGTAGAAGATTGAATACTTTTGCCCCAAGATGAGGGACAAAAAGATGTCTTCTATTTATTGTACTGAAGGTTCTTGCCATTGCAGTAAGGCAAGAATCAATTGAATAAGCTACTTGAACTAAGACAGTGGGAAAACAAAAGGTCAAAATACAGAAATTGGTTACTAACAGTAATTAGAAAATTGAGAACAATTCACAATATGTAGCAGTATTAAAAATATAAAACGGGAAATAATGAGGAAAAAGATGTGAATAATCAGTAGATTGAAAGTGAAAATTTTTTCTTTTTGGTACCAGGGATTGAACTTGAGGATGCAAGCCACATTCCCAGTCCTATTTTATTTAGAGACAAGGTCTTGCTGAAGTTCCTTAGTGCCTTGTGGTTGTTGAGGATGACTTTGAACTCGCTATCCTCCTGCCGCAGGCTCCTGAGTTGTTGGGATTACAGGCATGTGCCACCTCATCTGGCAGGTTTGATTGTTTTGGGGAGGTACTTGACATACCATTGGTCTTTAGCATAGGTTTAATGAATTAATGGGTGAATGTTTGTTTATAATTATAAAAGTATACATAAAATGTATACATAAAGTATACATAGAAATCATATGAAGATTGGCCTTGTAAGTTTAAACCTAATGTTTTTAGAATATAAATTGCCTTATTAGGGATATCAGATATTAGCATGATTATAAGAAGCTTAGCATGATATTGTAATAATGTGTAGGGTAAAAAGAAGTGTCATAGATCTACTTATAGATGTATCACCTTAGTGGACTGCAGAAGAGAATATTTTGTAAACAATACTACTTGAGAGAAGCAGATGTGGTTGAGACTAAATATTTGCGTGAGCTAAGCAGCTTGGATTAGCAAATGGCAGAAATGAGAGCACAGGGTCTCTTAATTTTTGAAGTATCATGCGAATCTGTCATTTGAATGCTTGTGTCAGGCATATGATTAACATGAATTGGTAATGCTTACATTATGTAAGTTTCAACTTTACACTTTTTTTTCCCCAGAGTTCTGAAATTTCTATTGCTTCAGACAATGGATGAGCAATCACAAGGAATGCAAGGGCCACCTGTTCCTCAGTTTCAACCACAGGTAATTTATTCAATTTAAGTGGGCGTATGCATACCTATCTGTATTAAATATGTGTGAACAATAAGATGGTACATTTACCTTAGGAAGTAGCCCAAAATGCTAATTTTGAATTTCTAAATTTTTGTAAGAATTATTTGCTTTAAAATGTATTGTCATACTTGCTTCCCATGTACATATGGAAACCAAAGAGCAGCTTTATCTTTTACCTTTATTTGAATGATGTATAGGCCTTAAGTGTGGCTAGTAGGCCTGGGGAGGGGAAAGGGGAAAAAATGAGACTGTCTGGGGTGCCTGCTATCCTTTTTTAACCTGCTTTTGCTTTGGTGGCTGATCTACCTTGCCCACAACTTCTATTATTGTTTTTCTCTGTCAATAGTAATAATTTATTTCTCTTTTTAAGTAGTTCCTTGTTTTTTGTAAAATGGAAAGAATATTTCAGTAACAAATGTATATACACTATTGAAATTTACCATTTGTTATTAATGCCTGTCATAAAGCTCAGTATGTAACGATATGTTTAAAATTAACATCCCTGTGCGGGGCTAGCACATCATTTTTATTGTTCTTTTTCATAAAGACTGTTTTTCAGCTTGGTGTTAAAGGCATTCTGTAGTAGGTCTCAGATATACTCTCCTGGCCTTGTCCTCGTTTTGCTCAGATGGTATTTCTGAAGGTGTTTGAGGAATTGATAAGATGTTGTTTCAAATGAGATCTGTAGACAAATAGGTTGGGAGGTTGGGGGTAAACAGTTGCTTATGGCAGTACCTGTTCGAAACCTTCCTGTACACATATGCATTGGGAATTTTGAAGAGAGTGATATAGGGTGTAGTGGTTTCCAGTATGATCTATGGAGTCCATTTCTTTTAATGTATCTATTGACTTCTCCCAGAAGTACACTTCAGAAAACACTCCCTACAAAAAAGCTACCTTTTCTGCTTCTGTGATGTTTCTCATTTTGCACTTTCCTCCAGTTTTTGAAATCCTGTGCATCTCTCAAGGACCGTCTAAAATGACACTTCTGCCATGAGGCTTTATCTTGATCTGAATGTGCTTTCTTCCCTTGGATACTTGGTTATTCTTTGCATCTCTTTCCTGGTACTTTTGACACCTTTTTGTAATTTTTTTTTTCTAATGGGCATTTTCCTTACCTCTTGTATTAGGTTAAAAAATTCGTGAGGGAAAAGACTGTCTGCCCTATGCTACCTACATTTCTCACATGTAGCAAGGACTCAATAAGAACACATAATTGAAACTAACCAGGAAGTCCTTAAAATTAACATTTTTAAATAACATCTTTACTTGTACTTTTAGGTTCCTTTTCTTTGTTATACCAACCTGAATTCCCTGACTTGAGACTTTTTACCTTAAAGTTAAGTCCAATATTTTAATTTTAAGAAGACTGTTTTTCTTAAATTGACTACCTGTGCTTTGGTTAATGGTCATAAATTTTATTATCAAGTTTATCATAACCTTTATCCAGTAGATATAGACATTATCTTGGTGCCAGTCTTATACACATATGCACACTGTTGTACTATATTGTTTCTAATGAAGACAATAAAAGAACACCTCTAAAAATTAGGTAGTTCATGTTGATTTTGAAACCCACAGTTTTGAACAGTCCTGTATCAAAGAAAAAAAAAAAAGGTACTTTCATTTTTGCCTCCTACTGACTTGCCAACCAGGAAAGGTCGAAGTGGCAGTAGGAGGCAAAAATGAAAGTAATTGTTTTCTTATGAGACTAGGCTGCCCCACGGTATAAATTTCAAAATTATAGACATGGTTCTGCATTTCTTTTCACACTGTTCCTTTCTTTTCTACCTCCTGCTGCTGCTCCTGTGTGGGGGGACCTCTTTCCCTGTTGGAAACAGGCAAGTGTCATCCCAGGCTCTAGCTGCCTTGTGGTAAGTGGGGGAAGGGAGAACACCTTCACCCCCTCCCACCCTACCCCGCTCTGCCTTCAGACTGATGGTGTGAGACAGTGAAAGAAAGATAGATTACCTGACAGGAGCTTACGGGCGTTATTGCTTATTAAGTCTTTGAAAAATGTTTCTGCTCTCAGTGGCATTATTTTACAAGACTGGGAAAGGACAGCCTCTGCTCCAGGTTGACAACCTCCTTTTGTTTTGTTCCACACCATTGGCCTGAGTAATGGGGGTGATGTGGCAACATATGGTTAGCCCAGTGACTTCTTTCACTTTTGTAATGCTAATGTAAGTCTGGACACAAACAGAAAACTAAGAAAGTAGGCTTTCTAAGTGTCAAGTAGCAACTCCCTGTTATAATGATGAGTGATGTATATTCTCAGCATATCCTTTCTTTTTCTTGTTTTGAGATGAATAATCTAACCCCATGATGTATAATATGTGGTCTCATTTTCAGTATGGTATGAATTCCTCTTTAAGTTACAGAATGTGAAATTCATGTGTCCTTAATTGTTTTTTTGTATTACTTTCATTCTCTTGAACTTGGGGGAAATTGTTTTCCTATTGGCCATCCTCCCTAGCTTTCTTCCTCCTTTGAATACTTCTAATGAAGAGGGTACCAAAAGGATATTTTGACAAGATTCTTGTTCTCAATATTTTCTTTCCTTTTATGCTATTGTGGAACAATACATTTCGGCTATTTCTACTTTTTAAAAAATTTAGACTTGTATAATAGATGCTGATGGAGAAATAACAAAACATTTACTTTTTACTGTAAGACAATGGAAATTTAAAATACATTACAAGTTAAAACATTGAGTATTTTGATTTGTGCTTATTGCATGAAGCAGGCTATATGGTGCTTTCACTTTATGATGAAGTTAAATATAAAACAATTATTACCAGAGTGCAATTCTATGAATTTCTCGGAAGATTGTAATAATACTTAGGGGCTTAGGTTATGGATTTTTATTTTATTTTGGTAAATTTGATAATACACACTTTGCCCATGAAAGAGGGAAGACAACAGAGATCTGCAGGTGGGTGGGGGAGGGAAGGTATTTTGTTTTTACAGCTTAGAAAGGATTAGAATCTTAGTTTTCTGACTAAGGTAAAGTAGACTCACCATTCTTTAAGTTTCACGGCAGTGCAAAACACCTTTGGTTTATGATTTTGCATATCTGTGAAGTGAGCATAAAGACAGGAGATAAAGTCTACCTTGAAGCATGTTCAGGGAAGTCATCAAGGTTTATTTGGGGCCAGAAAGAAGACAGACCCCATGGACTCTATCCAATAGATAAGATTTTTGCATATGATCTCTGTTACGTTCCTCTGAAGTTTATCTTCCAGATTATTCTTTGGGCAATAAGGATTATTTAACTTCTTTTAATAAACCAATTTTAAAAAGGTACTTTGCCATAAGTCATTTCATAGAGCTTCTGTATTTGAAAGTCTTTATAAAAATATAGGTAAATTCTTATAACAGTTCAATCTTCATTGATGCAGGTGCAAGAGAATGAGCAGTAGCTGTTTTGAGGAAAGAAAATTGTAGTTTAAATTGATGGCCATGAATCTTAACTAAGGTGTGATGCTTCTCAGCAATCATGTCCTTAGTCCTATGACTCCCCATGCTCCTCTCTCAAATCTTCTTAAAGTCTCAAAGTGTCCTTGCCAACTTCACTGTCAGCTGATAACCATATTTCTATTTCGCTGAAAGCACTGAAGCTATTAGAAAAGAACTTCCACATCCTCCTTCCAATATCTTTACTCATGTAGTCTCCCTTAGTTGCTATCAGATGATCTAAGCACATGGCTCTCAAAGGCCAACCCTCCTAGAGGCCCCAGATCCCATCTCTGTTCTCCACTGAGATTACCACCTTCTACTGGGCACAAGGCATTTTCAGTCTTCATCTTACTATCAGATGAATTGTACTCTTCTTGAAACCATTTCTTTATCTGGCTTCTGGGGATCTTGTTTTCTTCTTGACATTTTGGCCCTCCTTTGCTGATTTTCCTCATTCTGTAGAGCTTCTTAACAGTGGTGTGCCCCAGGACTTGTTCTTGGACTTTCTATCTGTGTTCCTTACTTGCTGATCTCTTCCAGTCTCATGATTGTTCTGGAGACTCTCAAAGTCAGCTTGACCTGGACCTTGGTCTCTTTCAAGCTCAATACCCAGTTGCCTACTTGACATCAGACTTGCCTACCTTAACCCTAATGTGTATAAAATTGAACTCTAAATATTTCCCCCCAAACTGTGCTACCCCTTGTCTTCTCTGAGTGAGTGGCAAGTCCATCCTTCCTGTTCTGTTCCTGAGGCCAAAACTCTAGAGCTATCCCTGACTTCCTCCTGTTTCTCTCATCTCATATTGAGTTTAGTGGATACCCGAGGCTGTTGATTACCTCCTCTGTTGCTATCACCTAGTTGAAGGTTACTTTAATTTTTATCTGCTGTATTTCAGTAGCTTCCTAATTGGTCTCTTTGCTTCTACCCTTGTGCCCTTCCTTCCCTGTCCATCGTTTCCATCACGGTAGTCAATGACCCTTATAAAATTTCAGTCAAACTGTGTTTTGTTTAAAGCCTTCTGGCATTATCCCATCAGCTTGCTCACTCATCTTCTTCAAGTGTATATTTAAACATCACCTTCTTTTTTCACTTGGTGAAAATTGAATCATCCTTCGATTTTTCACCAAGAGAAAATCGAATCATCCTTCCCACCTAGAATGCCTTCCCTGTGCTATTTCTTTTTCCACACAATGGGAAAAAAATGCTTATAACTTTTTATTTTGCCCATTATCTTTTTTTAGAGTATAAGATCTATCCCTGAATCCCAGAATGGTATACATAGTAGCCGTTCAGTAAATACATGTTGAATAAATACCTTGGTTTCAAATCATGCCATCCTTTTGTCTTCAAAGATCACCTTTTAAATATTAAAATATGTAAATATTTTAAGATTTCTCTTTCATTACATGTGTAACAACCCACCCCATCCTTCCTTTCATGTTGAACTTCCCCACCACCATGGTTTAACTAGAACCCACCTCTATCCCCCTACAACACCATTTCCCCTGTAAGCCTCTCAAGCGGAGGTCAGTTATTCTTCCATACCTATATACCCCTGGGTTGGGAATTAGCAACAGCAAGCTTCTCCATCCACAGTGCCTCTTCCAGGCCACTACTACAAGGATGGGGAACTGCAATTTTGAGGCTTGTGCTGTCCAATTAAAGAACACTTATTACTATTATCTTCTGACCTGATTGTCCCTCATATTAGTTGAAAACTTGATCACTATGCTCAGTCCTAATGTCTTCATCCTAGGTAGTAAAACTGCTGCTACTACCAGTACCTGCTGACTACTGAGTACTTGCACAGCACCTTCCCTGTGCTTGACACTTCAAATTCACTGTCTCATCTAATTCTAACAGGCAACTTGTAAGGCATTATTTTTCACATCTTACAAATGAGGAGACTGAGCCTCAAGTATGGACTAACTTGCCCATGGTCACAGAGCTAATAACTGGTGGTATTTGGATTCGACCCAGCTGTCTGATTGCCAGCCAGAAATTCTTTAAGTCTTATAAAGCTCCTCAAATGCTTCCTGCCAATCTTATTACCTCATTTCTTATATATATATATATATATATATATATATATATATATATATATATATATATATATATAATTATAACCTCAAAATTTGTCTTCAAAGTAAAATTTATTCTATTCTGCCCAAGATTGCACTTTGGTTTGTGATTATTACAACCATCCATCTAGTTGTCTAACCTAGAGACAAGGGATCTGATCCTTCATGTTTAGGTAATTTCCATATTCTCTTGATTTATACCCTCTAATAGATATTGAATCTGCTAATTCTCTCTATATTGATTGGACCCAGATTATTGTCAGTTGATGGCTGGATTATTGCTGCAGTGTTGTAACTGATTTCCTCATTTCCATTTACCATTTCTGCTCTATTCTCTATAATGCAGTGAGTTACTTTGCTTAAATATACATCTTCTTATAGTCTTTACCCGATTCCTTCTGGGTTCTTATCCTAGGATGAATTCTGCATTTTAAGAATGTAACTCAGAAGATCTGCATCATGTGGTCATCTTGCTCTTTCCTACTTGGGGCTCAGATTCAGCCACATCTTGATTACAGCATGCTTTCTTTTATCTCTAAATCTAGGGTGGTAAGGTGATGGTCTCAGGTGGTATTCAAAGAAATATAGCCACTAATGGTTCATTAGAATGTATATTTCTTACAAAAGTGGCTTTATGAAAGAGACTCTAGGGGAAATATCATAGTAAAGGAAATGCATAATTTGAAAGATTAAAAAACAAAAAGGTTCCTGTGGGGGAAAAATGATTATGGGTGGTTCCTTATACTAGTGTGCTTATTATATGAGTGAATGATAGATAATGGTAATTTGCATGTGCTTGTTGAGTAGATAATTAAGCTCTAATTGAAAGTTAATTTCTGCCTCTTCACCTAAATATTGGTAAATTATATTGTGTTGTATTATGTGACTTTCAGTTTCTTTAGCATTATTTTAGGAAAAAGTATGGCAATGAGCGTACTAAAAAGGCTATCACATGATTAATGATTTCAAAATACTTAAAGTATCTTGGAATTTGGATTGATGGCATTTACATGTGTAAGAGTGAGAGGTCTCATATTAAAGGAAGAACCTTGAGAAATTTAAGTGATTTTTGAAAAGAATGAGAAGACAGTAAGGATTTTCTTATCGGTTGTCTTGGAGTTCTACTTGGAACAGTTCTTTCAGAGTGATTGTGGCCAAAGATGAAGCTGACATTAATCAAACCAGCTTTCCAACTTTATTTGGAACTGAGTTAAAAGCTTGAAATATAGTCTTAATAATCGCAATGATGAAATCTCTGGTGTTTGAGGGTGAATTTGATATTTGAGAATAATCCAAAGTCTTTTAGAGCTATATATTTACTTGGTGAATAAAGTAAATAGTCTTGGTATTCTCTTTGTGACCAAAATGATATATTATTAAAGGAGACCAATAATTTTCATGTGACTCACAAGCTAGCTGTCATTATAACTTCAAATACAGAGTTTCAGGCACATCTGCAGTGGTGGAACCTTTCTGGATAAGAGTCTAACTTTTCATGTGATCTGAAGAGCAAAACTGAATTTATGCATTGGTTTATTAGAAGTCAGTGGTGGTGTTCTTACATTTAGGATACCTATACATTTTATTTTCCTTTATATTTTTAGCATGTGAATTCTATGATCTTGTCATACAACTAGGGCCATGTTTCACATAGCTTTCTTACTATTCATTAACCAAATACTTCCCAAATTTGGGAATTTTGATAATTCAGTCACATTAAGTATTAGGGGAGGACAAAGGAATAGAAGGAGTCTCTAGTGGAGTTGTGTTAGGGTATCCATTTGGGGGTGAGGTGAATACCTGGAACTAGTTAAATGCTACACTAATCTTCAAAACCATTGAATGGGGTAGCAATGAAAACAAAATATTCCCAGTGTGAGTGAGCACAATGAGAAAGCAAGCTGAGGGTGATACCCGGTGGAGCATCAGCATTTTGGTGAAGAATATGCAGAGGAACCGGAAGCAAACAGGATTCTATCTAGCGCAGTGGTTTAGAGCATAAGCACTGAAGTTTGTTTGCGTGGGGTCCAGTATAGGCTTCCCACTTCTTGGTAATGTGACAGAGGGTAAGTTACTGCACAACTAATGTCTCAGTTTTCTCATCAACAAATACAAAGAATAATAGTTGTTATTTTTTTTTACAGTTGATATGGAGCTTTATTTCTGTATTTTGCTTGGCATGTAGTCAGCATGTTAAATGTTATTAATGATAGTGATGATGATGACAAAAGGTTGCCAATAATTATCATGGTCCACAGATTTCTCCACCTATTGCTTTTTCCATATCACATTATTTGCTTTCTCACATTTTTACCTACCATCCGCCTAAACTGCTGCTTCCAGAGCCTTGTTTATTTCAGTAAATGGTATCACTGTCTATCCATCCTTCCAGATGCTCAAGCCAGAAATCTGAATCATTCTTGATTTCTCTCTGTCCTTTAGTATTAATATTCAATGTCTTGACTCGGGTCTCTTGACCTCAAGATCATACCTTGATTCCTTCTGTCTGTCCTTGGCATCTTGCTGTAACTCCTCAGGCCAGGTCTGTTATCTTGTGTTCAGTTTCCCAGCTTCGTCTTACTCTGCTGGTCCTCTCTCCCAGTTCTTTCTCCACACAGTACCATGAGTTGCCTTTGTAAGGGATGTCTCAGAACACACAACAGAGTTTCTTTGCTTCAAAACCAAACTCCTAGCTGCTGCTGTGAAACCTCCGTGTGGTTCTGTCAGAAATTACATCTTAACTTCTTTCCTTATTACTGTCTTCCTTGCTCACCACCCTCCAGCTGCAGTGTGTTTTTTGCTTTCCATAAACATCAAGCTCATACCTTCCTTAAGACATTTTTTCCACCTTGTTTTCTTTTTGTATTACAGGAAAGTCCAGGTATATAAACAATGAATCATTTAATTTAAAAAAATTGAAAATATTTTAAAAATTAAGACTTTTTTGCCCCACTACTGGTAACTGGACCCAGGAGCATTTTGCCACGAAGCCATGTACCCAGATCTTTTTATTTTTAGACAGGTCTCACCAAGGTGCCCAGGCTGGCCTCAAACTTGAGATCCATCTCTGCCTCCAAAGTATCTAGAATTACATAGGCTGTGCCACTATACCCAGCACCACTTGTTAAGTACAGTTATATTCCAGATATAGAATGGGACAAACTTGTACTCAAAATTTGTTACGTCTACAAAATTTTAATTTCATCAGGTCTCCTGTTTCTTTTTTTATTGGCACATTAGACATAATAGTGGAATTTGGTTTTTGTCTTTTAATCTTTGTAAATGTCAGCCAGTCTAAAATAATATATACTATTTTCTAACACATCAATGTAGTTTACTTCTCTGCATAGAACTTAAAAGTGCAGAATAAATAATGGATGTGTGTTTATTGTTAAACCCTTTATTAATATTTGTGGGATAAATGAGTAAATTGTCAAAACTGTCTTTATCAGTATCTGTCTCAGTAAAAGGTCTTTTCTCCCATATTTAACTTTATTACATGTAGCTGGTGGTTTTCATGGGAAGTGAGGGAGATGGGAGAGTCTGTCATTATCTTATGATAACCTAGGAGAGTGTGTCAGTTTGGTGACATTGGAATGTAGTAATTAATAATGCTGGGTAATAAAATTAATGATGATTAAATGCTATACATGCCAAGGTCTTAGAAATGTTTATGTATTTGATTTTATTTGGTCACTCATTTTCCTATGCTACAGTGAATTTCTTCCTTTATTTGATAAAAAGCTAGTTACAGTGATTAATAGCAGTTTAAACGATGTTGCTATCTTACATTTAGGTGTTTCTAGAAATAGTTCCCTTTTGAAATAGGGAGATAAATTTTCAAAAGGGAAGAAGTGCAAATAATTAGGCATGCTGGGTTTTGTCTTTTTTGGTTTTCAGTAAGGTGTGTAGAAGATAATATAGATTTGTTAGATACTGTCAGGATATTTTGGCTTGAATAGTTTGGAGGTGAGTAATTCCTATTTAAAGATAAAAAGAAAAAAACAGTTTGAGTATGTATGCTAAATGTTGAAGGGCATTTCGAAGTTTTGTTACTTTTAAATCATGGAGAAATTTAATAACAAAAATATATACTAATTTGCTTAAGTAAACAAAGCGAAAATCAGCAAGAAGAGATGAGTTTGATAATGAAAACCTTATTAATGGTGTTAAATATTGTAATTAATACTGGCTTGTGTATTAAATAACTGATAACAATACATCTAGGAATTATCAGGACATAATTTTCTCTATGGGGAGTCTCTTGGGTCCATGCTGTGACTTTTCTAATTTCCCTAGAGAGAATTATCATAATGTTTTCCTGAATTATTTTATTGCTCAGTAAGTGTCCTGGCCTTCAAATTTTACAGGAAATTAAAGAAATTAATTTTCATCCTAGGAAATTATTACTTGTTTAAGGGGTGTGTACCTATGAGAGTAGAGCCAGTGGCACACAGAATGGACTTTTTTTTAAAAAATGAAAAGTAGTGTTGTAAAGGAAGCACAGCAAACAGACGGACATGGAGAAGTTAATCCCAATTACTGTTGTTAGCTAGGTCTGTTATATGATTAGAATTCGATGTTATATGATTAGAATTCATTCAGATCAAAAGATAGTCATTAATAGGAACTTAGAAATTTAAGGTATATATAAAGCTTCATTTACTCAAGTGTTTACTTTATTAATTGATTTTTGATTTTGAATATTTTGAGATATCAGAATACATTTATAATATGGCCTATTAGTATATGTATAGACCCAGATTCTTAAAAGCCTAAACTTACCACACCAAAAAAAAAATGCTTCCAAGATTAGTTTTACTTACGCTCCATGAAATGAGGAATTGTGTGTTTATAGTTATTTAAAAACAAAGCTATATAGCAGCATGATTTACAGTAGCCAAGTTACAGAAGCAGCCAAGATATTTAGCAATAGATGAATGGATAATGAAAATGTGGTGTATTTGTTTTATT